>NC_132797.1:1202500-1802500 GCF_048594095.1 Paramormyrops kingsleyae | reverse complement strand
AGGGAGGACACGCGTCGTTAATGGATGTGAGCACAGGGAGGATACACGCGTCGTTAATGGATGTGAGCACAGTGAGGACACGCGCCGTTAATGGATGTGAGCACAGTGAGGACACGCGCCGTTAATGGATGTGAGCACAGGGAGGACACGCGCCGTTAATGGATGTGAGCACAGGGAGGACACGCGCCGTTAATGGTTGTGAGCACAGGGAGGACACGCGCCGTTAATGGTTGTGAGCACAGGGAGGACACGCGCCGTTAATGGTTGTGAGCACAGGGAGGACACGCGCCGTTAATGGTTGTGAGCACAGGGAGGACACGCGCCGTTAATGGTTGTGAGCACAGGGAGGACACGCGCCGTTAATGGTTGTGAGCACAGGGAGGACACGCGCCGTTAATGGATGTGAGCACAGGGAGGACACGCGCCGTTAATGGTTGTGAGCACATGCTTCTCCTGCATGACCTTAAATGGTCTGTTCCATAAATGGGCCCCGTTAAGTGTCCCTGAAGTGAGTATCTAGGAGATAGAGCTGGGACAGGCATGAGCGCCCCTCCACTCTGTGTGTCATTTTATTAAATATTATCCTTGGGAATCTCGGCCTCCTCCTGAAGTTGGAGCTTGCCAGCTGAAATTGAAAGTGACCAAGTCTCAGAAGGTCACCCTCCCGTTTGAATCTCCTCTCCCTTAATAACCTGTCCGGAGTCTCCCGGAGTCGAAGCGTAGCGCACTTCATGCATTATCGATAGTGTGACAGAATTAAAGTGGCTGGATGTTATTTAGTTTTAATATTATTTAATAAGGGCAGTTCGGTACAGTGGCCACTTTGCCCCTGAAGCAGTGCAGTCCCTTTGATAGCTAGTACAGACTTTATTCACTATCTGCCAATGCAAGCATGAACGGGAACGAAACGAGTTGGATTAAGCTAGTTAAAATGATTAGCGCTCAATTTAGTATCTGAATAAAAGTAATCTTAATACAAGAAAATTTTAATTTCCAGCTAGGCTTTAGTTAACATGAAAGCAGCCTCATGCATAGAATATTAAGGGAAATGGACTGAAAACACAAAATCCGTTTAATTTTGGAATCACTTTCTCACTAGAGAGAATGGACTATTCTGCTATTTTTTTCCCTTGAAGGGAATTAGATCAGCTGTTTACAAAACAATTGTTTTTACCTCCCTGATAATGCGACAGATTCAGATCAACCATGGTGTGCGATGTGACGATGTCCTGGTCGAAGGCAGGCTCTAGTGCTGACGGCACACAGTTTGAATGTCCTGTCATGGTCTGTCACACTTTAGGCACAGAAACCTCTGCGGTAGAGTGGCACAGCACAGCGTGACAGTGGGGAAAAGGACATTAGTTCTGTTTGAAGGATAGAGATGCGTTCAAATTACAGACCTAAGCCGTCACAAATATTCGGTCCTCACAGCGTGACTAGAGACTGTATCCGAGGATGCAAGTGCAAATTGCTGCTCTACTGATACTGTTTATCCACCATGGACACTCAGATCCGCTCCCTTTTCCCCAGGATGCTGCTGCTAATGCTGTTTTTAAGGGTTTATAAAAAACACATGGAAATAAAAGCCGGGCCCTGAGAAAGTCAATCCAAGAGCGACACACCATCTTCTCGTGGCCCCCTGCAGCATTGGCTGGAGCTTCTTGTGATCCGGCTTGTATCCTGAGAGTGAAATTGCTCCTACTGTACTTGATATGAAAGGAAATTCCACCAAAACTGACATGTGCTGTGTTGTATGCTTGACATGTGCTGTATGCTTGTTTCATAGGCTCCCTCTCTTCGAAATCCCCCTTATTTCCTCCTCTTTTCTCATTATTTAGGGGGCATTTTAGGCCATCAGTGTTGTTCGTGGTATCAGTTAGCCGAGCTCTGCAGGTATTTCTCAGTTACGGTGCCTGTTTTTTTTTTTCTTTTTCAAGTGATCATGTAATAGTAAACACTTGTCTGTCATTCCATCCATGGTTTTCACAACAAGGTGTGTAGGTTTCACAGCACCATCTGCTGGTGAAGGGCTGTACCAACAGCTAGTGCTCTAGTTGCTTTATTCTTTGAGTCAGAACACAGAGTGGATTTGAAACCCTGTATATAAAAGACAGGTGTTCATTGAAAAAGTCTGTCTGTGGTGGAAAATAACAGCGTGGATGAGTTCCCTTTGTTTTCAGCAACAATGCCTTTCGGTTTTCCTTTGGGATTATGTGGAAACGTTTCTGGTGGCACAAAAACTGGCATCGAAGTGCTTTAACTGAGTTTAACTGTCTGTCAGCCATAATTAGGCTTTTTTTCTTGCCCACTTCTCCCTCTGAATGCTGTCGCCCAGTGACTGCAGGGCCTCTTCTCTAATGCAGCTTGTCACGTATACGGGGACTGCAGGGGGAGGCTGTTTGTCAGCTTGCATCTCGTAAAATTGCTCAACATGCATCTACCTGGTTGTCAGCTTCAGCTGGAAGAGAGGAATGTCAGCCCAGACCTCACTGATTAGCTACATTTCATAGCAGCGAGACGCTAATCAGCCACAGCTCGCTCTGCGCAATTATTCCTGCCGTAACGCATCTATGTCATTGATCACGCCGTTGGGCCTGTCACGCAGCGCTTTGCAGGGTGGGGGAATCGATGTGTCTTCCAGTCGACAGGCTCCGTCACCATTTGATTTGGTGTTTTAAATGGCGGGGTATTCTGGCTGGCATTCTGTCCCCGTCTGATGGCAGGCCGAGTTATCGGCTGTGGCCCAGTTTAACTGTGTGGGTTAAATGCGCCCTGAAGGGACAGGGAGCGACCCGTGTCATCTGGGATGACCGTGCGACTCGGCCAAATGCGTGCAGATATGATGCTGTCATCGCTGCCCTAAATCACGCCGGCCACTGGGTGGACTGGGGGAGAAGGATTAGAGAGCGAAAGAGGAGCTGTATTGCTGGGTAAAATGGTGAAGATGCTACATATTGCTGGGGGGTCATAGGGATGGACTGTTATTCACAACGATTGGCACAGTATGGATGATATCTAGTACCTAATGATATCTAATATCCAGCAGTGAAAGTCAAGCCTGCCTTATTGTATGATCTTCAGGCACTTGTGTGCGTGTGTGAGCATGTCCGCAGCCCCCCCCGCCATTTAGCCCCTCCCCTTAATCTCGGCGGTGCCTATCACTGCTGAAGCACGTCTGGAATTACATTGTAACATTTGAGATCTTGCGGCACAGGCCCTCATAAATGTGTCATTTACATATTGTAAGACAGCAGTCGTCAGGTTCCTGGTCTGGGTATTGCTACGGTATGTAAGCGGAGCGTGCTCTTTGTCTATTTCGTTTTATAAATAGTTTGGAAGCAGTATTTAATATTTAGCTTTAGGAATGGAAGCTGTTTTGTTGTAAAGTTTTTCACAGTTTGAAATTAGCCATAAAGCTAAATGTGAGAAGAATGGAGCGGTAACCCAATCACAGGTAATCTGGCTACATTTACAAATTAAACTCCAATTGAAAATGGTCAAGTTTAAATGGTAAAGTTTTTTGTGCTGTTACTTGAACATAACAGTATTATTGGATATGTCTTCTGGAAGATGCCATTTTATGTAATATAACTTATCCTTTGTATTCTTTTGCAGGTAACAAAGTATGTTCATGGTATTACCAAGGATTCAGTAAGAGTTTTAGTATATACACCAGCTGTATGTACCGGGCCGTCGCGATAACAGTAATATCGGGATATCGCGCAGTCAACCTCGGGGATAGCAAGTGACTGCCACAGCCGCTGTCTTCACGTTTCTTCCCCTTTTTCCATGAGACTAGGCCCTTCTTGTTTTACACATCAGTGCGTGTGTATTGAATGTTAAATAAATTCATAGAGAAAATGAGAATGTAATTTATCCTGCAAACTGTTGGTTTGGCTTGCTGGTGACTTTCAGCTCCCACATAAGCTGGCGGACCCCGAAGTTGGTCATGAACCGTAAAAAATCATAAACCATTATTATTTTGAAATTAAAAAGAAAAAGTCATCCAAAATGAAATTATAAAAACAAAAGGTTCTCTTCATATTTTTTTTTGTCATTTTGTGATCATTATTCCATTAAAAATAAATATTTCTAATTTTTCCACATGGATGGCAGTCAAAATTAGCACTTCCTGTTTGTTTACATGAATAACAACACACCCACTGCTCAAAGCGTGCCGACATCGGTGTGTACCGTGCTAAGGGTCCAAGGATCGATATCCATCATGGTCTTTTATTCAAAAAACAAGCTTTCAGTTGAAGTTGTGTATCATGTGTACACGTGTATAAGATTACATGTTTGCATCCATGGGTAAATGCATATGATATCATGGATGCTGCCTAACTGTGGGGGAAAAAATGGCAATAATCGCACTGTGGGGTTCCAGTAAGTCACTGCAGGGGAAATTCTTTCATTTTGACAGCCCTAATATACACTGTATATACATGGGCATAAATGCTGCATAAGTTTACACGTGAGCTAAATGCAGAGCTGCTTGCATAGGAAATCCAGAAAACTTAGTTTTGCAGTGTGACGAGTTGGTTTCATTCAGTTTTTAGATGATACAGACTGAGACGAGTAGTTCTGCTGTTTTCCAAAGTAAGACATCCTGCCAAATTAGATTTAATAACCATATGTTTTCAGCAGAGAGCACAAGGCATAACCTACAGTGTGCCTATGACAAGGCAGCCGGCCGCTTTTGACGGCATGTTTTTGACGCGCTTAACTGGATTTCACATACCGTTAAAGTTCATCATGACACCAAGCAGGGTGGCTGGCTCTCTCCCCCTTTCTCAGTTTAATTTGCCACTTGCCCCTTATCTTGCAGTCATAGCCTCAGGAGATGCTAAGCGTATAGCGTAGAGATTACAGAATCACTTCACTCAGATAAGACGCATTAGTAGTAGACCTCAGAGCCAGTCAGGGACTCGTCTGATTGTATGAGATTACGTTATGAAACAATCTTTATTACCATCCATCCATCCATTCTCCATAGCTGCTTGTCTTGTGCAGGGGGGGGGGGAGCTTATCCCAGATGGTAGGACACATGGTCGGGAACAAACCAGGACAGGATGCCAACCCATCACCGGGCACAGACGCCCGCACACACCTATAGACAATTTGACCACTATCCCCACCTTGATTTGGCTAATCAATACCTCATTGAGTTATTTAACAAATTTAATTAATCGAATGAGTGATTGAGCTGATGGTCACGTTTAAAAAGCCACATGGAACGGCTGAGGTGCTCCTGAGGAGAGTTTTGGGAACCAAAGTCATGTTCATCTAGTTCTAATTCTAAATGTTTTTGTTTCGCACAAATATACACTTACTACCCAGATAAATCACTTTAAATATTTTTTTTACCTAAGACTTGTATGTAAATATATTAAGAACATAAGAAATTTACAAATGAGAGGAGGCCATTCGGCCCATCAAGCTCGTTTGGGGAGAACTTAACTAATAGCTCAGAGTTGTTAAAATCTTATCTAGCTCTGATTTAAAGGAACCCAGGGTTTTAGCTTGTGCTACACTAGCAGGAAGACTATTCTATACTCTAACTACACGCTGTGTAAAGAAGTGCTTTCTCAAATTCAGTTTAAAATGTTCTCCCTCTAATTTCCACCTATGGCCACCAGCGGATGCCAACAGACTCAACAAACTGATTCGCAAGGCCAGTAACATTGTGGATGGAGCTGGACTCTCTTAAGGTGGTATAGGAGAGGCGGATGTTGTCCAAGCTCAGCACAATGCTGGACAATTTCTCCCACCCACTCCATGACGTGCTGGCCAGTCACAGGAGCTTGTTCAGTGAGAGGCTAAGACCCAAATGCTCCACTGAACGACACAGGAAATCATTCCTGCCTGTGGCTCTCTCTCTGTACAACACCTCCACATAAGCACAAGAATCACACTACACTGCAAGTATACACCTCAATTCAACCCCATGTGTAGTTAATTTCTGTAATATTAGAATATTGTTTGTGTATTGTTATATTTGTGTATTTGTTACTGGTATTTAACTTAAATTTAAATATTTTTGTACTGTCCGGGACCAACTGTATCCACATAATTTCCTCAGGGATCAATAAAGTAATCTGAATATAAATCCGAATCTGAATCTGAATCTGAATCTGAAATTAGCGGGAGAACATTTTAAATTGAATTTGAGAAAGCACTTCTTTACACAGCGTGTAGTTAGTATGGAGTAGCCTTCCTGTTCAGGTAGTGCAGACTATTCTGATGATGCTGCTGCCAAGTAAATTAGTGGTAGTGTGAGTGAAATGTAGTGAAAGAGACGCTGTTGTGATTTGTTCAGTGCTGCTGTGCCCACCTGGTCAGGAGCAGAGCCAAACATCACAGTGTGCTTAAGTATCTCCACAAAATGTACTCATCTGGCAAGATGTATAGGAGAGCTGTCCAGGAACCATTCCAGCGTGTTCGTAATAAACTTCTGCAATTCAGGTTTTGTAAAACAAGCTGTGTTGTGTAGCAGAGAAAAAAATTTGAAAAAGAACATGCAGTAATGAGATCTATGCACAGAGGACCAGTACCACGTATGTTGATGGAAATGCATTAGTGCCAAAATTAGGAAGATGCCTTTTAATCAATTAAAATACCTAATTTTCTTTGTCCTTTGTGCTTTCCAGATATTATCAAATTATTTCAGAAAAAAAAGTTCTGTAGTAACATTTCACCAAGGCATCGGCTCCCAATATAACTGGATGAAGCCGTCTGTGTATTTTAACTAGGAAACGAAATGCAAGTCAGCTTGACATGCATACAGATATGAGAGGCATGTTTTTGGGCAAATAAGGAGCTGAGGAATGACCCCCTACATTGAGAGCCTCTGTCTGGTGTTGCTGCAGCTGATGTTAATGATGCGTTCATTCTTTCTGTGTGTGTTTTGTATGATGGCTTTGCATGCCAGTGTATGGTTCAGTTTGTTAGGATGCTCTGCCTGTCCTCATGAGGTTGTCGGTTTGAATCCCAGGGTCGGCAAAGTGATGTCACTTTTGGACTCTTAAGCAAGTCCTTTGACCTCAGTTGCTCCAGGGATTTTCTGACCCGCTTTGCTTACAGCAGAATATTCACATATGCACAGATGTGGATGTTTTTCCAGTGTCAGAGAGTTTGTAGAATGAGGCTGACAACTGACAGTATCTGTCTGGACTTCACACGGTGATTCAAACAGCAATTTCATCTCTTAATGCAGGTCCTTTGCTGTCCAGGATGTTTCTTTACACTTTGGAATGACTCATAGCAGATGACTTGCTGAGTTTTTCTGATTGCTTAAGATGCCCAGCTGGACGTCTCCTGGGGGGGGGGGCTCTCCATGCCCGTAGATGGGCAGCGTGACTGAATCACCATCTTTGACGGTTACTCCAACTTTTATGTTTGTTCTGGGGTGTTTAATCAAGCTTGCATGGTCTCTTAGCTGGTATGAAAATGTTCTCAGCATATTCTCTATCGAGTTCTATATTTTCTCTCAAAAAAATGTCCAGTGCATTATGTCTGCATTTGCTCATGGAGTCTATTGATTTCCACTGTTTGTTTTAATCCCTTTTTTAAAGTCAGCTGTCACCCATGTAACTTAATCAGCCCCAATTCTCTTCCTCCAGAAGGGATTTTGAAAGACATTATCAATTTCCTTTGAAGGTGGATAGGGAATAAGGCTCAAAGTGCTGACCAGATCGCTGCGAAGTGTGTGTGTGTGTGTGTGTGTGTGTGTGTGTGGTGTTGTCGCTTTGAGGATGCTCATACAGAGAGATCCATTCTGCAGATTCTGTGAAATGATTTACAGACAGAGTAGATGTGTGGTCATCAAAGGGAAAGATTCCTTGTGGAAATTTAATATCAATACGAGTTATAATCCCCTGCTGGCTGAGGTCGTAATCCACTGCTGGTTCTTTTTTCTTCTTTCTCAAATTTTGTATGAAACAGGAAAAAGCTTGTCTGTCATGTTCTTTCATTTAAGAGTGCTGGCTGTATAAATGGTCTAGAATTAATTTTACATTTTATGTAAAATCCAAAGTATGATGCCTCAGTGGAAGCTTGAGTGAATTTAGGTATCATTTGTATGTGAAAACTTTAACATTTTTTGTCTGAAAATGTAGGTGACACTTGTTACTTCTGTATTTTGAAGATTACTGCTCATTCCTGAAGATCACGGACCCGTCCAACGTGAAGGTCAGCTGCACTGTATTCCAGGAGGAGCTGCATAACCATCCACAAGTTTTCCGAACTGGAGATATTGTTCGCCTCCACCGTGTGAAGGCAATGCCCTCTTCTGTACACGCTTCTCTGCATGTGTTGCTATCACACATCTTCTGCTTCATGAACTGCTGGGTTCACTTTTGGGGGGAGTGTATCTCAAGTGTTTCATTGGGAAGACTTGGCCACATTAGCTGCTTGATGAGTCAGTTATTCTAATTTGTTAAAATAGCTATAATCGTGTAGTTTTGTATTATATATGTATGTTATATATGTACTTTCCGCCTCTTCTGCTTAAATGATGCATTTCTAAAGAGAAACATCTTAGGTTGCCCATTGTTGATGCCCTTCAGATAGATCCTTGTGGTCCTCCTGGTTTTGGGAGGGCTGGCTGTAGTTTCTGCCCCGAGGGAATCTCACGCCTCCACCGAGAATTTGGGCCGATTACCCTTCCCTGGCCTTCTCTTCAGGCTCAGGCTTTCCGGGGCTCCATTATCGTGACGACGACCCACTGCTTCTCCACCGTGGTGTTCGATGGCACCGTGGGCAGCCCAGTGGTTCCCCGCACTTCCAGCAGGAAGCTCCACTTCACGGCGGAGGACGAGCAGACGGTGGAGCGTCTGCGCAGATGGGCCTTGGAGCAGACTGCGCTGCTGGGTGCCGCCACTGTGAGGCTCGCCAACGTGGAGCCGCGGATGTACTTCGACTTCACGTGCCAGCTGCTGGCCAAGGCTGAGATGGACAGAAACTGCACGCTGTTGAAGGTTTGAGAGCACAGCATCACTCTGGGAGGGCATAAGAAGGGCCATAATTCATACAGAGGGGCTAACCTTATCACTAGCCAATGATATGTTTTGAATTGTTGAATGACAAGGGAGGGGGTACTCTGGTGGCCAATCAGCTTTCAGCTCCGGTCAGTACCCTTGTGCCTCCGCCCTCATTTTTGCCCCTACTGCTGTCCGCTCTGAGTTCTTTTAACATCAGTTGGATTGCATGTGTGCACATGATGTGCTCGCTCTTACGTGCCTGCCTGTGTGTAGTTACACAGCACACACTGCAGGGGGGGCTGTTAGCCTCGCATTTACGTGATGCTGTAACATTTAGAGGGTTCAAACGCACTCAGTGTCAGCACATGGCTGCCTCCCTCTCCGCTGTGCTGTAGGCCTCTGTGCCTGTGTTTAGAAGGTCATTGGTTTGAATCCCGCCCTCAGCAGCATAGTAGCATCACCACTGGGCCCTTTCGCAAAGCCTTTAACTCCCTCGTCCCGGAAATGTTCTAAGGGTGCCAGAAAAATCACTGACCTTGTGCTTGGACCCCAGGCTTTGCTCTCAACTGCATTTATATTATTTTGTGTGTGTGTGTGTGTCAAAGGAGGGCATGATGGGATATGTGCAAAGCAGCATATCACTTTATCGAGGGAGTGGGCGTTTTAAGCCTGTGGGGTTGCTGGTTTCTCCAGGTCTGGGATGGGACCGAGTGCCCCCACCCCCTGCTGGATGTGTCTGTGGAGCCTGAGGCCCAGCAGGGAAGCATGGCCGTCCCCGAATGCAGGAGGAACCTTGTGGCCAGCGTTCTGGTGTATGACGACCACGTCAAGATGACCCAGGATTTAAAGGTGAGAGGTCACAGATCACAGTTACTGCAGCAATGTAAGGTGATGTCAATGCAGGGCACTTTTTATCATTTAGTTTAACAAGTCAGGGTTGATAGTTTGATAAATCATTGTTAGCCGGTTGTTCTCCAGCAACTTGGCTGTGCAGGTCTGTCTTTTTCGATGTTTGTCTCATGCATATTGAAGGGTGTGTTATGCATCTCTGTGCTTCGACGCCTCGTGAAGGGTGTGTTATGCATCTCTGTGCTTCGACACCTAGTGAAGGGTGTGTTATGCATCTCTGTGCTTCGACACCTAGTGAAGGGTGTGTTATGCATCTCTGTGCTTCGACGCCTAGTGAAGGGTGTGTTATGCATCTCTGTGCTTCGACGCCTAGTGAGGACGTTATGGCCGACTGTCCTGTCTGCGTATTGGCTCATGTGGGGAGGAAGAGGCATGCTTGTTTCTGGGTGTTTTCAGTGGTGGGTGGGGGGCATTTAGGAAATCAGCGTTGTGATCCTCTGTGTAACCCCCCCTCCCCAAAGCAGCCCTTTGTTTTCAGAAGCTATTGACTTCATATCCGATATACTGTATCTTGTACTTCATTCATTTTCTCTCTCTCTCTCTCCCTCCATTCTTGCTAGTTCATTCTTCCCCAAAAACACTAATGATTTCCTCTCTTTCATAGTCCCGTGGGCAAATTTAATTTTTCCCTACAGACAATAATTGTCTAAATTTTTTTTAAGAAAGTTCCTATTTGCATAATGGTCTTTTGTTTCGCTTTAACTCATATTCTCCTTCCCTCCCTTCTTTCCCAGCTCTCTCCCTCTCCTGTCTTCCTTTTTATTTATCGAATCGTGCCATTGAAGAGCGGAGATGAATATCTGGCTCTGGCTCATTCTGAGGTTTTATGATGTGACGGCAGAGGAGCCCAGGCTGTGTCCAGGGCTCCCCTCTGTTAGGTGAGCGTGGGGGGGGGGCACGTGGCCGTGAGTGCGTTCCTCAGGGGGGCCCCGCGTGGCCGACCAGCACCCCTCGGGGGATCGCACAGTAGTACTGGCGGGATCGTGTGCCTGTCCTCCTCTTGGGAACGTTGACTCGTGTGAGTCCTCAGCAGAGGTGGGTAATTCAGATCCATGGAGTATAAGGTTGAGTATAAAGAGTCATGGTCAAAGAGCACTCAACTGGTTGGCCTGGACATTTTCTCTCTGGACCTGAACTACCCACCTCCAGTCCTCAAGCACCGATTTCTTCATCACCACCCTCTCTCCTCGTTGTCATTCATGAGGTACGCTGAGCATGCCTCTTTTCTAAGATCCATGTCTCCCATGTTGTGTTTATCGAATATCTGGCATCAACATTGCTGAACTTCATCCAGCCTCTGGCCTGTAAATTGAGCTTTAAGGAATTTTTTTTTTCTTCCCACCACAGAGAAATACGGACAGAAGGTCCTGTTTTCTGTCATCATCCACAGTTGTTGGGTATATGACTGAATACAGTGTTTAGTAGTTAGCTGTTGAACTTCATGAAGAGGCTTGTGGAGAATTCCCAGGAAGGAATACTGGTATGTTAAACAGGTTTGGTGCCTCACACAGCTAAAGAAAGATGGATGACTGACTGGGCATAGACTCTGCAGCTGCCTGGGCTGCTCCCAAGCTATATGCTGTGTACTGCCCCCCCCCAGGTGGGACTGTGAGGAGTAGTCAGAGCGATAGTCAGGTTTGTAGGCGTGTCACCTGCCCCTCCATGCAGTCTCATCCTGCCGCACGAAGCACTCATTTCAGTGTTTTTAAAGCCTTTGTTTATTGTGTTTCGCTTTTTGTGTTAAATTGCTGCAGAGTGGAGATACCAAATGGCACGTTAAATCAGGCAGGAGGCTTCATTAGGGCAAAGTGTGTGGTGAGAGAATCTGGGAGGTTTCTTTGGGAGTGGTTATTTGGAGTTACAGTACCAGATTGCCCATAGGTGTGCATGGGTGTGTAGGTATATGTTGTGTGAGTGTGCCCTGCGATGGGTTGGGACCCCATCCTGGGCTGTCCCCCACCAAATCCTCTGGGATTGGCTCTGGACCCCCTGTCACCCTGACTGGGACAAGTGGTTTCAGAAAATGGATGGATAATTGCAGTCAAACACTTCCGTACGTCAAAATAAAAAGGTTTTATCACATTTGATTCCCACAATGTTTTTTTTTTTTATATATATACTGTATATATAAAATTATGCAGACACACACACATGCTTGGCTCATGGTACATCACTGTCGCAGTCAGCATGAGCCAGTGCAGTGCATGCTACCTGCCAGAGGAGGTCAGCACACAAATCGCAGTCAGCATGGGCCAGCGCAGTGCGTGCTAACTGCCAGAGGAGCTCAGCACACAAATCGCAATCAGCATGGGCCAGCGCAGTGCGTGCTAACTGCCAGAGGAGCTCAGCACACAAATCGCAGTCAGCATGGGCAAGCGCAGTGCGTGCTAACTGCCAGAGGAGCTCAGCACACAAATCGCAGTCAGCATGGGCAAGCGCAGTGCGTGCTAACTGCCAGAGGAGCTCAGCACACAAATCGCAGTCAGCATGGGCAAGCGCAGTGCGTGCTAACTGCCAGAGGAGCTCAGCACACAAATCGCAGTCAGCATGGGCCAGCGCAGTGCGTGCTAACTGCCAGAGGAGCTCAGCACACAAATCGCAGTCAGCATGGGCAAGCGCAGTGCGTGCTAACTGCCAGAGGAGCTCAGCACACAAATCGCAGTCAGCATGGGCAAGCGCAGTGCGTGCTAACTGCCAGAGGAGCTCAGCACACAAATCGCAGTCAGCATGGGCCAGCGCAGTGCGTGCTAACTGCCAGAGGAGCTCAGCACACAAATCGCAGTCAGCATGGACCAGTGCAGTGTGTGCTAACTGCCGGAGGAGCTCAGCACACAAATCGCAGTCAGCATTGGCCAGTGCAGTGTGTGCTAACTGCCGGAGGAGCTCAGCACACAAATCGCAATCAGCATGGGCCAGCGCAGTGCGTGCTAACTGCCAGAGGAGCTCAGCACACAAATCGCAGTCAGCATGGGCTAGCGCAGTGCGTGCTAACTGCCAGAGGAGCTCAGCACACAAATCGCAGTCAGCATGGGCAAGCGCAGTGCGTGCTAACTGCCAGAGGAGCTCAGCACACAAATCGCAGTCAGCATGGGCAAGCGCAGTGCGTGCTAACTGCCAGAGGAGCTCAGCACACAAATCGCAGTCAGCATGGGCCAGCGCAGTGCGTGCTAACTGCCAGAGGAGCTCAGCACACAAATCGCAGTCAGCATGGGCCAGCGCAGTGCGTGCTAACTGCCAGAGGAGCTCAGCACACAAATCGCAGTCAGCATGGGCCAGTGCAGTGCGTGCTAACTGCCAGAGGAGCTCAGCACACAAATCGCAGTCAGCATGGACCAGTGCAGTATATGCTCCCGGCTGGAGGGCAGCATCTGCTTTAATTGGCCGTGTTACTTTAGGAAATTAATTCCTTCTTGCTGCTACACTCACCAGAAGCATTTAATGCTACACTATGTTGCACAGCCTCATCAATATGTGGCAAAGGAACCAGTGAGATTGTTTGCCTACTTACCAAAGGGACCAATGAGATCCTTTATCTTCCAAGCACTCTGTATGAATAATTAGGACTCCCCTAACTTACCACGTGGGATCCTTCAGAGAGTAAGTGGGGGGGTTCCTCCTTTGCCTCATTTTCGCCAGCTCTCTCTGTCTCTCTCTCTCCCCCTCTTCTCTCTCAGAACTCCCAGGTGTGGACATGTTCTTTCACTTCTTACTGCTGGTCCCTTTCAGCTGCTGATCTGCAGTAAGCCCAGATGGTCTTGGGACACATTGGCTGTGGTTCATCTTTCCTGATTTTGTATATATATGTGTGTGTGTGTGTATGTGTGTGTGTGTGTGTGTTTAGAGTTACTGTTTTTTGTGGCACTGATTGTGACATCTTTAAGCCATCGTGGTGATTTGCTGTCTTTAATGCCTGTTAATAACAGTTGTAGAGCAATACCTCAGTCTGCTAAGCCCACCCCAGTCTTGCATAATGCATGGTAAGACATGATCTGTTATCCTTCATTTGCTCCAAGAGGCAAAAAAAATGATTTTTATAGTTTATTCCTGCATGGGAGCCTCATTTCTGTGCTCAGAGCGTTTGTGTAGACCTACATTCACACATCGGCTTCATTTATCCTCTGTGTTCTCCGTCTTTGTGAGAGCAGTAGGCGAATGCCATCTGTTAAAGTCATACAATTAGATTAAATGCATCGTTTCTGCTGTTTCCGTGAAGAAATCCCATCTCTGTGCGTGGTGTGGGAACCTTTATAGGTGGAAGCGATTGTCCAGTTCCTTTCTTAGCTGTACGTGAACGGATGGCTTCTCATTGACCGCATTAACATCTTTAGGATGCCAAAGTGCTGAATGCCTCATGCCATATTAACCATATTCTCCCCACAAAGGGTGGCATGGAGAATTGCACCATTAAAATCTCAACCCAAGAGGTGGGAGCTGAATCGGGCTTCCGCTCTGTGTAGGTATACATAGGGATGCACTGATACTAATATCAGTATCGGGTCCAATACCATGCCTCTATTCATCATGTCCTCATACTCGCCCTCGTGAAATTGTGCCAATACTGATAACCGATACCACGTAATGACATATAAATGTGCATAATACACAAGATGAAATATTTGTGTTGTGGAAATACTTCAAAGTTACCAACAAAATTCATACTACACTAGTAACCAAATTAAACATCCAAAAAGTAAACATAAGGAGTATGATGGAATTGGCAGATTATTTCACACAGACATCGCACAGCCCTGACTGATATAGGTAATGGTCAGTACCTGAAAGCCAGCATCAATACTCGTACTCAGCCTGAAAAAATTGTATCAATACATCCCTACATGTATGTGCGTGTGTACCCCATCCCTACATGTATGTGCGTGTGTACCCCATCCCTACATGTATGTGCGTGTGTACCCCATCCCTACATGTATGTGCGTGTGTACCCCATCCCGATGCCCTGAGATGGACTGGCATCCTGTCTAGAGTCTATCCCAGGTAAAACTTCAAAATAAACCCCTGCAAACCTTTTCTAGAACTCTCCTCCATCTTTGTATTCAGCAAACTTAGTATCACTGTAATCTTTATCTTAGTGATGTATGGATTGTGTGTGTGTGTGTGTGTGTGTGTGAGTGTGTGTGTGTTTGTGTGTGTGTGTGTTACACAGAAAAGTAGATTTATATTTGTATTATAATGTGGGTTTACCAGGTAAGATTAAATTACACACACATGGCATGAGAGTGACAAGAAAATAATGCCTCTGGAAAAGGTCTGTGACAGCGACGTTATGGTACTTTAATCTCTGCGGCATTTACAGTTTCTGTTCTATTTTGGGAGCTGTTTCTCACATGGGCAGCATTCTTTATCACTGTAGTCTATCTGGGAGTTTAACACCCGAACTCTATCCATAATGCATGAAGCTTTTTTTGGTTCATCTTGAAAAGTCAATGTTTTAGTAGGACATGGAACTGCAGCAGTGAGAGTATGGGGACCGCCTCATCACATTGATTGTAAGAAGTTCTGTTAGAAAAGACAGCAGGGAATCATGGTGAATGGTAGATTCTGAGTGCCACTGGGCTGTCTGTGTTGACCTGAACAGTATTTTGTTTATGTACGGAATACTGAATCATCGGAGCATTAGCGACGCAATGAAAATCTGAATTTTGCCATGTTGGTGGTTATAGAATACGTTATTTAGAAAAACAACTGCTTTGCTCAGAAGTGTATTCAGATTCTCCCTCTTTGTTTGGAAAATGTGACCATTCCAAATTGGCAAAGCATGCTTTTGGTCACACTTGCTGTGAGAGCTGGTCTTTCACGTGCCTGTTAGGTTGTAGCTGTTGGACGGTGTATTAATTAGCTTCCTGTAAGTGCCGCCCAACTGCCTCTGGCAGCAAGGATGCTTCTGCTAGCTTGAGGACACCTGCAGAGTCAGAGCTCACATTTTCAGTCTCGCATGAGACGGTGACTGCCAGGCTCTGTCAGCGGCCATGGAAAGCCTCTGCTCTTCCTCGTCCTTCTCAGAGAGCGGAAGTTATTCTTGGTCATTGTGAAGTACAGAAGCGTGTCCTCTCTGGGCCGTGAGCACGGACCAAAAGCGGCACTCGCCTTGTCTATTTGCCCACCTCTGCGCCGCCCGCTGTGTGGAATCTCATATACTGTGACGCAATAACACTGCTCAGCTTCTCACTGAAGCCGTCGGCCACTGAGTCTGGACACAGGGAAGAGTAATAAACAGAGCAAAGCACAGAGTAATAAACAGCAAAGCACAGAGTAATAAACAGAACAAAGCAGAGAGTAATAAATAGAGCAAAGCAGAGAGTAATAAACAGAGCAAAGCAGAGAGTAATGAATAGAGCAAAGCAGAGAGTAATAAACAGCTGCGGACAGAATCCCGAGGTCTCGGCAGCATTGTGAGCCTCTCCCGCACTTGAGTGAGGCCCTTAACCCCTAAAGATGCTCCCAGGTGCCGTATAAATGGCCTTACTCTGGGCTCAGGCCCTATACCTTTTGTGGGTTTGTGTGTGTGTGCAATCAAATACTAAAAAAGCCACAAGTCTTGTATTTTGCCAAGTTACCTATGGTTAAGGTTAGGGCTGGGTAGGGGTTACGGTCGTCATGTCATGATTAGAAATGAATGGAAAGTCCCCACATATAGTCCACAAGATATAATTACAATCCTGTGGGGGTGTGTGTGTGTGTGTTTCAAAGGAGAGTGAGATGGGATGTGTGAAAAGAAGCATTTCATTGTACTTGTGAAAATGGCAAATTATTGGCCAATTTAAATCATGAAATACTGGCCAGTGTCTCCTAGAAGCCTCGTTTAGATGGCAGTTTGAGACGCACTGTATCAGGCACAGTGTCTGCTTCCTGTCTGCTGTCCATTCAGGTCTCACATCACATCAACTCATTTTGTCACATTACTTGGTAGAGTACAGGTGAGTGAAACACTTGTGCAAGCTTTCTTTCTTTCTCTCTCTCTGGTTGTGAAAGGCGCTATATAAAAATAAATTGAATGGAATTGCTCTCAAACGGCGCCTCGCTGACGTGCTGTTAAATTGGCCCTCTTCATACATTAAGAAGTTCTCGGTCCTCCTGCACACTCGCAGTGCGCTGTGTCAGCTGAATTCCCTCCCACTCCGCCTGGCTGGCTCTGCCCCGAGGGTGTCAGGGATGTCATTTTCAGCCCCACAGCCAGGTGGCCTCGGCGGGGCGCGGGGCAGAGATGCTGCTCCTCGTGTTCCTGCGTCCCTTTGCCAGGAACAGGATGAAATGCCCTGGGTGTCAGAGACGCAGCATAAGGAAACCAGCTCTTTGGCTTTTTGACTCCACATTAGTTCCTATTTTATGTTAATAAGAGGTGAGGCTGTTTTCCCCAGGAATGTAACAGTGGCTCAAGGGGCTACTGATGAATGCTTCAGCAGTCTTTCAGCATGAAAGTGGAAGGCTAAGCTGGAGTTAATTGTTTTTTTCTTTCTTTCTGCAATCATAATTGTGTTTTATTAACTGCATAATGATGACATCTTTTCCTTTAATGCCATGTCTCCCCCTGCTGGCCGATGGCGTCACTGCATCTCTTAACAGACTAATTAACAGGGAACAACATGAATGTAAAATTTTAATAATGCATTTTTTTCCCAGTGATACGATCATGATGAAAGCCTAGAGACAAAGATTTCATCATGTCCTTTTCGCCAAACATACAAATATGCTAATGATATTTTCAAAGCACGACCTGTTTCAAATGGCATCCTCTGAATATTAATAAAATGAGCCGAATACAATCCATCAGAGGAGTATTAGATAATAACGGCAGGATTTGTTTTGTCACCCCTCGGTTATGGTTTGTATTAAATATGTGGGATAAAAATCAGCGCTCATGATTCAAATTGAGCCGCTGATGAGGCCGAGGTCCACACCCTGCTCACTTCCAGACTGTCCCGCGGTGACCTCCAGTCTAATCCCACCCCCGGGTTAGTGTGTTCTGCTTGTTAGCCAGTCTGTTAGGATAAAGACCCCCCGTGTTGTGAGACGTCACCCTGTTGTGTCTCTCTTTGTGTTCTTAGCCCGGGACCTACCTGCGCATCTACAATCTGCATGCGGTGCTTCAGACCACATCTGCAGCGTCCCCTAGTGGCAAGTCAGACCAGCTGTGCTTACACCTGCACGGGGGCACCTCATACGGCCGGGGCTTGCGGATCCTGCCCAAAGACAGCCCGGATCTGCAGGAGCTCCAGTGGTGAGTGGCCTGGGAAACGGGCCACTGCAGCGACACGGCTGGGTCTTCAGCAGATACCATCTCCATCTCTCATGCTTAATCTTCGGCAGCCATTTTTATCCACGACTTTAAGTCTCAAAGCATTGAAATTAAGTTGCTGTTTGACAATTAGCCAGGATGCATGTGGTGTTACAATTAGTAGAATCCTTGTGGGACAGAAAACAGATTGTAGGGTGTCCAGTAGCACAGTTTGATGTAGCACAGTTTGATGTAGCACAGAGACCGTCCAGAACAGAGTGGTATATACTTTTACTCTGTTTTTGGTAACATCTGCAATTTTTGGAATTTCCTACCCAGAATAACGAAACACTTTGAATGATGCCAAAAATGCTTATTTAATTATTATTATTATGGTTATGTAATTATTTCCCAGAACAGAAAATAATTATACATGCTGATAAACAGTTAAATTAAAGAGAACAATTATTTTATATTTTAGATGAACTTGCCCTCTGATAGACTGGCATCCCATCCAGACCTCCTGGTGTTTTCTGGGAAGGTCTTCTGTCTAGGTGCCCCCTGTACAAGCTGTGGGGCTCCTGTGTGTTCCGATGGATGGATGGATGGTGGATGGATGGATGGGTGGGTGGAGGGGGACGCCAGGGCGGCCCAGCGCCTATGGCAGGCGGCACAAGGCACAAGGCTGAAGGGCACCTTGGTGGGGAAGAGGGCACGTGCCATTCTGCACTAAGGGCAATTTATAAATGGTAGTGAATGTAAGCAAAGGTCCTCGCACTGTGGGAGCAAACCTGAGTGCAGAGCACAGGGGCTGTGAGGCAGTGCTGCCCTCAGCCTCCATGCCCCCCTGCAGAATTACAGATTTTATGTGATAATAAGCACCGTGGAGCCTGAGAGACAGCAGCCTCACCGAATCAAGTATGAACCTGAATCTGCCTTCTGTGAATCTGCCTTCTGTGACTGTGGCCTCATTTTTAAACTGCTTTGCCACTCGCAGATCCCCTCTCTCTGTCTCTCTCACACTCTTTTTTTCCTCTTCATGTCGTCTTTTTAGTGCTCTGGAGTCGCTCTCCGCCTCGTCGTATGACATTGCGGACGCCTCCCTTTTGGATGTGTGGGCTACGCCCCCGGAGTCTTTGGGTACGTGAGAATGTTCTGGGAGCTAAACTGCACAGAACAATAATCTAGAAAATTGACTGGAATCGTGTCCCCACACTGCTACACCTCTACAGCATGAGATGGCAAATTTTTAGTATTTTAGTTGTAACCCAAAATAATATAGTTGGTGTTTCACTAAAATAACAGTACTTGTCTCGTTGTTTTAGATGAAGATTCTGACAATGTGATAGGTAAGAAATAATGAGTCTTTAAACTGAATTTCTCACTGCTTTTTAACAGAAGAAACATCCTGTGGTGCAGAACGCACATGTGAGCACGCCTTGGAGCAGGTGCTGCTGTCCTCCGTGAGGAAGTCCACCCCTCCCAGGATGTTTCATGTGAGAGCTCAGCTCAAGACCTTCCAGCCGCAGAGACTCTACCAGTGTCTGAAGCTCCACTGCCCCCAGTGCAGAGCCCTGTGAGTTGAGCACACTGCATCACTGACACTGCTCATAGTGCAAAGCCCTGTGAGTTGAGCACACTGCATCACTGACACTGCTCATAGTGCAAAGCCCTGTGAGTTGAGCACACTGCATCACTGACACTGCTCATAGTGCAAAGCCCTACACATTGTAACCCACAGTGGATTGCAGAGGCATGTATGGTCAAATACCCCATACTGTCCTCACTGTGGTCCAATCAGTGACTGGAGCAGAACTCACTGCTTGACTGGTGTGTAAGACAGTGGGGATGTAGGAATAGGCTATCGGCACTGAACGTCCTGCCTGTGCCGCCGTGCCGCCCAGACAGGACATCCCAGACGAGGAGGCCATAGCCGACGTCCTCCGCAGGGCTGTCGGCACCACCGCCTTCAGCAGCGAGCCGTGGCTCTTAACCGGTTTCCTGGAGTCGACAGAGCCGGGCCGCGACATGGCTGTGCACCTCCCCAGCAGCTCCCACAACGACCAGACCAGCTTCATCTTCCTGGAAGGTAAGCTGAGCACCCACAGATATTCCTCACTGGCACGCCTCTGCGGCTAGGACGGGTAACCGGAACGTTCCGCTACTGCAGGAGCGGCGCTGGAGGAGGTGTGTCAGATTTCAGAGAGCAGGGCCGTCGTCCCCGTGAGGTCGCATGATGGCAAGATGGCCTTCCTGGACTTCTCAGTACCTGTCGTCTTCCGCGGTTCGGCGCGGCATTATGGGTTTGTACTGAACTCCTGACTACCCACAATCCCATCCTTCATGAGCCAATACTGTGGTGTGGCTAAACCTGTGCCAGAACACAGGCAGGGATCAAATCAAATCAAAATCATTCATTGCATTTAAAAGAACAGAGGTGCAGCATAAAATCAAACAGGTGTAAGACAAGCAGGAAATATAACAGAAACACTAAACAAGACAAATGGAGTTTGGAGAAGAGCTGGATGGATGCCAGCCCATTTCAAGACACACACACGCAGGGCTGGTATCATGCAATACTAATCTGGATTTACACAGAGCTGTTACAGGTGCATTTAATAATCACATCATATTTACATTCTCTGTGAAGGATATTGCATTTCATTCATATTAATCATTAGCTCACTCCATGCTCACTTGAGCTTAAGTTGTCGTTCTTTGCCAGGTGCAGAAACTGCTCGCGCTCGGAATGCCGGCAGCCCCTTTCCATGGATGTTCAGGAGTGGGATGAGAACAGGGTGGCTGAGGGTAGGATGACTTCACGTCAGCGCCCTCACACGTCAGCGCCCTCACACGTCAGCGCCCTCACACGTCAGCGCCCTCACACGTCAGCGTCCTCACACCTCACCTTCTCCTCAAACCTCCTCTCTGTAATCCAGTAAAAGATCCACACTTGTTGGAGTCAAAGTTCTTTGTCTTTTCTGCTCACATTTATCACACTGGCATCTTAGACTTGGCCCAGTGCTAATTTTCATTTGGCGCCGGGCTCATTTGATCTTGAAATGAAGTTTCGGAGCTATGAGTGCGATTATCAGTTTTGATGGATCTTGTTGAATTTAAAGTGAATGTGCTCTGACTCCTGGAGCGCCGATCTTTCTCAGTCTCCCTGTGCCCAGCCACCCTCTGCACCTGTCTCCTCCAGCTCTCGGAGTCCAGCTGCTCCAGTACGTGCTGCTGATGAAGCTGGAGTTGGAGGACGGCACAGACTCCCTGCAAGCCCTGCTGTGGCAGGACGCGGTGAGTGAGAGCGGGAGGAGTGGCTGTCGGACACACGGGGCCCGCAGCGTCACTCGCTGTATCAGAAGCTGTCCGTGTCACACAGAAGTGCTGGACAGACACACTGGCCCAGCGCAGAGCAGGGCACCCCGTCAGCTCGCACTACTGACTGTCTTTTGGCTTCCTTCTTATGGAGGTAAAGCTCTATTGTGGAGCTCTGTTAGACTCTCGCTTCATTTTGACTGTAGCCTCCTTCTGCAGGAGACCTTCTTCGGTGTTTCTGCCCACAACGCCGCGACCGACCAGCAGTTGCAGGATAGAATACAAGGCACCATGGACAGACTCTGCCCACCAGAGGGCACTATGGGTAACATTCACTGTCATGGCTACAACCATCCGTGGAGCTTAGGCTTGTGTAAACAGTGAACCGGATTCTAAGTACTGGGGGTCTTTTAATAGCGTTCATTGGCAGGTTATAAATAACCTCTGGGCTGCTGTTTAAGCCAGTGTAGTCTGATTGCTCTGAGAAGTGAGTGACAGGCCAGCAGTCCAATCAGCTACAGCACCTGCATCTCTGCCCATTTAAGCTGTTTGTAGTGTGTGTGCTTCATGCCCGCAGTCATCGGATGTGCCAGTGATCCGTGGAAAGCAGGATTATGGTTAAAGGTTGGTACAGTGTGCTGGGCATGTGACTCGTGCCCCTCCCTCCTCCCCAGCAACACGACCCTGGCTGAACCTGTGTCTGGCGGCCTACTCTGTAGAGGACACGGACCGCAGTACCGTCTGCTACCAGGTGCTGAACACCAAGGCCGTGTGCCCGGATTAACAGGCGGATCTCACTTCCGGAACGTCTCAGAACAGAGTCTTCTCTCGGGGTTCTGTGCTGCTTGGTATTTTCTTGTCCTGGAACAGATATTTATTTTGTTAATAAAACAGAAATTACAGTTTTTCTGTTAACGGTGTCATTGCTGTGGAGTGAATTCTCTGTCAGTGTTGAAGTGCGCTTATAAAACTTCCTGCTCCCATGTTAATGGACATCACTGGTATACATGCACAGTTCTTGCAGTTCCAGTATTCCTGCTGGCTGGAGCTGTGCTCCAGTGAGGTGTCTCTGTAGTGCTTCAGTCCACACTTTGAGAGACACCCCAGAGAGCATGAACCAGAAATCAGTTCAGTTTCTTCACTGGCACTTTTCCTGCATTGTACTGCCTTTAAGACAGACAATCTGGGCGGGATTGATTTTTCTGATGGGCTCATCGCCAGGTAATGTAGCAGAAGGACCTGTCTGCTATCTACTGCTTAATAGAAAAATATTGCCAGGATTTATAGTGACTCCTGCACTGCACTAGTGTGCCACCTACTGGTGGCTCTTGGGTTTCCGCTAAACGTGAACGATCACTGCCACTTTTTAAGAAGCAGTTTGGCATAGTATGATGAACAGTGGTTTCTAACGTTACCTCAAAATTTTTACCTGAACATCTTTAAACTTTACATATATATTATTATAACCATACTGTCTAAGAAAGCGAATCTTACACATCTATGCAGTTCAAGGCGGCGCTGCGGTGCTGGCTGTCTCGGCCCTAAGCGGGTCCGGTGCTGGCCTCACCCCTTTTAGCACTTTCAGCTTCCTGGGCATCTTCACAGATTCTTAGTACGCTGTGGTAATCATTTTGCCCGCTTCACGCGGATCCCGCTTTTCTGCTGTTTTTTTTTTTTTTTTAAACCAGTTTCACCGCACCAGTGTATCGATGATGTTTATTGACACGTTTTATAGTGCAAAGCCCTGCATATTGCAAATGCAAATACAGGTTCATCAGAGCCCATCAGCTTCGATCAGAGCCGATTGCTGCTTTTGCCTGGCGCCTGTCATCCGGCGCCCCGGCGACGCAGCGAGCCCTGGCCCGAGCTCCGGTGGGACGAGGCGGGCTGCGCAGCGCTGGAAGCTCGACTGACAACCGGGACTCCCGCAGAGTCTCAGCCAGCCCGTACTGCTGCCTGCTAAGTGACTTACTGTTTCGGTAGGAAACACGACACATAGTGCTGGAACATAAGGATGTAACCCGACTCTGCCTTTGAGTTCGAGTATCTTAACACTTATTTATCTAAGATGTACAGGATGCCTAGTGACAAACATTACGATAAAAAATTGTGGCAGAACTTACAATTCTTTTTGGTCCATGTATTAAACATTACATAAGTGGGTTTCATTACTTCCTAATCTCTCCACTCATCCGTTTGCCTCCTGATTCCCGTTTAGCGTTTTGATGGAGCCGGGGGACATTTTGGGAGCAGAACCATTTGACTGTTAGTTTGCGAAGGGGGGGGGGGGTATATGGCCTTTTCATTTTCACGGGGAAGAAGGAAGTAGGGGCGTTACGGGATAATATGAATATGAACACTGACTTCCAGTTTTAGCAGACATGCGTTTATTTGGGGCAGATATGATAGGGTGACCAGATAATCCATGTCAGGGAGGACACTCTGAGCTAGGACAGGATTTGTAAACTACCATTTCAATTAAAAGGACCTGGATTTCACTTGAGCACCGAGTTCTTACTGTGTGCTAATTGGTCAGTCTCCTATAATTATGCATGTGTCACTAGAAGAAGAGCTGAACTAATTAGCCGAACACAGGAGCCTTTCAGTTTGAAATTAGTTTGTAAAACCCGAAGTAGCTCAAAGTGTCCTCCCTGACATGGATTATCTGGTCACCCTAAGATATGAAGGTAGTTCTGGGTGAGGATCCCCGTCAAAAGAGAAAGTCATAGAAAGGACAGCGGGACCGGGACGTACCAGCGGGACAGGGACGGCGGGGCGAATGCATGCAGAAGGAGCGGCTGCCTCGCACTACTGCCAGCACCCAGTACGACAGTGCTGCACAAAAGGAAGAGACATTCCGAATTATATTCAGGTTCAGCTTGCCTGAAATACATTTATTTATTCACCATATTTTCAAAAGATTATTTCACTTCTGTTTTTCAGGGGAGACAGATTGAGTTTTGTAGTAAGATGAAGCCAAACGTTATACAGATGTTACATCCCATAGTTTTTCTCATTTTCACCACAAGGTGACGCCCGTGACCTACAGCAGCTCGGCAGAACTCGAACCAACACTAAATGTGCGAAAGTAAATACAGGACGGTGATCTACACGTAAAGTGCATTCGCACGCTGCTCTGCATTTGTGCATTTTAAGGAATCCCCCTCATCCCACCTTACTCCCAAAGCTGGTTCTCTGCCAATAATAGACGGCCTTGAGGAGAATATTTGGCACTTTCGTAATACCAGATGCATAATGTACAATTGGCAGCGGTCCCAGGAACCCTGTCACTAACTTTCGGAATGAAAAGCGACTGGAAAATATACTTGTTTTTTGTCTAAAACTACTGTATACATACTCTAATCTTAACTTTTCCTCAGCCTATTATTTACAGTATCTAGATTTATATGGTACCTTCATTTGAGGACTCAGTTTAATTGGGGATAAGATATATTATTATATATAAGATATATCGTATATTAGTTTTAGGCTATATTGTTTACCAGTTGTACCTTCATCCGGTGAGATCAGTTTATTATCAGTTACATCGTTCAACCGAAACCTCTGAATTTTAAATTAAAATGATCTGATTTCATTTTAATGATATACTGTTTGTCACCGTATATGAGCGGCTAAAACATGCCCGATCGTGCCCATCCAATTAAACTTGTTTTTAGGTTTGTCAAAGCCATCAACTGTGGTCGGACGCGTCCTTTTCAAAAACGAAAGATAAAGTGTTGGAACTGCAGCCTCGTTGCGAAACCTGTTCATAAATGCCGTGTGATTACATACCTTTTATCAGATAGTATTTTTTTATTAAATGCAGCATAACAGATTGATACTCGTGTTTGAAAAAGGTATTTGAAAGCGTTTTCTCGCTGCGTAGAAGTAAACACAGCTGGAATAATAGCAATTATAATTTACTGTTCAGTTTTGCATAGGCTAATAAATTTAAGTCTGTAAGTTTGCCTAAAATTCCAAACACATGGATCAGTTTGCGTTACTTTGTGTGACTGCATGCTTATATATCCGCGTTTTCTGCGCGCACAGTGGGTGTTCTGCTCAGCGAGGGCTCCCGCTGACGGACCTGCCGTGACAGATCCGGGTAGCCGCCGGGAGAGCTCCTTCTCCTCTCTGTCATCCGGGTCGTGTGCGGGGTTCCATCGCAGGTCCTCGCCATCTCTCCAGGTTCGGGACCCCAGGGACGGGAAAGAGGCTCACTGGTTGAAAGATTGAAAGTTACCCCTTCGTCTCCCAAGGACCATGAAATGTGTTTTTCCGGCAACAAGCTCCTCCCGTCCACTCTGGAGCTACGAAGCCATCTGCGAGGTAACTCCGTGCGGTAAGAAATGCTAACATCCAAATCAAAGTGGATGCAAACTAAAGGGACGCGGTAGGAAACTACCCGAATCCATTTCATACAGATAAAGGGAATTATTCAAACACGGGCGACGTATTGCGGATATCTTGCAGTGCTGATGACTTGCCTGAGCAGCGCTTCTTTACTGTGAATATACTCTTATTCGTATCTGACATCTCTCATGTGGTCGCATTGTGAAAATAATCAACAAAACCCTTGCGCTGTTGATTTTAGACTTGCGATACGATTTTTACACGATGCAGGTGATATACATTCACATCACTTTCTTTCTCATGTGGAGTGTCTGTGTCTTAAGCCATGGAAATAATAGTGGATTAAGGAACAGTATCCCTCCGATAAAATACGACCCGAGTGTCCGAGACGAAGGTTCGCACCAAGTCGTTTCCCGAAGTAAATGGAATCGGCGGGGTTGCGCCGGCGGCCGGACGGGGCGTGTGGAGGGACAGGCTACAGGTGCGTCCTGGGGAGCCGGCGCCCCTTTGGACCATAACATCACCGCGACCGGCTTCAAAAGTCAGAGGATGACAACTGCGAAAAAGGGGCGATCGGAGCACAGACGTCTGCTGAAACCGACCGAAAACGAAAGTGCGCATTCAGGAGAAAGGATGGAAAAGTTTCACTCTGCCATGCCCGCTATTACGGAAACGCCAGGTGGCGATTATACTGCTCCAAAGCCCCTGTGGATGAGCAAGATACGAGCGGATGTGAAACATCACAGGCGAAGGAGAGGAGCAACAGATAGACGGAAGAAAAGTGGGCAGAAAAAGCAGCCGAAAAGCCCACAGCCAGAGACACTGCTGCCGAGACCTTTGGCCCTAAACCTGACCACTGACATCCCGTTCGATATGACCAGAAATCCGGACATTTTCCCAGATGACGATTTTTTTGATGCGACCCCATTGATTCCTCTACTTACGCGGGGGAGTACAAGCAGGTTAAGAAATCCCTTTTATCCCGTAAGCAGCGAATCGTATGGAGCATATGCCATTTTATGCGTATCTGCAATTATTTTCATTGTTGGGATATTGGGCAACATTGCAATTACGTGCATTGTGTGTCAAAATTTCTACATGAGAAGCATCTCCAACTCCCTTTTAGCCAATCTTGCTTTGTGGGATTTCATGGTCACCTTCTTCTGCTTGCCGCTCGTTATATTCCACGAACTGACGAAGACCTGGCTCATTGGGGAGTTCTCCTGCAAAATCGTACCCTATATCGAGGTATTGAAATGTGTTTTAATGTATATAAAGAATCCATGCGTTAATGCAACATAGGACATTATCTTAAAATGGTATCTCAAGTGTAAAATTACATAAACGTTTGTCTGGTGCAACCTGGAATGTATAGTATTTACGTAAAATAAGTTTCTAAAAGTTCATTTGAAAACAATGAAAATAACACCAGCTACAACTATTTCACAGATGTGCTTGTTGTGAAGGAGCAGTGGACAGTGCTGAATTAGTGAGGGTGGGGTCCGTAAAGAAAAGAGGATCCTGACGCAGAGTGATGGCCGTGCTGGGGGGTCCTGGGGGGTCCGAATGCACTGTGTCGCAGTCTGAGCTGCTATGTACCTAGAGAAGGAGCTGGATCCGATGGGGCTGATGCAGCTTGACAAGTAAGCTGTTGTAGGTAGCAATGCGATGGTCATGGGTTTGAATCCCAGGGAGTATATGAAATTTGCTTTGTGTTGCTTTTGATAAAAGTGTCCAATAGTTATTCACCTAATCTATTCATCTAAGATGAATGCTATCACCGTGACTGGTTTCTGCTATTTCAGTGCTGAGGAAGGCTTCGATTGACAGTTGATTTTGAGTTTTGTTATGACCCCGAGAAGGTCCTCACACAGATGAAATATCATCAGATATCCTGACAGTAGCAGGAGGGCTCTGTGTTCTCCTGGCCAGTTCGTCTGCTGCTCTGCTAACTGGCTGCTGTGTGTGTGTGTGTGTGTGTGTGTGTGTGTGTGTGTGTGTGTGACCACGCCTCGCAGCACCATAGATAATGGGCAAACCAAAAGTTCGTAGGCCTAATCCGTATAAATTCGGCGTATCCTTATGCTTAGTAAACGTGTCAGTCTTTAAGCTGCAAAACGTACCACCACGCCGTCTTTTTACCTTGTTTGACCACAATATCTCTTCTTTTAACAGATGTCATGGCCGCTGAATTGTCCCTTTTTTCAGCGCCACTTCAGTGCTTATCGCTTCCATGATAGTAGAAATAGTAGCTTGTGGCTCCGCTAACTGAATCTAGCAAACATAAGGATATGCTGAATTTATAAAGGTCCTGAAAAGCCGGCATCCAGCCTGTTATCTAAAGCTTTGCCCTTGGCTGTTCTTTTGGGGTGGCGACCTCCAGCCCAACCCTCATTCAACAGTAGACTCATAACTTGACGTATGTAACAAAGGCCTTCTCTTACAAACTAAGCACATCTGTATCTCAGTAGTACCATAACGCTGCGTATGACTAAAGAGCGGCAAAGCCACATGTTTATCTGTGCTTTAATAGCGATAATATGACACAGGCTTTGGTTTCACCTCTTAGGCCCTGGTCTGTCACTGCCACGACCCAACATCCTGCCTTGTTTATCTGTGCCTCTCAAAATGGTGTTTCTTGTTATCGCTTCTCATGGCCATTTTGTCAAACCCCCCCCCCGCCCCCCGCCCTCGCCCAGATGAAGCCCCTCTTCCTTCCTCCTATCCTAGTCTCACACGGATTGTTCTTTGTCCTGCCCAGAGCCGATCTTTCACTCGGCCCAGGTGCAGCTGTATCTCCACGCTACTTGCATTTAATAAAATAATCCAACCACCAATATGCAGGTCATCCAATATACTCTGGATTGTGATTTGTAGTCAGTTGCCTGCAAGACAAATTAAAGCAATTTTTTTTTGCCAGGCTATGATAGAGGGAATGTGAGTTCTGGCCTAGTGAGCTGTGCCAAAAGGGGTTCGGATAGTGAGCCATAGTCAGATGTGTATACAGGGGCGGGGCCAGGAGGTCACTGGCTCCAGCTAAAAGCTGATTGGCCCCCAGAGTGCCCCTTCCTCTGTCACTCATTAATTCAAAACGTAATGATAAGGCTGCCCCCTCTGTATGAATCATGCCTCCTCTTATGCTGACCACCTTAAAAAATCCTAGAATTGCCCCTGGCTGTAGTGACTGGTGTGTGCTGAATGCAGCGAGGGGAAGAGGCCAAGCTTGGAAAACGCTGCCACCTCGCCCAGCCGTGGTGGCATCACTCGAACCTCAGCTTGGGAGACAAGGGCACGGGGACATCAGCGCCCATGCAGTAGACACCCCTCCCCAGACCTTGGCTTTGTGTTGCTGATGGAATTTGGCTATTGGGGAAAAATATCTGGAGACCCCCTGTTCCAGACAAACACCTTGTCTGTACACTGCACCTCCAGACGAACACCTCGTCTGTACACTGCACCTCCAGATGAACACCTCGTCTGTACACTGCACCTCCAGACGAACACCTCGTCTGTACACTGCACCTCCAGACGAACACCTCGTCTGTACACTGCACCTCCAGACGAACATCTCGTCTGTACACTGCACCTCCAGACGAACAGCTCGTCTGTACACTGCACCTCCAGATGAACACCTCGTCTGTACACTGCACCTCCAGACGAACACCTCGTCTGTACACTGCACCTCCAGATGAACAGCTCGTCTGTTCACTGCACCAACACTGCAGTGGTTTCTCTGCTTAATTCCGTTTCCTCAGGGCAAGACCTCATTAGCTCATGTTTGCAAAGTATTACAATAAATTGCCTTTGGCTCCTCCACAGGAGGTTTTCTAATAATCCATGTAAGTTTATTTCCCAGACTCTCGCCTGTGCCGTGTGAGGGCCGCAGGTGGACGGCTTCTATATAAGGAGGCTTTCTTCTGGTTCCTCTGGAAACACACTGCCTGGTGCTGGGTGCAGTTTGTGTGTCTTTATCAGGTTGCCTGTAGGTAGTGCAGTGTCAGAAATGCAGCCTCGAAGCCACATTCTCTGACGGGTTTAGCTGTCTTTCCTGTGGTTCCTTGATTGATTGCCATTGGGCATGTTTGATGGCACACAGTAATACCTCCAACTATCTTCTTCCCCAGATAAAGAACTTTGGATGAAACTGGTGCATTTGCCCTCAGATGTGAGCTTTGCTCAACGTCTATAGCTGCTGAATCACAGACCTTGTGAATTCCCCAGTGCTAGCCTCTTCATACCACGGTCCATTATCGTACAGTCAGCCAGCCGTAATAAGTTTGCAAAGTGCCTGTGATTTAGATGTAATTTCTATCATCAAAAGGTGTATTTCTGCTACCACACGGAGGGTGTATATAAAACACTCTTGTGCTTTTTTGACAAGCAAGCTTCTTAGACATCATTCACTTTATCCCACAAGGCCATGCAAGGCCATGCAAGGTGAGCAGGTTGGCTGTTGGTCTTGATTCCACAATATTAACTGGCATGGAGTGGATCTGGACCCAAACTCTCCAAAGTCTGCGCTCCAGTATTCTTGCAGTATTTACATTGCATTGTTAATAATTATTTGTGGTTTTAAATCATTAGAATATCTAGAATGCATTGTGTATCGCAGGAGGTCTGTATGGAGAACCTGTGAAGACCTGTATCGCAGGAGGTCTGTATGGAGAACCTGTGAAGACCTGTAACCTACTTTGTGCATCATCTGTGGAGCTTCCTAGGCAGTACTGGGTGTTATCCAGATGTTTCTGCTCTGGAAGAGAGCAGTCCCCTCTCAGTCACAAGACTGGACAGGCTGACATTCCTGGTGCTGGGGGGCAGGGGGGGTCAGTGAGACAGTTACCCTGGGCGGGGGCAGTGATCTCAGCATCATTAGCAACACCAAACTTTAGGGATCAGGGATGTTTTGAATTATTTATTGCAGAATTATGTGCATATTAAAATGTAACTTATTAATAGTGGGGGACAAATGGAGATCCAGCATGGATGCTATGGAGCCCCCACCCTCCATTAAAGTCTCATTAATGAAGACTCTCGTCGCTCAGCTAGGCAGCGCTTAAGTAAAAACTGAATGGGGGGGGGGGTGTCACACCACACATTACAGAAATGCTTCTTTCCTGCGATGCCAAGGAATGTATTTAACAGCTGGCTTTCAGGTACACGCTGCCGATCCGTCCACTTTGCATCTCCCCACTGCAGGCGTATGATCAGTCCCCACGTCTGATATCACGGGCAGCCATTTTGTTGCAAGCTGTTTGCACTCAGACTGGGATTCACGGGACGTGTCTGTATTTGGTCCGGATCCAGGATTCCGGTTCACATCTGTTACCATTTACTGCTGTGTTGACCTCATCTTCATTGAGGCAATAAAATACTCAGCATGTTTGCATGTATTGTTGCAAGTCTTGGATTGACAGTAGCTTCATTCAGAGGTGTTTGCAGCAAAGCCATGTAACTTTACAGGGCTGTAGGGCATTTATTAATATGAAATATCTCCTGCCAGTGCAATCTCTAAGACACCTTTAGAAAAAATGGAATACAATATATTAGTTCCCTAAGACACACTTTGCTTTTTTTTTTTAGTTACCGGTGTTTGAGAAGTTGAAATCCTCACCTATTATCACCCTTAAAATCTTTGAGAGGGTAGTAATGTCTTTGTCATGTATTTACATTCTATTATTGTGTAGTCTTGGTATTTGGTATTTCTGCTGCAGTGTGTGATCAGTTCTCTTGTGGTCTGTGTCAGTCTATGTCTGCCCGCTCTCAGATTGTCAGCATGTACCTTGTGTTCCTGAGTGACCTGAAATCTTAAACTTGTTAGAACATGTTATCTCCATTCATCAGCTACTTGTATGTAGCACTTCTTAAATCATGTCTGCACAAAAACTACTCCTGTAACTAATTAAACCGTCTGGTTTTCCCAGTTGCACTGGTTGGTGGCCCCCAGACACAAGCACGTTTCTGAAAATGTTACAGAAATTAACGCACCAGAAATGCCTTTATTCTTTTGACATGGAATTCTAAGAAGCCTTTAAACCTGCAGCTTTGCATAATTGCTTCTGAAATTCCTGGGTCAGGACACAAATATCATGTGAAATGGGCACATTCAGTACCAGACTGTAAACGTTCTTTTTACATTTCAACCCATTTATGAATGAGTGCATTTGCATATTGTTGGATAACGTAGATCCAGCAGGTCATAGATCTGCCGCCAGTTTTCTGACTAGTTTATCTCTCAGTGCTTTCTGGGTTTTCCTCTACTTGGTCGCTGTGCCTTAGGGTCGTGCTCTCACCCGCTTGCAGGTGGCCTCCCTGGGTGTGACCACCTTCACACTCTGCGCGCTCTGCATCGACCGCTACCGCGCCGCCACCAACGTGCAGATGTACTATGAGATGATGGAGAACTGCGCCTCCACCTCGGCCAAGCTGGCCGTGATCTGGGTCGGGGCGCTGCTGCTGGCGCTGCCCGAGCTGCTGCTGCGCCAGCTAGAGCGGGAGGAGGAGGTTGGCGAGCCGGCGGCCCCACCGGCCCCACCGGCGGCCGAGCGCTGCGTGGCTCGCATCTCCACCGAGCTGCCGGACGCCGTCTACGTGCTGGGCCTCACCTACGAGGGGGCGCGCCTCTGGTGGTACTTCGGCTGCTACTTCTGCTTGCCCACCCTCTTCACCATCGTCTGCTCCTTGGCCACGGCGCGCAAGATCCAGCGCGCAGAGCGGGCGTGTGTGCGCGGGACCAAGAAGCAGATCCGTCTGGAGAGCCAGATGAACTGCACGGTGGTGGCGCTGGCCATCCTCTACGGCCTGTGCATCGTGCCGGAGAACATCTGCAACATCGTGTCGGCCTACATGGCGGCGGGCGTGCCCCGGCGCTCCATGGAGGTGCTGCAGCTGCTCGGCCAGCTGCTGCTCTTCTGCAAGTCGGCGGCGACGCCGGCGCTGCTGCTGCTCCTGTGCCGGCCGTTCGGGCGCGCCTTCCTCGACTGCTGCTGCTGCTGCTGCGCCGAGTGCGGCCGCGCCCGCTCCTCGACCGCCGCCAGCGACGATGGCGAGCGGGAGTGCACCGCCGAGCTGGAGCTGTCGCCGTTCAGCACCATCCGGCGCGAGGCGTCCAGCTACGCCCCCGTGGGCACACGCTGCTGAGGCTGGCAGCCGCTCGCGCCGCACGTACCCACTTCACTGTAGGACTGTTCATCTCTCTTTATAGGCAGAAAAAAAACCGAACCCAAATACATATGTTTGTTACCAGAAATCGGCTGCCACTTTTTCTCGTTCCTGCCAGGGTTGATCTGGGGTTAAATTTTAGCCCTAGACTTTGGGGTCCCTCATTTCCCCACAGTAAATTTTGACGAGTAGATGGGGGGCAGTGACAATAAATTTTGCCAACCCCCCCAGGAAATGGTACCCAGGATGCCGATTGGCCCATCTAGCCCTGCTTCCTGCCAATGCCATTTGCTGTGATGATGTGATATTGTACTCACCGTACTGTAATAATTATAGCACACAGTGTATGTATTTTATCGTGGTAATGGATGCCATTTTGTCATCTCGAAAATACAATATTCCATGTGTTTTAACCTACGTTACTTTTCACTGCGGATCAGTTTATCCCCACAGACATTCTAATGATCTTGCTGATTTTGCTCCACTTTGATCTCCTTGTTTAGTTAAAAAGAAAAACATAGAAGTCATTCCATTGAATAGAAAGTAATATATTGAAATGGTCTGTTTGTGCTGTATGGTCTCGTTTGATAAGGACGATTCTCTGAATCCGCTCCTCTGCTTCCCTGCTGTGTGACTGTTTCATTCACTGGGACCTTTGGCTGTATTTAGTAGCGGAGAAGTGTTACGGACACCTTGGTTGTTTCACACAGACGATGGCTCCTTTTAGTCAAGAAATATAACGTTAATAAAGGAAAAAAATGACAAAAATGACTAGAAAAAGCAGCTCATTCATTTCAGTCAAAAAGCTTTTACATCTGACTATTAAAAGATCTGTATTCATGTTATATTATTAATACTGTTAGCTTTTTTTGTTCTGTATCATTAATCTTTTATTCAGACCTTTTCCTGTAATGTAAATCTCACCTTTTTATCAACACATTTTTTCAGTATGCGTTTTTCTATATATAAGGACGTTTTTAGGTTATGCTATTACAGTATGACCTGGCCAATTACCTCAGCTTCATACTGATTATATTCAAAGAAAAACACAAAGAATGGCTAAAACACAGCTGGTCCACTGGGAGATGTGGTCACTGGAGTGAGTGTCAAAACCTTATTTCCAAATGTTGTGCCTGTGTCATGTGGAAGGGGGCAGTATTCTCAGGGTACATCTCCAGAACATCTGCGTGTTTGCGCAACATGAGCACGGATGCGCAGTCTGCACACATCTGCAAGGGCGCTGCTCATGTGGCCGATATGACATCACCAGCACAGACCCGCACACACTGGCCTTTGTTCTAGCCTTATTGCCACAGCAACCAGTGGAATCCACCAGGGAACAGATGAGGATGGTGCCCCAGTCACTGGTGCAGTGGCATGGAAAGCCGTGTATCCGTCTGCGTCTCTCTGTGATACAAAGAGGAGCATTTTCACATGACTGCTCTGGGTACGCTCTTACCAGGCATTGAGTAATTATTCTGCAGCTTGTTATTTTCCAATCTAAGTCCCCACTTCCGCCACCATTTCTGCCTAGTTAGAGACAGAAAGTGTTGAGTAAAGAAATTCTTACTGAGCTTGTGTATGTTGCTGATCAGCTGCGAACGCACCGCTGCACACAGCACAGCCGCCCGGCTTAACGCCAGTGTCCTGTCCTACTGACACATGTACTGTAGTGTTTTGGATTTTGATTTTGCCGCATTTCCTTTGGCTGGTTTCCAGTTTTTGTACTTAAAGAATAGTTTGCCGTATCATGTGTTTGTTTTTCTGTAATAACGCAGCTCGGCCCCCTTTGTTTGTGGCTAATGCTCAGCCACCTAGATTAGCTAATGACCAACACCCCTGTTCCTTTGTCTTGTATGCCCCCCCCCCCTGTAGGAGCTGCCTGGCTCCTACCATGGACAGAGAGATCCTTGCAGGGGTGGGAAGGGGGGGGGGGCAGACCTGTGAGGGAACTACACCCTTGGCAGCAGTGGACACGATCTTCTAAGCTTCTGAACTGCAGGTCTACTCCTCTGTAGCTGGCCAGTGACTGGCAGCCAGTACTGAGAGGTGTCTTTGCTACCTACAGTCCCGACACGTCAGGCAGCCGTCCAGGTACCTCTGCCCCCCCCCCCCCCCCCCCCCCGGCACTAAGGCTTCGGACGCTGCTGCTACCCCCTCCTCTGTTTACAGCACTGCCGCTGGATGCGAATGATCTGCTGAACTTGGTTTACATGAGAGAGACGTGGAGTAGGAGCTGCCCCAGCAGGCAGTGGTATATATTCCCACCCACAGGTCACCTACTGCTCCGCTCATTATCTCCATCATCTTTACCATTCAAGTAGATGTTTCCTCAGATCACTATGGCCCAATGCATCCATGTCTAATGGCTCTGTACGTTATCATTCCGGCTTGCTATCTTACTCAGCAATACTCTGTAGAGTCATTAGTTAAAAAATACAAATCAAGCGTTTAGAATCTGTAGTGCAGGTCCTCAAGAACCAAACATTTTATTACTGCATAATTCTGTTTGCTCATATCCCCTTTTCCACAGTTCTACATAATTAATTGCATGATTTATTCATAGATTTGACCAAGTTAATTGTAATTTAGTAGCTGTGTTGTGCTGTCACAGCCTTTAATTACCCTGTGAAGTGCCGCTGAGTGTGATTTTTCCAGGAAACCGGAGCAGATGCAGCTCAGGTGTGCAGATCCCATCTCCCATGTGCGTCTGCTGAGTGCTAAGCTGGTCAGGTGGCTTTGAAGCTGGAGGACTGACCTGGGGGCAGCAGAGTCACTCTGAGGGAGCAAACCCAAGTACTTCTGCTCTCCAGGGTCTTTACCTTCGTAATTCATGTGCTAAACCTTCCATGTATGACCAAAGGCAGTGGCGTGCACAGACATTTTGGGGGGCAAGTGCTCCAGGGGGAAAAAAGGGCACTTTTTGCATATGTGGAAAACCTTTTCTTTTTATAATAAAAAAAACGCACAGGTTAAATGCAATTTGACTTTTATTTCAAAACATTCTCTAAAAATAGACCAAAATGTATGAGAACGAATAAGACTGACTGTGGTCGTTTTCACAGGCAATTGGGAACTGCCTATTTTTCCTTTAGCAAATTAATGTGTTAATGTTGCCAATATGTTACACCAAAAAAAATTAACATGTCTAACCAGTGCTTCTCAAATCTTTTAACATGCACCCCCAACACCGTACCCTTCAAACTACCAATAACAACGTCACTGTTCTGTCACAATCAGGTCACAACACAGTGCGTAAATGTCTGCGAGCATCGCTGAGTCAGTAACAACCAGTTAGGCTAAAGACTGCATCTTTAGACAGTTGGATGGTGTTCTAACTTTCTCACAGGAGACACCTACTAAAGACAGTCAAAGACATTAATTTCAATCTTACCAAAGTAGGACAGTAGTTGACGTTAGTTATGGAAAGGCTAATCCACAAAAACGGAGAAACGTCCATAATTCTATTATTCATAATCATGTCAAGGTTTTAGGTTTTTCTGCAGTTCCATCTCTAAAAAGTGTGATGTCTTCCCGTCACTGACTTCAGTTTGAAAACTTTGTATTTATTCACAGATTTCCGTGAGATCATCCTAAAATTTGTAACGAAAAATGGGCTCAAAAGAGCCCTCTGCCTAACGGCATGTAGCCTATAGCATAACGTGATATTTTCAATAGTGTATGCAAAAAGGTCGGAATTGATGGAGAGTGGGGTTGCCTAAATGGTTTAGGTTACATTTTAAATGTGTCGTTTTTTTGTTTATCCATATGGATGGATGGAGGGGGCAAGCTGGCAAAGTTTGTCATGTGCAGTTTCTGACAGGCTACTTCACAACAAAACAATTGCAGGTTGGTCTTAGAGGGCAAACAGAATAATTTCACTCGATTCATGGGTTACCTGACTGGTTGGGAAGGGAAAGAGCTGCCGTGTTGTCCGCCGTGGCTCCCAGTCGCTATAGTTAGCCTACTATGCCTACTCCAAGTAGTCCTATGTCATGCCGCTGCTACACGCCTCACAACAAATGAACTGCAAGCGTGTTCACGTGACACGGTGACAGTGAAAAAGCGACAGGGTTCGGGTGTCTTTGAAGAAGGGGCACAAATCAAGCCATTATTTTCACACCTTTTTAAATCGCGCAGCTTTAAAAAAAAAATAAAAAATCACGTCTTTCAAAAGGGCACTTTTTTGGACTGAGGGCAAAAGGGCAAGTGCTTCAGCACCACCTCGTCTCTATCTGTGCACGCCAGTGACCAAAGGTACAACATTTGTAGTGTTTCCTGGCTGCTTCCAGGTGAGATCCTTCTTTTCATCTGTCTGTCCATCTGTCTGTAGGGCAATGTGTGTTAAATAGGCTTCCTGCTTGTGTGAATCTGGTATACTTAAATCACAGTGTATTCTGTGTACAGTGATGATGATTCACGTATGTATATGAATGCATTAATTTTTAAATACCGACAGCCAAGGTTTGACAGACACAGCTGCCTGATCTTTCATGTCTACTCTGCTACAACATGTCTCAGACACCGAAGGAAGGTGATGAAATCAGCCTCTGAGACCCTGGTCTGGGGGGGTGAGGGGGGAGTCACGGGGAGTCACTGCCTGCTTATCTGACATGTTTCTGTATGATGGGGAAGAGCCCACCCATCTTTCAAGCTTTCTGATCCTTTCCCACTTGACAGAATGTTTCCTGTCCACAGTGACAAATTCTCGTCGGATATTTCATGGTCTTCATAAGCAGAGGGATGGCAGTTTGCTGGCATGTGCCTCAGTGGACAGTGCAGTTGCTTGGCATCTTCAGAGTTGCGGGTTCAAATCCCTCCACCACCATGTGTGTGGAGTTTGCATGTTCTTCCCATGTCAGGCAAGTTTTCACAAGATTCAAACTTTATTGACCACGGTCAACAGGCACATTGGACCAGAGCTGTGGGGGGGGGGCAATTTCAAGGGCTGCAGAGTGATATGAGCCCTAAAAATTTTTTACATAATTCAATTGGCCTGAGTTGGGGGCCCAACATCTCTAGCAACACCACAGCATTAGAATGTCTGCCACACTCTGTTACAAAGAAACCAAAGACAATGCAAAACAATACAAAACTGATAAGAGACTGATAAAGTGCAATGAGAGTGAACATTATCAGTGTGCATTTCTCCTGAGGTCCACAGACATGTATTTAGGCTAACTGGTGTTTCTAAATTTCCTCCAGTGTGTGCGTGCGCGTGCCCTATGTGTGTGTGCCCTATGTGCGCGTGCCCTATGTGCGCGTGCCCTATGTGCGCGTGCCCTACAGTATGTGTGTGTGCCCTATGTGTGTGTGCCCTATGTGTGTGTGCCCTATGTGTGCGTGCCCTACAGTATGTGTGTGTGCCCTATGTGTGTGTGCCCTATGTGTGTGTGCCCTATGTGTGTGTGCCCTGTGCGCGTGCCCTGTGCGTGTGCGCCCTGTGCGCGGGACCCACATCATGCCCAGGCTGCATGGGCGGTCTGTCCTTCCGGAGACGCCCTTCTGGTTCCCATCAGTCTGACCCGGAACATTCTGGAACAGGGTAACCACTGTATTGGCACAATGTTCGCAGCAATCGCTTGGATGGTCTTTATTTACCCCCTAAATTTGTGAATTGAGCCTAACCACATTCAACTCTTTCCAGCCATTTAAAAAAATCAGAAGATTTGTTTTAGAAAGTGCAGGCCTGCATTGTTTGAAAAGCATCTCATACATTTTAATGGGCCGGGTTGATTCCTGCTATGTCAAAAATATTCAAATCTGTGCAGCCTCACAGACTGAATGATAAATAATTCAATATTGCAAATGAACACTTTCTCATAGTGTGCCACCTATGAATATTTCATTACTGAGTGGGGATAGTTTTGCCCTGGGCCAGATTTCTGAGGGGGTAAGTGGTGTCCGTGGAGTAACTGGTGTGTAGTATACAAGAGATTAAGTATAGAATTGCAGTATTTTCCTGACAGAGGGTGTTAATCTGCCCGGTGAGTCTGCCTCACTGTCCTCCCCTTTCAGACTGACCTGATCTAACCCTATCCCTGGCTTGCAGACACACACAAACATACACACTCTCTAAGGGACCTGGCAGAAGCTAAGGCTGGTACCTTAAAAGTGCTTCGTGTTTTAGAAGTGGGATTGTACATGTCCTGCCCGCACAGGTGAACAGACAACTAAAATGGCTACTTCTTCTCTCAGCTCGGAGGTAGTATGTGCTTTAACAACTGCAAAGCATTTGTTCCATGGCACCATGATCAGTGAATCTCAAGACCTTGTTGTTCACACGACCCCAGTGGAGGAGGAGACCAGGGGCCTCATGTATAAATGATGCGTACGCACGAAAATGTTGCGTAAGTCCGTTTCCACGCTCACGTCGAGATGTATAAAAACTAAACTTGGCGTACCGCTACGCACATTCTCATGGCAGCTCCAGACACGGCGTACGCACGTTTCTGCTCGGGTTTGTAAACGGACAGCACTCAGTGGCCAGTCATTGCTACTGTGGTTTCCCTTTTTGACGCTGAATCATGACGCTGACTTTATCCAATACACCGACATTAATTATATATTGTTTACAAATGTACGGCACCTGATTTTTTATCAAATTGTAACAATAAAACGGTGCAGAAAATGACCGAACTATTACAACTACCATGGCAGCTCTTGCGTTATTGGAAGACAGCTTATGGAAGAATTAGAAGAGAGCGTGTATTCAGGGATCAGAGTGATATCTTGGCCCATGATGATGACTGGCTTCTAAGTCGATTCAGATCTCCAAGAGCAATCCTTTTGGAGCTGTGTGCTGAACTGGGACCAGCATTACAAAGGCAAACGATGAGGAATTGCACTATACCTGTTCCTTTACAAGTTCTGTCCACTCTCGGGTTCTAATCCACAGGTGCTTTTCAGTGAGAGCTTGCGGACCGATCGGGTATTTCTCAGCCAACACTGAGTCTCGCTATGCCAGCTGTATGGGACGGCATAATCAGCTTGTTCCCCAGATATATAAAATTTCCTTACACTGTGGTTGAACAGGCAAACATTAAAGCGCAATTTGCAGCGATGTCCGGTTTTCCCAATGTAATCGGAGCCATCGACTGCGCGCACATTGCTATAAAGGCACCTTCAGAGAACAAATTTGTTTATATAAATAGAAATCACTTTCACTCTATTAATGTACAAATTATGTGCGATTCGAACATGCGTCTCATTAATGCATGGGCGTCGCCGCCATTAAATCTGAGAGGGACGTGTCCCCCTCACATTTCAGAATTATTCGTTTGGATCCCCCCACATTTAACATAAAACATCAGTTTTATGCCAGTTGTGGCTAGATGGCCTGGCTCAACCCATGATTCGTTCATTGTCAGAAACAGTTGTGTTGGAAACAAACTTGAAAATGGGGTGGTACCCATTTTATAATTTGGCCCAATACTGTAAGCTTTGTTTGATTTAACCATTTGACAACTTAGGGGACAGTGGATACCCACTGAAGTCATGGCATAATTCTCACGCCGCTCGCAAACCCACAGAATGAAGAGGAGCGGCGTTATAATGCTGCCCCCCATTCTCGGGCTCGGGGTGGTGGAGCGCACTGTAGGGCGGCTTTAAGGCTGTTGGCGCTGCCTGGACAAGACCAGTGGGGTGCTGCTATAGCAGTCCGCAAAAAGTGTGTATCACACAGCGTATCATTTAGATGTTTTAATTCATTGGCAATATCTCACAGCATTCACGATTTCTTTTGGTGACTGCAGCACAGCTTCAGTCAGCACACGGCCGGATGGTCGCCCCCGGTTTCTGAGGGACGGGAATGTGTGCAGCCAGCACCCAAAGATGTGCTCGGCACAGCAGCACCAACACCGCCTGTGTCGTCCTCGGCACTGGGAGCACCTCCTGTACTATTGTCTGTAAGAATAAACAAACAGAATAAACTAAAGTAACACAGCATCTGCACCTTACTTGTTATTCATAAACATGCAAGTAATTCAAACAAGTATGGTACGAGAAAAACTCACCCGCGCTGACATCGGCGTCCACCTTCTCCGATAAAAGTGTGTCCCCGATCATTGCAGCAACTTGTTGCTCAAAGGGTGTGAGACCGGGAATTCCGCGACCTCCGCCTGTGCCGTTAAGACTCTTACGGTGAGCGGCCGATCGTTTTTTCATTTCGATTGTAATGTCCGATCACTTCTTTTTAATTTCGGCCACCGTGCGAATTTCGAAACCCACACTTTTAACTGACTCCGCCACGCTGTGCCACTCCGTCAACTTTCGTTTATTGCTGATGCCACTTAAACCACCAAATATCACTTTTCTTTTCTCAATTTCTGTTAACATGACCTCCACTTCACACTCGCTGAAATATTTCTTTTTCCCATGTGGTTTATCCATTGTTGTTTAAGAAAAACATAGAACAAAGTGGGTATTTCTACAGATTTACATATGCAAATATGCATAATTCTGGTCGGGTTGGGGGGGGTGGCCGTGGGCTCGTTCACGTACGTAAAATTTCACGCTCATTGGGATTTATAAAGGGAATGTGCGTAGATATGTGCTTACGTAAAGTTTTATGCATCTGGATTTTTTCTTGCTTACGCACATTCCTAGTTTTGTCCGTACGCCATGTTTTAGTGTGAATTCTACGCACATCGTTATACATGAGGCCCCAGGAGCAGCCTGCCTCGTGCCACCAGGCCGGCCGGCCTGCTCAGCTCAGCCACATTGCATGGTCCCATAATTTCACGTTACTGTGTTGTCCTCAGATGTAAGGGCCTCATTGTGTTCATGTGGGCCTTGTTGATCATTTTTCATTTCTAGGTCAATGTCGTTAGTACATGCCTGAATGCCTAAATGAGTTTTGCACGCTGTGATTTCACTCTTTAGCGGAAAACGGATCTTTCATTATTAGCGCAGCGAGCCACCATGCTGTGCTTCTCTGAAAAGGGACGTTATGACGGCATTCTTTAGCTGCCTATCATTCAGCTTCTCCCCCATTACCGCTCCTGTGCTCAAAAGCGCCTTCGTTGTCGGTGTTTGTTGGCCTGAATTTTTACCAAAGGGCCTTTCAGGACCGTGATGCAGTCGTCGTGTTTCCGCAGCCCAGAAGACGGTGATTACTGTTTGGTCCAATTATCCTCATTAAGGTGATTAGCATTGCTCATCATCCTGCGAAGCTGCGCCAGAAGCCTCCCAACGGTCTGGCTGTCATCCCACCACGACTCTGCGGTGGAAACCGGGAGTGTGCCCCACCACCTGTGACAGGAATTACACTCTGGTATGACCCCCCCAGAAGTTCTTACAGCATGTTTAAAAAAGGAAGGAACAGTTAGATTATTAAACTGAGTCCAGTATACAAATTCACTTTTAGGGTTTTTACCCATTTATACAGCAAGATAATCTATTAGACCTTGAACTAGCGACCTTTCAGTGACAAGTTCACGTCCTTAACCACAATTCCCCCTATGGGGACACAGGCAATGCACCTGTATCCAGACCCAGGGGTAGTTGTAAGATTAGGTGGGAGAATGTATCCGAAAGTCCATTTAGGCGAGACTGGATAGAAATGTAAACATGTACTGGGGTCCCCAGCTGGGATTATTCTGTGCTGTAAATCACTGACCAGTTTAATTTAATTCTCTTCAATGTACTGCATCCCACTGAACCGGGGCCCTGCTTGGCAGATCATCCTAATATCGCCCACAGAGGGATTCGGAACCTTGTTTCCCACCAGTACTGGAAACTTTTCTTCATTTTCCAGTAAATGCCAGGGGGCAGGCATTGGAGTCCATGCACTGTTTTGTCATATTACAGTTCTCATGGAAATAATTTAATTTATCTGGCCATATTAGAGTCCCTGGCGTATGTCATGGCTGAAGGCCTTTTCATCAGCAGCCTGATGTTAAGTTGGCTAACAGAATCAGTGCAGTATGAACTATTGGAAACTGTTTGCAAGCCGTGCAGAATTCTGTCCAAGTTCTGCAACTGCTTCATAAGACCCATTCTTCATCTGTTTCTTAATCACTTTGATGGCTTTTTCCATTACACTTTAAAATATGATGATGGTAAGAAACTTTAACACGGAAGAGAAGCCTGCAGGAGTAATATAGTCTGAAAACAACATAATCGAATTTATACACTAGAAGTGCACATTGTGTGGAGAGTGTGTGGACACTGCTCAGGGCAGAGCGGGCGCTGCTGCCCTCTGCCCTGAAAAGGCAGGTGCCCCCCCCATTACTCATTGCGGCTCTCCTTTACACCCTTTCCTCTCCTCCGTAACCCCCCCCCCCCCAGCTCCTCAGAGGCCCTGTTCTCTGCATCTCCCTGTCTTGGAGCATCCCTCCCCACTCCCCCCGCGAGACTGAGATTAACGCCTTCACCATGCGTAACTTCAGGTGGGGTCCCGCTGCTGGATTAACGCCTTCACCATGCGTAACTTCAGGTGGGGTCCCGCTGCTGGATTAACGCCTTCACCATGCGTAACTTCAGGTGGGGTCCCGCTGCTGGATTAACGCCTTCACCATGCGTAACTTCAGGTGGGGTCCCGCTGCCGGGGGGGGGGGGGCGCACACCACCATAGTCACTTCCTTTTGATTGCTTTGTTAAATTTCCTTATTGGTCTTTACACATTGGTATCTGTGCGCTTCCTGCGTGCAAGTATGTGATTCCATGTTACACACCATGGCTACTGCATTCAAACACACGAGTCCTTTTCATGTTGTCGTGGGGTTTGTCTGGTTCCTGGCTGCTATATCTGAGCTTGTCTGGGCAAAGTAACTAATACATAAATGATATTTAAATATGCATACCGCTGGTCAAACAGATATTTTTGCCTTAATTTTGGCAGGTAACTTTCACAGCACTTGGGGCTGAAAACTGTGTGTAGAGTGTGATTTTAAAAACAAACAAACAAGCAAACGAAAAAACTTATTTTAAAATGCTAATTTAAAATTTTTTATCATAAGATTTATATTTAAATGTGCCCAGTAGAATGGACATTCAAAAGGTATATTTGAAATTTGAATCCTCGTGTGATAAATCTGAGGATTGAAACATGCTCACTTAGCATCTGTAGGAAATAAACATGTGTTTCTGTGGTGGTAGCCGGGAGCCGAAAATGCTCGCTCTGATGGGGGGGGCGCCAGCCCGGGTACCAGTCAGAATACTTGTAAACACTCATTCAGGCCCACAAGCCTAATTGTTCACCCCCAGTCTTTTGGGATGTGTGCACTGAAGCGTTTTCTTTTTTTGCTTACTCATACCAATTAATTCAAGAAGGGTCTGCTTGAGTGAAGGAGCAGATTTACAAAGCAGCCCCAGAGGACACCTTGAAAGGAGCCAATGAATTTGATGATCGTTTGAAAATTCCAAGCATCAATCACATGAGAAATGTTGCCGGGGATCATTCAGGTTGTTACCGAGTTGTTGAGGTTGCTATGGTACGTCTGCATGAGGTTCCATTGTCTGGTCTTTAACTACGACATTACTCCCCTGCTCAAGTGAGCCGGTATAAGAGGATTTGTTAACTGCATAATCATTTCATGTAAGACGTATGAAACACATGTGGAGGAAAAAGTTACTTTCCTCTGTTTCATATTCCAAAACCATAATGATGACTAATTTGTCAGTTAAATTAGCTTGCATTTAATGGGTGTAGTGTGTTTGTATGTGCGTGTGTGTGTGTGTAACCAATAAACAAAACACACTAATTTCACCTATCTGGAATTTACAAAATGCCAGTGTATCCCAAGTTACTTTCCCATGTCAGTTTAGTTCCACTTTTACTCCGTTGCTTTTGTCACACGTCTCATATGACAATTAACATTTGCAAACCAGCGAATGTAATCCACTCACCATAATGTTACTTCTGCACAGCAGAACATCATTTCTCATTGTTTCACATGAATTTCCAAATGTTTTGCTACATGAATGCAAATGTTTCTGTACATCATTTGGCAGAATTTTCAGTTGCTTTAGTCTTGGTCAAAATGGAGTTATGCAGTTTCCCATTGTAAAAATTTTACACCTAAATCCATATATGTGTGGAATCATCGTGTTAGCCCCTACATGCAAAACAGTTCACCGAACATTAAAATGTTTCAAAAATATATTCCAAAAATTGCAGTGATTTCTGTATTTTTGGTTATCACAAATCATGATTTTTTTGTTGTATTGCCATTTTGACAATATATCCATGCATTTTGACTCTCAATGTCAAAACGATGCTGATTATACTTTATATTATGATGCTGGATACCTCAACTTGGTAAAACCAGCCTTTGTGGTCTACAGAGCATTCAGAATAATCTTTTAGGGATGATTACCTTTTTTTTTTTTTTTTTTGCCTGAAATGGGGTGTGAAATCAATGGTGGGTAGGGATCCATTAATCCCTAACAGCTAATTAGTGAAACTAACTTTTCCGTTAGCGGATTAATTAGCGCCCCCTAAATTTAGTTAGGCTAACTGTAAATCTGTTAACATTTTTTTGCAGGTAAAGTGAGTAATATTTAAACTGCGGTACCCTGAACTAAGCGGAGAACAGGGGCCTGTATCACAAAGCTGGATATCTTGCTAGGCCAGGTAACTTTTCTGATTTTAGGTACCCTAGCGCAAATTTACTTTACCTTCATTAACTTACATTTACTCCAGACTACCTTAAATTCTGACAAGTTATCCGGCTAAGCAAGAAATCCTGCTCTATGATACAGGCCCCTGGTTGGATTTTCTGAGTTCTGAATGACAGAGATACTGTATATACAGAGACCAATAATGAGCTGAAACCCTCCTTCCTAGTGCCGGGTAAACAGCGCCATGTTTGTAGTCCCCAAGTGGCTTCACAAAGGGCAAAATGTCAGTATGAACCAGTTAAAAAATAAGGTAACCAGTTAATCCATGTCAGGGAGGAGACTCTGAGCTAGGACAGGAATCATAAATTACAATTTCAATTAAACGGACCTGGATTTCACTTGAGCACTGAGTTCTTGCTGTGTGCTGATTGGTCAGTCTCCTATAATCATGCATGTGTCACTAATGCTAATGTGAAACAGCTGGATGAGTCTTTCAGTCAAGGAAACAAACCAGTCAAAGCACAAGAAGAGCTGAACTATTTAGCCGAGCACAGGAGCCTTTCAGTTTGAAAGTAGTTTGTAAAACCTGAAGTAGCTCAAAGTGTCCTCCCTGACATGGATTATCTGGTCACCCTATCTCTGTCAAAACGCTTATATCTCACATATGGAATATCATAGAAAGAAAATGTCAACAGAGATTTATTCCAGAGAGTATACAGAATCCAACAATACTGAATTGGGTTCTAAATATCCCCTGGTAATCACATTAGATTAACAGGTGGGACTTCAGTGTTAAAACTTTTATTTTGTTCAGAGCCAAAAACCAAACCAAAGCTACATTCATATAATAAAAGTTAGTGGTTAGCGATTATTGTTAGCTTTCGATATATTTTTAGTGATATATCGGTTTAGCGTTATCAAATTTAACTTTTGTTAGCTGTGTCCACCACTGACAAATAGAAAAATAACTAATTTATGCTTGCCAGCATTTATGCTTCTAGGAGCCTGATGGGAACTGTCCTAGCAGTGCACTGCACACCTGCTCCTAGCAGTGCACTGCACACCCGCACTGAATGTTTCCCTGTCCTTTTGAAGGTCACTTGATGTCATCCTTCGACTCATGAGAAACTGTTAGATAAGTTAACGGTCGTCTCTGGCATTAGCACGTCACTTCTCCCCTCTACCTGACTGGTTTCTGGTCATTCCCAGTGTCTCCTGCTTCACCTTGTTCTTGTTTACTGCTGTCATAGACACTTTGATCCTGGAAGCAGTCTACCTTACAGTGTGCCAGCAGAACCAGGAGGAAACCAGGATGTAAAAATGCAGATTAGTTAAAAAAATGGAGTGGTCTCTTAATTTTATCAGCGGCTATATATATGTGTGTTGATGTCCCATGCAGAGCTGCTGTGAACCCCCATGCAGAGCTGCTGTGAACCCCCATGCAGAGCTGCTGTGAGCCCCCATGCAGAGCTGCTGTGAACCCCCATGCAGAAGGCTGTGAGCCCCCATGCAGAAGGCTGTGAGCCCCCATGCAGAGCTGCTGTGAGCCCCCATGCAGAGCTGCTGTGAACCCCCATGCAGAAGGCTGTGAGCCCCCATGCAGAGCTGCTGTGAACCCCCATGCAGAAGGCTGTGAGCCCCCATGCAGAGCTGCTGTGAACCCCCATGCAGAAGGCTGTGAGCCCTCATGCAGAGCTGCTGTGAACCCCCATGCAGAAGGCTGTGAGCCCCCATGCAGAAGGCTGTGAGCCCCCATGCAGAAGGCTGTGAGCCCCCATGCAGAGCTGCTGTGAGCCCCCATGCAGAGCTGCTGTGAACCCCCATGCAGAAGGCTGTGAGCCCCCATGCAGAGCTGCTGTGAACCCCCATGCAGAAGGCTGTGAGCCCCCATGCAGAGCTGCTGTGAACCCCCATGCAGAAGGCTGTGAGCCCCCATGCAGAGCTGCTGTGAACCCCCATGCAGAAGGCTGTGAGCCCCCATGCAGAGCTGCTGTGAACCCCCATGCAGAAGGCTGCGAGCCCCCCATGCAGAGCTGCTGTGAACCCCCATGCAGAGCTGCTGTGAGCCCCCATGCAGAAGGCTGCGAGCCCCCATGCAGAGCTGCTGTGAGCCCCCATGCAGAAGGCTGCGAGCCCCCATGCAGAAGGCTGCGAGCCCCCATGCAGAAGGCTGTGAACCCCCATGCAGAGCTGCTGTGAGCCCCCATGCAGAAGGCTGCGAGCCCCCATGCAGAAGGCTGTGAACCCCCATGCAGAGCTGCTGTGAACCCCCATGCAGAAGGCTGCGAGCCCCCCATGCAGAAGGCCTTGAACCCCCATGCAGAGCTGCTGCGAGCCCCCCATGCAGAAGGCTGTGAACCCCCATGCAGAGCTGCTGCGAGCCCCCCATGCATAAGGCTGCGAGCCCCCATGCAGAAGGCTGTGGCTGCACTGGGCAGCTCTCTGGCTGCATTGTGACCTCATGGCTTTTAATGGGTGTTGTGATAGTTGCCCCTGTAAACCAGACAAGTCTGGTAAACATCCAGTTGCTGCACATGCAGGTCTTTAGCTCCGGCACTGAGGGGATGTGCAGTACTATAAATATTTATATGCATTAGCAAGCCCAGAACTCTATTTGTACTGCTTACAGCTTAATTTAGTTTAACAAAGCTTTATATTTTTATCCTTGATAAAATGTGACTCGCCAGTGGGTCGTTAATCTCTGTGAAATCCACCGTCTGCTACACAGGCTTGTCCAGTCTCTCTAATCATTTTCAAAATCACTTCAGTATGTGAATACATTTTGCCATTATGAATAAAAGTCACAGTCACCAGCAGTAAAGATGCAAATGAAAAACCCAAACCACTGGGTATTCCTGCCCTGCCACTCAATCCAGCTGTGGGGGTGTGGGGGGGTCATGCACCTTGTCCCGGTCAGGGAAACCGGCATTTTAACAAAAGGACAGCAGGAGCACAAGACAAACGGAGTCGGGAACAAGCCGGCATTGTCCCTGGCTCTGTAAGCATTTGTGCTGGACCAACAAACCCATGACGGGGCCCAGCATCACCCTCAGGGGGAGGCAGAGGGCTGGTTCTGTCCTGACTATCAGTGGGAACCTGGGACTGGAATGGCTCTGAATGTGTGCTAACTGTATTAACTGCATGAAAGTGTGCTAACTGTATTAACTGCATGAAAGTGTGCTAACTGCATGAAAGTGTGCTAACTGCATGAAAGTGTGCTAACTGTATTAACTGCATGAAAGTGTGCTAACCAGTGATAGGAACAAGTAATTCCTTGGTGAGTCGGAGTCAATTCTTAAGCCAAAACATTGCAGTCCGAGTCAAGTCTCGAGTCATTTGCCCTCAAGTCCAAGTCGAGTCCAAGTCGAGTCCAAGTCGTTCCATAATTTATGCTGTCAGATCATTTGTGACTTGAGACTAAGTCGAGTTTGCATCATGTAACTTGAGTCCCCACCTATGTCAGTTTTTTACCATTAGTGATTAAAACTTACTGCAAGAAAACAGCAGCAGAGTAGGTCATAGGATATGTTCTTTACAGGCAGAGATAGGTTGAAATCTGTAGTTCTGGTTAAATTGCCTGGTTTATTGCTGCAAACCCGCCCTACCCAGGCCAGAAAATCTTACCACTAGTAACAAGCACCCCCAGTCTCAACATTATACTGCAGTATACTTATATTTACTGTTATTCTGGTATTAAAATCTGCCGTGGTGTATTTTCAAATGAGAATAACAGAGTTTATGGTAAGACCCAAGCAAAGCAGGCACCCTTTCGCCTGGTTGTTCTTCATCTGCCTCCCTGAAATCTCTATCTCTGTATGAGTCTGTCTGTATCTATTAGAGCAATATTGCATGTGAAGTCAGATTTTATCTATCTGAATTTGTACACACACACACACACATGTAGGGTAAACATATCCTTATGGGGACCGCTCATTCATTTCAATGGGAAAAATGCTAACGCTGACTATGACAACCTTAACCTCCACCCTGCCCTAACCATAACCATAAGTAACCTAACAAAATACAAGAGTTTTTGCATTTTTAGTTTTTTCATAGCAATCACCGATTTTTATAAAATAGAGTTTTCCCTTATGGGGACCAGGAAACCGGTCCCCATAAGGGGAAAAAAAATGGATATTTATCACGTTATGGGGACATTATGTCCCCATAAGGATAGGTAAACCCGCTCACTCACATACACACACACACACACACACAATTATGCTAAAATTGCCATCTGTCCAAAAAATCTGATTTTAAAGGAAACTATTGAGCGTCCAGTGAGACAAAGAGAGCAATTTGTACTGTGCTGAAACTCACGTGTTGGAGGAGAACAATGCGGTGCCCTGTGAGGGTTCTTGTGGTGTGGGAGCCAGCGAAAGAGGCAGGGCTGCCCAGCAAACTGCCTGTCACACAGACCAGCTGCTGATGGTGGATCAGGACCCCTGAGACGGGCCGCCATGAGAGACATTAACGCCGCCTGTTTGAAAAGTGCCGAAAAGCGTACCCGCCGGCCCATTCCAAAAGCATTTTCTATCCTAAAAAAACCACTAATGTCTTTCAAAACTTCTGGAAATGAAATTGCAGTTTTCCAGAATCCAGGAACTACATAATAAGGTGGATTATAAGACAAAGATTCTTTTATTTGCCTGTATTTACAAAAGATGTACAGCAGTACAATGTGTATCGTTCTTGTTCTGCTTTAATTGAGGGCCGTGAGTGTGTGTGAGGAGCAAAAAAAAAAGGCATTGTTTGGTAATTGTCGGTCTTTGTTCTGTGAAGTAACAAAGGAGACTGTGACTGAGCACTGACAGCCTTGGGGAAATTTCTGCTCAGCGATTCGCTTCTCCAGTGGAGCCCTCAAGGCAGATGCCGCAGACGTTTAATTCTCCTGCCGTGTCCGCTGTGCTCTTCCTCTACACAGTTCTACAAGAGGCATAACTTTCCTTTGACTTTTAATTTTTCGAGGGATTTTTACTTTCTTTTCCTTTTTTGCAGATATGCGCTTTTGATCATTGAGAGCATGTGTATGTTTGTAGATCTGAAAGTCTAGGTCAGGGGTGTCCAATCTTATCCGCAAAGGGCCGGTGTGTATGCAGGTTTTCGCTGCAACTCCCTAATTAGATTACTAATTAGAGGACTGATTGGCTGAAAGAGTCTTCACTCCTGGGTTTGAACAGCTGACCTACAGGTTATCCCAAAAACCTGCATACACACCGGCCCTTTGCGGATAAGATTGGACACCCCTGGTCTAGGCAATAGAATGTCTTGCCTCCTGGCTGTTCTTTGGGAAGCTGTATGACTGAGGCAGGGAAATTGCAATAACATTGTATATTTCAGTGCTCTGCTGTTGCTGAAATGTCAAACACAGTGAAACTGATTCCCCTGGACATTTTACGTATCGGTTTTGTGTTGTGAAATACCATAACTAAGTTTCCAGCTGGCCCAGTACAGCATATTGGCCCGTTTTATAAGAGGAAGCACATTGCTATTTTACAGGCTGCGCTGCAGCAGTCTAAGCTGACTCTTCTCTGGACTGAGGTGCATCAGTGTATTTTTTTGAGAATTGAAGAAGCATTTCTACAGGCTATTGTGTCACCCTAGTCCTTTCTGTTTGGCAGTGAATGAACATAGCTAACAGGACATGGCAAAGCACATTGCATCTGATCACCATGCTGCCCTCCATATGAAAGTCCTGAACAGCACCCTCTTGTGGCAGTGTAACAACATTGCCTCTGCTGAGCCTAGGACAGTAATCAAAGGAAGAAAAACATCCATTGATCTATCTTGCAGACTGTTTATCCAGTAAAGGGAGATAAACAGCCATGGAAATAAAGTACAGCCTGTTAATCTGTAGAGACTTTATATTCTAATAAAAGCAATTGTTGTGTGAGTCACTATGCTAGGTTTTTATAGTGAGAGAAATAAGTGCCAATGAGATTAATTGAACTTTAAATGAGGGTTGCAGGTTGTCTTTGCTTTATTGATTGTATTTACTATAAATGAAATGATTATCTGGGCTATGCTGGAAGCATAGTGATTGATTTCAGTGGCAAGATTTCAGAAGGCTTCTCCTGCCTGGAGAGGGCCCTGATGTTTGGGGTCTGATGTCGGGCCATCGTTCCCAACCCTGCGCCTGCCTCCATGGGTCGCATGCTTAATGCAGTGGCTCTGCATGTTCCCTACTAATGAGGCACTTCCCATTTAAAAACAACAACAACTTCCACCCCCTCCACCCACCCCCAGCCGGCTAGCTTGCTCCTTGTGCCAAACAGTGTGCGATTATGCCAGTGTTTGGTAACACTCCTCTCTCAGACAGCCTGGGGACCTACGCCATCTTCACTTCTAGTCTGTCTCCATACACTGCATCATTAGCTAAAATCATTTGGCCCTTTATAAATATTGTTTTTATTATATAATCTATTCCCCCTGTTAAAATAACTCTATGTTTAAACACAGATTGCCCATTTAATGCCATTGGACTTGATCATGAAGATGGAAATCTGCAGCTTTATTGGGACCACAGGCAATTTTACTGGGGATACAGGGGCCGTAAGTGGACCCCCTGCTGGTCAGATAAAAATGCAGTTTGAACATAGTTGTCATGCTCCGATTGTCCGCTCCTTCCGTGTGCCACGCCCCCTCGTTAACCTCGTGTGGAATCCCCGTGTGATCAGCTGTTTCTTCTTGCTGTCATTAGTGCTATGTACTTAGTCTGCATTTAGTTTCCCCAGGCTGGTCATTGTATTGTCAACCTATATTTGCTGCACATTTTCCCATTTCCTGGTGTCCTGCCTCCCTTTCTGCGCTCCGTGCACCATGAGATGAGACAGAATGACCGGACTCTTCAAAAAGTACGTCGTGCTGGCTGATGAGGAGATATATTAGCTCCAGCAGCCCAAGGTAAAGGAAGACCCAGCTGCTAGAGCCCTTGCTCTCCGATGGCCTGTTGATGTTTTTTGCTTTTGTTTCCACAGGTTTTGTGGTGTCCTTGGTCTCGTCTCCTCGCTCCCCTTAGACGCACCCAGAGTGCGCGCCTTTGGGGAGGGGGTACTGATCGTCCACTCCTTCCATGTGCCACGCCCCCTCGTTAACCCCGTGTGGAATCCTTGTTGCTGTCATTAGTGCTATATATTTAGTCTGTGTTTAAGTTTGTTTCCCCAGTCCGATCATTTTATTGTCAACTTGTAGTTGCTGCTTCTTTGTTCATTTTCTCTTGAATTAAACCCCGCTTTTCCCCGTTTCCTGGCGTCCTGCCTCCCTTTCTGCGCTCCGTGCACAATAGTAAGTTCAATAAAATTTAATTACAAATTACAGCTAAATTCGAAAATGTGACTTGTGTTAGTTATATCAATTTGTAATAATAATTTATTGTAAATGTATTTGCTATATTTTTTTTTTTTACAAATGTATTTTTTTGGAGGCTCTCTCACCTTGCCCCCCCCAGGAGAAAAGCCTATAGCTGCCTGTGCCTGGGCCAACGTCATTTGGGGGCCTGAGCTGAAGCAGAGGTAGGTGTCTTTGTAGACGCCGTGAATCTGAAGCTCATCTTTGTTTTCCGTCTTCCCTGAATGCTGTAGCCGGGCCTCACTATTGTCGCTTTTCCACTGGCGTACAGGAACCGAGCCATACTGGGAAACGAGGCTAGTTACAGCGCGGTTCCAGCTCACTTTGATTTTCCACTGGCATACCGGAACCGGGAAGCAAGGCTAGATACAATGTGGTTCCAGCTCGCTTCAATTTTCTACTGCAGATGGGTCAACTTGGTAAAGGCGTTGCCAGTTTTGGAGCGCAAAAGCGATGTAAAACCCAAGATTGTTCACACAGTGTACATCATGATTCACTTATGTGCAGTTGTTTTTTTAATTATTATTTTTACTGTGTGCTAATTTCCGCTAGTATGTCTGTCAGAATCACCATGTTATGAAAGAATCAAGCTGTAGCAGAATGGAGGATAGGAAATTTTCAAGTTTGGGGTTATTGGGAATGCATCAATACATTGTGTTGTGCCATACTGCCAATAATGAATAATATATAGAATATACCCTTTTTTCCATCAGATAATCCATGCACAGAAAACTGATATCTCAGTGCATTTCGACATCGTCATGCTTTCGATCCTGCTAGTAAGCAGGGCCGTGTCGCCGCAGGTCGTGCTCGGGTACGGTTCGGGTACGGCTTGATTCTTGGTGACAGTCAAAAAGCGCCATGAGGCAGGAATGGGGGTTTACCGCTTTAAGGCAGGAATGAGGGTTTACCGCTTTAAGGCAGCAATGGGGGTTTACCGCTTGAAGGCAGCAATGGGGGTTTACTGCTTTAAGGCAGCAATGGGGGTTTACCGCTTGAAGGCAGCAATGGGGGTTTACTGCTTTAAGGCAGCAATGGGGGTTTACCGCTTTAAGGCAGCAATGGGGGTTTACCGCTTTAAGGCAGCAATGGGGGTTTACCGCTTTAAGGTAGGAATGGGGGTTTACCGCTTTAAGGGAGGAATGGGGGTTTACCGCTTTAAGGCAGCAATGGGGGTTTACCACTTTAAGCGATGGCTCTGTCACACAGAGCGCCATAGAGGCCAGCATCACCCACGCTCTACCAGATGATAGCAGAGATGGGGGGGCCGGCAGTCCCAAGTCCCACCCAGAGGGCCCCTCGGCATCTGTGGCGCTGTGATTCACAGCTTGGGAGATCAGAGCCGTTCCCTGGCTGGCGACAAGCGGAAGACGCGAGAGCTCGGCGGGGGCTGCAGGGCCGGACTGAGGTTCACTGCCAGCTGCAGTTAATTTTCCATCAGCTGCTCTGTTGTCATGGCACCTGGGCTGATGTGTGGGCTGCCATGGTTTGATCTGTGGCAAACCTGCGTTTAGGCACAACAAGGCTGGATACAAACACTGTCCGACCGCCAGGAAATTTAAAATAGCAGGATCTCATTTTATCTTCATTTTCCTGGCTTCTCTCATCCAGTGTGGAGAGAAAAAAAAGTTAAATTTAATGAAAATGTGTCACCCAGCTTCTCAACTTTTAATACATAGTCCAGATTTTAAAATTGCTTTTGGATGGTTTTGCGAGTTCTACAGGATGAGTTTATGAAACTTATGAATCAGTAACTTGGAAATTTCATCATCACCTTTAAGTATCTGAAATGAACTTCCTGGTAAAATGAAGATGTCCCATTCATATTTCAACTGTTGCCATAGTAACCATGCTTTTGTCCAATATTCAGTGGGAAGCTGGAATGAAACCAATATCTGTCCTCACATCCAAAAATATCGACACCGACATCCTTCAGAATTCCACATTATGCTTCCACGTTCTGGCTCTTCCATTTTCTGTATGTTTATTTGTAATGCAACACAGGAGCTTTATATGTATATGCGGTCATCTAAGGTGACCGTCTGACAAAACGTATTTTCTAAATTTTATAGTCCTGAGTTAATAACTGGAGAACAATTTTTCCTGACATTAGGTTAGAATAAATGATTTAGTTTTCATGGACATAGAGGATAAACAAGTGAAACATGTCTAAGAAGACAGAGAATGTGGAACTAGACATGCAGTCGGTAGCTTAGAGTCAGCAGGCACCACGCAGAGGTGCCATGTATACAGAGTCAGAGGAAGGACAGCCCTGTGTGACAGTAAGGTGACCTAGAGGGAGGTGTCACCTATGGGGGGTCATGTAGGGGCAGAGAGTCATGTGCCCCCCTAACAGGCCTCCAGACGTAAGAGCACAGGGACATGGGTGCAAGTGACATGTACCTATGTGAGTCCCGACTCTCTGCCTGTGCTCAGAAGGTCGCCAGTTCAAATCCCGTGGCCACGAGAGTGATGTCACCGTTAGGCTCTGGAGCAAAGCCCTTAACCACAAATGCTGGTTGACCCGCCTCTCTGACCCTCACCTATACATTGCATTTAACAAAAGTGTCTGCTAAACGGTGTTTACTGCCGGCTGTCTTCTCTTTTGGGGTTGTCTGAATTATGAGGTGATGAAGATGAAGATGAAGCTGTCTGTTCACTGTGAGACCACCTACATACAGTATCGTCAGGCTTGTGGCCCCAGGGGCACCAGCCGCCATACCGTGTTGTGACTTGATGATGCTTAAACATCATCCACTGGTGCCTGTTCTTTTCTCACCAAAACGGCACATGTGGTATGAGAAGAAAAGCCAGAACGAGACCTTTCGCGTCACTTATGACCGTCGATGCGTTAATGGGACACAATTCACACAATGAAAGTGCTTGTTTGATAGCACAAATAAAGATGGAGAGGAAACATCCTGCTGCGCTCTTCCGCACTCCGGCGTCTGGAAGCAGATGGATGCCTCTCTGTGGGCACAAAGCGGGGGGCGTCACTGTTATGTAATCTCTGTCACACATCAGCGCCATGGCATTATTACTGGCTTATAAAACTCCGCTTCCCCCCATGATATCCTGCAGAGGAACTGGCTGCGGCCAGTCCACGCCGGCAGGGTGCTATTGGAAGTATATTCACACAGTCGGCGCTGGTCTCTAGAGCCGCCAATATGGCCGCGATGTGGGACAATCATGCATTTTACTGAAACCACAGGCACTGGGCAGCAGAAGCACTCCGTCATTGTAGTGTATCAGTATCTGCTGAAATAGTACAGTACTGCTAAATGCGTGATATTTGGTTTGAAAGGTTACATGACACAGTGGTGACTCTGTCCTCTTTCAGAGAGTGAGAGTTCCCACATTTATACTCAGTATTACATTTTGCAGCTAGTTTCCATGATCATAAGCCCTTCATCACCCACAAATCCCCCCTTTATGTGTCTTACAGCTGCTTGCAGTCAGCAATAAGCACGGTTCCTTGGTAATGATTGCAGATGGGATAGACAGTAGTTATTTTAAAAGTAATGAGGTGATCTCGGTGTTATTTACTTGAGCAGTTCTCCCATTAGTTTCTAAAGTGATGTCTTTCGGTCACGACATGGCCTCCCTGACAGCTGTATGCATGGGCGGCACAATCTGTGTCGCTTGCATGTCGCTTTAAATAAATAAGTGTATTGGAGTGTAAGGAAATTAGCAGCTATAAACTTTTGGGTTTATTGATGAAACTACACAGGGGCATGTTAATATGTTAGTGTTACCTGTGGTAGTCTCTGTACTTTAAAAGTGGCTGTTATATTACAGCTGCAGAGAAACAGCAGTGTGATTTTTATTTCACTCGGAAGAGCAAAGGGCTGGGCTACATCTTGTCTGGGATCCCTGTCCACGCCGGCTGTGCCAATTAGAGATGCCAGGAAGCCTAACTGAGTGTAATAGAACAGCAGGGGGAGAGGAGCAGACATCCATACAACACAGGAAGAACATGAAAACTGCAGGGGGAGAGCAGCAGACACCCATAACACACAAGAAGAACACGAAAACTGCAGGGGGAGAGCAGCAGACACCCATAAAACACAGGAAGAACATGAAAACTGCAGGGGAAGAGCAGCAGACATCCATAAAACACAGGAAGAACCTGAAAACTGCAGGGGGAGAACAGCAGACACCCATAAGACACAGGAAGAACGCGAAAACTGCAGGGGGAGAGCAGCAGACACCCATAAAACACAGGAAGAACATGAAAACTGCAGGGGAAGAGCAGCAGACATCCATAAAACACAGGAAGAACCTGAAAACTGCAGGGGCAGAGCAGCAGACACCCATAAAACACAGGAAGAACATGAAAACTGCAGGGGAAGAGCAGCAGACATCCATAAAACACAGGAAGAACATGAAAACTGCAGGGGCAGAGCAGCAGACACCCATAAAACACAGGAAGAACATGAAAACTGCAGGGGAAGAGCAGCAGACATCCATAAAACACAGGAAGAACCTGAAAACTGCAGGGGCAGAGCAGCAGACACCCATAAAACACAGGAAGAACATGAAAACTGCAGGGGAAGAGCAGCAGACATCCATAAAACACAGGAAGAACACGAAAACTGCAGGGGCAGAGCAGCAGACACCCATAAAACACAGGAAGAACATGAAAACTGCAGGGGAAGAGCAGCAGACATCCATAAAACACAGGAAGAACCTGAAAACTGCAGGGGAAGAGCAGCAGACACCCATAACACACAAGACGAACACGAAAACTGCAGGGGGAGAGCAACAGACACCCATAAAACACAGGAAGATCCTGAAAACTGCAGGGGGAGAGCAGCAGACACCCATAAAACACAGGAAGAACCTGAAAACTGCAGGGGAAGAGCAGCAGACACCCATAACACACAAGACGAACACGAAAACTGCAGGGGGAGAGCAGCAGACACCCATAAGACACAGGAATTACGCGAAAACTGCAGGGGGAGAACAGCAGGCACCCATTAAACAGAAGAAGAACACGAAAAGTGTAGAGGGAGAGCAGCAGACACCCATAAAACACAGGAAGAACCGGAAAACTGCAGAGGGAGGACAGCAGACACCCATAAGACACAGGAAGAACCTGAAAACTGCAGGGGGAGCGCAGCAGACACCCATAAAACACAGGAAGAACACGAAAACTGCAGGGGGAGAGCAGCAGACACCCATAAAACACAGGAAGAACCTGAAAATTGCAGGGGAAGAGCAGCAGACACCCATAAAACACAGGAAGAACCTGAAAACTGCAGGGGGAGAGCAGCAGACACCCATAACACACAAGACGAACACGAAAACTGCAGGGGGAGAGCAACAGACACCCATAAAACACAGGAAGAACCTGAAAACTGCAGGGGGAGAGCAGCAGACACCCATAACACACAAGACGAACACGAAAACTGCAGGGGGAGAGCAACAGACACCCATAAAACACAGGAAGAACCTGAAAACTGCAGGGGGAGAGCAGCAGACACCCATAAAACACAGGAAGAACCTGAAAACTGCAGGGGAAGAGCAGCAGACACCCATAACACACAAGACAAACACGAAAACTGCAGGTGGAGAGCAGCAGACACCCATAACACACAAGACGAACACGAAAACTGCAGGGGGAGAGCAGCAGACACCCATAACACACAGGAAGAACCTGAAAACTGCAGGGGGAGAACAGCAGACACTCATAACACACAAGAAGAATATGAAAACTGGATGGGGAGAGGAACAGGCACCCATAAAACACAGGAAGAACCTGAAAACTGCAGGGGGAGAGCAGCAGACACCCATAAAACACAGGAAGAACACGAAAACTGCAGGGGAAGAGCAGCAGACACCCATAACACACAAGACAAACACGAAAACTGCAGGGGGAGAGCAACAGACACCCATAAAACACAGGAAGAACCTGAAAATTGTAGGGGAGGAGCAGCAGACACCCATAAAACACAGGAAGAACCTGAAAACTGCAGGGGGAGAGCAGCAGACACCCATAGCACACAAGACGAACACGAAAACTGCAGGGGGAGAGCAACAGACACCCATAAAACACAGGAAGAACCTGAAAACTGCAGGGGGAGAGCAGCAGACACCCATAAAACACAGGAAGAACCTGAAAACTGCAGGGGAAGAGCAGCAGACACCCATAACACACAAAACGAACACGAAAACTGCAGGGGGAGAGCAGCAGACACCCATAAGACACAGGAATTACGCGAAAACTGCAGGGGGAGAACAGCAGGCACCCATTAAACAGAAGAAGAACACGAAAAGTGTAGAGGGAGAGTAGCAGACACCCATAAAACACAGGAAGAACCGGAAAACTGCAGAGGGAGAACAGCAGACACCCATAAGACACAGGAAGAACCGGAAAACTGCAGAGGGAGAACAGCAGACACCCATAAGACACAGGAAGAACCTGAAAACTGCAGGGGGAGAGCAGCAGACACCCATAAAACACAGGAAGAACATGAAAACTGCAGGGGGAGAGCAGCAGACACCCATAAAACACAGGAAGAACCGGAAAACTGCAGGGGAAGAGCAGCAGACTCTCATAACACACAAGAAGAACACGAAAACTGCAGGGGGAGAGGAACAGGCACCCATAAAACACAAGAAGAACGTGAAAACTGCAGGGGAGAGCAGCAGACACCCATAAGACACAGGAAGAACGTGAAAACTGCAGGGGAAGAGCAGCAGACATCCATAAAACACAGGAAGAACACGAAAACTGCAGGGGCAGAGCAGCAGACACCCATAAAACACAGGAAGAACATGAAAACTGCAGGGGAAGAGCAGCAGACATCCATAAAACACAGGAAGAACCTGAAAACTGCAGGGGAAGAGCAGCAGACACCCATAAGACACAGGAAGAACGCGAAAACTGCAGGGGGAGAGCAGCAGACACCCATGAAACACAGGAAGAACACGAAAACTGCAGGGGGAGAGCAGCAGACACCATAAAACACAGGAAGAACATGAAAACTGCAGGGGGAGAGCAGCAGACACCCATAAAACACAGGAAGAACCGGAAAACTGCAGGGGAAGAGCAGCAGACACTCATAACACACAAGAAGAACACGAAAACTGGATGGGGAGAGGAACAGGCACCCATAAAACACTGGAAGAACCTGAAAACTGCAGGGGGAGAGCAGCAGACACCCATAAAACACAAGACAAACACGAAAACTGCAGGGGGGGAGCAACAGACACCCATAAAACACAGGAAGAACCTGAAAATTGCAGGGGAAGAGCAGCAGACACCCATAAAACACAGGAAGAACCTGAAAACTGCAGGGGGAGAGCAGCAGACACCCATAACACACAAGACGAACACGAAAACTGCAGCGGGAGAGCAACAGACACCCATAAAACACAGGAAGATCCTGAAAACTGCAGGGGGAGAGCAGCAGACACCCATAAAACACAGGAAGAACCTGAAAACTGCAGGGGAAGAGCAGCAGACACCCATAACACACAAGACGAACACGAAAACTGCAGGTGGAGAGCAGCAGACACCCATAACACACAAGACGAACCTGAAAACTGCAGGGGGAGAGCAGCAGACACCCATAACACACAGGAAGAACCTGAAAACTGCAGGGGGAGAACAGCAGACACTCATAACACACAAGAAGAACATGAAAACTGGATGGGGAGAGGAACAGGCACCCATAAAACACAGGAAGAACCTGAAAACTGCAGGGGGAGAGCAGCAGACACCCATAAAACACAGGAAGAACCTGAAAACTGCAGGGGGAGAGCAGCAGACACCCATAAAACACAGGAAGAACACGAAAACTGCAGGGGAAGAGCAGCAGACACCCATAACACACAAGACAAACACGAAAACTGCAGGGGGAGAGCAACAGACACCCATAAAACACAGGAAGAACCTGAAAATTGCAGGGGAAGAGCATTAGACACCCATAACACACAAGACGAACACGAAAACTGCAGGGGGAGAGCAGCAGACACCCATAAGACACAGGAATTACGCGAAAACTGCAGGGGGAGAACAGCAGGCACCCATTAAACAGAAGAAGAACACGAAAAGTGTAGAGGGAGAGCAGCAGACACCCATAAAACACAGGAAGAACCGGAAAACTGCAGAGGGAGGACAGCAGACACCCATAAGACACAGGAAGAACCTGAAAACTGCAGGGGGAGCGCAGCAGACACCCATAAAACACAGGAAGAACACGAAAACTGCAGGGGGAGAGCAGCAGACACCCATAAAACACAGGAAGAACCTGAAAATTGCAGGGGAAGAGCAGCAGACACCCATAAAACACAGGAAGAACCTGAAAACTGCAGGGGGAGAGCAGCAGACACCCATAACACACAAGACGAACACGAAAACTGCAGGGGGAGAGCAACAGACACCCATAAAACACAGGAAGAACCTGAAAACTGCAGGGGGAGAGCAGCAGACACCCATAACACACAAGACGAACCCGAAAACTGCAGGGGGAGAGCAACAGACACCCATAAAACACAGGAAGAACCTGAAAACTGCAGGGGGAGAGCAGCAGACACCCATAAAACACAGGAAGAACCTGAAAACTGCAGGGGAAGAGCAGCAGACACCCATAACACACAAGACAAACACGAAAACTGCAGGTGGAGAGCAGCAGACACCCATAACACACAAGACGAACACGAAAACTGCAGGGGGAGAGCAGCAGACACCCATAACACACAGGAAGAACCTGAAAACTGCAGGGGGAGAACAGCAGACACTCATAACACACAAGAAGAATATGAAAACTGGATGGGGAGAGGAACAGGCACCCATAAAACACAGGAAGAACCTGAAAACTGCAGGGGGGAGCAGCAGACACCCATAAAACACAGGAAGAACATGAAAACTGCAGGGGGAGAGCAGCAGACACCCATAACACACAAGACGAACACGAAAACTGCAGGGGGAGAGCAACAGACACCCATAAAACACAGGAAGAACCTGAAAACTGCAGGGGGAGAGCAGCAGACACCCATAGCACACAAGACGAACACGAAAACTGCAGGGGGAGAGCAACAGACACCCATAAAACACAGGAAGAACCTGAAAACTGCAGGGGGAGAGCAGCAGACACCCATAAAACACAGGAAGAACCTGAAAACTGCAGGGGAAGAGCAGCAGACACCCATAACACACAAAACGAACACGAAAACTGCAGGGGGAGAGCAGCAGACACCCATAAGACACAGGAATTACGCGAAAACTGCAGGGGGAGAACAGCAGGCACCCATTAAACAGAAGAAGAACACGAAAAGTGTAGAGGGAGAGCAGCAGACACCCATAAAACACAGGAAGAACCGGAAAACTGCAGAGGGAGAACAGCAGACACCCATAAGACACAGGAAGAACCTGAAAACTGCAGGGGGAGAGCAGCAGACACCCATAAAACACAGGAAGAACATGAAAACTGCAGGGGGAGAGCAGCAGACACCCATAAAACACAGGAAGAACCGGAAAACTGCAGGGGAAGAGCAGCAGACACTCATAACACACAAGAAGAACACGAAAACTGCAGGGGGAGAGGAACAGGCACCCATAAAACACAAGAAGAACGTGAAAACTGCAGGGGAGAGCAGCAGACACCCATAAGACACAGGAAGAACGTGAAAACTGCAGGGGGAGAACAGCAGGCACCCATTAAACAGAAGAAGAACACGAAAAGTGTAGAGGGAGAGCAGCACTGGTAAAGTTATGGAGGCTATAATCAAAGAGAAAATGGTAGATTACCTGGACTCAAATAACATTTTGAGGGATAGCCAGCATGGATTTAGGAGAGGTAGATCCTGTTTAACAAATCTGTTGGAGTTTTCTGAGGAAGCTACTGCAGGGGAAGAGCAGCAGACACTCAAAACACACAAGAAGAACACGAAAACTGCAGGGGAGAGCAGCAGACACCCATAAGACACAGGAAGAACGCGAAAACTGCAGGGGGAGAACAGCAGGCACCCATTAAACAGAAGAAGAACACGAAAAGTGTAGAGGGAGAGCAGCAGACACCCATAAGACACAGGAAGAACCTGAAAACTGCAGGGGGAGAGCAGCAGACACCCATAAAACACAGGAAGAACACGAAAACTGCAGGGGGAGAGCAGCAGACACCCATAAAACACAGGAAGAACCGGAAAACTGCAGGGGAAGAGCAGCAGACACTCATAACACACAAGAAGAACACGAAAACTGCAGGGGGAGAGGAACAGGCACCCATAAAACACAGGAAGAACCTGAAAACTGCAGGGGGAGAGCAGCAGACACCCATAAGACACAGGAAGAACCTGAAAACTGCAGGGGGAGAGCAGCAGACACCCATAAGACACAGGAAGAACCTGAAAACTGCAGGGGGAGAACAGCAGACACCCATAAGACACAGGAAGAACCTGAAAACTGCAGGGGGAGAGCAGCAGACACCCATAAGACACAGGAAGAACCTGAAAACTGGAGGGGGAGAACAACAGACATGAATATAACTGGAAGATCATGAAAACTGCAGGGGGGAGCAGCAGACACCCATAAAACACAGGAAGAACATGAAAACTGCAGGGGAGAGCAGCAGACACCCATAAAACACAGGAAGAACCTGAAAATTCAATTTGATTGAATTTCTTTCTAAACTGTACATGTTCAAGACTAGCTCAGGGTAATCCTCCCTTAGGTCTACCTGAAAGCTTGGAGTAACCTGTCAGTGGCAGATGAGTAACGGTTCTGCAGAGAGGAGGAAAAGTCACACTGAGGAATATGTTCCCTTACAGCTGACTGCTAGCGCTTAACGTGGAGCGACAGTCGGAGCTGCACTCCCAGGCAGCCATGGGGAGACCTTTCAAAGTGAAGCATTTTGTGCAGTTATTTGCAGTTATTAAATAATGCAGGACCCAGCTGCTGAGCATCAGCAAACAAGAGGTGCCACGTAGACATCGCTGTCACTTGCTGTCACTCGCTGTCACTTGCTGCCACTCGCCTCCTTATCTCGGCTTTTCGGTTCAGATCGCTATGCAGCACAACTTCCACATTGTCCTGCTGAAGGGGGGGGGGGGGGTGGACTTGTTGGTGAGGTGCTTTTCTAGGCCTCTTACAATACCCCTTGTAGATCTCTGTCTCCTGCGATAGAAGAAAACTTACTATTGTAGCATTTTTAAACCAAATTACTATCCATCCACTGTCTACAACTGCTTGTCCTGTCATGGGGGTGTGGCGGTACAGCACTGATTACCCTAAAGTGCTGTTTCTCAACTCAGTCCACATTTTTGCTCTTTCCCAGCTATCAGCACATCTGTACCAGATATTCAGTGTCCTTGATTGACTGGGAGCTGGGAGGGAGCAAAAATGTGGGGTGTCTGAGGGGTCCCTGCGGACCATGGCTCTAAAGTAATCATATATAATAATTAAACATTAAGTCTGGTATCAGAGAAAACATTAGTGACTTTCATGAAGTAAAATTATGCCAACATCCAGCCCAAAACAAAGCAAAGCATTTACGCTCAGATAGAAACTCTGAGTTGAAAAGTCGGACTCTGGCTAAAGATGCAGGGACACATTCTATCTCATCTTGGTTTTGAAGAGTTTGGATTTAAGCTCTTCAAAGCCCTGCTGTTCCTTCTTTATTTTCTATACAACAACAGGAAGGACACAAAACCAGAATTACATGTTGAAGGTTGCAGGCAGCCATAGTTTGGCTCTGACTTACCTAAGTAGCCTCAGTCTGGCTTTATATCATTCTCCCTGAAAAGTGATGAAGAAAATGTATGAATCAAACGGCAACTCAGTATGATGGAACGAGCTGCCGTTGTAAACAGTATGTTACATCAAGACACAAAAACAAACAGGATGACATTTAATTGACAAAATACATGAGATTGTTAAATTATTCCAGTGATTAATCAACAGATCTGTCTGGGATGACACTGATTTCCTGTGGAGATTCATTGACAGCCTGTGGTAGTTTAAATGATCTTATTTGGCATACAGTACTGGGTGTTAAGTAGCAGAATTAATTATTTTCAATATGCACTCTGCTGGGGATTATGCTAATAGAGTGTTTAATACTTAGTGTTTTTGTGATTGTGTTCCATCCATCCATCCTGTTAGTCCTGCGTTGGGTGGGTGGGGAAAGGGGGTCCGGAGCCTATCCCAGAAGCTACGTGCACTGGGCAGGGAACCACGCAGTATGGGGTGCCAACCCATCGGAGGGCCCACACCCTTACTTCCTTATGTCAATCTGACACTCCTCTAGCTTCCCCCAGGGGTTTCCATAGAAACAGCTTCTCCATTCTGAGGGATGTGTGGCACTCTGAAGCTACCACAGACAGTCAGGGAGCACAGAGTGAAGGCGGTGCGATAAAACTTGTTTATTCCATTGCTATTCAAAGCAACCTGAGTGTTGACACACAGATCTTTATATAGGACTCTTTATATACATTATTCCTACTGTAATACTGAACACTCTCTGCCTGTCTGCTGCTGACTCCTTTTACTGTAATACTGAACACTCTCTGCCTGTCTGCTGCTGACACCTTTAACTGTAATACTGAACACTCTCTGCCTGTCTGCTACCGACTCCTTTAACTGTAATACTGAACACTCTGCCTGTCTACTGATGACTCCTTTTACTGTAACACTGAACACTCTTTCCCTGTCTGCTGCTGATTCCTTTAACTGTAATACAGTACTGAACACTCTGCCTGTCTGCTGATGACTCCTTTAACTGTAATACTGAACACTCTGCCTGTCTGCTGCCGACTCCTTTAACTGTAATACTGAACAGTTTTTCTTGAGATCTTCTTCTGTATGGAAATTTAATTGTAACATGTAATGTTCCAAATTACTCATAGCTCAGGGGCACAATAACATGCTTAAATATTTATATATACATATACATAAATGCTTTCTTTATTTTGATAATTTTACTTAGTTTTCTGCCTATTTAAGAATTAAATAAAAACAACTAATTAAAAGAAGACTATCACGTCATGCAGACAATAATATCACTTGTGTCTAGAACTTTTTGGAAGACTTGAGGATGAGAATCTGCTGACTTGTAATGACGGCATCGTGGTCGGGACACATGGTGTCCATAGTAAAGTGCTGACACACCACAGTGCACAACAGCAAAATGTGTCCTCTGCATGTAACCCATATGTGACATGGGGGCAGGGCCTTGCTCAGGGTACCTCAGTGGTACCTTGAAGGTTGGGGATTCAAACTAACAATCTTTCAATTACAAGTGAACTTTCCTTAACCATCAAGCCACCACTGAGATTGACTGATATGAGTACCTTTGCATTTCAGAAAATAAATGCATTGAGACTCGAGACATCTTCACTGAGTACTTAATGTCAATTGCATTAAAGATTAAACGCATAACAGCACCCCTGTTGAGAGGTGACACTTAAAAAGCCATCTTGTCTTGGTCTGTCAGTTCGGAGGAGTAACACAGTAGGACAATTAAGGGCGGGGGTCAGTGGAGAGGAGCAGGAGAATAAGGGCAGCATACGTAATAAATCATCAAAAATAAATGATAAATCCTTTCTTTGCCATTTTCACAAATATGAGTACAGGTGCATTTGAATCCTTCTCCTTGCCGACCCCATCTTGCGCGCCATAGCTGGGGTGTCACAGCGCATGATGGGAGTGGGAGGGGCAGGCGGTTTGTGTGCTCGGACACATCAGCTCAGCGGTAACAAAGGGTTGCGTATGATATATGGCACAGAGGCATCACACACAGTAAGCAGTCAGTCACATCAGACAGCATCATCCATTGTATAACTGTGTTTGCATGACTATTCGCACTACTCTTAATAAAGTGTCGAAAACTGCTATCGTTTTCTCAAGAAAGACGATACCTTTTGTCGACACGGAGAAAGAGGAGAGGCTTGACTGTGAGTGCTGTGCGTGTATAGTGTGATAGCGTGGTGCTAATTAAACATTCAGTCAGCTGAAGAATGAGCAGAATCCAATATTATTCTTGTGCTTCTGCCCCCGGTCCTGGGGGTGAGTGGAATCACTAATGAGGGAAGATCAGTAAACAACACCTGAAACCACGCATGGGAATTGTAGCCTCCAATCGGAAGCCGTCTGTCCCAATTTTCCAAGGATACAAAGCTACTGTACATGCTGGATATTAGGACAAATGCATGATTTCCTTTGGCTTTTAATTTATTTTTTAAAAGATAGAATATATGAGTTTGTTATGCTAACATTATAATGACCTGGCATCTCTACTGTATTTGAACCACAATGTTCTTGATTATTTATTCTTAACTACATAAAGGGTTTAGCTAAACAGTACATGCACAGCTTTGTATGGGAACGGACAAAATAATTTGTCTTCAACGTAAAAGTGAAATATATTACACCGATAAAAACTGCTTAACATCATACTGCCATCTTGTGGTAAGAATGCAGACAAACACTCTTAGTGACAGATCAGTGACTCAGACCCACAGACACTATACCTCTTGTTGAAGCCTCACCTGAAGGGTTCAGTTTCGTACAGAAACTACGTGGCTCTGGGCATGAGGGCGGCCTGGCAGCTACTTTTAACTCGCTGTTAAAGATTGAACCCAAGATTATCAAAGATGAAGCAATGCTAATTCACATGGTGTCCAACCTGCCCATCTGTATTCTTATAGTATACAGACCACAGGGATTATACACTTTGTTTCTGACAGAATTTGGGGAGCTGCTCTCTCACTTAGTTATTATTTTAGAGAATATTATAATACTTCAAGACTTCAATATACATGTGGGCAATACATTTTGGTTATGCCTAACGACACCACATCTATTGTCACCTTAGCTAACTGCTTTAATGAAGTTAAAACCTGGATGGCGGAAAACTTTTTATCACTAAATGCGCAGAAAACCGAGGTTCTGTTGTTTGGAGGCAGGTCTGCAGATAGGGATTTTATAATCTCCACACTCCACTCCAGAGGGCTGAACTTCTCCCTCAGCAGCTCAGCCCGTAACCTGGGTGTCATCTTGATACAAGCCTCTCATTCAAATCACGTGTAAGTGCAGTTTCGAAGGCGTGCTTCTTACAGCTACGCCACATCACCAAACTGCGACGATTTCTTACTATTCAAGACACAGAGGAATTGCTACATGCTTTTGTATACAGTAGGATAGACTGCTGTAATGCTCTGTTATCTGGAAGCACACACTGCACATTAAACACCTTACAGCGTATTCAAAATGCAGCAGCTCGAATTGTCAGCAGGGGCAGGAAGTTTGAACACATAATCCCTGTTCTTAGTTCCCTGCATTGGCTTCCTGTTAGGTTCAGGATTGACTTTAAAGTTCTCCTACTTACATATAAGGCACTTAAAGGTCTAACTCCTGCCTACTTTACACAAGGACAGGCCGTATCGTCCAATCAGATCACAGAATGCAGGTTTCCTTGTCATTACACATATAAATAAAGTGAGAGTGGGCGGTAAAGCATTCTGCTACAGGGCCCCTATATTGTGGAATGGTTAACCATGTCTTGGATGCTGATTCGGTCACAGTCTTTAAATCATGACTGAAGACCTATTACTTCAGTTTAGCTTATTACCCACAACCTAACACACCATAACTATGGCTGCTGGTGCTGCTGTAGTGTGATTGTATCTACCTGACCGTCCATGTTCTCTGCATTCCCACATGTCCGGGTGGTGCCCGTGGTGGGCACCATCTGAGCTGGAGTCCTGGTTCAGTCCCATGGAGGGGTGACATCGCGAATGGGACCTATGAACTGCATCATCGTGGGTGCAGCCTTCAGTGGCACCTACACAGGCCAGCGTGGAGAACAGACTCATTGATGGACTTTGTCTTGATCCTTAATCACAGCTTACAGCCAGCTTTTAGCAAGCATGGTCCCCGCACCCTGCTCCACATGGTCACGGTCCCCCCACCCTGCTCTACGCGGTCATGGTCCCCCGCACCGCGCTCCCCACACTCTGCTCCAAGGTAAATTCTATGTGTATTTGCTACCACGCTAGTTCAGTGTCATTTTTGAACACAGGCATTGTGCACTGTGAAGGAGACCTTTTGCTTTCACCCTAGGATCCTTGGTCACTTTTTTGTCCTTGAACTGATCACGTGAACCTTCATTTAACTGACAGAAGTACAAAGAAAGTTGTACAAATACAAACAAAAGATTTTCAACAGCTCTACTGACCAAAGGATTTTTGTAATTATATGTAAAGTTAGAATTTGATGGCTGCAACACACTCTGCAAAAGTTGGGACAGAGTTAAAATAAGATTGAAAAGTGCACGTAATATTCCAGTAACACCAGTTTGGAAGACATTAAGCAGACTAATTGGTAGCAGGTGTGGTATCATGACTGGGTATGAAAGTAGCATCCATCAAAGGCTCGGTCTCTGCAAGCAGGGATGGGTCGTGCCTCACACCTTAGTGCCAGAATTTGTGAGGGAATTATTAGTCAGTTCAAAAGGAACATTCACATGTGAGATTGCAGAGAATCTACAATTGTGAAAAGATTCAGAGAATACAGAGAAATCTCAGTGTGTAAAGGGCAAGAACAGAAACCACTGTTGGTTGTGCGTGATCTTCGAGCCCCGAGGCGGCACGGCCTCAAGAACTGTCATGCTGATCTGACAAATACAGCCACCTGGGCACAGGAGCACTTCGGAAAACCAGCGTCACTTAACACAGTCCGTCTGCATGCAGAAATGCAACTTCAAACTGGAACACAAGGAGGAAGCCATACATCAACTTTATGCAGAAACGCTGGCAAGTTCTATGGACCCAAGCAAATCTCAGATGGGGCAAAAGATTGTGGAACTGTGGTCAGATGAGTCCACATTTCAGCTTGTTTTTGGAAACAAGTTCTCAATGCTAAAGGTAAAACTGACCATGCAGCGGAAGGTGTAAAAGCAGCATCTGTGATGTGAGTTCAGTGCCCATGATGTGGGAAGGTGCATGTATATGAAGCTACCATTGACTCTGAGCCATATATTAGGACTTTAGAGAGACATGTTGCCATCAAAGTGACGTCTCCTCAGCTACAACAGCATGTATGGCTTCGTAGATACAGAGTGCATGTGCTTGACTGGCCTGCTGCCGGTGCAGATCTGAAAATGATCCAAAATGATTAAAATGTGTTATTAAAGGAAAGGGGATGTAACACAATGGTAAATATTCCTCTGTCCCAACTGTTGCAGCCATGAAATTCTAAGTTTGCGTATATTTAGAAAATGCAATTAAGTTGGTCAGTGAAACTGTTGAAAAACCTATCTTTGTACTTTTTCTGCTAAATAAAGCTTAAGGTCAATAGACATATTACTGATTTTTGTTTTTATTGCATTTTATTGCATTATCCGAACTTTTCTAGAAATGGGGTTTGTGTGTGTGTGTGTGTGTGTGTGTGTGTGTGTGTGTGTGTGTGTATGTATGTGTGTGTGTGTGTATATATATATATATATATAGACCCACAGCAGAATTGATTGGAACACCTGACTGCAGTTACCATGCAGATAGTCAGACAATGCCAAAGAGTTCACAAACTTTTGCTTGTGACTGTAGCTTTCTTGATAGCATTTACATTTAACCTTGATACTAACGCGAACTTCTAGATTTTGTGTGAACTTCCTGTATAAAAAGTAACCATTGACCGGCTAAAGACACCACAACAGTTACATTCCTCTGATTTCTGCCCTATAGTAAAAAGGTTCTCTCAAAGTCTTCTTGACCCTTTTCCTCTAACAAGTATTAAAGCAAATGCTTCAGCTCATCTTCCAATTAAAGAAAAGGCTTTATTGATAGAAAAGTTTGAAGATCAACTAAACAAGTCTTTCCTTAAAGTTTCAGGCAGGGCTGGATGATGCCTGCATTGACTGGGGGATCAGTGAACATTTCTGGGAGTCATACAGTCACTTTTACCTGCCATCCCCCCAAACCAAAAGATGGATTATGACAAAATCAGACAACACTATAGATTTAGCTATAATGGGTCTCCTTGAGTAACCAAGCTAATTAATTCAGAAGCACTTGACAAGTGACACGTTCACAACCACGGTGGCAGTACACACAGAGTGACAGTGACGATTGGCTTGTTCCTGAATTTTATTCTTCCCAAACAGCCAATCAGAAACCATTTGGGGTAAAAATTAAGAGTGGGATTAAATGATTAGTTACCAGAGGTGCTGAGTTATTAGTTACTGAGGGGGCTTGTCAAGAACCTGGGGAGGGCATAACCCAACCCTTCACCCGCTGTATCTGGCCTCCCCCAATTCCGAACTTAATACGCAAAAAAGGAAACAAATGCTTCACAAAACAGGAAACAGGAAATGAAGAAATGAATCAGCAGGATGATCAAACATTTTTAAAGGGCAGTGAGCCTACAGCATACTGAAGGGCCATGTTACACAGGAATGGCCACGGGTTCGATGGAGAGCTCGCTCGCAATCTGCGGCGAGCAGCTCAACCCAGCGTAGCACTGGCAGGTGAAGTGATCGGAGAAGTAGGTGAGGTCAGAGAGGGTGGGAATGCCCTCCGCCACGTACTTCCCGTTGGATTTTCGGACAGAGAAGCTATCAGGATTCAGGTGCAGGTAGACATCAGAGTTGTAGTCCTTCCGGATGCAGCGCCCGTTACCCTGGCAGAGTGACTCGCTGCAGAGCCAGGAAGCTGCCGTCACATTGGCGATGTAGGGGTTCAGGGTGGAGTTCAGGTAGGAGGATAAGGCCTCACATGACACCTACAAGGATGGAATGTGCTTGTGTGACATAGGCAAGTGATCTGTGACTGACTGTGAAGAAAAGATCTCAGATAAGAAGGAGGACTTAAAGGTGCCATAGAATGTTTTTTTTTCCAAATTGCTATCTGGTGTCTACATATAACATATGTTTTCTTTGGTTGAAGAATGTCCAGAAGTGGTTTTACATGCCCATGTACATCCCTGGCCCTAGAATGAAACAGGCTGTTTTGCCTTATTTGGTGGGCTCATTAATGTGTTCATGAGCTCTGCTCTGATTGGCTGGTGTACAGTGAGGCACTGTGATGGCCCACACAGAACCAGCATAGAAACATGGAGCACTTAGGCATCCAACTGTATATGTTTGAGCCTGTTTCGGAGGGGGAATACCGATGAACAGCCTGTTCCTTGGAGATTGCAGAACGCTTCTGAGTGGTACAATTTGTCATTTAACATTTTCTGGAACAACTTGCAGCATGTAACTGTAATAGTCCCACTTCAGCCTTGGTAGAATGTTAGCATAATCAGAACTTTATTTTTAACACTATAACAAGAACACAGAAATTTTTTAGCATCTGCCACAACAAATGATTTTACAATGCTAGCTTTGTCATCCAAGTTTTATGAGGAACTCTAAACAGCAAGATAAGCAGCTTCTTTGTAATGAATTTGGAGTTCTGATTTCATTATCTTTTTTTACTGTACTATCGGTTAGATATTTGTTTAGCTAATCAAAAGTAGGCTACGGGAAGTACAGAAGCGTCTTGTCAATGTCAGTATCATAGACTTCGTAATGTTTACTATTCCCCTATTAAACTGAGGTACATTTTCCAAAAACCAAAGTTGTTAGCAAATTAGCAACTTACATAGCTAGAATCATGCAAGTGAACGGTTCCAACCATGTAAGTTGCTAAGAGGAGCTTTTGGGAAACATACCCCTGACCAATTAAAGATGCACATCAGCCATGCCTGATGACAGTTCGATTCCTTGGGAAGGGTAAGTGCCGACATCCCCATCATAGCCTCAAACGGCACACTTATAGATACAGCCTGACATTTTCACTGTTGTCCTTTGCTTCGTTCTTAACGATAAATGCACAACTGTTGAACAAGGCTTGTCCATTGACCTTGAGAGTGGCATGGCATATACTAAGTTTGGGGGTGTGGTTAAGACTGTTTAGTAAGAGACTAGGAATTTTGAAATAGCCTGTTTCAATTCTTTCTTTTACATGTTCAGGAAGTATATTTGAAAGAGTGAATGACAATGTTTGAGATTCATGGTATGTCATTTCCATGTACCGAACTATGCTATGTTGATGTAAAGTCAGATTTTCATTCTATGGCACATGTAAGCACTCTTACAGCATAGATGCTTCATTTTCATTACTGTTTTACTTCAGATATCTCATTTCGTAGCAGTGAGGGAATTGAAAATGTCATAGACATTGTGAATATACTGTAGCACTCAATTTTTTAACCTTAATCATTTAGTGTGTCCCTGCCGCAGACATGCAGATGACATGTGATGCATGGGAATATACCTTGTCATCAAAGTCCGTAGTGCCCCCCCAGAGCACTGAACCCGAGGCCCCTACAGCCGCATTCTCACCCAGAGTGTGGACCAGGTCCTCCTGGAGACGGCAACACACACAGAGCAGTGAGACAGAACCTCTGGGCCCCATGCCTTGATGACTTGTAGTGTACAGTGACCATATGCAGGTCTTATGCAAAGGCAGCATGCTGGAGCTTAATCATATCCAGTTTATAAGATGATCCAGGACGTTATGTACTCACCACACTCAAGAATTTGTTGGCTTGATCGGTAAAGACAGGACGGGTGTAGACGTAGATGGGGACATTGAAGGGGTGCTTAGGCAGGCTGGCCACCCTCATGGCCTCATGAACTTGGTTGCGGACGTACAGAGCGGCCTTGTGGGTGTTGGCCAGACTAGTCTGCAGGTAGACGGATGGGTAGAGGGCCGTGCTCGTCTGCCACAGCCACAGGAGCTGGTCGTTCTCTGCCTGCGCCCATGTTGGGCACATACCTGTGTAGTCAGCCTCTTCCCAGACATCATTGTAACAATCAGGGAAGAGATAGAAGCCCCAGAGGTAACTGGGCCTCATACTGATCCCTAGACTCATTGTGTCCTCCATGAAGTTTCTAGCAGCTGTCTGGAACTGCTCCTTGGCCACAGGCTCAGCTTGAGATGGGGAAAGTGAGGGGTGAAGCTGATGGGCATAGTCAATAGACAGCGTGCGGTAGATAGTCTTAGAATTAAAGTTTGTGTCCCACAGGGGGCGCCAGGCCTCCCAGTCAATGACGGCCAGACCAGTGGAGGTTCCTGAAGGAATATATTGAGTGATGTCCCACTGGGCGACATCCAAGCTGGCCGTCAGGTTGCCCTTCTGTGGGATGCCTCCATTGATCTCCTTATTAGTTGCCTCATCCACAAATGGGTACAACCCCAGGCGGTTGGTATAGAACAGGAAGAGGAACTGGTCAGGAACAGCTTCAGGGGTGGTAACGACCTGAAATGGCGAGGTGTCCAGGGGGATGTTGTTCTGCTGGCAAACAGGAGTTGGCATGTTCCATATGACACCGTAAGGGTATCCCTCAAACAGTGGGGTGGCAGTAGGAGGATAGGGGAGATCGGCATGAATGCTGCCCAATAATGATAGCAGAAGAAGGTGCAGCAGGAGAAGACTGGATCCCTTCATCCAGATGTTCAAATCCATGGCTTTTCCTGTGTAAGTAACACAACTGCAAAGCATTAACCTACGTTCACCATTTGTCATACAGTTTCAGTGTGTCAGAGTGTAAAAATACTTCACCAAATAGTAGAGCTCTCACAATTACACAATAAAACTCGATTATTAAGAAGCATTGTTTAAAATTTTCAATTACACGGCAGTAGGGCGGAAGGAAGACATAGCATGAAGGATGAGGGTCCAGATAAAGAGCAAAAGTATCATTTATGTGGAAGCACTTCACAGTAACAGTGAATGAGAAAGCAGTTTTCTGTCAGGATTGGAAAACAGAGCTTAAATACCACAGCATGACTGCAATGAAAAAAACGTCTTAAAAGAAGACATTCAGGTTTGACATACTCACTCAAAAATGTGAGGTTAGCCATAGATTTGTCCCATTTAGGCTCTCAAAGTAGCCTAGCCTGTCTTTGTCATCACTTTGACTTAAATTATTTTGCTTATTATGATTCCTGTATTTCATAATCACTGCTAAAACGAAGGTTACCCCACCGCCTAGCTGCATCGTTTTATATAATATGGTACATAATAACCAATTACCATATTGGACCTAATATAAGATGACCCAGATTATAAGACGACCCCTGCACTTTTTGGCAACTATTTTTTAGAAAAGAAAAAGCTTTTGGAATACAGTACCAAATCTAACCTCAATAAAGCAAAATAATTTAATTTGACGTGCGCAAGTAATAAGTTAACCAGCAACCACAACTGAAAAAGCAAGCACAGGCAATCGGATTACATTACTGTAAGTGTATTAAATAGCAAACATTCCAAAAAACAAATGTATTATTTGGTGGTGGATGGGGGGAGGGTACATAATGAATATTACAAACTCCACAATCCTTGACAGCGCAGAATGTTTTCGATGCAGCAGACCCCCATGAAGATGGTAAAAAACGTGTTGCGGAGACACTCCTTACAAAATGTATTTGGCGTTATCCATTCCCATTTTTGTCTAGACCTCTAATATAAGACACCACTTTTTCAGACATATTTTGAGGACAGAACCCCGTCTTATATTCGGGTCAACACAGTAATATTTATTTTTAGTTAACGTATTGTGCGCTTTGAGTAGCGTTGGACGAAACAAGAAAAAATACTGCGGTTAGCCATCCGCAGTTTGCCAATACACAGTCAAATCATCCGCGCTTAAAATCTGTGGTGCATGCATAACAGGCATAGGCATAACATTACAGTAACATCATGTTAGGAAAATAAACTCTCCAAGCAATCGTGCATGAAAACGTCCTGTCATATGTATGAAATAAAGGATGTACTAAAATACGATGTAATTGTTAGTTTCCTGTAATGCAGTGAGAAGTCTTATAGGATCAGAAAGCTAAAGTACTAGCCTACTTCCAGGCAATATTTGGTCAACTTTTACCGTACCATTTTCTAATAAATGCAGTCTGAACCTCTCCTGGAGCCGACACCTTATCGTGGTGGCTAAGTTGCCCAGGGCTTTATGCCCCTGGTAGGGTCACCCAAGGCAAACAGGCACTGGGTGAGGAACCAGACAAAGTGCGGCTCATTAGATCCCTTATGATGAGTAAAAACATGGATTCACGTTTTCCCTTGCCCAGACGCGGGTCACCGGGGCTCTCCTCTGGAGCCAGGCTTGGGGGTGGGGCTCGATGGCGAGCGCCTGGTGGCCAGGCCTGCACCCATAGGGCCTGGTCGGGCACAGCCCGAAGAAGGTACGTGGGTCCCCCCTCCAATGGGCTCACCACCTGTAGGAGGGGCCAAAGGGGTCGGGTGCAGTGTGAGTGGCCGAAGGCAGGGACCTTAGGGGTCCGATCCTCAGCTGCAGAAGCGTACCGCGGTGGACGAGAGGGTAGCCTCCCTTCGCCTTCGGGTGGGGGGGATGGGTCCTGACTGTTGCTTGCACTTATGTGCCAAATACCCACCCTTTTCGGAGTCCTTGGAAGGGGTGTTAGAGAGCACTCCTCCAGGGGACTCTCTTGTTCTGCTGGGGGACTTCAATGCTCACGTGGGCAATGACAGTGAGACCTGGAGGGGCGTGATTGGAAGGAACGGCCCCCCCATTCTGAACCCGAGCGGTGTTTTGTTGTTGGACTTGATTTTGTTGTTGGTCAGTGAAAGGAATACTTCGAAGACCTCCTCATTCCTACCGACACACCTTCCAATGAGGAAGCAGAGTCCGGGGACTTGGGGGTGGACTCCCCTATCTCTGCGGTGGAGGTCGTTGAGGTGGTTAAAAAGCTCCTCAGTGGCCGGGCCCCAGGGGTGGATGAGATCCGCCTGGAGTTCCTCAAGAAGGGGGACTGGAGGGTGTGTTCCAACTATAGGGGGATCACACTCCTCAGCATCCCTGGTAAGGTCTATTCAGGGGTCCTGGAGAGGAGGGTCCGCAGGATTGTTGAACCTCGGATTCAGGAGGAGCAGTGTGGTTTTTGCCCTGGCCGTGGAACAGACCAGCTCTATACTCTCAGCAGGGTCCTGGAGGTTGCATGAGGGTTTGCCCAACCAATCTACTGTACATGTGCTTTGTGGACTTGGAGAAGGCATTCGACCGCGTCCCTCGGGGAGTCCTGTGGAGAGTGCTCCGGGAGTACAGGGTGCCGGACTGCCTTATAAGGGCTGTTTGCTCCCTGTACGCCCGGTGCCAGAGCTTGGTCCGCATTGTTGGCAGTAAGTTGGACTCGTTTCTGGTGAGGGTTGGACTCCACCAGGGCTGCCCTTTGTCACCGATTCTGTTCATAACTTTTATGGATAGAATTTCTAGGCACAGCCAAGGCGTTGAGGGTGTCCAGTTTGGTGACCTCAGGATTAGGTCTCTGCTTTTTGCAGATTATGTGGTTCTGTTGGCTTCATCGGACCGTGACCTTCGGCTCTCACTGGAGCAGTTTGCAGCCGAGTGTGAAGCGGTTGGGATGAAAATCAGCACCTCCAAATCCGAGACCATAGTCCTCAGCCAGAAAAGAGTGGAGTTCTCTCTCCGGGTCGGGGAGGAGGTCCTTCCCCAAGTGGAGGAGTTTAAGTATCTTAGGGTCTTGTTCACGAGTGAGGGAAGGATGGAGCGGAAGATCGACAGGCGGATCGGTGCGGCGTCAGCAGTGATGCGGGCGCTGCATCGGTCTGTCATGGGTGAAGAAGGAGTTGAGCCGAAGGCAAAGCTCTCAATTTACCAGTCGATCTATGTTCCTACCACAATCGACTGTGTTGAATACTTTACGGAATGATTTGACCATGTATCGGCAAATCGCGGATAACTTGACCGCAGTAGAAAAAAACCACATAGCAATATTTAGAGTTGAAATACAGAAAAAAAACAGGCTTCACTCCTAAGGATTTTACATGTATCAGAGTACTGGACCACAGAAAAAAATAAATCAAGCAACAAAGGAAGAGGTCGCAATTTGCATAATACGGGTTTTATTACTCAGCGTCTCCACACAGCGTAATGCCTACAGTAGAGTGTTGACAGGTCCAGCAAAAATCTCCAGCCCAAGGTCTGCTTAAAGTCTCCCCAACGGAAGAAGAAACTAGCCCAAAATTTGAAATCCCAGCATACCATATCTTAAAGAAATAAACTAGAATTTAGCATGCTGATCATATTCAAATGTTAAACATTTCAAAATCACAGGTAAACACAATGACGTCATGTATATGAGCGCACTCATTATTCCCTGGGCTGCCAACTTTGGTCATCTGGCCAGAGATTTTCATTTCGAGACAACTCTGCCCATGCATTTACATATATGTGACAGTTTTATTACACTGTAAACAGACTGTAGGGTTTGCAATCTATCCTAGTGCTTTTGATGTAGCAAATTTTATGTTTATAATGGAATAATATGTATTTGCCATAAGATTTGTTGCGTCAGTGTGAGAGTCTGAAAGCATTAATGTCACACCAGATGCCTTCAATTTGGCAACCTGGAGGATTAGAATAATATGGCTGTAGGTAGAAACGGATGTCATGGAGGTATCTGAGCTGTGTGACTATGCTACGCGGTTCATCAATTAGCAGCGCTGAAGGTTACCTACTCGATGTAAACAGTCCTGAATGAATACATTACCATAACCCCTGCTCAGGAATCTCTGACACATTTCTCCAGCCTGCTTCTCAAACTCCTCACCCCTGTCAAGTGGTCTATTGAACAACTCCACAGGAAAAACATATCATCAATATATTGGTACCACACCTTTAAATATTGATGAAATGGACTGACCAAATAAATAAAATCCTCCTGAAATTTTCCCTTAAACAAATTGGGTGCCATACGTTAATGTATCGTGGTAAAACGTAAATTTATTCTGAAACTAAACATTCAGAATGTGGCACGTTAAATTTTAATGGTAATAGTTTAATACATTTAATCCTGTTTCATGTGAAATACTCATATAGAGAATTGTTACATCTATTGTGCATAAAACATCACCGAATGCATCTCTTTAAAATCATCCAGTTTATGTCAGTCTTATCTTTGAGAAAGAGGGCAGCTGTGGTCCAAGCCTTTTATATGATAGTCAACAAATTGAGAATGTGCCGCAGTTATATTCACAGACACAATCAGGCGGCCTGTGGGACTGTCCAAACTTTTATGAATTTTAGGCCAAGTATAAATTACTGGTCTCACTGGATGTTTCCGGAACAGAGTTATGCTCGTTCAAGTCAATGACTGCTTTAATCTGGACTTTATCGCGTTACTAAATTTAAGAGTAGGATCAAAAGGGAGGAGCTTGTATATGCAGCATCGTCCTTAAGCTGACTTTGGATTTCACCGAGGTAGGCTGACTTATCCTGGGTCACAGTGGAGCCCCCCTTACCGGCAGCATTTGTGACAATAACATCATCAGACATTAATTCACTTAATGCTTTATTTTCTGTAAGTGAAAAGATTTATGTCTAATGTAATACGCTACACTATTAAAACAGTCAATGGTGTCCCACTCAACCAGCCAGCACAACGTTTTGAACAAGACGGAGAAAATACTTCTAGATTTAAAGGGAACTTTTTTAGGAAGAGAAAGACTGCCTTGGGATACACTGACTGAGTCTATTTTGAATAAAAAGCTTTGAGTCGGACAGACCTGAAAAATCTGAACAACTGAATTTTCATAGTAAAGGGATAATTAGGTTCGGCAGTAACAAAGGAGAGTTCCCTGCGTAATACACGCAACAGAAATGTTTCTGACCTTGGATCTGTCGTGTGTCCCCAACTGCTTGCGGGTTTTTCCCCCTCCGCGTCTTACGTCTCGATGGTGTCTTGATGGTGTGGTCAGCCCAGGCTGACGTCGTGCAAAATGTGTGCCACCGGAGGACTTGGCAAGGCTCTCAAGTTTCTTCTAAACTTTGCAGTGAAATTACATCTGTTTGGGGCGGAGTGTGTGTCTCATTGTGTGACATTTTAGAGCCTTGCCTACCGCATTCATCGGATCTTGCTCTTCAACTTCCACCTTGTCTGCACTCCGTGTTATGAATGGGTGGGTCGATCCAAATATCCATAGTATCAGTACCAATGTTGGTATTGGTATTGCATTGATACTAACGTGAATGGATCGATATTTTAGTTTCAGTTTCTCTGTGTTCAGTGTGAAGTTCCCGTTTCTTCTTAAAGTAGATATGTCTGTGCAAACATCACTCCTTTCCCATCCTGCATGCAGACTTTGCTACTCCTCCCCTCTTCTGCTGTGTCTTGTTGTCCTGCGATTTGGCAGCGATTAACAGATGCATGTAGGCTGCAGTGCATTCACCTCATGAATTATGACACACCGCTCTCCCCTACATGAAAGTACATAAGCTGTTTCTATAAGTAAAAGGTATTGGTGATACTGGCCTTGTATATAGTTGGTACCGGGTCAATACCAAATTTTGCGCATCCATGCAATAACATGCTTGCAGCGGGATCATTAACTGTGCGTAACTCAGTACAGCTATGAACTTCTCAGCGTGAGAAACACAAGGTGCGGTCTGTGAGCGTGTGAACTGGCTGAAATGCGTGTTTCCCCTGGGCAATGTTTCAGGTTTCAAGGTTATTGTAATATACAGATAACAATGGAACATCATTTCTTGTAATGAAATTTCTTGGACTCAGAGCCCCCCCCCCCCACCTAAATTTACACATTAAAATAACACAATAAGCACAATAAAATGAAATAATACAAGTAGTACATACTAAAATGATAGTAAAATAATAATGTGCATAGTACACAGTGATTTGCAAGTACTTATAAAAGACTGTGGTATAAAAGAGTGTCATGTGTATATGTACCTGTACCTGTATATACATTATACACTCCTGTGTATGTACCAAAGGTAAGCTTAAAGTTACTGTAGTACAAACGGTGTAGTGTGTACCTGTACCTGTATATATACACTCCTGTGTATGTACCAAAGGTAAGCTTAAAGTTACTGTAGTACAAAAGGGTGTAGTGTGTACCTGTACCTGCATATATACACTCCTGTGTATGTACCAAAGGTAAGCTTAAAGTTACTGTAGTACAAAACAGTGTAGTGTGTACCTGTACCTGTATATATACACTCCTGTGTATGTACCAAAGGTAAGCTTAAAGTTACTGTAGTACAAAAGGGTGTAGTGTGTACATGTACCTGTATATATACACTCCTGTGTATGTACCAAAGGTAAGCTTAAAGTTACTGTAAGTTTTTAAATCAACTGTAATTTTAAGGTCAGAGAAGGATGGATGGATGGGATGTGCAAAGTGCTCAGTGTTCAGTATTTCAGCAGCTCAGTAGCTTGATGGCTTGCGGGCAGAAAGTGTCCCTGAACCTGCTGGTGCAGTTCAGGAAGCTCCTGCACCACCAGTCTGACAGCAGGAGCTGAGAAAGACAAATAAAATCAACATCTCCCACAGCTCCCAGTTAAACCCCTTAGAATAAAGCTCTGGACCATGCAGTTGGTGAGCAAAGTTTTCTCCTTTATTGAGCAATACAGCACAGTGCTCCATCCACACTCTGCTGCAAGCACAGAGCAGCCGAAAAGCAGCAAGTTAATATACTACAACACCAGTTTCCTTAAAAGGACGTCTAAGTCCTGACTGGTCACTCAACACCAGCAAACCAAACTCAAACTTTCAACAAACATTTTTACTCACCTCTGTTGGTCTAACTTGGCTTCAGGGCGTCTACCTCTCAGCCAGCATCCACCCACTTTGCTCATTACTCACATGATACACTAGTTCTATTGCAGAGACACCCTAGATCTACAACATTCTGTGCACTCTCTTGAGCTCGGGCCGGTCGGGGGGGGGGGGGGGGGGGGGGGTGTCCAATCCCTTCCTGCAGGTGCTCCCCCACCCTGCCTGCTGTCCGTCTCTCCAAGGTCTCAGGTCCTGAGACACTGACGGCATGCAGGCTGCCGTGAGACGAGGACACACAGTATTCAAAACAATATCTTCTTAAGGCCTAAGACACGACAGACGCAATATGCCTCCCTCCCCAGGCCTACCAATTTTCAACTTTCTTTCTACAGAGCATGAAGAATCGGTGGCTGGTATCAGAGAGGATCAGCTGTGAGGATCCAATGCATGACCTGAGATCCCTGCGAAGAGGCGTCCATGCTAACGTCACCTGATCCAGGTGATGCTATTTGTAGCTTTTTTGCGCTTTGCTTCCTTGTTTGACTAGAAGCCAGGGGTAGATATAAAGGCTGTCGGTAAGGGGGGGTCCACTGTGACCCAGGATAAGTCAGCCTACCTCAGTGAAATCCACAGTCAGCTTAAGGACGATGCTGCATATACAAGCTCCTCCCTTTTGATCCTACTCTTAAATTTAGTAACACGATAAAGTCCAGATTAAAGATAGCAGGATGTGATGCAGTCATTGACTAGAACGAGTATAACTCTGTTCCAGAAACATCTGGTGAGACCAGTAATTTATACTTTGCCTAAAATTCAAGTTTGGACAGTCCCACAGGCCGCCTGATTGTATCTGTGAATCAATCTTATAACTGCGGCACATTCTCAATTTGTTAATTATCATATGAAAGACTTGGACTACAGCTGCCCGCTTTCTCAAAGATAGGACTGACTTTTTACATGGATGATTTTAAAGAGGTTCATTTGGTGATGTTTTTATGCACAATAGATGTAACAATTTTCTATATGAGTATTTCACATGAAGCAGGATTAATTGCATTAAACTATTACCATTGAAATTTAATGTGCCACATTCCGAATGTTTAGTTTCACTTACTCAGGACATCCTTACCAAAAACTTATTTTAAGATTCAGCATAAATACGTTTTACAAATTCAGATTACCACGACTGGTTAACATATGGCACCCAATTTGGTTAAGGGTAAATTTGAAGAGGATTTTATTTATTTGGTCAGTCCATTTCATCAAATATTTAAAGGTGCGATAGCGATATATTTATGATGAGGAACAGAGTCAGAAAATGTCTGACTCCCTGCATCCTGCTAACTCCCTTTTCCAGTGTCTTCCAACCCAGCATAAGCAGAGAATAAGAGCCCTGAGCTCAAGGACAAACCGTCACCTTAAAAGCTTCGGCCCCCAGGTCATTGCCCTTCTAAATAAGGACCCATAAGAAACTGTCTCATTTTCCAACCACCCACTGCACAAGCTCCATTAACTTATAGAACTCATCTGCCCAAACCCAAGCTGTTTGCACATCACATCCAACTATTTATTTATTTCTTTATTTATTTGTGTACATGCTTTCCTCATCATTGCACATTTCTTGTAAAACACTTATTTTTTGCCTTATTCTACAGGTACATCTCAAAAAATTAGAATATCATGAAAAAGTTCAATATTTCTTAACATTCATTCCTTTCAGAAAGTGAAATTCATATATTATATAGATTCATTACACATAGATGTCAAGCCTTTATTTCTTGGAATTTCGATGATTATGGCTTACAGATAATAAAACCCAAAATTCACTGTCTCAGAAAATTAGAATATCACATAAGATCAATAAAAAAATTATATTTTAAAAAGAGATGTCAGGCTTCTGAAAAGTATGTTCATTCCTATGCACTCAATACTTGGTTGGCCCTCTTTTGCATGAATTACAGCATCAATGCGGCCTGGCATGGAGGCGATCAGCCTGTGGCACTGCTGAGGTGTAATGGAAGCTTTGCTTTGATAGCAGCCCTCAGGTCATCTGCATTGTTGGGTCTGGTGTCTCTCATCTTCCTCTTGACAATAGTCCATACATGCTCTCAGAAAAGTGTTTTACACATCCCTATACGAATAAATCTTTTAAGGTAAGGGGTAGAGTCACAAGTTATGTACTTTCTGCCATGCCTTTGTGGGTTATATTATGTCGGAAAAACAAAATGATAATTCAAAACTATAATCTACGAACACAAATGTGCCATTATGAATAGAACTGAGTCATCAGCAGACTTTTTAATACACCCGGCCATGACAGTAATTCTTTGCTGAGAGTTTGTGCCAACAGACACTAAGCAGTGCAGACAAATCATTTGCTCATTATTGTCACTATGACATACGAAATATTTTCATACAGTGGAATACGTGTTTTCGTGACCAAATCTTGTTCACCTTTCTTGTCTTCACTCTTTCACTCACAAACACGCACAGTGTATGAAACAAGGCTGAAACTGACCGCTTATTCGCCAGCTTCCTATTCGCAGGGTCAGAGCCAGCTTCCTATTCGCAGGGTCAGAGCCAGCTTCCTATTCGCAGGGTCAGAGCCAGCTTCCTATTCGCAGGGTCAGAGCCAGCTTCCTATTCGCAGGGTCAGAGCCAGCTTCCTATTCGCAGGGTCAGAGCCAGCTTCCTATTCGCAGGGTCAGAGCCAGCTTCCTATTCGCAGGGTCAGAGCCAGCTTCCTATTCGCAGGGTCAGAGCCAGCTTCCTATTCGCAGGGTCAGAGCCAGCTTCCTATTCGCAGGGTCAGAGCCAGCTTCCTATTCGCAGGGTCAGAGCCAGCTTCCTATTCGCAGGGTCAGAGCCAGCTTCCTATTCGCAGGGTCAGAGCCAGCTTCCTATTCGCAGGGTCAGAGCCAGCTTCCTATTCGCAGGGTCAGAGCCAGCTTCCTATTCGCAGGGTCAGAGCCAGCTTCCTATTCGCAGGGTCAGAGCCAGCTTCCTATTCGCAGGGTCAGAGCCAGCTTCCTATTCGCAGGGTCAGAGCCACCTTAAATAGGGGACGCTGTTTCGACAGAAACTGGTAGAGGGCACTGTCTACACGAAGTCAAAGGCTCCAAGAATCTTTTCAGCATCTTTGTTTGTCAATTCCTCTTTTAATACTTTGTTCAGTTAGTTCATTTTGTTTTACTTTTGTCCCTGGTTATTATGGTTTGGAATAAGTCATAGTTTTGAGGGTGGATATACTGTATGGGTATCTATTGTTTAAGTTTGGAATTATTTGGTTGCCCTGGTACATATTGGTATGATTGTAAAAATGTAAAGTTTCATTAGGCACGTTGTTTGTTGTTATAATGATGATAAATCAAAATTTAAAAGAATGTTTTCATAATTTCATTTTACTAAGAAAATGTTAATAATTCAAATGTTTTTGGTCTCATGGCCATTGGCTCTGGAATGAAACTGTTCTTTTAAATAAAATTAATTCAATTCAGAATCTGAGTTGTGCGCTGTCTTTGATTTCTCAGATATTATTATTAATATTATTAGAGGATATTTCAATGCACATTCTTCAATGTAATGCCCTCTGAAATCGGCACTCTTTCATTAAGACCTAATGTTCAAACAGTGCATTTTCTGCCGAGGGTAAAGGTTTCTTATTCACAGTTTCCCTACAGGGGATAGCGCTCACAGCGGCACATGCTGTGCAATTTGGAATAAAGACATTTTGAAAATACAAAACAATGCATGAACAAAACGTTTAAGCTGTATCACTTACAGTTATTTCATGTATGAATGTCACAAATCTCCCTCTAATGAAAATGCTGAAATGACCCTGGCTTAGTGTGACTCTTCTTTTGTAACAGTGAAATGCCAGCAGGGCATGATGAGCAAGTGGACACGTTGATTTGATTCTAAGCGTTATGCCTGTTAACATTCTTCTTCAAATCAGTGTTAGCAACATACATACTTGGAACCGTGCAACCATGCTTTTAGGAAAGTACCCAAGTTTAACAGGGGAGTAGAACACAACATTACGAAGTCTGTGACACTGACAGTGAGATGAGGCTTCTGACCTGCCAGTCGTCTACTGTTGGTTAGCTAAACCAGTATGTAATCCCATCTAATTAAAAAAATAAAATTAATTGTATTACGAAGATAGCGTCGTAAAATCATTTGCTGACAGATGCTAAATAATTACAATGTAGTTGTTACAATGCTAAAAACAAAGTTATGACTATGCTAATGTGCCTAAGTAGGAGTGTGAGAGTTACAGTGTGGCAAAGTAGAAAGAGTTACACTCTAAAAAAGGACAGTATAGTATGTTCAAAACCCAGTAACATACAGTCATGTGGAAAAGAAAGTATACCCTCTTTCAGTTCTATGATTTTATGCATCAGGACATAAAGAAAATAATCTGGGCCTAGTTTCACATTAATGGTCACTCTTACCATCTTTGGAAGACTCTAAAGATATGTCTTACAAAAGGTATTTGTTTTTCTACGTTTTTCTACGTTTCTTGTATTTTCTACGCTTCGTAAGTTTGATCTTAAAAGGTGCCGGAACACCTGTTTGGTTGACATCAATGGCTCAAGAATTGATTATTCCCTCCATACAGCAATTGCATGACTGCTGCATGAGAGAATGTGGTGTTCTTTATAAACATAACAATGCAGGAATCCTTCAAAATATTGCATTAATCAGAACTAGGGAGAACCTACAAATAAAATACAAAATGAATAACTTAATAATCTAACTATAAATATGATTTTCGCCGACTGGGTGCAAGAACTCGCCTCCTCAAATTGTAGTATCACCATTTTATTTTATTTGTTCCATAAAACACCTGCGTGCAAAAGTATGTGTTTCATTCATATAGGGGCGAGCAATGGCACAATAACAATGCTTGTAACTTGCATGTAAATGAACCCGCAGTGTTGACTCTTATCAACCTCATGAACTAAAGTTTTGATACACTGTGACTTTGGCACATTTACAGAGGTGTGTGCATTCCAGGGGTGTCGGAAATTGAGGGAACCTCCCCCCTTCGTTCCCAATTAATAAATAAATAGACAATCAACAGCGAGTTCCTTATCTTTCATTATGAATCTGAGCATTACTGAGGCCAAATCACTGTGCATTTATAGCGCAAGGACGAAACCTAACAAAGTTTGGAGTCACACAAAATAATTTTCTCATATTGACCAGTTATTTTATAGTTAAGTGATGTTTGGTTATGAAACTGTACCCTTAACGACGTTAGCTAAGAGAGGCTCAGACTAACCTTACGAAAGAATATCTTACAGAAGATATACTTAACTAAGAATGTTTCGGGAAACACGTTGGAGCATTGAGATGATTTAAGGTAGGACTTACGAATGACGTAGTGTTAAGAAGGTTTCGAGAAACCGGGCCCTGGTTCTTATCAGTTTCTAAAATTATTTAAGAATAATCTCAGGTGTAAAACAATACACAACAGATTCCACCGTGTCATTATTAATTTCACAAAAATGAACCCAAAAAGAGAAAGCTCTATACACAGGAGTTCACGGTCGACTCAATGACTGCAAGGTGCCCATGTCCTGTGGCTCCAAAACAAGCCCAAATCATCACCCCTCCACCACCGTGCTTGACAGTTGGTATGAGGTGTTTGGTTTTCTCCAGACGTGGTGCTGTAAATTATGGCCAAATATCTCCACTTTTGAAATGAAAAGTTAACCAGCCAATCACAGCACAGCTTATCAACATATTAATTAGTCCACCAAAAAAGGGAAAAAGGCCTAAACACTAGGAGTACTGCCTGCCCTTGGCTCAACACAATGCCTCGCCATCCTTCCCTGCGGCTGTGCCTCTATTAATCCTGCCATCGTGCATCAAGCACCCCGTGCCTGCACCGGTCGGCCACTGCATTGAGACATATATTTCAACCCCTGTATTAGCTTAGTCATATCATCTTGTTTGTTTGACTCATCTGCCAGCCCCTGGAGGATGGGCTCCCCCTTTGGGTCTGGTTCCTCCCAAGGTTTCTTCCTCTTAGGGAGTTTTTCCTTGCCACCGTTGCCTTTGGCTTACTCAATGGGGGGTCCTTACGAGGCAGAAATGTAAAGCGCATTGAGACAATGTAATGTTGTGATAATGCGCTATATAAATAAAATTTAATTGAATTATTACAAACAAAATTAATGATTTAGAGGGTTTAACTTCATCGGACACTTACGACATTATAGGAATAACAGAAACATGGATGAGTGACAATGATGGAGAAGAATATAATATGGATGGTTATACGTTGTTCTGTAGAGACCGGACAGGCAAGAAGGGAGGTGGTGTTGCAGTATATGTAAAGGAAAACTTGCAGGCAAGGGATCTCACTGATAAAAAATAAAAGTACAGAAGCTGTATGGATAAAACTGGATGATAAAAACTCAAATGGCCTAATTGTTGGGCTTTGTTATAGGGCACCTAATGTAGCTGTAGAGGAAAGCAGAATATTATATGACGATATCAGGATTATGAGTAATAAAAATGATGTAGTGGGTGATTTTAATTTACCTGGGATACAGTGGGACATCGTCTCTGGCTCTTCTGTAAATGAACTTGAGATGGTGGAGTTGGTACAGGATTGCTTTTTTACTCAGTTTGTTAATACTTCTACCAGGGGAGAAGCCCTTCTTGATCTTGTTTTCTCTAACAACCAGGATAGGATTGGAAAATCAGAGGTTTTAGAACCACTGGACGGTAGTAATCATAATATGATTAAATTTGAGGTTAATTTTAGTGTCCGAAGAGCAAAGTCCAAAACAAAGATATACAATGTTAGGGAGGCTAAGTTTAATGGTACGAGACTGAAACTAGAAACTGTAAACTGGATGGAGTTAAACAGCAAAACTGTTGAAGAGGCATGGAAATTTTTAAAAGCAAATTGTTGCAAGTGCAAGAGGACTTCATACCTGTTTCCAGCCAAATTAAATCTAGAAAACTGCAGCCAAGGTGGTTTACTAAGGAAATTAAGAATAAAGTCAGGAGGGAATGGGGAAGCAGGAGTATCTAAGTCTAAAGGTTGAGTTAAAAAATAACGCTAAGAGAAATGTAGAAAGGAAGATTGGATTGGAGGATAAGGATGACATTAAAAGTTTCTTCCAATATTTTAACTCCAAAAGAGCTCTAAAAGCTGAAATAACTAATCTGCAGGATAGTAAGGGCCTTATAATTGAAAATGAAATTGATATAGTAAATGAGTTTAATGATTATTTCACACGGGTGTTCACATTACAGAACACAAGTAACCTGCCACCAATTAGTACGAATACAGTGTCGTCTACGACCAATATATGTATAACTGAGGCTGATGTGGTACTAAGCCTAGCTAAGGTAGCGAAGACCAGAGGAAACGAAATGACAAAGACTAAGCCTAACTAAGCCTAACTCCCTACCCAAAACAACAGTAAACACCACGTTCGCAGAAACAAAAAGGCAGTCACTCCTTACGCACCTAACAGACATGTACAGAAAACACACAGGCCGAAACACGGTATCCGAAGGGGCGAGGCAAAGAGAGCAGTCAGGAGCTAAGCGAGAGTTCAAACCAGAAGACAAGCAATCCAAAGGCAAAGATACAAAAGGGGCGAAGCAGAAAGTCAGAAACCGAGAAACCAAAAGAGTCATAGACAGAAGTCAATCAGAAAACAGCAAACCAACGCAGCAATAGCAAAAGACAGAGCTTGAGCAAGAGCTCGAGCTAGATGTGATCAGCAGGCTTTATCCTCGTCGACCGGAACACAGGGCCAGGGTCAAAGGTCAGAGGGTGGAAGGGGCGTGGCCGGAAACCGGGATGCGGGCTGAAGCAGCAACTGGCGAATGGTGCTTGGGGCAGAAGACTGAGGAGTCCTGTAGACATATCCAAAACACTTACGGCACATAACAGGGGATAGAAAAAATCCAGTAAACTATAGGCCAATCAGTTTAACTTGAATAACTGGAAAGGTAATGCAAGCTATAATCCAAGTGAAAATAGTAGATTACCTAGGGTGACCAGATAATCCATGTCAGGGAGGACACTTTGAGCTACTTCGGGTTTTACAAACTACTTTCAAATTAAAAGGCTCCTGTGCTCGGCTAAATAGTTCAGCTCTTCTTGTGCTTTGACTGGTTTGTTTCCTTGACTGAAAGACTCATCCAGCTGTTTCACATTAGCATTAGTGACACATGCATGATTATAGGAGACTGACCAATCAGCACACAGCAATAACTCAGTGCTCAAGTGAAATCCAGGTCCTTTTAATTGAAATGGTAATTTACAATTCCTGTCCTAGCAAAGAGTCTCCTCCCAGACATGGATTAACTGGTCACCCTAAGATTACCTGGATTCTAATAACATTCTGAGGGGTAGCCAACATGGATTTAGGAGAGGTAGGCCCTGTTTAACTAATCTACTGTACTTGAGTTGTTTGAGGAAGCTACAAGAGAAATTGATCACAAAAAAGCCTATGACGTGATCTACTTAGATTTCCAGAAGGCCTTTGATGTTGTCTTCCACAAACGGCACCTTGTTAAGCTCAAAGCAGCAAGGATTTTAGGAACTGTAACAGCTTGGATCAAAAACTGGTTAACAGACAGGAAGCAGCGAGTAATTATTAGAGGCACAATGTCACAGTGGGCCTGCGTTCATAGTGGGGTACCGCAGGGCTCAATTTTAGGACCACTATTGTTCCTAATTTACATTAATGATATTGACACCAATACATGCAGTAAACTGGTTAAAATTGCAGATGACACCAAGGTGGGTGGCGTAGCAGATACTAAATTAGCAGCACAGAGGCTACAACGGGATCTTGATTTAATTAGCGACTGGGCCGATACCTGGCAGATGAAATTTAACGTAGATAAATGTAAGGTAATCCATGCAGGGAGCAGAAATATAAAGTACAAATATTTTATGGGTTCCACTGAAATAAAGGTAGCTGATTATGAGAAAGACCTCGGTGTGTATGTTGATGCTTCCATGTTCCACTCTCGCCAGTGTGGGGAAGCATTAAAAAGGCCAATAGGATGTTGGGTTACATCTCTAGGTGTGTGGAGTTTAAGTGAAGGGAGGTGATGCTACAATTATACAATTTCTTGGTAAGACCCCACCTACAATATTGTGTGCAGGTTTGGTCACCATACCTTAAAATGAACATTGCTGCCTTGGAAAAGGTTCAATGTAGGGCTACAAGAATGATTCCTGGTCTTAGAGGAATGTCTTATGATGAGAGGTTAGCTGAGCTGAATCTGTTCAGCTTTGCGCAAAGGAAAAGAGATTAAGGGGGGACATGATCCAGGTCTATAAGATTCTAACGGGTCTGGATGCTGTTCAGCCAAATGGCTACTTCAATATTAGTTTAAATACTAGAACTCATGGCCATAGGTGGAACTTAGCGGGAGAACATTTTAAACTAGATTTGAGAAAACACTTCTTTACACAGGATGTAGTTAGAGTATGGAATAGTCTTCCTGCTAGTGTAGCGGAAGCTAAAACCCTGGGTTCCTTTAAATCAGAGCTAGATAAGCTTTTAACAACTCTGAGCTATTAGTTAAGTTCTCCCCAAACGAGCTTGATGGGCCAAATGACCTCCTCTCATTTGTAAATTTCTTATGTTCTTATGCACACCATATACTCACACACCAGTCACTCACACACACACACAAACCTATGGGACAATTCTCAGTATATTTTTAGAGTGTGGAGGCAATTGGGGCTATCTGGAGGAACCCCATCATGATGCAAACTCCACATGCATAGAGCCATAATGGAACCCTGGTCCCAAAACTATGATGCATTGGTGCTAACCACTGCACCACCAGGCTACCCCAAAACCAATTTAAAATACTGAAATGATGCATTCTATGGCTCCTTTAAAGTTGTACAGAGTTGACAATTCCACTGTCATCTTGACAAATATTTTTGTTCTTCATCTCTGGTTGTAGCTCCAGTGGCCTTGTGGGATAACATAACATCCATCAATTGCACATTTTGGAATTTTGCAGAATGTAGTATATCATCTGGGTTAGGGTTACAGTATGCATACTGTCTCATCCATACTGAGTATTCAAACATACTGCTCACGTCGCATGCGATTTCAGACACCCAAATTCTTTGCAATATAAATGTCAAAATTGGTTTTAATCATAGGAGGCTTATTGCTATTGCCATGCCGGGTAGAAAAGTACTTCCTCGAAATTCCATGATGCAGACTGAGAGCACGAATGAACTTTATTTGCAAAGGAGAAATAAATGCATCAGAAAACAGCAAATGAATCAGCAAGATGGTCAAACATTTTTAAAGGGCAGTGAGCCTACAGCATACTGAAGGGCCATGTTACACAGGAATGGCCATGGGTTTGTTAGGGAGCTTGCTCGCTATCCGGGGCGAGCAGCTCAGCCCAGCGTAGCACTGGCAGGTGAAGTGATCGGAGAAGTAGGTGAGGTCAGAGAGGGTGGGAATGCCCACCGCCACGTACTTCCCGTTGGATTTTCGGACAGAGAAGCTGGCAGGATTCAGGTGCAGGTAGACGTCAGAGTTGTAGTCCTTCCGGATGCAGCGCCCGTTACCCTGGCAGAGTGACTCGCTGCAGAGCCTGGAAGCTGCCGTCACATTGGCGATGTAGGGGTTCAGGGTGGAGGTCAGGTAGGAGGATAAGGCCTCACATGATGCCTACAAGGATGGAACATACTTGTGTGACATATAAGATTCACTCAAGGATTCAAGGAGTTTTATTTGTCACAAGCAAGGTATACAGTGCTGCAAGGTATACAGCAAAGTTAAAGTATAATAAATATGGATTAAATAAGGAACAGTAAGGTAATATGAGAAGACAAGATACGTGCTCCAATAAAGTGTATGGTGACAAGTAATATAGACGGCTAATCTGCGACTGAGTGTGAAGAAAAGATCTCCTGAGACATGAAGGAGAACTTCAGCATTGTTATAACACAGATACTTCATTTCTTTTACTATTTTACTGCAGATTTATGTTACTTGAAAGTGACAGAATTGCAATCATTATGAACATTGTGAACATAGTGATCATTTTAAGCCGTGTTCTTTTTCGGCCTGTAGCATGTGACCAAGAGTGTTTGTGTTTCATGAGAGGATACCTTGTCATGGAAATCTGCACTGCCACCCCAGAGCACTGAACCCGAGGCCCCTACAGCTGCATTCTCACCCAGAGTGTGGACCAGGTCCTCCTGGAGATGGGAACACACACAGAGCAGTGAGACAGAACCTCTGGGCTTCGTACCTTGATGACTTAAATGAGAATATGAAGGTCTGACGCAAAGCCAGCAGAGTGGAGCTTGATCATATCCTCTATATAATAGTGAGATGATCCAGAATCTGATTAGAGATGAAACAGTAAGAAAATTTCATATCACGATTATACTGACCAAAATGATCACGGTTATCAGTATTATCACAGTATTATTAAAATGTGCCCAGAAGACTTTGGGGGACAGTATGTGGCTCAGTGGGCTTGTGGTCGGAAGGTCGCCGGTTCGAGCCCAGCCTCAGCACATTGGCAGGTCCTTGAGTAAAACCCTTGACCCCCAGCTCCCTGGGCACTGCTATGGGTGGCTGCCCTTTACAGCCAGCTTGCTCTCAGCTACAGAGAGCAGGTTGGGGGAGGAGTACAGAGAATTTCCCCACAGGGATTCATAAAGTATCTATTATTATTATTACTAAAAAGCTACCAAGACACAAACTGAAGTCATATCACTAAGTTTTATATTTAAAACAACTAACAAAATGAGCAGCTCTATGTACTTTTTGTTTGCATAAACATTAAAATCAAACCATAGACAATGCCTTATGTAAACTATTGAAAACCATATTCAATGTGCATTAACGTCAAAAATCTCCAGAACGCTGTCACTGCTTTGCCATGTTCTCACTGACTCAGAACAAACCCACATTGCCTGCTGTGTGTGCATGCCTGCGTCTGAGAGACTCTCACTGGCTTTGGTTGATGCTGGACAGTATTTAACATGAGTATTTCAAAGTGTAGTAATCAACCACTGTCTTAAGGATAATTAAGAATTGAAACCGTGGTTTACTGTGAAACCAGTAACCGTTTCATCCCTAGCCTGATGTACTCACCACACTCAAGAATTTGTTGACTTGATCGGTAAAGACAGGACGGGTGTAAACGTAGATGGGGACATTGAAGGGGTGCTTAGGCAGGCTGGCCACCCTCATGGCCTCATGAACTTGGTTGCGGACGTAGAGAGCGGCCTTGTGGGTGTTGGCCAGACGGCTCCCTAGGTAGACGGATGGGTAGAGGGCCGTGCTCGTCTGCCACAGCCACAGGAGCTCGTTGTTTCTGGTCTGTGCATTTGTGGGACACTCTCCTGTGTAGTCTGCACCATCCCAACCATAGTTATAGCATTCAGGGAAGAGATAGAAGCCCCAGAGGTGACTGGGCCTCATACTGATCCCTAGCTTCATTGTGTCCTCCATGAAGTTTCTAGCAGCTGTTTGGAACTGCTCCTTGGCCACAGGCTCAGCTTGAGATGGGGAAAGTGAGGGGTGAAGCTGACGGGCATAGTCAATAGACAGCGTGCGGTAGATAGTCTTAGAGTCCCAGTTTGTGTCCCACAGGGGACGCCAGGCCTCCCAGTCAATGACAGCCAGACCAGTGGAGGTTTCTGAAGGTATAAATTGGGCAACATCCTGCTGGGCGACTTCCAAGCTGGCCTTCAGGTTGCCCTTCTGTGGAATGCCTCCATTGGTCTCCTTCTTCGTTGCATCATCCACAAATGGGTACAACCCCAGACGGCTGGTGTAGAACAGGAAGAGGAACTGGTCAGGAACAGCCTCTGGGGTGGTAACGGCCTGGAATGGCGAGGTGTCCAGCAGGATGTTGTTTTTCTTGCAAACAGGAGTTGGCATGTTCCATATGACACCGTAAGGGTATCCCTCAAACAGCGGGGTGGCAGTAGGAGGATAGGGGAGCTCAGCATGAATGCTGCCCAATACTGATAGCAGAAGAAGGGGCAGCGGGAGAGGACTGGATCCCTTCATCCAGATGATCAAATCCATGGCTGCTCCTGTAATATAGAAGAACGGGCTTCACTCCTAATGATTTTACTTGTATCAGAGTGCTGGACCGTAAAAAGAATAACTCAAGTAGTATAAGAAGAGGTTGCACTTTGCCTAATACAGTTTTATTACTCAATGTCTCCACACAGAAGGGTTTCGGTGTAATGCCTTCAGTGTACTATTGACAATGTGCATTTCCAGATTTATAAGAAGACACACTCCTGCTGGACAGCCAATGGTAACACAACAAGTGTCATCCACAACATCACTAGACCACACCCCTAATAAGTGCTATTATACTACATTACTGTTACAATATACAAAGCCTAACATACAAAGGGTGGTATTATACTAGATTAACGTAATACTATGCAAAGTGGCCATACCCACCTTCTGTTCAAACTTGGTAATCCATCTGCAGCTACGTAGCTTTAGGCCAGGCCAGAACTTGGATGGGAGACCAACTAAGAAAGCTGGGTTGCTGCTGGCGGAGGTGTTGCACAGAAATGCTTTCCTGGATTTTTGTAGCGTTCATCAAACACCTTTAAATCCTGTTTACCATATACCCATCTCCTAAGGACCCATTTATGACAGGGGTGAGGTGTTTGAGAAGCAGGCTGGAGAAATGTGTCAGAGATTCCCGAGCAGGGGTTATGGTAATGTATTCATTCAGGACTGTTTACATCGAGTAGGTAACCTTCAGCGCTGCTAATTGATGAACCGCGTAGCATAGTCACACAGCTCAGATACCTCCATGACATCCGTTTCTACTTATGGCCATATTTCCAGTCTTCCAGGGTCTCTCTCGGAAAAATATTTTACATATTCCTATAAAAATAAATCTTTTAAGGTAAGAGTCACATGTTTATCAACATTTGTTGTGTACTTACTGTGTGCCTCTAATCATATGGTCGCTGGTCCAAACCCAGCCTCAGTACGTCTGTGGGTCCTTGAGCAAGGCCCTTAACCCCCAGCTCCCTGGGTGCCGCTATGGGTGGCTGCCCTTCGCGGACAACTTACTCTACAAAAATAGAGAAAGTTGAGGGAGGCGTAAAGACAATTTCCCCACGGGGACAATAAAGTATCAATTATTATTATTATTATTAAAAATAAAACGATAATTCAAAACCAGAATCTGCAAGCATAAATGTGCCATTATGAATAGAAATGAGTCATCAGCAGACTTTTTAATACACCCGGCCATGACAGTAATTCTTTGCAATTTATGGGTATAAAGATAATCGACCAGAACCCCCAGAGGTGGAGATCGAGAGGACTACCTTCTTAAAAGGGTGGCTGGGTATATTTTCGCCCTAAATACAGTTGCGCCAAAAAGCATGAATGGAGACTTCTCCCTTACCTGTTTTTTGTGATATAATTTTTTTGTATGTCACATTGTACACTTATGTTACTTATGTTATGTTTTGTATAGGCCTACAATTATGGTGAAATAGTATAGTGGCACTTATTAGGGGTGTGGTCTAGTGATGTTGTGTATGACACGTGTTGTGTTACCATTGGCTGTCCAACAGGAGTGTGTCTTCTTATAAAATTAGAAATGCACATTGTTAATAGCACACTGAAAAAGGCATTATGCCAAAATGGATCTCTGTGGAGCCATTGAGTAATAAAACTGTATTATGCAAAATGCAACCTCTTCTTTTGTTACCTGCTCCTGTGTAACACTTATAAAAAACATATCATATACGGTCATCTTTTGTTATACAGGTTCAGTGTGTCTGAGTGTAAAAATACTGGGCAAGTATGTTTGAATTGCTGTTATAAAATTATTGCCTAGTGAACTATAACAGCCAGACCAAGGGAGGTTTCTGAAGGCATATAGTGGGCGACATCCCACTGGGCTATATCTAAGCTGGCCGTCAGGTTGCCCTTCTGTGGGATGCCTCCATTGATCTCTTTATTGGTGGCCTCATCCACAAATGGGTACAACCCCAGGCGGTTGCTGTAGAACAGGAAGAGGAACTGGTCAGGAACAGCTTCAGGGGTGGTAACGACCTGGAATGGCGAGGTGTCCACAAGGTTATTATCGTCAACGAAAACGAACGAAATAACGAAAACTAGAATTGAAAAAACATTTTCGTTAACTGAAATAAATAAAAACGACAATTAAAAGAAAAAATGATAACTAACTATAACTGTATTGTGCGTTGACAAAACTAACTAAAACGTACTGAAATTATAGATGAAATGTCCTTCTTTTTCGTCTTTGTCAATTGATTTATAAGTCGATTTATTTCGCTCTAGCAGTTTTACGTGAGCTGGCTGCACCGTACGTCACCTCTCTGTCCGTCACTTCTTGTTTACAGTCGGCTTTTGCTCACCGCGTTACCTGGAAAAATGGCGACGACAAAAAGTTGGGAGAAGGCGGCAGAGTCCTATCTGGAATTTCTTTGACTATGACAGCGAGACAGATAAGAGCAGGTGCATTGTAGAAACAGGTGACAAAATATGTGGGATACTTCTCAAGGGAAAAACCCCCACAAATCTGAAAGTCCACTTGAGAAGCTCGCGTAAGACGGCTAATCGCGAGTACCTTGACCAAGTAGCCTCTCTGATTAGCTTCCCCGAAAGAGAAGCAACATCCCGGCCAGGTAGCACCGGGAAGGAGGAGACAACCATAATGGACTGCTTTCACCGACGACCAAACAGCTGCTGGTTAGTAAATACGCAGGAACACCACAAGACTTCATTTCCTTTTTGTTTACAATATTGGACGTATGGTTAACATTGAAAAGCAAAGCATATCAGCATCAAGCCCCCGGGGAAGACCCAGGACACGCTGGAGAGACTATGTCTCTCGGCTGGCCTGGGAACGCCACGGGATTCCCCCAGAGGAGCTGGAGGAAGTGGCCGGAGAGAGGGAAGTCTGGGTTTCCATGCTGAGACAATTCTGTTGTGCAATGGTTTTTGAGTTTGTTAATGTTTTTCTCAGATTGAGCTCCCTGAGACTCCTGGCTGTCAAGAAATGTGACGTGTGCCTCGTGAATGGGTTTATATTCTTATGTTCATGTGTGTCTTTAGTCTATTGGCTATTTTGATTTGTACCAGGCACACTACCTGTATCCAACATCAGAAGCAGTATCACACACATTTTGCACTTAAGCTGCTATCTTGTAGACTGTTGGTTGTTGTGGATGGTTGATTGTTCAAAGGTAACTGAATACATTTTTTGAAATGGTTTCCTTTGTTGAGTTTTATTACACAATACCGTACATACTGATCTTTTTGAATCCTGCACCTGACAAATAACCCAAAGTATGAAAAAATTAAAACTAATACTAAAACTAATAAAAACTAAACTAAAACTAAGCATTTAGAAAAAATTAAAACTAACTAAAACTAGCAAACCTGCTCTAAAAACTAATTAAAACTAACTAAATTAGAGGGGAAAAAAGGTAAAAACTAAATAAAACTAAACTATAATGAAAAATCCAAAACTATTATAACCTTGGGTGTCCAGGGCGATATTGTTCTGCTTGTAAACAGGAGTTGGCATGTTCCATATGACACCGTAAGGGTATCCCTCAAACAGCGGGGTGGCAGTAGGAGGATAGGGGAGCTCAGCATGAATGCTGCCCAATAATGATAGCAGAAGAAGGGGCAGCAGGAGAGGACTGGATCCCTTCATCCAGATGATCAAATCCATGGCTGCTCCTGTATAAGTAAAATATAGAAGAACGGGCTTCACTCCTAATGATTTTACTTGTATCAGAGTGCTGGACCGTAAAAAGAATAACTCAAGTAATATAAGAAGAGGTTGCACTTTGCCTAATACAGTTTTATTACTCAATGTCTCCACTCAGACGCGTTTCGGTGTAATGCCTTCAGTGTACTATTGACAATGTGCATTTCCAGATTTATAAGAAGACACACTCCTGCTGGACAGCCAATGGTAACACAACAAGTGTCATCCACGGCATCACTAGACCACACCCCTAATAAGTGCTATTATACTACATTACTGTAACAATATACAAAGCCTAACATACAAAGGGTGGTATTGTAACATCCAGGTGCACGTGCAGGGAGCTGGGAATCAGGTACAGGAAACAGGAATCCAAAAATGGGGTTTTATTATAGGTTCGAGGAATAACATGGGACACACTTCAATGACAGACTTAGGGTTACAGATTCTGACGTGGACTTAAATTCACTAGACGAATCAAACTGACAAAAAACAGCTGGTCATAATAGAGGTTACACACGTTGTTAATAAGGGAGCGTGTCACACAAGAGGATCGTACAGGCAGGTCATGACAGGTATTATACTAGATTAACGTAATACTATACAAAGCAGCCATACCCACCTTCTGTTCAAACTTGGTAATCCATCTGCACCTACGTAGCTTTAGGCCAGAACTTGGATGGGAGACTAACTAAGAAAGCTGGGTTGCTGCTGGTGGAGGTGTTGGTGTGGATGACAAGTTAGCCCATCCTGTCATCTGCGTGGGTCCCAGTGCCGTAATGGGGACACTGGTGCCACCGTTCAGGTGAGATGTGAAACTGAGGTCCTGACTTTTGGAGGTCATGAATGATCCCTGGATGGGGTTACCATGAATCTGGGTTTCTCCTGATACGTCCATTTTTTGGGCACCTGTCCTGGTGGTTGGTCTGGGTTTAGCGCTGCAACTCGTATGACCCAGTGCTGCAAGTTACAGTGGAGTACCAAATGAAGGAAAATACATAAATCTTCAATGTATGGCAGCTACTCTATGACAGTATCATCACACGGCGTTTGTAAGGCTTGTGCACACGTTTACTTAAAAAATGAAATGATTTGCACATCCCTACATGCTCCACTGCTCACGAGTAACGTCAACTTCCGGAAACCATTGGCACTTTGATACTTTATTTTTGTTTTTCTGTGAACAGTGAATCGCACCATTTGCCTGAGGTTTACCAAAGTTTAGCTTAGCGCTTTGTAACTTTTGTTGAAAAATATTTGTAGAGACAAATATCATGTGTAGATTGTAAAATGAGAGTAAACCATAAAGTTACTATACGTATACTTTAAAGGGTGGTTTGGGAAAACTGACAATGTTTGAGATTCATGGTATGTCATGGTATGTAACTTTTGTTGAAAAATATTTGCATAAATATATGCAATAGATATATAGATTGTAAAATGATAAAATGTACATATAAATGTAACATTCATTCATTTATTCATTCATTTATTCAACATAAGTAACTGTATACCATGTGACAGAAAATTATCTTGGTAAAAGTGACAGCAGAACCGCTCCGAGACAGCGAACCTCCCATCACCGGTAGGATCGATGCAGTAGCTCTCACTGCTCAGGTGCAGGTAATGCGACGCTTGGGGATCCCTACAGATTTGACTGCCTTCCTGCAGTCTGAAATCTAGTCTTCTTAGTGAATGAAGAATTATGCAAAAATTGATCAGCAATTCTCTGATGACTTCTGAGTTCATCACAAACCCTTGGCTATGGCAGATTGTGTATAGAAATTTCAGAAACTCATGCTAGAGGAATTGAAATTTTAAATTAAGATCACACCAGATGACGAAGACAGCTGCACCCAATTTTTCTTGCAACTGTAACACTCTTGATAACATCTCCATTTAATCATGATGCTAATTATGCTTTTCAAGATCTAGTGGAAGAATTGCCCATTATACCTTGGAGTTGCTTCTGTAAACACAGTTTCTCACACTGCTTTGCATGTCTTGCAGTTCTCAGGTTTTGAAGTTGCTATTATGCTTCACAATGGCTGTCGATGCTACATTTGTGGTGGGTCACCCTGAGAGAGAATGGTTCTTGCACAGCAAAACCGATGTGCAAAAGAAGATGTGCACCTGTGGAATTATTGTGTAGAACATGAGCACAGGAGATCTAGGGAGGGGGGCTGTGCAGTTGTTGACTAAACGAGTTGCATAGCAATTATTCAACGATAATCCAAATGAGTGGCCAACAGCTTTCTCTCTTAAGTATAACCACAGTTAGTCAAAGGCTGGTCTACAGTGACTTTCCTCTGATGTGCCTCAAGAGATTCAAGGAGATCGAGAGAGAGAGAGAGAGAGAGAGAGAGATCTGTCTTTACAAATATTGAAGAAAATGGTTTAATGGATCTTCCAGCTGACATATAAAACAAACTTACTCAGCAGCGTTAAACCAGATGAAACTATGATTTTAATGAACATTATTGAACATTGGTCGTCCAGGCTAAAGCTTTTGAAATTCTTTGATGCTGAATGATGATGTTGGAAGTGAAAGTGGCACTGAATGAACTTTATTTGCAAAGGTGAAATAAATGCATCAGAAAACAGCAAATGAATCAGCAAGATGAATCAGCAATGAATCAGTGAGCCTACAGCATACTGAAGGGCCATGTTACACAGGAATGGCCACGGGTTCGATGGGGAGCTCGCTCGCTATCCAGGGCGAGCAGCTCAGCCCAGCGTAGCACTGGCAGGTGAAGTGATCGGAGAAGTAGGTGAGGTCAGAGAGGGTGGGAATGCCCACCGCCACGTACTTCCCGTTGGATTTTTGGACAGAGAAGCTGGCAGGATTCAGGTGCAGGTAGACGTCAGAGTTGTAGTCCTTCCGGATGCAGCGCCCGTTACCCTGGCAGAGTGACTCGCTGCAGAGCCTGGAAGCTGCCGTCACATTGGCGATGTAGGGGTTCAGGGTGGAGTTCAGGTAGGAGGATAAGGCCTCACATGACGCCTACAAGGATGGAACGTTCTTGTGTGACATAGACAAGGGATCTGTGACTGAGTGTGAAGAAAAGATCTCAGATATGAAGGAGGACTTAAAGGTGCCATAGAATGCTTTTCTTCCAAATAATACTATATTATTCCCTACGGGGAAATTCTCTTTATGCCTCCTCCAACTTACCTGGCTGCAACCTGGCTGTGAAGGGCAGCCAGCCACAACAGCACCCAGGGAGCTGGGGGTTAATGGCCTTGCTCAAGGACATACAGATGTACTATGGCCAGGCCTGAACTGGTGACCTTTCAGTCACAGGCACAGAACCTTAGCTGATAAGGCCACATGCAGCTCCCTGTTCTCTGGTGTCTACAAAGAGGGTATGTGAACTTGGTTTGTTGGTACAGTATGTGAAGTTGTTTTACATGCCCATGTACATAATCAATAATAATCATCACTTTATTAATCCCTGTGGGGAAATTGTCTTTTTTACACCTCCCTTAACTTGCTCTTTGTAAGCAAGTTGTCCGCGAAGGGCAGCCACTCATGGCAGCGCCCAGGGAGTTGGGGGATCAGTGGCTTGCTTAAGTACCTGCAGACATGTTGAGGCTGGGTTTAAACTGGCAACCTTGTGATTGTAAGCACACAGGCTTAGCCCACTGAGCTACACGCCACCCGCAAATATCCCTGGCCCTATAATAAAACAGGCAGTTTACCTTATTTGGTGGGTTCATTAATAGAAGAGCTCTGCTCTGATTGGCTGGTTTACAGTGAGGCACTGCGATGGTTCACACAGACTCAACATTGGTACAGGTGAGATGAAACATGGAGCATTTACTGTAGGCATGCAACCGTATATATTTGAGCCTATATTAGAGGAGGAATCAGATGCCGATGAACAGCCAGTTGCCCGGAGACAGCAAATGAACACTGAGTGGCAGGTTTTGCCATTTAATGTTTCCTGGAACAATTTACCCTTTGTTACTGTAATTGTCATGACGCACGCGCCCGGAACACAGACAAATGGGCAGGAATCCAGGGATCTGGAACACGGGGTTTAATTAAAGACAGAGCACGCAACAATACAGGCTGACAATACAATGACCGGACTGGGGAAACAAACGGAAACGCGGACTAAATACAATGAACTAATGACAACAATCAGGAACAGCTGGTAAACACGGGGAATCCACATGCGGTTAACGAGGAGGCGTGGCACACAAGAGGAGCGGACGATCGGGGCATGACAGTAATAGTCCCGCTTCAGCCTTGGTAGAATGTTAGCATAATCATAACTTTGTTTTCAGCATTGTAACAAGAATATAGATTTTTTTTTCATTTGACACAGCAAATGATTTTACAGTGCTAGCTTTGTTTCATCAAGTACTCTAAACAGCAAGATAAGCAGCTTGTAAATTTGCAGTTCTGCTTTCATTATTTTTTTTACTGCACTATCGGTTAGATATTTATTTAGCTAATCAAAAGTAGGCTACAGGAAGTACAGAAGCGTATTGTCAATGTCAGTATCATAGACTTCGTAATGTTGTTTACTATTCCCCTAATAAGCTGAGGAACATTTTCCCAAACCCATAGCTGCTAGCAACATTAGCAACTTACATAGTTAGAACCATGCAAGTGAACGGTTCCAACCATGTAAGTTGCTAAGAGGAGCTTTTGTACTCCTGACCTATTAAAGATGCACATCAGCCATGCCTGATGACAGTTTGATTCCTTGGGAAGGGTAAGTGCCGACATCCCCATCATAGCCTCAAACGGCACACTTATAGATACAGCCTGACATTTTCACTGTTGTCCTTTGCTTCGTTCTTAACGATAAATGCACAACTGTTGAACAAGGCTTGTCCATTGACCTTGAGAGTGGCATGGCATATACTAAGTTTGGGGGTGTGGTTAAGACTTACGTAACAGTCTAGGAATTTCAAAACCGCCCGTTTTACTTTATTCTTTTACATGTTCGGGAATTATATTTGAAAGAGTGAATGACAATGTTTGAGATTCATGGTATGTCATTTCCATGTACCGAACTATGCTATGTTGATGTAAAGTCAGATTTTCATTCTATGGCACATGTAAGCACTCTTACAGCATAGATGCTTCATTTTCATTACTGTTTTACTTCAGATTTCTCATTTCGTAGCAGTGACGGAATTGAAAATGTCATAGACATTGTGAATATAGCAGTCATTTTTTTAATCATTTAGTGTATCCCTGCCGCAGACATGCAGATGACATGTGATGCATGGGAATATACCTTGTCATCAAAGTCCATAGTGCCCCCCCAGAGCACTGAACCTGAGGCCCCTACAGCCGCATTCTCACCCAGAGTGTGGACCAGGTCCTCCTAGAGATAGTGACACACACAAGGGAGTAAGACAAAGCCTCTGGTACCCGTGCCTTGATACCCAGACCTCCCTCTCCCCAGTCGCCTCTACCAGCTCTTCAGGGGGGATGCCAAGGCGTTCCCAGGCCAGCTGAAAGATATAATCCATCCAGCACGTCCTGGGTCTGCCCCGGGGCCTCCTCCCTGTAGGACATGCATGGGAAATCTCTCCAGGTAGCCGCCCAGGAGGCATCCGCACCAGGTGTCCAAACCACCTTTCTCACCCTATCTTTAAGGGAGAGCCCAGACACCCTGCGAAGAAACCTCATTTCAGCCGCCTGTATCCATGATCTCATTCTTTCAGTCACTACCCACAGCTCATGACTATAGGTGAGGGTAGGAACAAAGATGGACCAATAGATCGAGAGCTTTGCTTTCAGGCTCAGTTCTTTTTTGGCCGCGATGAACCGGTTAAGCACCAGCAAAACTGCAGACACCACTCCGATCGTCTGTCCAGCTCTCGATCTCTTCTACCCTCACGTGTGAACGAGACCCTGAGATACTTAAACTCCTTCACTTGAGGCAGTACCTCCTCCCTGATCAAAAGAGGTCAATCCACCCATTTCCGGGTGAGAACCGTGGTCTCAGATTTGGAGCTGCTAATCCTCATCCCCGCCACTTCGCACTCGGCTGTGAACTGCCCCAGAGCATACTGGAGGTCCCCCGCAGATGAAGCGAACAGGACCATGTCATCCGCAAAAAGTTGCAACATAAATATTGTAAACAGGACCGGTGACAAAGGGCAGCCCTGGCAGAGTCCAACACGCACTGAGAACACGTCCGAATTATTACTGGCAATGCGGACTAAGCTTCTGCTCCGTTCATACAAAGACCGAATCGCCCGCAGTAGCGGACCCGGAACCCCATACCCCTGAAGCACCCCCCACAGAGCACCTCGGGGAACCCGGTCGTAAGCCTTCTCCAAGTCCACAAAAAACATGTAGACTGGAAGATCAAACTCGCAGGCTGCATCCAGTACCCTCACAAGGGTATAAAGCTGGCCCAGTGTTCCATGGCCAGGATGATTGTTCCTCCTGAATCCGAGATTCAACTATTGATCTCACCCTCCTCTACAGTACCCTGGAACAGACTTTCCCAGGAAGGCTGAGAAGTGTGATCCCCCTGTAGTTGGAACACACTCTCTGGTGTGTCAACCATGACATCCCCACAACATCCAGAGCCTTCAGGTACTCCGGACGAATCTCATGCTTTCCTGGGGCCCAGCCGCCAAGGAGCTTTTTAACCACCTTGGCAACCTCGGCCTCAGTGATAGGCAAGTCCACCCCAGCCCCCTCGGGCCCCGTGCCCTTAGATGTCTCACAAGCAGTGCACGCAGATGTATCTGAGGCAGGGTTGAGGAGGTCCTCAAAGTATTCCTTCCACCTCCGGGTGATGTGCCCAGGTGAGGTCAACAGCACCCCCTTCCCACTGTAAATAGTAAGAACCAGGAGTTGCTTCCCCTTACTCATATTCCGGACGGTTTGCCAGAACCTTTTTGAAGCCGACCGAAAGCACTTTCCTTGGCCTCACTAAACTCCCATGCCTGGGTTTTTCCTTCTACAAAGCTGAGCTATATTCCGCCTGGCTTGCCCGTTCCTGTCAGCTGCTTCCGAAGACCCCCAGGCCTCCTTCTTCAGCTTGACAGCCCCCCTCTCCTTTGGTGTCCACCGTCGGGTACGGGGGTTACTGCCACAATTGGCACTGACCACCCTGCAACCACAGCTCCGTATGGCCGCTTCCACAATGGAGGTTCAGAACAATGTCCATTCAGACTCAATGTCCCCAACCTCCCCCGATATGCAGTTCTCCCAGAAGTGTGAGTTGAATTTCTGGTGAACCAGAGCCTCTTCCAGACGTTCCCAGCAGACCCTCACTATGCGCTTGGGCCTGCCTCCCCTGCCACCTGACCAGCTCACTACCAGATGGTGATCAGTTGACAGCTCTGCCCCTCTCTTCACCTGAGTGTCCAAGACAGAAGGCCACAGATCAACTGATATGATTATAAAATCGGTCATTGAACGATCATTGTTCGTACCATATCTACTTATAGACACCTTATGCTTGAACATGGTGTTCGTTACGGACAAACCATGTGTCCAACAACAGAACACCACTTGGGTTCAGATCGGGGAGTCCATTCCTCCCAATCACCCCTCTCCAGGCCACACTGTCGGTGTTGTGAGCGTTGAAGTCCCCCAGCAAAATGATGGAATCCAAGAAGGCTGGGTACTCTGAACTGTAATACGGTGCATAGGCGCAGATGACAGTCAGAGACCTCTCCCCGACCCAGCCCTCTCGTTCACTGGGGTAAACTCCAATGTTAATGCACCAAACTGTGGGGCCACCAGTAGCCCCACCACAGCCCAGCGACGCTCACCCACCACTCCAGCCCCTCTCCAGGAGATTAGTTCCAGAGACCACGCTATGTATTGAGGTGAGCCTGACTATATCTAGCCGGCATCTCTCAACCTCACACACAAGCTCAGGCTCCTTCCCCACCAGAGAGGTGACGTTCCATGTCCCAAAACCCAGTTTTGTCAGCCGCGGATCAGTCCGCCAGGGCCTCCCTTGGCTGCCACCCAGTCCACATAGCACCGAACCCCTGACATTCCCCTTGCGGGTGGTGGACCCACCTGGGGACGGTCCCGTGTGACTCTTTCGGGCTGTGCCCGGTCGGGCCCCACGGGCCAAAGCCCGGCCACCAGGCACTCTCCAGCAGGCCCCTCCCCCAGGCCTGGCTCCAGGGTGGGGCCCCGGTGACCCTAGTCCAGGCGAGGGTAACGAGACCTTGCTATAATATTCTTTCATCAGGGGTTTTTTGGAGATTGCTCTTCGTCTGGCCCCTCACCTGGGACCTTCTTGCCTTAGGAGACCCTACCAGGGGCAATCGCCCCCGACAACCTAGCCCCCAAGGTCACTGAGGCACGCAAACCCCTCCACCATGATAAGGTGGCAATCCAAGGAGAGGAAAAGCAGCACACGGGAGCTTAATCATATCCAGTTTATAAGATGATCCAGGACGTTATGTACTCACCAAACTCAAGAATTTGTTAGCTTGATTGGTAAAGACAGGACGGGTGTAGACGTAGATGGGAACATTGAAGGGGTGCTTAGGCAGGCTGGCCACCCTCATGGCCTCATGAACTTGGTTGCGGACGTACAGAGCGGCCTTGTGGGTGTTGGCCAGACTAGTCTGCAGGTAGACGGATGGGTAGAGGGCCGTGCTTGTCTGCCACAGCCACAGGAGCTGGTCGTTCTCTGCCTGCGCCCATGTTGGGCACATACCTGTGTAGTCAGCCTCTTCCCAGACATCATTGTAACATTCAGGGAAGAGATAGAAGCCCCAGAGGTAATTGGGCCTCATATCAATCCCTAGACTCATTGTGTCCTCCATGAAGTTTCTAGCAGCTGTCTGGAACTGCTCCTTGGCCACAGGCTCAGCTTGAGATGGGGAAAGTGAAGGGTCAAGCTGACGGGCATAGTCAATAGACAGCGTGCGGTAGATAGTCTTAGAGTTCCAGTTTCTGTCCCACAGGGGGCGCCAGGCCTCCCAGTTAATGACAGCCAGACCAGGGGAGGTTTCTGAAGGCATATAGTGGGCGACGTCCCACTGGGCTATATCTAAGCTGGCCGTCAGGTTGCCCTTCTGTGGGATGCCTCCATTTATCTCCTTATTGGTGGCTTCATCCACAAATGGGTACAACCCCAGGCGGTTGGTGTAGAACAGGAAGAGGAACTGGTCAGGAACAGCTTCAGGGGTGGTAACGACCTGAAATGGCGAGGTGTCCAGGGGGATGTTGTTCTGCTTGCAAACAGGAGTTGGCATGTTCCATATGACACCATAAGGGTATCCCTCAAACAGCGGGGTGACAGTAGGAGGATAGGGGAGATCGGCATGAATGCTGCCCAATAATGATAGCAGAAGAAGGGGCTGCGGGTGAGGACTGGATCCCTTCATCCAGATGATCAAATCCATGGCTTCTCCTGTGTAAGGAACAAATCTATAATGTATTCATTTACATTCACCATTTCTCATACAGGTTCAGTGTATCTGAGTGTAAAAATACTTATAAAGTGGGGAAGCATGTTTGAATTGTTGTTTTCATATTATTGCCTAGCAAACAGATTGCACTGCTTGTATTGATAACATCCACTGGGCAGAAACAGATTTCAAATTGAGAGGATATCAACTGTCTGGTACTTCGACTGCCATGTCTTTGAAAATCACTGTGTCATTACACAGAACCTGTGGCCACAGGAATAGCTGACTACAATGATAGCCATTGAAATACCTATCATATAGTCTGTACGAGGATTTCAGGATATGATTTTCAAGAAGCATTGTTTTGAAGTTGTTTTTTTTACACTAAAATGTTTAAACTAATTAATGAAGTAAGTATAGGTAGCTTTCACATTGAAACATTTACTGTAAATTTCTGAAGTTCTCACCTGGGCTTCTTCAGCACTGCGTCCTGCTGAGGCGTTTATAGTGCAGAGCTAAGGTGACGTGTTTTATTTAAGGTCATATCAGGCCTTTATCGAGAAGCCCATCGTTATTCAAATACAATGCAAAGGTGCAAGCTCAGCTATATTATGTCCCGTAAAGCCCACTGTAGTTATGTTTACAAAGCGTGTGTCTTTCTGCCTGTGAAATGCTGAGGCTTGCATGCAGCCACTCGCCATGAAAGCTCATTCCATGAAGCTAGTTTTTTTACTCGAGTTAAAGTCAGAGGAAGTTTGGAACTCTGCAGTCACTGACTTACTGTAACACAGCACTGATGACCATTACGCACCTCAGCATTTGGCAACCCCACTCTGTTACTTTACGTGGTCTGATACTTTGTGGCTCTGTTTCTGTTGTTCCAAAATGTTTCCACTTCACAATAGTACCACTTACAGTTGATCATGGAATATCTAGCAGGAAAGAAATTGCATGAACTGCCTTATTGCAAAGGTGGCAATCCTATGAGAGTACAATGCTTGAATTCACTGAGCTCTTCAGAATAACTCATTCTTTCACAGATGTCTGTAAACCTGACTGCATGTGCTTCATTGTATACACCTGTGGCAATGGATAAGAATGAAAAACACCTGAGTTCAATGATTAAGAGGTATGTCCCAAAACTTTTGCCCATATAGTATACATTTGGCCATATAGTGTATTTATGAACATTGCAGTTACTTCCCTGTTAAGAAGATCATTATTTAATTAAGATCCCTTTTCTTCCCATTATGGTTTAATATCACTTAAGAATGCCAGTGCTCTGCTAGACTCATGTAAGATTGTAGCCCCTGCCAAGTTACATAATGCCAACAGTTCTGTGTAAATGTCAAACATAAGGGGACGGCACATGGTGAAAGTCAGGTTCCTCAGCTCCTTCTCATCCAGCATTCACAAAGCAATCAGGTTTAAGGAGGCCATCAAGACCTGCTTGAGACAGAACAGAATGTCACAGATTCACAGGGTATATCATTTTAGCATTTTAGCACTTAAGCAGCACATTGTAAACATTATCCCTGTCAACATACCTACTCCAATTAATGTCCAGATCCAAGGCTTTGCCCATCTGTTAGTGATTTGTCTTTATACTCTAATGTAATTCCCAATCATGATTTTTGTCACTATAGTATAGTATATAGTATATAGTATATTAAGTGCTTGGGTGTTTCCCAAATCAGATATCGCACAGTACATACTAAATATTGTTAGAAGCCTACTACTCGACAGTTAATGTTGTACGTACTATATGTAAGCATGAGAACAACATGAATGCACTTGGACATGCTGTGGTCACCATCTCACGCGTTACCTGACCCTGTACCAATGACATACTGTATTAGGACGAATTTTCGGACGACTACGTTGCCTAGAATTAATCATTATCCTGTTACTGTCATACATATGAGGTGATTGAGGTGTGGATTGATTCTGATCGTGTATGGACTGATCTTCCTGAGATTCAGATACGTCGTCCATGATTCACCTATAATATTATTGCATTAAGGTTAGACTGTAAAAGCATGTTTTTTTCCCTCTCTGATCACTTAAATAACTTGTTTTTCACAAATGACTTGTTTCTCATGAAAGAAGTATCCTTGTTCTTATGTGAAAGAATCCTTGTTCTGGGAAGCTTACCCTATTCAAGGACGCTTACCATATTCCCCTGGGTTTTGGAGGGGCTTGCTGAGGACAGGGAAAGGCGTTGCTCAATATGTTCTGTACACCATTGGTCAGTGTATGAGACACCTGCCTTATCTTCATGGGAAGGGAAAGCATTGCTCAAGGATACTCGTCTAATTATTTTGGGAACTGCACCTAGCTGGTCAGTGTGTGTAGAACGCTTACCCCCATCCCTAGGGGGTACATTGATTATAGAAACTTTCCAATTGAAACTGCAGGCAGCATTACTCGGGCAAAATTGGCCATGGGAGCTCAGCCATGGGATAGATCACGCATCGCCCGGCACTTTCTCAGGACTCATGTCTTGGTCTCCTGCCAGGACTGAAAACGTCCGAGTGTGAATAGCTTTGTAGTGTCAATGTGTTGATTCAAACAATTATCACAATAACTATAATATCCATCTGCACTTTCTATTTTATGCATGTTTCATTGTCACTCTTTTTAAATATACCTATAATCTCTTGTATTTTCAATTTTTATTCTTGTTAATTATATTTATATAACCATAATTATTAGATAGCACTTGTGATACAGGATTATTTTGCATTGCCTTTGATCCCATGTCTTGGTATTGATTTTAATGCAAGGTTATTTTGTATTACTTGTAATAAATAGTTTTTAGAAGTGAACCTAAGTGTGCCTGTTTGTTCCTTCGAGAGCCCTATATCCCCCTCACATCATCTTAAAACACATACTGTCGCTTGAACCCCAGGAAAGTTACTGTTAAAAAAATACATATTCGAGTCTCCTCATGTAACTGATTGTTTTATACTTAAAGGTGCCAAAGACTGACTTTGCAGCCCACTTTAAAGCTCAATGGACCTGCACACCTGCAACATATATTATCACTCTAGAGGGACATGTGTGCAGTTCCACAAGTGCACCGGGCAAGGAAAAATATATATACAGACAGCCATTGATGTACACTGACAGTGAGATGAGGCTTCTGTACTGCTACTGTTGGTTAGCTAATATCTAATAAAAAAAAAAATTAAAAGCAAAAGTCCAAATTCTTTACAAACAACACATCTATAGGTTGCTCAGCTTGCTGTTTATAGTTCTTAATAAAAATTGTTGAATGGTAATGATGAAGCTAGCACTGTAACATCATTTGTTGACTGAGATGCAAAAAAAATGACGGTGTTGTTGTTACAATGTTAAAAACAAAGTTATGACTAAGCTAATATTGTGCCTAAGTGGGAGTGGAAGTATTACAGCTACGTATGGCAAAGTAGAAAGAGTTCACTAAAATAACGATAAAAGTACTGCATAGTAAATACATAAACCAGTAACGTAGTTGTTTAATCATGATCAAGTATTACGTACTGTATGCACTAGACTTCTACATAACTGGCAGTGCAGTGGGCTTGTTTACACCACAAACATGAGTAATGCGTTTGTTCTTTGATGTCAATAGGAGATTTTGTAAATGCTGCCCATTGTTAACTAAAATGTTATGTGGCGCATGACTAGAGATGTTAGTTCTGCATGAGTTGTTGTGGAAGAATAATGAATGGTTATGTGGTATGGGAGGGTTATGGGATTGCTGTTTGTCTCGGCCTTAGGCAAGAAGGGGACGTTGCATTGTGGGATTGCTGTTTGTCTCGGCCTTAGGCAAGAAGGGGACGTTGCATTGTGGGATTGCTGTTTGTCTCGGCCTTAGGCAAGAAGGGGACGTTGCATTGTGGGATTGCTGTTTGTCTCGGCCTTAGGCAAGAAGAGGACGTTGCATTGTGGGATTGCTGTTTGTCTCGGCCTTAGGCAAGAAGGGGACGTTGCATTGTGGGATTGCTTTTCTGTCTTGGGTCTTAGGCCAGGAGATTTTGTTTGTTCTTATGCACTCGTGAGAGGAAGCGTGCTGGAGAAAACACGCTGTAGAGCACACTGACCTGGCACCAGTCGAGAAACTGTCCTAATTGGGAAGAGGGGGTGCATCTGTCAGGCTTGTGAAGGAAGGCTCTCATGATATCGATGAACAGTGTATGAGCAGCTGGGAGAGGAGATCTCTGCTATTACCTGGTTTGTGATCGCTTACTGTCACTTACTGTCATTATAGGATATCACAGGTACAACTGCATAACCACCGTCAGTAGAAACACCATGTAACAATAGAACAGTAGGTAATTAATCTATCATGTAATCATTATGTATGTACTTAGTAAGCAAGATTGGAGGTCGTAAGATGAAATTCAAGATTGGACATGCTATATGGTGACCAATCATGTTGAATAAGATCTTGGAAGGAGGCAGGGGGGCTCTTGAAAGTATATAACGGGGCCCTTTTTTTTTTGAGTGGTGTGCAAGCACCCAGAGCACTTTGTGATGTTCATTTGCTCACAAATAAAGAAGGTTTTACCTGCCAGTTACAGACTTTCTTTCTGTTTGGAGCTAAGATATAGGAGGGTCGTTTGGAGATTTTTATTTTTCTTCCACACCATTGCAGAAAAACCAGCAATCAGAGCAGAGCTTATCAACACATTAATGAGCCGACCAAAGATGGGAAAAAGCCTCTTTCATTCTAGGGACAAATAGTAATGTATAAATGAGCCTGTAAACCACTTCTGGGCATATTTCGACCAAACCAAGTTTGTATAACTTATATGTAGACACCAGAGAACAGTTTAACCAACTTTTGTAACCACTTGACCTATTCAGTTGTGGGGGGTCCAGAGCCTATGGGCACAAGGCAGGAAACAAGCCAAGATAAGGCACCAGCCCATCACAGGGCACACTCACACACCATTTACCCACAAACAAACCCATGGGAACCTAGAGCACCCAGAGGAGACCCCATAACGATGTAGACTCCACACATGGAGCCATGGTCCCAGAGGTTTGAAGCGATCGTGCTAACCACTGCCCCACCATGCTGCCCCAAGAATTTCAGTTAAGAATATAATATACCGAAAAGATGCATTCTATAGCACCTTTAAAGTCGTACAGAGTTGGCAACTCCACTGTCATCTTGAGAAATGAACAAGAAATGTTCTTCATCTCTGGTTGTAGCTCCAGTGGCTTTGTGGGATAACATAGCATCCATCAATTACACATTTTGGAACTTCGCAGAATATCGTATTGTCATGCCCCGATCGTCCGCTCCTTTCGTGTGCCATGCCCCCTCGTTAACCCCATGTGGATTCCCCGTGTTTACAAGCTGTTCCTGATCGTTGTCATTAGTCCAGTGTATTTAGTCTGCGTTTCCGTTCGTTTCCCCAGTCCGGTCATTAACGTTACGTGTGTCATCCCTGAAATAAAACCCTTTTGTGCTTATTCACGGCTTCCTTCTCCTGCTTCCCCCCGTGGATCATGACATCGTATATCATCCGGGTACGGAGGCATACTGTCTCATCCATACTGAGTATTCAGACATACTGCTCACGTCGCATACTATATTTTGTCTACTACAGTACATAGCAAACAAGTATGTGATTTCAGACACCCAAATTCTTTGCAATATAAATGACAAAATTGATTTTAATCATAGGAGGCTTATTGCTATCATTATGCCGGGTAGAATAGTACCATCCTCGAAATTCCATGATGCAGAGTGATGATGTTTGAACTCAACAAAGCACGACTGAACTTTATTTGCAAAGGAGAAATAAATGCATCAGAAAACAGCAAATGAATCAGCAAGATGGTCAAACATTTTTAAAGGGCAGTGAGCCTACAGCATACTGAAGGGGTGTGTTACACAGGAATGGCCACGGGTTCGATGGGGAGCTCGCTCGCTATCCGGGGCGAGCAGCTCAGCCCAGCGTAGCACTGGCAGGTGAAGTGATTGGAGAAGTAGGTGAGGTCAGAGAGGGTGGGAATGCCCACCGCCACGTACTTCCCGTTGGATTTTCGGACAGAGAAGCTGGCAGGATTCAGGTGCAGGTAGACGTCAGAGTTGTAGTCCTTCCGGATGCAGCGCCCGTTACCCTGGCAGAGTGACTCGCTGCAGAGCCTGGAAGCTGCCGTCACATTGGCGATGTAGGGGTTCAGGGTGGAGTTCAGGTAGGAGGATAAGGACTCACATGATGCCTACAAGGATGGAACGTGTTTGTGTGACATATAGACAGGTGATCTGTGTTTCAGTGTGAAGAAAAGATACAGATACTTCATTTCTTTTACTATTTTACTGCAGATTTATGTTACTTGAAAGTGACAGAATTGCAATCATTATGAACATTGTGAACATAGTGATCTGTTTTAAGCCGTGTTCTTTTTCGGCCTGTAGCATGTGACCAAGAGTGTTTGTGTTTCATGAGAGGATACCTTGTCATGGAAATCTGCACTGCCACCCCAGAGCACTGAACCTGAGGCCCCTACAGCTGCATTCTCACCCAGAGTGTGGACCAGGTCCTCCTGGAGATGGGAACACACACAGAGCAGTGAGACAGAACCTCTGGGCTTCGTACCTTGATGACTTAAATGAGAATATGAAGGTCTAACGCAAAGCCAGCACAGTGGAGCTTGATCATATCCTCTATATAATAGTGAGATGATCCAGAATCTGATTAGAGATGAAACAGTAAGAAAATGTCATATCACGATTATAGTGACCAAAATGATCACGGTTATCAGTATTATTATAAAAGGTGACTATGTGGAGAGGGTGTCCTCCTTCAAGTTTCTCGGAACCCACATCTCCGAGGATCTGTCTTGGACTACAAACACTACCGCCCTAGTGAAGAAAGCCCAGCAACGCCTCTATTTCCTGAGGGTTCTGAAATGGAACAGGCTGCAGACCAATCTGCTGGTGTCCTTCTATCGAGCCACAATCGAGAGTGTGCTGGCACATGCCATCTCCGTGTGGTACGCTGGCTGTACAGCTGCCGATAAGAAGAGACTCCAGGGGGTCACTAGAACAGCAGAGAAGGTGATTGGCTGTCCACTCCCCTCCCTGCACTCCATTGCTAGCTCTAGGTGTCTCTCCAGAGCCAGGGCGATCATAAAAGACCACCTCCATCCTAACCACCACCTATTCAACATACTGCCCTCTGGAAAAAGGTTCAGATCCATCAGGTGCAAAACCAACAGAGTAAAAAATAGCTTCTACCCGTGGGCAGTCAGAACTCTTAAAGCACCAGATCACTGACATCACTCCTTCAATCCTCCCCTCACTGCTATCTTTTTAAGCTTATGGTGTCCATAAGTATGTATGTGTGTATGGGTGTGGGTGTGTGCGTGTGCACGTGTTTGTGCAGTTTTCGTCCACACTCTATACTCACTGCTGCTATTGACTATGGCTCTGTGCAATATCTTGGCAAATGTGCAATTACCAACCTACCCAATAGTGTCACTTATCTATGACAAAAGCCCTCCCCCCTTATTTATATATTTATGACACCCTTGCATATACCCCCCAATGTCTCTTGTACCTATACATTGTATATACTAGGTTTCTTATTCTTATATCTTGTACTGACACTTTCTTTCTTGCATCTTTGTGGTCTTGCCAGCTAATTTCGTTGTCCAGGCAACTGTACAATGACAATAAAAAGTCTTGAAGTCTTGATTATCACAGTATTATTAAAATGTGTCAAGAAGACTTTGGGGGACAGCATGTGGCTCAATGGGCTTGTGGTTGGAAAGTCGCCGGTTCGACCCCAGCCTCAGCACATTGGCAGGTCCTTGAGTAAAACCCTTGACCCCCAGCTCCCTGGGCACTGCTATGGGTGGCTGCCCTTTACAGCCAGCTTGCTCTCAGCTACAGAGAGCAGATTGGGGGAGGAGTACAGAGAATTTCCCCACAGGGATTCATAAAGTATCTATTATTATTATTACTAAAAAGCTACCAAGACACAAACTGAAGTCATATCACTAAGTTTAATATTTAAAACAACTAACAAAATGAGCAGCTCTATGTACTTTTTGTTTGCATAAACATTAAAATCAAACCATAGAGTAGACAATGCCTTATGTAAACTATTGAAAACCATATTCAATGTGCATTAACGTCAAAAATCTCCAGAACGCTGTCACTGCTTTGCCATGTTCTCGCTGACTCAGAACAAACCCACATTGCCTGCTGTGTGTGCATGCCTGCGTCTGAGAGACTCTCACTGGCTTTGGTTGATGCTGGACAGTATTTAACATGAGTTTTTCAAAGTGTAGTAATCAACCACTGTCTTAAGGATAATTAAGAATTGAAACTGTGGTTTACTGTGAAACCAGTAACCGTTTCATCCCTAGCCTGATGTACTCACCACACTCAAGAATTTGTTGACTTGATCGGTAAAGACAGGACGGGTGTAGACGTAGATGGGGACATTGAAGGGGTGCTTAGGCAGGCTGGCCACCCTCATGGCCTCATGTACTTGGTTGCGGACGTAGAGAGCGGCCTTGTGGGTGTTGGCCAGATGGCTCCCTAGGTAGACGGATGGGTAGAGGGCCGTGCTCGTCTGCCACAGCCACAGGAGCTCGTTGTTTCTGGTCTGTGCATTTGTGGGACACTCTCCTGTGTAGTCTGCATCATCCCAACCATAGTTATAGCATTCAGGGAAGAGATAGAAGCCCCAGAGGTAACTGGGCCTCATACTGATCCCTAGACTCATTGTGTCCTCCATGAAGTTTCTAGCAGTTGTTTGGAACTGCTCCTTGGCCATGGGCTCAGCTTGAGATGGGGAAAGTGAGGGGTGAAGCTGACGGGCATAGTCAATAGACAATGTTTGGTAAATAGTCTTAGAGTCCCAGTTTGTGTCCCACAAGGGGCGCCAGGCCTCCCAGTCAATGACAGCCAGACCAGTGGAAGTTCCTGATGGTACATATTGAGTGATGTTCCAATGAGCGACATCCAAGCTGGCCTTCAGGTTGCCCTTCTGTGGGATGCCTCCATTGATCTCCTTATTGGTGGCCTCATCCACAAATGGGTACAACCCCAGGCGGTTGCTGTAGAAGAGGAAGAGGAACTGGTAAGGAACAGCTTCTGGGGTGGTAACGGCCTGGAATGGCGAGGTGTCCAGGGGGATGTTATTCTGCTTGCAAACAGGAGTTGGCATGTTCCATATGACACCGTAAGGGTATCCCTCAAACAGCGGGGTGGCAGTAGGAGGATAGGGGAGCTCGGCATGAATGCTGCCCAATAATGATAGCAGAAGAAGGGGCAGCGGGAGAGGACTGGATCCCTTCATCCAGATGATCAAATCCATGGCTGCTCCCATATAAGTAAAATATAGAAGAATGATCTTCACTCCTAATGATTTTACATGTATCAGAGTGCTGGACCGTAAAAAGAATAACTCAAGTAATACAAGAAGAGGTTGCACTTTGCCTGATACAGTTTTATTACTCAATGTCTCCACACAGACGCGTTTCGGTGTAATGCCTTCAGTGTACTATTGACAATGTGCATTTCCCGATTTATAAGAAGACACACTCCTGCTGGACAGCCAATGGTAACACAACAAGTGTCATCTACAGCATCACTAGACCACACCCCTAATAAGTGCTATTATACTAGATTACTGTAACAATATACTAAGCCTAACATACAAAGGGTGGTATTATACTAGATTAACGTAATACTATACAAAGCAGCCATACCCACCTTCTGTTCAAACTTGGTAATCCATCTGCAGCTACGTAGCTTTAGGCCAGAACTTGGATGGGAGACCAACTAAGAAAGCTGGGTTGCTGCTGGTGGAGGTGTTAGTGTAGCTGACAGGTTAGCCCATCCTGTCGTCTGTGTGGGTCCCAGTGGACACTGGTGCCACCGTTCAGGTGAGATGTGAAACTGAGGTCCCGACTTTTGGAGGTCATGAATGATCCCTGGATGGGGTTACCATGAATCTGGGTTTCTCCTGATACGTCCTCTTTTTGGGCACCTGTCCTGGTGGTTGGTCTGGGTTTAGCGCTGCAACCCTTATGACCCAGTGCTGCAAGTTACAGTGGAGTACCAAGTGAAAGAAAAGACATAAATTTTCAATGCATGGCAGCTACTCTATGGCAGTATCATCACACAGCGTTTTTAAGGCTTGTGCAACCGTTTACTTAAAAAATGAAATGATTTGCACATCCCTACATGCTACACTGCTCACGAGTAACGTCAACTTCCGGAAACCATTGGCACTTTGATACTTTATTTTTGTTTTTCTGTGAACAGTGAATCACACCATTTGCCTGAGGTTTGGCTTAGCATTTTGTAACTTTTGTTGAAAAATATTTGTATAAACATATATCGTGTGTAGATAGTAAAATGATAAAATGTACATATAAATGTAACATTCATTCATTCATTCATTCATTCATTCATTCATTTATTCAACATAAGTAACTGGTAATTTGTATACCATGTGACAGAAAATTATCTAATCATAATGGGTAAAGGGTGTCCCTCAAACAGCAGGGTGGCAGTAGGAGGATAGGGGAGATCGGCATGAATGCTGCCTACTAAAGATAGCAGAAGAAGGGGTAGCGGGAGAGGACTGGATGGATCCCTTCATCTCGGTGATCAAGTTGATGGCTTCTCCTGTGTAAGTAACACATCTACAATCCATTCATCTAAGTTCATCATTTCTCATACAGGTTCAGTGTGTCTGTAAAAATACTTTGTTAAATAAACTGGGGAAGTATGTTTGAATTACTGTTATAATATTATTCTCTAGTGAACTGACTCTACAGCCTGTATTGATTACATCCATTGTGCAGAAAGATAGGAGATTGAAAGGAAATCAACTGTGTCGTTGCATAGAACCTTTCAAAAGGTCAGTATAAGAATTTCAGGATATGAATTTCAACAAGCAAGCCGTCTACTGAAGTTGCTTTCAAACACTAGAACATTTACATTAATGAAGTAGATAAATGTAGCTTTCATATTGAGGCATGATGAAATACTAAGCATTTCTGAAGTGCTCACTGCACATAAGTTGAGCAGTAGAGCCAAAAAGAGTACAGCCAAAGTCCCAGTTTCCCCAGCAGAGCTCTCTCTGTGGTAACTAGACTGTCACAGCGGTCCCCTCTGTAGCCTTGGTAACAGTGACAGCAGAACCGCTCTGAGAGCTGCTGGAGTTCCTGAGCAGTGTGCCATCCCATGACGGCAAACCTCCCACAGGATTGATGCGGTAGCTCTCACTGCTCAGGTGCAGGTAATGCGACGCATGGGGATCCCTACAGATTTCACTGCCTTCCTGCAGTCTGAAATCCAGTCTTCTTAGTGAATGAAGAATTATGCAAAAATTGATCAGCAATTCTCTGATGACTTCTGAATTCATCACAAACCCTTGGATATGGCAGAGTGTGTATAGAAAGTTCAGAAACTCGTGCTAGAGGAATTGAAATTTGAAATTAAGATCACACCAGATGACGAAGACAGCTGCACCCAATTTTTCTTGCAACTGTAACACTCTTGATAACATCTCCATTTAATTATGATGCTAATTATGCTTTTCAAGATCTGCCCATTATACCTTGGAGTTGCTTCTGTAAACACAGTTTCTCACACTGCTTTGCATGTCTTGCAGTTCTCAGGTTTTGAAGTTGCTATTATGCTTCACAATGGCTGTTGATGCTACATTTGTGGTGGGTCACCCTGAGAGAGAATGGTTCTTGCACAGCAAAACCGATGTGCAAAAGAAGATGTGCACCTGTGGAATTATTGTGTAGAACATGAGCACAGGAGATCTAGGGAGGGGGGCTGTGCGGTTGTTGACTAAACGAGTTCCATAGCAATTATTCAACGAGAATCCAAATGAGTGGCCAACAGCTTTCTCTCTTAAGTATAACCACAGTTAGTCAAAGGCAGGTCTACAGTGACTTTCCTCTGATGTGCCTCAAGAGATTCAAGGAGATCGAGAGAGAGAGAGAGAGAGAGAGAGAGAGAGAGATCTCTCTTTACAAGTATTGAACAAAATGGTTTAATGGATCTTCCAGCTGACATATAAAACAAACTTTTTAAAATTACTCAGCAACATTAAACCAGATGAAACTATAGTTTTAATGAGCATTATTGAACATTGGTCCTCCAGGCTGAATATTTTGAAATTCCTTGATGCTGAATGATGATGTTGGAAGTGAAACTGGCACTGACTGAACTTCATTTAAGAATATAATATACTGAAAAGATGCATTCTATGGCACCTTTATAGTCGTACAGAGTTGGCAATTCCACTGTCATCTTGAGAAATATTTCTGAACAAGAAATGTTCTTCATCTCTGGTTGTAACTCCAGTGGCTTTGTGGGATAACATAGCATCCATCAATTACACATTTTGGAACTTCGCAGAATATCGTATTGTCATGCCCCGATCGTCCGCTCCTTTTGTGTGCCATGCCCCCTCGTTAACCCCATGTGGATTCCCCGTGTTTACAAGCTGTTCCTGATCGTTGTCATTAGTCCAGTGTATTTAGTCTGCGTTTCCGTTCGTTTCCCCAGTCCGGTCATTAACGTTACGTGTGTCATCCCTGAAATAAAACCCTTTTGTGCTTATTCACGGCTTCCTTCTCCTGCTTCCCCCCGTGGATCATGACATCGTATATCATCCGGGTACGGAGGCATACTGTCTCATCCATACTGAGTATTCAGACATACTGCTCACGTCGCATACTATATTTTGTCTGCTACATAGCAAACAAGTATGCGATTTCAGACACCCAAATTCTTTGCAATATAAATGACAAAATTGGTTTTAATCATAGGAGGCTTATTGCTATCATTATGCCGGGTAGAATAGTACTTCCTTGAAATTCCATGATGCAGAGTGATGATGTTTGAACTCAACAAAGCACGACTGAACTTTATTTGCAAAGGAGAAATAAATGCATCAGAAAATAGCAGATGAATCAGCAAGATAATCAAACATTTTTAAAGGGTAGTGAGCCTACAGCATACTGAAGGGCCATGTTACACAGGTATGGCCACGGGTTTGTTGGGGAGCTCGCTCGCTATCCGGGGCGAGCAGCTCAGCCCAGCGTAGCACTGGCAGGTGAAGTGATCGGAGAAGTAGGTGAGGTCAGAGAGGGTGGGAATGCCCACCGCCACGTACTTCCCGTTGGATTTTCGGACAGAGAAGCTGGCAGGATTCAGGTGCAGGTAGACGTCAGAGTTGTAGTCCTTCCGGATGCAGCGCCCGTTACCCTGGCAGAGTGACTCGCTGCAGAGCCTGGAAGCTGCCGTCACATTGGCGATGTAGGGGTTCAAGGTGGAGGTCAGGTAGGAGGATAAGGCCTCACATGATGCCTACAAGGATGGAACATACTTGTGTGACATATAGGATTCATTCAAGGATTCAAGAGTTTTATTTGTCACAAGCAAGGTATACAGTGCTGCAAGGTATACAGCAAAGTTAAAGTATAATAAATATGGATTAAATAAGGAACAGTAAGGTAATATGAGAAGACAAGATACGTGCTCCAATAAAGTGTATGGTGACAAGTAATATAGACGGCTAATCTGCGACTGAGTGTGAAGAAAAGATCTCCTGAGACATGAAGGAGAACTTCAGCATTGTTATAACACAGATACTTCATTTCCTTTACTGTTTTACTGCAGATTTCTGTTACTTAAAAGTGATATAATTGCAATCATTATGAACATTGTGAACATAGTGATCTGTTTTAAGCCATGTTCTTTTTCGGCCTGTAGCATGTGACCAAGAGTGTTTGTGTTTCATGAGAGGATACCTTGTCATGGAAATCTGCACTGGCCCCCCAGAGCACTGAACCTGAGGCCCCTACAGCTGCATTCTCACCCAGAGTGTGGACCAGGTCCTCCTGGAGATGGGAACACACACAGAGCAGTGAGACAGAACCTCTGGGCTTCGAACCTTGATGACTTAAATGAGAATATGAAGGTCTGACGCAAAGTCAGCACAGTGGAGCTTGATCATATCCTCTACAGTATATAAGAGTGAGATGATCCAGAATCTGATTAGAGATGAAACAGTAAGAAAATTTCATATCACGATTATAGTGACCAAAATGATCACGGTTATCAGTATTATCACAGTATTATTAAAATGTGCCCAGAAGACTTTGGGGGACAGCATGTGGCTCAGTGGGCTTGTGGTCGGAAGGTCGCCGGTTCGAGCCCAGCCTCAGCACATTGGCAGGTCCTTGAGTAAAACCCTTGACCCCCAGCTCCCTGGGCACTGCTATGGGTGGCTGCCCTTTACAGCCAGCTTGCTCTCAGCTACAGAGAGCAGGTTGGGGGAGGAGTACAGAGAATTTCCCCACAGGGATTCATAAAGTATCTATTATTATTATTACGAAAAAGCTACCAAGACACAAACTGAAGTCATATCACTAAGTTTTATATTTAACTAATAAAATGAGCAGCTCTATGTACTTTTTGTTTGCATAAACATTAAAATCAAACCATAGACAATGCCTTATGTAAACTATTGAAAACCATATTCAATGTGCATTAACGTTAAAAATCTCCAGAACGCTGTCACTGCTTTGCCATGTTCTCGCTGACTCAGAACAAACCCACATTGCCTGCTGTGTGTGCATGCCTGCGTCTGAGAGACTCTCACTGGCTTTGGTTGATGCTGGACAGTATTTAACATGAGTTTTTCAAAGTGTAGTAATCAACCACTGTCTTAAGGATAATTAAGAATTGAAACCGTGGTTTACTGTGAAACCAGTAACCGTTTCATCCCTAGCCTGATGTACTCACCACACTCAAGAATTTGTTGACTTGATCGGTAAAGACAGGACGGGTGTAAACGTAGATGGGGACATTGAAGGGATGCTTAGGCAGGCTGGCCACCCTCATGGTCTCGTGTACTTGGTTGCGGACGTAGAGAGCGGCCTTGTGGGTGTTGGCCAGACTGGTCGCTAGGTAGACGGATGGGTAGAGGGCCGTGCTCGTCTGCCACAGCCACAGGAGCTGGTCATTTTCGGTCTGTGCATTTGTGGGACACTCCCCTGTGTAGTCTGCATCATTCCAACCATAGTTATAGCATTCAGGGAAGAGATAGAAGCCCCAGAGGTAACTGGGCCTCATACTGATCCCTAGCTTCATTGTGTCCTCCATGAAGTTTCTAGCAGCTGTTTGGAACTGCTCCTTGGCCACAGGCTCAGCTTGAGATGGGGAAAGTGAAGGGTCAAGCTGACGGGCATAGTCAATAGACAATGTTTGGTAAATAGTCTTAGAGTCCCAGTTTGTGTCCCACAAGGGGCGCCAGGCCTCCCAGTCAATGACAGCCAGACCAGTGGAAGTTCCTGATGGTACATATTGAGTGATGTTCCAATGGGCGACATCCAAGCTGACCTTCAGGTTGCCCTTCTGTGGGATGCCTCCATTGATCTCCTTATTGGTGGCCTCATCCACAAATGGGTACAACCCCAGGCGGTTGCTGTAGAAGAGGAAGAGGAACTGGTAAGGAACAGCTTCTGGGGTGGTAACGGCCTGGAATGGTGAGGTGTCCAGCAGGATGTTGTTCTGCTGGCAAACAGCAGTTGGCATGTTCCATATGACACCGTAAGGGTATCCCTCAAACAGCGGGGTGGCAGTAGGAGGATAGGGGAGCTCGGCATGAATGCTGCCCACTAAAGATAGCAGAAGAAGGGGTAGCGGGAGAGGACTGGATCCCTTGTTCCAGATGATCAAATCCATAGCTGCTCCGGTATAAGTAAAGTATAGAAGAACGATCTTCACTCCTAATGATTTTACATGTATCAGAGTGCTGGACTGTAAAAAGAATAACTCAAGTAGTATAAGAGGTTGCACTTTGCCTAATACAGTTTTATTACTCAATGTCTCCACACAGACGCGTTTCGGTGTAATGCCTTCAGTGTACTATTGACAATGTGCATTTCCAGATTTATAAGAAGACACACTCCTGCTGGACAGCCAATGGTAACACAACAAGTGTCATCCACAACATCACTAGACCACACCCCTAATAAGTGCTATTATACTAGATTACTGTAACAATATACAAAGCCTAACATACAAAGGGTGGCATTATACTAGATAAACGTAATACTATGCAAAGTGGCCATACCCACCTTCTGTTCAAACTTGGTAATCCATCTGCAGCTACGTAGCTTTAGGCCAGGCCAGAACTTGGATGGGAGACTAACTAAGAAAGCTGGGTTGCTGCTGGCGGTGTTGGTGTGGATGACAGGTTAGCCCATCCTGTCGTCTGCGTAGGTCCCAGTGCAGTGATGGGGACACTGGTGCCACCGTTCAGGTGAGATGTGAAACTGAGGTCCCGACTTTTGGAGGTCATGAATGATCCCTGGATGGGGTTACCATGAATCTGGGTTTCTCCTGATACGTCCTCTTTTTGGGCACCTGTCCTGGTGGTTGGTCTGGGTTTAGCGCTGCAACTCGTATGACCCAGTGCTGCAAGTTACAGTGGAGTACCAAGTGAAAGAAAAGACATAAATTTTCAATGCATGGCAGCTACTCTATGGCAGTATCATCACACAGCGTTTTTAAGGCTTGTGCAACCGTTTACTTAAAAAATGAAATGATTTGCACATCCCTATATGCTACACTGCTCACGAGTAACGTCAACTTCCGGAAACCATTGACACTTTGATACTTTATTTTTGTTTTTCTGTGAACAGTGAATCATACCGTTTGCCTGAGGTTTGGCTTACACTTTGTAACTTTTGTTGAAAAATATTTGTATAAACATATATCGTGTGTGGACAGAATTTGTAGGCGCAGCCAGGGCATTGAGGGTGTCCGGTTTGGTGACCTCAGGATTAGGTCTCTGCTTTTTGCAGATGATGTGGTTCTGTTGGCCTCATCAGACCGTGACCTTCGGCTCTCACTGGAGCAGTTCGCAGCCGAGTGTGAAGCGGTTGGTATGAAAATCAGCACCTCCAAATCCGAGACCATGGTCCTGAGCCGGAAAAGGGTGGAGTGCTCTCTCCGGGTCGGGGAGGAGGTCCTTCCCCAAGTGGAGGAGTTTAAGTATCTCGGGGTCTTGTTCACGAGTGAGGGAAGGATGGAGCAGGAGATCGACAGGCGGATCGGTGCGGCGTCAGCAGTGATGCGGGCGCTGCTTCGGTCTGTCATGGTGAAAAAAGAGCTGAGCCAAAAGGCAAAGCTCTCGATTTACCAATCGATCTACGTTCCTACCCTCACCTATGGTCATGAGCTGTGGGTAGTGACCGAAAGAACGAGATCGCGAGTACAAGCGGCCAAAATGAGTTTTCTCCGCAGAGTGGCTGGGCTCTCCCTTAGAGATAGGGTGAGGAGCTCGGTCATTTGGGAGGGACTCAGAGTAGAGCCGCTGCTCCTCTGCATCGAGAGGAGCCAGATGAGGTGGCTCGGGCATCTGGTTAGGATGCCTCCTGGACGCCTCCCTGGTGAGGTGTTCCGGGCATGTCCCACTGGGAGGAGACCCCGGGGAAGACCCAGGACACGCTGGAGGGACTATGTCTCTCAGCTGGCCTGGGAACGCCTCGGGATTCCCCCAGAGGAGCTGGATGAAGTGGCCAGGGAGAGGGAAGTTTAGGTTTCCCTGCTGAGACAGCTGCCCCCGCGACCCAACATCGGATAAGCGGGAGATGATGGATGGATGGATGGGTGTGTTGATAGTAAAATGATAAAATGTACATATAAATGTAACATTCATTCATTTATTCAACATAAGTAACTGATAATTTGTATACCATGTGAAAGAAAATTATCTGATCATAATGGGTAAAGGGTATCCCTCAAACAGCAGGGTGGCAGTAGGAGGATAGGGGAGATCGGCATGAATGCTGCCTACTAAAGATAGCAGAAGAAGGGGTAGCAGGAGAGGACTGGATGGATCCCTTCATCTGGGTGATCAAGTTGATGGCTTCTCCTGTGTAAGTAACACATCTATAATCCATTCATCTACTTTCATCATTTCTCATACAGGTTCAGTGTGTCTGTAAAAATACTTTGTTAAATAAACTGGGGAAGTATGTTTGAATTACTGTTATAATATTATTCTCTAGTGAACTGACTCTACAGCCTGTATTGATTAACAAATCAAATTTGTTTAACAAATCTGTTGGAGTTTTTTGAGGAAGCTACTCAGGAAGTTGATGATAAGAAGGCCTGTGATGTCATCTACTTAGATTTCCAAAAGGCTTTTGATGTTGTTCCCCACAAGAGGCTCTCACTTAAACTCAAAGCGACAGGTATTTTAGGAACTGTAGCGACCTGGATTGATAACTGGTTAACGGATAGGAAGCAGCGAGTAGTTATAAGAGGCTCAATGTCACAGTGGGCCTGCGTTCATAGTGGGGTACCGCAGGGTTCAATTTTAGGACCACTTTTGTTCCTAATTTACATAAATGATATAGACACCAATATATACAGTAAACTGGTGAAATTTGCAGATGACACCAAGGTGGGTGGTGTAGCAGATACTGAACTTGCGGCTCAGCAGCTACAGCGGGATCTTAATTTAATTAGTGACTGGGCTGACACCTGGCAGATGAAATTTAACATAGACAAATGTAAGGTACTCCATGTAGGGAGCAGAAATATAAAGTACAGGTATTTTATGGGACCTACTGAAATAAAGGTAGCTGATTATGAGAAAGACCTTGGTGTGTATGTTGATGCTTCCATGTCTCATTCTCGCCAGTGCGGGGAAGCAATAAAAAAGGCCAATAGGATGTTGGGGTATATCTCCATGTATATTGTGTACAGGTTTGGTCACCATATCTTAAAAAGGACATAGCGGCCTTAGAAAAGGTGCAGCGTAGGGCCACAAGAATGATTCCTGGTCTTAGAGGAATGTCATACGAGGAAAGGTTATTTGAGCTAAATCTGTTCAGCCTCAAGCAAAGGAGACTGAGAGGGGACATGATCCAGGTCTATAAGATTCTAACAGGTTTGGATGCTGTTCAACCGAATAGTTACTTCAGCATTAGTTCAAATACAAGAACTCGTGGCCATAGGTGGAAATTAGCAGGAGAACATTTCAAGCTGCATTTAAGGAAGCACTTCTTTACACAGCGTGTAGTCAGAGTATGGAATAGTCTTCCTGATAACGTAGTGCAAGCTGAATCCTTGGGTTCCTTTAAATCAGAGCTAGATAAGATTTTAACAACTCTGAGCTATTAGTTACTGTAAGTTCTCCCCAAGCGAGCTCGATGGGCCGAATGGCCTCCTCTCGTTTGTATAGTTCTTATGTTCTTATGTTCTTATTACATCCATTGTGCAGAAAGATAGGAGATTGAAAGGAAATCAACTGTGTCGTTGCATAGAACCTTTCAAAAGGTCAGTATAAGAATTTCAGGATATGAATTTCAACAAGCAAGCCGTCTACTGAAGTTGCTTTCAAACACTAGAACATTTACATTAATGAAGTAGATAAATGTAGCTTTCATATTGAGGCATGATGAAATACTAAGCATTTCTGAAGTGCTCACTGCACATAAGTTGAGCAGTAGAGCCAAAAAGAGTACAGCCAAAGTCCCAGTTTCCCCAGCAGAGCTCTCTCTGTGGTAACTAGACTGTCACAGCGGTCCCCTCTGTAGCCTTGGTAACAGTGACAGCAGAACCGCTCTGAGAGCTGCTGGAGTTCCTGAGCAGTGTGCCATCCCACGACGGCAAACCTCCCACAGGATCGATGCAGTAGCTCTCACTGCTCAGGTGCAGGTAATGCGATGCATGGGGATCCCTACAGATTTCACTGCCTTCCTGCAGTCTGAAATCCAGTCTTCTTAGTGAATGAAGAATTATGCAAAAATTGATCAGCAATTCTCTGATGACTTCTGAATTCATCACAAACCCTTGGCTATGGCAGAGTGTGTATAGAAAGTTCAGAAACTCGTGCTAGAGGAATTGAAATTTGAAATTAAGATCACACCAGATGACGAAGACAGCTGCACCCAATTTTTCTTGCAACTGTAACACTCTTGATAACATCTCCATTTAATCATGATGCTAATTATGCTTTTCAAGATCTAGTGGATGAATTGCCCATTATACCTTGGAGTTGCTACTGTAAACACAGTTTCTCACACTGCTTTGCATGTCTTGCAGTTCTCAGGTTTTGAAGTTGCTATTATGCTTCACAATGGCTGTCGATGCTACATTTGTGCTGGGTCACCCTGAGAGAGAATGGTTCTTGCACAGCAAAACTGGTGTGCAAAAGAAGATGTGCACCTGTGGAATTATTGTGTAGAACATGAGCACAGGAGATCTAGGGAGGGGGGCTGTGCAGCTGTTGACTAAACGAGTTGCATAGCAATTATTCAACGAGAATCCAAATGAGTGGCCAACAGCTTTCTCTCTTAAGTATAACCACAGTTAGTCAAAGGCAGGTCTACAGTGACTTTCCTCTGATGTGCCTCAAGAGATTCAAGGAGATCGAGAGAGAGAGAGAGAGAGAGAGACAGAGAGAGAGAGAGATGATGGATCTTCCAGCTGACATATAAAACAAACTTACTCAGCAGCGTTAAACCAGATGAAACTATGATTTTAATGAGCATTATTGAACATTGGTCCTCCAGGCTAAAGATTTTGAAATTCTTTGATGCTAAATGATGATGTTGGAAGTGAAAGTGGCACTGAATGAACTTTATTTGCAAAGGTGAAATAAATGCATCAGAAAATAGCAGATGAATCAGCAAGATGATCAAACATTTTTAAAGGGCAGTGAGCCTACAGCATACTGAAGGGCCATGTTACACAGGTATGACCACGGGTTTGTTGGGGAGCTCGCTCGCTATCTGCGGCGAGCAGCTCAGCCCAGCGTAGCACTGGCAGGTGAAGTGATCGGAAAAGTAGGTGAGGTCAGAGAGGGTGGGAATGCCCACCGCCACGTACTTCCCGTTGGATTTTCGGACAGAGAAGCTGGCAGGATTCAGGTGCAGGTAGACGTCAGAGTTGTAGTCCTTCCGGATGCAGCGCCCGTTACCCTGGCAGAGTGACTCGCTGCAGAGCCTGGAAGCTGCCGTCACATTGGCGATGTAGGGGTTCAGGGTGGAGTTCAGGTAGGAGGATAAGGCCTCACATGATGCCTACAAGGATGGAACATACTTGTGTGACATATAGGATTCATTCAAGGATTCAAGAGTTTTATTTGTCACAAGCAAGGTACAGTATACAGTGCTGCAAGGTATACAGCAAAGTTAAAGTATAATAAATATGGATTAAATAAGGAACAGTAAGGTAATATGAGAAGACAAGATACGCGCTCCAATAAAGTGTATGGTGACAAGTAATATAGACGGCTAATCTGCGACTGAGTGTGAAGAAAAGATCTCCTGAGACATGAAGGAGAACTTCAGCATTGTTATAACACAGATACTTCATTTCCTTTACTGTTTTACTGCAGATTTCTGTTACTTAAAAGTGATATAATTGCAATCATTATGAACATTGTGAACATAGTGATCTGTTTTAAGCCGTGTTCTTTTTCGGCCTGTAGCATGTGACCAAGAGTGTTTGTGTTTCATGAGAGGATACCTTGTCATGAAAATCTGCACTGGCCCCCCAGAGCACTGAACCCGAGGCCCCTACAGCCGCATTCTCACCCAGAGTGTGGACCAGGTCCTCCTGGAGATGGGAACACACACAGAGCAGTGAGACAGAACCTCTGGGGTCAGTACCTTGATGACTTAAAGCTTACAGAGACCATATGCAACTCTTAAGCACAGGCAGCACATCGGAGCTTAATCATAACAAGTTTATAAAAGTAAGATGATCCAGGACATGATGTACTCACCACACTCAAGAATTTGTTGGCTTGATTGGTAAAGACAGGACGGGTGTAGACGTAGATGGGGACATTGAAGGGGTGCTTAGGCAGGCTGGCCACCCTCATGGCCTCGTGTACTTGGTTGCGGACGTACAGAGCGGCCTTGTGGGTGTTGGCCAGACTGGTCTGCAGGTAGACGGATGGGTAGAGGACTGTGCTTGTCTGCCACAGCCACAGGAGCTGGTCATTTTCAGTCTGTGCATTTGTGGGACACTCCCCTGTGTAGTCTGCATCATTCCAACCATAGTTATAGCATTCAGGGAAGAGATAGAAGCCCCAGAGGTAATTGGGCCTCATATCAATCCCTAGACTCATTGTGTCCTCCATGAAGTTTCTAGCAGCTGTCTGGAACTGCTCCTTGGCCACAGGCTCAGCTTGAGATGGGGAAAGTGAAGGGTCAAGCTGACGGGCATAGTCAATAGACAGCGTGCGGTAGATAGTCTTAGAGTCCCAGTTTCTGTCCCAGAGGGGGCGCCAGGCTTCCCAGTCAATGACGGCCAGACCAGTGGAGGTTCCTGAAGGAATATATTGAGTGATGTCCCACTGGGCGACTTCCAAGCTGGCCGTCAGGTTGCCCTTCTGTGGGATGCCTCCATTGATCTCCTTCTTCGTTGCCTCATCCACAAATGGGTACAACCCCAGGCGGTTGGTGTAGAACAGGAAGAGGAACTGGTCAGGAACAGCTTCTGTGGTGGTAACGGCCTGGAATGGCGAGGTGTCCAGGGGGATGTTGTTCTGCTTGCAAACAGGAGTTGGCATGTTCCATATGACACCGTAAGGGTATCCCTCAAACAGCGGGGTGGCAGTAGGAGGATAGGGGAGCTCAGCATGAATGCTGCCCAATAATGATAGCAGAAGAAGGGGCAGCGGGAGAGGACTGGATCTCTTCATCCAGATGATCAAATCCATGGCTTCTCCTGTGTAAGGAACAAATCTATAATGTATTCATTTACATTCACCATTTCTCATACAGGTTCAGTGTATCTGAGTGTAAAAATACTTATAAAGTGGGGAAGCATGTTTGAATTGTTGTTATCATATTATTGCCTAGCAAACAGATTGCACTGCTTGTATTGATAACATTCACTGGGCAGAAACAGATTTCAAATTGAGAGGAAATCAACTGTCTGGTACTTCGACTGCCATGTCTTTGAAAATCACTGTGTCATTACACAGAACCTGTGGCCACAGGAATAGCTGACTACAATGATAGCCATTCAAATATCTATCAAATAGTCTGTATGAGGATTTCAGGATATGATTTTCAAGAAGCATTGTTTTAAAGTTGTTCTTTTTAAACACGGAAACATTTAAACTAATTTACTAGGTAGCTTTTATATTGAGGCATGATGAAATACTGTAAATTTCTGAAGTTCTCACCTGGGCTTCTTCAGCACTGTGTCCTGCTGAGGCGTTTATACTGTAGTGCAGAGCTAAGGTGACGTGTTTTATTTAAGGTCATATCAGGCCTTTATCGAGAAGCCCATCGTTATTCAAATACAATGCAAAGGTGCAAGCTCAGCTATATTATGTCCTGAAAAGTCCTCTGTGGTTATGTTTACAAAGCGCGTGTCCTTCTGCCTGTGAAATGGTTCTGTGTTGTCTTGTACAGTCCGAATTCCAGGGTTAGGGCTTCTAAAAGTGATTCAATCTTGCTCCCACTCTGACCCAAGTGGCCCATTATAAACATAGGTTTTGTCAAGGTGTCACCTTAGGCATAAGTGTTCCTATGCTGAGCTTCCAATGAATGGCCAGTCTAAAGAGTGCGCAGTACTGGAGCAAGGGCTATGCAACATCTTGCAATAAAAGCAAGACCCTAATAAGACTATTCAGTGAGCAGAAGTGCAAAGAATATTCAGGGACCACAGACAGGCATCACACAGATGGGTCTTGAGGCATTTCTTAAAGGTAGAGAGAATATCTCTTGAGCGGATGTGGTTCAGCAGCTCAATCCACCATTGGACAATCACACATGAAAAATACCTGGACTGACACTTCTCATATGGTGGAGGAATCTCGAAGCAGCGCTGGTTTGCTGAATAAAGAGGGCGAGATGAGACGGGGGTCTTAAGAAGCCTCTTGATCAAGATGGGTGCCTGTCCATCAATGAATCTGAAGGCAAGCACCAAAAGCTTGAACTTGATGCAAATGCCTAATCAGAACCAATGAAAAGACGCAGGGAGGCGTTTAACATGCATACATTCAGGCTGAATGAATACCACACTTGCTGCCACATTTTTCATTATCTGCAGTGATTTGACAGGACAAACTGATAAACCTGCAAGTAGAGAGTTCCTATAGATTGGTTGTGAGGTGACAAGTCAAGGCTATCTGTCATTTTCCCTGGGTTCCTGGTGGACCTGGATGGTGATAATCCAAGATGAAGAACAATGTCTTGATGGATAGTAGCACTAGCAAGGAAAACAAGAAGCTTGGAGGTGATGGTCCTTCGTCCAGGCTGCAATTTCCCCAAGGCATGTAGGGATCTAAGCAGATACCGTGCTGTCATCAGGCAGGTAAGTCAGGTATAACTGGATGTCATCAGAGTAGCAGGGTAGTAGAAGCTATGTGACTGGATGATTTGACCTACAGAGGTAATTTAACTCAGGAGGGCACCAAGGACACCAAGGACAAAACCTTGGGGAACACCGATAGTTACTTGATGTGATTCGGACACCTCTACACTCCAGATCACTAGGAATAATCTCTCTGACAGGTATGACTCAAACCAGCGCAGAGCAGTCCCTGTGATGAGAAGTCAAGTGATGGTGGTCAGGAGGATTAGTCAGGTTTAAGGCCTCAAGACCTGCTTGAGAACATTAATGTAATGTCTGTCTTTGTGGTCCTGCATGTTTCTGCAGGGGTGGAGTTTTTGTTCATACAGTTGAAACCATAGAAACATTCAACATCAACTTAGAACATTTGAACCTTTTTCTATGTGCATATTAGAACAGGGGGGTATTTTCCGTACATTGCTTAAATCATCCGAGATCAGATGCCTCATCTTGGATAAGTTAATGCCGGTGAAACTCATTCGGGATAAGTCAGTTTTTCAAAGGGAGCTGTGTAGTACTGTAGATTAGTCTAGCTGGATCCAATCGTCCTAGATGATTGCGAGCGCCCACGCTGCTTGAAAAGCCCATATATAAAGTCTAGAAAACATGATCAGGAAGTCTTTGATTTGCTGCGACAAAATCACAAAAGAAAGGTTGCACCTTTTCACACAAGAGCAGGACCTCGTATTAGAAGGATATGAAGAATTCCATCCATCCATCCATTAGCTTCCGCTTGTCTGGGGTTCGGGTCGCGGGGGTAACAGCTTCAGGAGAGATACGCTGACCTCCCTCTCCCCAGCCACCTCTACCAGCTCCTCGGGGAGGATGCCGAGGCATTCCCAGGCCAGCCGAGAGATATAATCCCTCCAGCATGTCCTGGGTCTGCCCCGGGGCCTCCTCCCTGTAGGACATGCACGGAAAACCTCTCCGGGTAGCCGCCCAGGAGGCATCCGTGCCAGGTGTCCAAACCACCTCAACTGGCTCCTTTCGACATGAAGAAGCAGCGGTTCTACTCTGAGACTCTCCCGGATATCCAAAATTCTCACCTTATCTCTAAGGGAAAGTCCAGACACCCTGCGGAGAAACCTAATTTCGGCTGCCTGTATTCACAATCTCATTCTTTCAGTCATTACCCATAGCTCATGACCATATGTGATGGTAGGGACAAAGATGGACTAATAGATCGAGAGCTTTGCTTTCCGGCTCAGTTCTTTCTTAGCTACGATGAACCATAAAACTGCAGACGCCGCTCCGATTCGTCTATCCAGCTCTCGATCTCGCCTACCCTCACTCATGAACCCCGAAATACTTGAACTCCTCCACTTGCGAGGCATTCCTGAGACCACCAAACTGGACACCCTCAACACCCTGGCTGCACCTAGAAATCTTATCCATAAATATTATGGCCCTTGCGGAGCCCAACCCGCACTGGGAACACATCCGACTTATTACCAGCAATGCGGACCAAGCTTCTGCTCCGTTCATACAGGGACCAAATTTCCCACAATAGTGGACCCCGAACCCCACAGGGGCACCTCGGGGAACCCGGTCATAAGCCTTTTCCAAGTTCACAAAACACATGTAGACTGGATAGGCAAACTCCCAGGCCCCCTCCAGTACCCTCGTAAGAGTATAAAGCTGGTAGAGTGTTCCACGGCCAGGACGAAAATCGCATTGTTCCTCCTGAATCCGAGATTTGACTATCTATCTCACCCTCCTCTCCAGTACCCCGGAAAAGACGTTCCCAGGAAGGCTGAGAAGTGTGATCCCCCTGTAGTTGGAAAACACCCTCCGGTCCCCTTTCTTAAATAAGGGGACCACCACCCTGGTCTGCCAATCCAGCAGCACTGTCCCTGACCTCCACACGCTGTTGAGAAGGTGTGTCAGCCATGACAGCCCCACAACATCCAGAGCCTTTAGGTACTCTTGGTGGATCTTGTCCACCCCCAGGGCCCGGCCACCACGTAGCTCTTTAACCACCCTGGCCACCTCAGCCCAGTGCAGCCAAGCTCAGGCTCCTTCCTCACCAGAGAGGTGACATTCCATGTCCCGAAAACCAGTTTTGTCAGCCGGGTATTGGACCGCCAGGGCCTCCCTTGGCCGCCACCCGATCCATAATGCACTGAACCCACATTTCCCTTGCGGGTGGTGGGCCCACATGGGGACGGTCCCGCATGCCTCTTTCGGGCTGGGCCCAGCCGGGCCCCACGGACCAAGGCCCGGTCACCAGGCGCTCTCCAACAGGCCCCTCCCCCAGGCCTGGCTCCAGGGTGGGGCACCAGTGAACCTAGTCTGGTCGAAGGGAAACAAGACCTTGATAGGATTCTTTGTCATAGGGTTTTTTTTGGATTTCTCTTTGTCTGGCCCCTCCCCTGGGAACTTTTGGCATTGAGAGACCCTACCAGGGGCTATTGCCCCTACAACATAGCCCTCAGGTTCACTGAGGCACGCAAACCACAGGGTAGGATCTCCTTGCTCAATTTTATGCCAGCCACCCCTCACAACCAGAACCCTGACCCCATGGCAGACCACAATGCCTTCCCCAACCGCCAGGGGTCGGTCATCGGGGGGTTCTGTCATACCTGCAGGCAGAGTGGCAATCAACACAGCTGTGAACAATTAAGGGAATGCCCACTCCCCTACTTAAACCTGCAACCTGCGGTATTTGTGATTATGCAATTGCTGAGCGTTATAATCCTGTCTTTGTTTCAGCTCCATACTACCCGACTTTCCCTGCCTCCACTTCCCGCGCCTCCTGAATCTTCCCAATCCCGTCCGACCTAGCCCCGCTCCTCCCTCATGGATCTTCCCCATGTCTCCTGTCCATGTGTCTGGATTGTTCTTTTGGCTTCCTGACCTTTATGCTCCTGGCTCATCGACTACTCTCATGGATCATGCTCTTAGTTTTTGTGCTTGGTATGGACTGATCTCTGGTTTTGACCCTGTCTGCCCCTTGGATCACGATTTGACTTCTGCTAATAAACGGATCCTGGTGAATAGCCCAGAGTGTCCTGATGTGAGTGTTACAATGATAGGATGCCACCTGTGCAATAAATCCATTCATAATATTTCCTAGCTACTAAATATTCCATGGTCAACTGTGGTATTATAACAAATAACTATTACATACTGTTCTATTAGTAGGTGGCAATACTAACTCACTAAATTCCTGTTTTAGCTATATCGCAATGCAATATCCATGCTGTTGTAACTTTGTTGTTGACATTGTAAAAGCATGATAGGCTGCAGCCACGTATAGTAAAAGGATAATTAAGACTTTGCACATTTTATTTCAAGTGGCTTTTATAGGATTTCTAATCTGTGTGCCCTGCAATAAACTGATTTATTTTTAATGTTTTTATTTAACAGTTGTCTTTGTGAAAAGCAACACACAAGTGAAGATACTGTAAGACAGCAGGGTCAGTGTCCCTGGAGCAGTTGGGATAGTGGTCTTGCTCCAAGGCCTAACAGTGACATCACTCTGTCAGCCACGGGAGTTAATAACCTACAGAGATGATTACACTATAAGGACATACTTATGTAATGACCCCAATTAATTAGTGGAATTGGCTAATTGCAGCCATTGCTGGATATTTAAGCACATAGTTGCTTGCACATCCCCTGCAACCAACATTAGGAGCAGAATAAGTGGTTTTATAAAAGAGTGACTTTCCACATGGATTCAATTTGCTGAATTTCAGCTCTGCTAGAGCTGTCCTAGTCAACTGCAAGTGAAGTGATTGAGAAGTGGAAACATCTGGCAGCAAATTGCATTGCAAAGTGGTAGGCATCATAAACTCAATCCGAATGCAGCAAATCCCACCAGCAGTGTTCCAACATCTACTGGAAAACCTTCCCAGAAGATCAGAGGCTATTATAGCAACAAAGGGTGCACCAAATTCATATTAAAACATTTGGTTTCCAGAATGAGATGTGGCACAGTGTATTTACAAACAATATGTGACCATCTACAAAAATCAAAATGAATTTTAATTTCAATACAAGAAACAGAAGGACAAAGAGGTCATTAATTCCACTTGTATCATGTTTAATTTTGCAGTCACTTGCATTATGTGCAGTTGAATATTTAAGATCCTTTTTGCACCCAGTATGTTTTAGTATGGCTTATGGCTGACGTACATGTAATTTTTAGCATTCTGCTGGCCCAAGTTGACTTTCACAGTGACCCGTTAGCATTACGAAGCCCTGACAGGTGCTACAACCTAACTGTCCTGTGTATTGCGTTCTCACCCTATGCTTACAAAGCAACGATATTTAAGGAGGCTATCAAGTATGGAAGAGGATTAGGGCCACCATGAAAATATTATTTGAATTCTGACTTTTTTTCTAAATTCAGAATTCTGAGAAAAAAAGTCAGAATTCAAATAATATTTTCATGGTGGCCCTAACCCTCCTCCGTAATCAACCAGCTTGAGAACATTTAATGTTTGTCTTTGAGCTCCTGAACATATCTACTGCTGAGGAGCTTTTCTTCAGACAGCTAAAGCCATAGAAACATTCAAAATAAACTTAAATCATTACTCTCTGGAATCTGGGACTTTTTCCTGTATATTTCCATGTGTACCTGGGACCAGAGAGTTGGTATAAAGGCCATTTTCACAGATTCACAGGGTATATAAAAAACCTGTAAACATTTTTTGGCCACTCACAGTGCGTTAAGTGGTCCGTATCACAGTGAGGCTGCACTTCAAGCAGCACATTCTAAAGCCGAGGTCTCTAACTCTGGTCCTGGAGAGCTACCATCCAATAGTTTTTCTGTCCCACTTGGCTTCTGATGAGCCACACCTGCTCCTGGTATTTAACCTGAGAACAGGTGTGGCTCATCAGAAGCCGGGTAGGATAGAAAACCTACTGGATAGTAGCTCTGCAGGACTGGAGTTGGAGACCCTGGTTCTAAACTATAGAGTGTCCCTGTCAACATTCCTACTCCGATTAATGTCCAGATCCAAGGCTTTGCCCATCTGTTAGCGATTTGTTTTTATTATTTCCAATCTTGTTAATTTCTGTCACTATACTGTGTAACATGTGACTACAAGTGTGTCATACCTGTTCCTGATTAGTAATCAGCTAATTGAGCCTGCTTTGTGATCTTGCTCTGAGCCAGTGGTCATTAGAGCGCAACCTTATTCAAACAGAGCAGTGAACATTGTCCCGGTTAAGATGATGTCATTGCTCTTAGGGTGTAGGGCTCAGACTGGTTTTTGATTCAGAGGCTCACTTGTGGGGCTTGATGTGGCTTTTCACTTGGTTTTGGGTCTGGGTGTTGAGTATCAGTGTCCATGGTTGTTGTTGAGTGGCATCTTGTATTGATGGTCCTGCTCCCGCAGTCATGGTCCTGATTAGCCGGCATTCCTGTCCTTGGGGTTTCTCTGTGAATGTCCAACTTTCTGTGTTGTAGCCCCGTTTCTAGTTCCCCACTTCATGGTCTGGGTTCTCCAGTTTTCCGTACCTGAGTCCGCCTTCCTGTGCACCTCATTCAGTCAGCAGCCTAAGTCCCTTTGGTACTATTCCTCCAGTGAATAGTCAGCAGGTCTCAGGAGGCAGTGGAATGATTGGATGGATGGATGGATGGCCCTGATTGCTGTGCTTTGTCTCAGACCAGGAAGGCCAATAAATGTTTCTACCTGAAAGTTGACTTGTTACCAAATGTACACGTATAATATGTGTGTGACGTGTTAAAGAAATTTGCCATTATATAATAACAGGCCTATACTTTAAGATAGAAAAATAAAGTCTTTGCAATATAAATGACCAAAACTGGGATTAATCTTAGGAAGCTTATTGCTGTCAGTGTGCAGAGTAGGTTAGTTATCCTGCATAGTATTCACACAAGTACTGCACACAAGTTCAGCAGTAGAGCCAAAAGAAGTGCAACCGAAGTCCCAGTTTCCCTAGCAGAGCTCTCTACCATGGTAGCTAGACTGTCACAGTGGTCCCCTCCGTAACCTTGGTAACAGTGACAGCGGAACCGCTCCAAGAGCTGCTGGAGTTCCTGATCAGTGTGCCATCCCACGACGGCGAACCTCCCATCACCGGTAGGATCGATGCGGTAGCTCTCACTGCTCAGGTGCAGGTAATGCGACGCATGGGGATCCCTGCGGACACACCTGCCTCCTCCCTGGCACAGGAAGTCACTGCAGATCTCTGCCGCTCGCGTCACATTCATAATGTACTGGCCTAGCTGACGGCCCAGAAACGCTTTTACTTTGGAGCAGTTGTGCTGAGGACAGTTAAAGAGAAGCGCTGTTAACAAAGGGTTAATTCTCCATTAACATCCATCCATTATAACATCATTTAAAGAACAGAGGTATTGTGTGTGATGTCACGTATGGCTCCAATGTGCTGTTAATTGAAGGAGCATTCTAACTCTGAGCAATGCCTACTGAGGCATTGCAGTAGAATTGATCAGTATTCCCTGCAAACCTTTGGCTACTGCAGAGACACATGCAGAAAGTCCATAAACTCACTCTGGAGGAGGTGAGGTTGAGACTACCCCAAATGACAAAGCCGGCCGCACCCAGAGCTGCACTTTCCCCGATGGTGTGGACCAAGTCCTTCTGGAAAGAACAACAAAATGCTGTAAATGCCTGTGCACACACTAGACAAACAAGAGCATGAGTACTCATTTACATATTACGAGTACTCACATTTACATACTGTGGAAAATGTATCTAACTCAGTGTCTTTGGAATGCAGGAAGAAACAAGAATACCTGGAGGAAACCCATGCAATGCAGAGAACGCACAAACTCCGCATAAAAACTGTGCTGAAGCAAGCTGTGCTGAGTTGACTGTGCTGAAAAGCAAATGTTCCCATGTATTTGTGAGGCCTACCATCTGTGACCACAAGGTGGCAGCATGGATATCTGGACCTGCCACATGTTTTTCCAGACATCATTCAGAGAGGTTTTCCAGTGAGGCTAAAATGTCATTGCAAGGAGGGGATACCGTTTCACAGCAGAATTTTAGCTATGCTAAACCGCAGTTGTTAGTGGACAGGAATAAATGTTTTGAACTGATCGCTTCATGTAGAATGACCAGGAGGTTGCTCAGTAATATCACACACACAGCTGCTGTATTGACCCTTGGCTTCTCCAGTTAGACCCTGGTCTTTCGCCCAGGCTTACCGTGGTAAGGAAGGTCATGGCCTCTTCCCGGTAGCCCATACGCGTGTAGACAAAGGTTGGCAGCTCATAGTCAAGAGAGGTGAGACTGGCGATGCGCAGGGACTCCAGCACCCGACACCGAGAGAAGTGCAGGTTGCTGTCATTATCTGCGTGGCGGCGTCTGATGGCGACTGAGGGGTAGAGCGCCGTGCTGCTGTTCCACAGCCACAGCAGCTCGTCATTGCGCCTGCGCTCCTGCAGGGGGCAGGTGCCTGTGTAGTTGGTCTCGTCCACATTGTAATTGTGGCAATCGGGGTAGAGGTAGAAGCCCCAGAGGCCAAGGGGCCGAGTACGCATGCCCAGCATCAGTGTCTCCTGCATGAAGGCTGCGGCTCTCTCCTCGAACCCGTGCCGAGCCAGCTCCTCCACCTGGGCTTCGGACATGTTGGTGTAGGCTCCCCAAACCATCTCCCGCGACTTCCGGCGATAGATGTCCTTCTTGTGCCAATTGCGGTTCCATTGCGGCCTCCAGTACTCCCAGTCGATGACGGCCAGGCCGTGGAAGTCGCGGGAAGGGATGTAGTGGCGGATGTCCCGGTGGGCTTTGTGCAGGTGCGACTTGAGGCTGCAGTTCTGCGGCAGGCCGCCGTTAACAGGCATGCCCTGCTCCGTGTAGAAGGGGTAGTGGCCCAGTCGGTTAGCATAGAAGATGGTGACGTCCTGGCCCGTTCTCACGGCACGGGGACTGCCCTGGATGTGAAAGAGACTGAGGTCGATGCTCACGTTGTACTTGCTGACGCACATGTCCAAAGGGGCGTTCCAGGCAGCGATGAAGGGCTTGCGGCCAATCAGAGGCAGCTTGGCAGGTTTTAGAGCAAAGGCGACTTGAGCGAGGATGGTGAGCACATGGGTGATGTGAACGGCGTGGGGATTGGTGTTCCACGGCGTCACTTTAGGCATCCTGCTGCAATTCTCACCACAGGCAGCTGTCACTTGGCCGTCACAGCCGTCACCGCTTAGAATCCCAGCCTCCTTTCACGGCGGTGCCTGTGAGGTCAGAAAGCATCACATTTAACATGCTGTGAGCTTCAGTTTGCGTCGTCATCATCGTGTCACTCAGATGCCACATAATGTCACTCAGGGTGGCTGGTGTCACAGTGCTTCATATGTCCCATTATATCTTCCAGCTTCTAACCATGAATGTATTTTATGCAGCATTTCACATACAAATTAAAATATTATATTATACACAATTATATAACAGTTAGAGAATGTAATCCTTTGGACAATACTGTGAAGATGTAACCTGCAGAAAGAATGTAACCTTATTCCCTTAGAGCAGGGGGGCCCAACTCCAGTCCTGGGGGGCCGGAGCCCTGCGTAGCTTAGTTCTTTCCCTGTTCCACCACAAATGATTCAGCTCAAGAGCTGTGTGGTAATTAGCACAAGGAGTTGAATCAGGTGTGTTAAATGAGGGGAAACCCAAAAGTGTGCAGGGCTCTGGCCCCCCAGGACTGGAGTTGGGCCCCCCTGCCTTAGAGAATGCATGTCAGTCACTGCTGCACGATGTCGTCGTATAAGGATATATTTACACCCCAATTATATCTGAGGCTTATCTTGCCCCCACTTAAATCCCGCAACTTATCACCACGTTGAAGGTTAAAAAATATAATTATCTCTGTAGATCAGTAGTGTGTAGCCAACAGAAACTGCGAAGGCCTATTGCTGTAGGAACACCTGTGTGTTGAGTTCATCGCACCGCCTGTGTGTTGAGTTCGTCGCACCGCCTGTGTGTTGAGTTCGTCGCACCGCCTGTGTGTTGAGTTCGTCGCACCGCCTGTGTGTTGAGTTCGTCGCACCGCCTGTGTGTTGGGTTCGTCGCACCGCCTGTGTGTTGAGTTCGTCGCACCGCCTGTGTGTTGAGTTCGTCGCACCGCCTGTGTGTTGAGTTCATCGCACCGCCTGTGTGTTGAGTTCATCGCAACGCCTGTGTTTTGAGTTCATCGCACCGCCTGTGTGTTGAGTTCATCGCACCGCCTGTGTGTTGAGTTCATCGCACCGCCTGTGTGTTGAGTTCATCGCACCGCCTGTGTGTTGAGTTCATCGCAACGCCTGTGTGTTGAGTTCATCGCACCGCCTGTGTGTTGAGTTCATCGCACCGCCTGTGTGTTGAGTTCATCGCACCGCCTGTGTGTTGAGTTCATCGCACCGCCTGTGTGTTGAGTTCATCGCACCGCCTGTGTGTTGAGTTCATCGCACCGCCTGTGTGTTGAGTTCATCGCACCGCCTGTGTGTTGAGTTCATCGCAATGCCTGTGTGTTGAGTTCATCGCACCGCCTGTGTGTTGAGTTCATCGCACCGCCTGTGTGTTGAGTTCATCGCAACGCCTGTGTGTTGAGTTCATCGCACCGCCTGTGTGTTGAGTTCATCGCACCGCCTGTGTGTTGAGTTCATCGCACCGCCTGTGTGTTGAGTTCATCGCAACGCCTGTGTGTTGAGTTCATCGCACCGCCTGTGTGTTGAGTTCATCGCACCACATCGCTGTCCTTGAACAAATCACCCAGGTTCTGGGCTTATTGCAATATATATAAAAATATTGTTTTCCAGAGAAGCTAAATAGCACAATAGATAATTGGCAGCTTATCAAACAGGCGCGGGAATAATCAGACCCCTGAGGAAGAACATAATGGTGGCAAATGGTTGGTGCTTAGAGCGCCCCCTTGTGATGAATAACTATCAAGAGATAAGAAAAATGTGTAAGAATCAGTGTAATTTAGCATTAATCACATTTAAGACCGAATCCGATCAACACGAGCAGCTCCTGAATCCTGATTGGCTGGAAAGAAAAACCATATTATATATTATATACTGTATATTACACTGTGACTGTGTGGCCGTGTGGCGCTGACTCCATGCTGCAAGACTGCTTCCAGTGCACAGATTGGCAGGTCTTCAAACATGTAGCTACGAGTGAGGGAGAGGTAGACCTGGAGGAATATACCCTGACTGTCCTCAGCTACATCTCTATGTGTGTCCATGATGTCACCACCACAAAGAAGGTCACCATCTATAACAACCAGAAACCCTGACTGTCCTCAGCTACATCTCTAAGTGTGTTCATGATGTCACCACCACAAAGAAGGTCACCATCTATAACAACCAGAAACCCTGACTGTCCTCAGCTACATCTCTAAGTGTGTTCATGATGTCACCACCACAAAGAAGGTCACCATCTATAACAATTACCCTCACCTGTTTCTTGTTAGTACTGATTCCCAGTGTTTGGTTAATTGTCGAAGGTCTGCTGTTACACAGCACATCACTGCACATTCGGTTATATTAACCTGATTAGGCTGATGAAGCCCTTTTGCTATAGTTTGCTGTAGCGCAAGATGTCAGAGAAATTACCACCTTTCAGCCCAGTAGGACTGCAGCCAAAGTCCACTGAGTTGTTAAGCTAGCAGCCAAAAGGTATAGACGGCTCTTGGCAGATGTCGTACAGTAAAGCCTGTTTGTGCAGCTTGAGTGTGGCAGCAGCTCACACAGACAGGACGGTCATTTTCACTCTCAGGTCACACGTCACTCTTTCAAACATGTATGGATGAATACTTGGAGTTCCTTTGGCAAAGAACAAATCTTTCTGGACCCACAAGACTGTTCATGCTGAGAACTACCCTATATGTATGGAATTAATACTTGTCACTATGGTGATGTGTGTCTACATTATTCATGTTGGCGATTTTCATCATTAACTTCAGAAAGTGCACAGCAAGGCATTCCAGAAACTAGGGAAGGATACAAAATGACATTAGTGGTTACTTCACTGAGTCGTAAATGCCTCCAAAGCCCAAAGCGCTTGTTTGATCCAGCCACATGGCCAGACATGGACAGCAAGATCTACATCTGAGGTCTGCATCAATGTTTCAGTGTGCATATAGAATTATCACTATGGAAAATGTTCCTAAGCTTTTAAACTACAGCTGAAGTTTATTTGCACTGAAGTGTATTTGCACTAAACAAAAAGATCAGTGTTTCTGAACCCAGTCCTGAGGGATGCCCAGACAGTCCACATTTCTGCTCCCCCCCTGCTCCCAATCGCGCCTGTACCAGGTATACGGTGTTTGTGATTGGCTGGGAGCTGGGAGGGATCAAAGATGTGTACTGTCTGGGGGTTCCTGAGGACTGGGCTCAGAAACAATAGTCTAGACATCTCTGATATATCAGATTATGTATATCTGATTATGGCAAAAGGTGTTATGGCACAAGGCATGACGAGAATCAAGCACCTGCACATTTCTCCTTCTGAGACACAGAAAATGTAAAGTCATTAACATGTGACTTTGTTCATTTTAAACAATGTTTCAAATAGCAGGTATTTGATCTGTGATTTAATGGCTGGAGTTTTTACTTCAATGCTCGCAGAAGACACATTTCATACTCCTAATGTTTTCAAACTGAATTATAAAACCACTGGTAATGACTGAGTGATCCACCTGCCCTCCTCAGCAAACCACTAGGCATTGAAGGCGTGCACTGGCTAGCAGACATTAGCAATCACTTATAGAAAGCAGTTTCTCAGCTGTTACAGAATGTTTGAAGTAGTCTGGCTAGAAGCAAAGGTGAGGTTAGGGAGGCCTTGAGCTGTTAAGTCCGGAGGTCTGCTCTGAGGAGACGCTTACCCATGGGTTCGCTGCAGCTCTGCTACTCCAGGCATGGAAGACCTTCCTGAGAACGACGGGGGCTTGGCTGTCTCCCCGGGCTTCAGTGTCACATCACGTTCCCCCCCCCCGATGCCACAGTCTGCAGCATGATCCCGCCCTGGGCCTTTTTATACGACGGGAGAGAGAGGGAGTGTTTCCTGAGGAGGAGGAGGAACCCGAACCGGCTCATGGCACCGCTACACAGCAATTATCCTGGAGCAGAAAGGAAAGTGAAGGAGGAGACAGTGAGCAGTTTGCTGTGATCCAGTGGGCACCTTGGCACCCTGGTCGCTGATTAGCCTTACTGTACTTAATGTTGGTACAGGTTTGCCACCTGCCTGCTTCCACATAGACAGTGTGCCAGTGCTGTTGATGAAGTCCAGGACGTCCTGAAAAGTGCGCTGATCGCTTACAAGGCTCTGATGATGAGGCAAACTTGTAGGCATCCAGTTAATCTGAGCACCCATCACCCATCTCTGTCTCCATCACATATGCTTTGATTAATCAGTCGGTTACCACTTAGTCTAATACTGTCAAAGCACCAACTGACTCCTTTGACATTCTTATGGTCAGCCGCAAGCGTGCGCCACAAGCAATCAGCAGTGTGAAATGTTCCAGATGCATTTCAGGATTGGCTCCAAATGAGGCAGTTCATCCTGCACTGGTAATTGGTGTGTACAATAACCCCCTTAGCACAGGGGTCTTAAATGCTTATTGTCCTGTTAAAAGACCTAAATATACTGTTGGCCTGCAATTGTAAAGCTGGGTTTTTGAATATATTGTGTTAATATATAATATCAAGTTTCAATTTATTTGTCAAAATTACAATGAAATGTGTTGGACGAGAGGATACGCAAGGACACGTCTCTCAGTACTGGAGGACACATTAGTGAGTATATTTGTGAGCGTGGATGGTTGGCTATAGTTAGTGATAGAAGTTTGCTAAGTTTGCAATATTATTTAGTGTAAATGTGACATATTTATCCATTTTGAGAATATTGTGTGGACCATGTAAGATGGATGGTATTTTGAGGAAGGATCTCTGCTCAGACATAAAATAACTGGATGTCTTCAGTTAATGGCAAACATTACTCTGCGTCACTTTTACATGAAAGTTCCTGTTTTTAAAATAAGCCATAGGTTTTTGATAAATTGATAAGTTTCATTTGTCAGGCGAGGCAAAATTATTTATATAGCACAATTCAGATGCAAGGCAATTCAAAATGCTTTACAAAGGCAGACGGATATATTTAAATACATTAAAATCACATTTGAAAGAAAATAAAAAAGGCTAAAAGCCAAACAAACAAATAAATAGTTAACTGAAAATAAGTTACACCAGTAATGTTTTAAGCCCTGAGTTTTAGCAGGACCTCATGTCTGCAAGAAGCTCGTTCCACAGACGGGGAGCATAGACAGTGAACGCTGCTTCACCGTGCTTGGTCTTGTTCCTGGGAACGCTGAGTAAACCTTTCCCAGACGCCCTTTGGGGTCTGGATGCTTCATAATGTTCAAGTAAATCAGAAATGTATTTAGACCTGAGACCAATTAGCACTTTATACACAAGTAAAAATATTTTTGTATGGGCAGAAATATTCGGCAGCATCCTTTCTGAGTCTCGCTCACCATAAGGACACTTAGAGGGAAGCTGCCGTAGGAGTCCGTCATAAAGCAGCGCGTGCATCTCCGCTGGGATGGGCGGGATGAGGCGAGACTAACTGGCACTTCCTCATATTTATCGGAGCTTCAAAAAGATCCGGAGATTTCTGCTGATGGAGGCCAACCCTGGGGACACGCTTGGCTGCATCACAGAATCCAGGAAGATGCCCTTTTGCCATCAGGCTCAGACTGAAACTGTAGAGCTTCACGACGAGTCGGCTGGTTATTGGTGAACTGGGACAATTTGTCAATTTCTATTTTTCTCTCTCATTTTAAAGACATGATCCTAATTATAAATGTTAAAACGTTAAATATCACTGAAAGCTCAAGATCTGAACTTAAGTTAACAGACCACAGAGGCATAAAGATCTAGAGCGTGTCCCAGTTTAGCCTTTGTCCAGGTTCAGGACTGAGGTCTTTCTGCTTCAGGCCAAGTGGTAAGATGTCCTCCGTCCGTCCCTGGAGCTACTGATCCCTTTGGTTTGCTCGCAAAGAGGTTTACGGTCAAAGAAAGGCCCCGTCTGCCTGGGGGGCCGGTCAGCACCTCTGTGAGAGCTCGCCACTTCCTCTGCCCTCTATTGGATGCAGATGTTAGCATGTCGCGGCTCTGGCGCCTGGACGGACAGAACACCCCCGGCACCATACGGGATTTGTTTTGTTGCCGGGGATTCAGAGCCGTCTGCCCCCGCCGAAACCCACCCCCTCCTGGCAGTAGTGTGTTCTCAGCAGTTTCAGTGGAGACAGGCTTCCTCTGACCCAAAAAAGAATTAAAATTGGGGGCCCGAGTAAGCGTCTTGGCGGAAACCACACTCCCATAGCTGGGGCCGGCTCTTCTGAGCGACTCACCATTAGAACTGGTGAAATGGTTCATTCTGATCCCAGTGGATCAGAAGTCTTCCCGATTGGAAATGCCCCCATTGTTCATAGTGAACCAGTATGACCAGTTTAGGAAGGGGTAGTGAAGGCCAGTTGGCTCTGTGATCTCCATCCCCATGTTCTTGTCTGCTCTCTTATAAGTTCATTCTGCTCTGCAACTGGAAACTCCCCTTGAATCCTGGAGGCTGTTAAAACTGGGCATCGACCTCCAGCTTGGGATTCTGGGAGTAATAATGAGAGTCGTTAAATAGTCATCTGGGTATTCATCTAGATTGCTTTAATTTAAAAAAAAAAGATACAAATGTCATATAATTATTGCAAATACAGTAAATATGCAGGTAAAAACAAATGTGTACTAGATATTGAGGTTTATGCCTGTCAGAGTCAAACACAATTGACAGTGACTCATCAGAGCTGCTAACGCGCTTTGATTCATCACGATCTACAGCTAACATTGGGGATTTGACTTCTGCAGCTGCCAGAGTGATTATATCACTGCTGGCTCCATACCCTCTAGAAGGGCCGTACATTGGTTTGTCCTGCTGTCTGACTCCATACTCTATATACATGTGTTTCTGTATCACTCATAGTTGGAAAAACTGCCTCATTTTGCCATGGGGATGAATGAAGTATCTCTATTACATTTATTAAGCAGACAATTTTATCAAAAGCATGACCAACTGAGAAAGCAGGGCTCCTGAAACCATACTGTGAGATTTGAACCCATGACCTTCTGATCATAGGCAGCGAGCCCTAACCCACAGTGCCACACAGCACTGCAAACTGCCTCCCTCAGCCAAAGCTGTGTGATACTCTGGCCAGATGTAAAACGTGCATTTGATGCTCCAGATAACGGGGTTGTTTATGCTGGAGGGGCGCTTTAAAGGCAAACTGCCGAATCGCAAGATTGCAATGGGCTGCGACACAAAGCATGGAGGAACGTCATTAAATGTAAGCGCAGGTTCACGCACCATCGCCCGTGTGATACTGCTCCCATGTGCTTCCCAAGGCTCAGGGTTTAGCTTGACAATGCTGCAGAACACGAGCTGAGGTTTGATTATTGAAATACTGATAAAAGTTACTGGGATTATTCTACTCTTGTTAATAATCATTTCATTATACCTCAGGCACTCATATTGCTGAAAGAGGAAAGACTACAAGGAAAGAATTATAATTATAAATAATAACAATAATAATAATAATAATGAATGGTAAACTGATTAAATCTGTAGTAAAACTGAGCAGTAAATATGGCAGAATAGCCCAATGTCTTAGTTATCATGTCTCTTATTATTGTGAATAATCATTGTGGTCAGGGCTTACAGCTATCAGTGAAGCGAATGATGGTGGTCTTCAGTAGAAACCAAAAAACCAAGGCAGACAGACCACATGGAGCTGAGTGTTGCTTTTTTGTCTTGTGATGGAATCTCTCTGAAGCCATGAGAATAAAATAAATAAATGTAAATGAGAATTAACGGCATGCGGAGCAGAGCAGACCAGACCGGAGCGGAGCAGAGCAGAAACATTGAAGATGTTAGTGCTCCCTCTGAAATGTCGCTGTGGCTGGCATTTTGAATCATGGTTATTCACAGAGTGAATGACTCCTTTAAGAAGGTCGGGAGGCTGAATTCTCTGTGCTCCAGAGTAGCGCTTAAGTAAGGAGGCCTCTCTGTGCTCCGGAGTAGCGCTTAAGGTAAGGAGGCCTCTCTGTGCTCCGGAGTAGCGCTTAAGGTAAGGAGGCCTCTGTAATGAACCTTAAAGCAGCAAGATAAGTAGAATTTACGCAGAGAAGATATAGGAGAATTCAACAAACAAACAAACAAACAAATAAATTTATTTTTGTATGCCGCATTATCACAACATTACATCGTCTCAAAGCGCTTTACAGCATCCCCACCCAAAGCCCCCAGTGAGTAAGCCATAGGCGACAGTGGCAAGGAAAATCTCCCGAGAAGGAAGAAACCTTGGGAGGGACCAGACTCAAAGGGGGAGCCCATCCTCCAGGGGGCAGCAGAGGGAACCCTAACCCTAACCCTAACCAGACTCAAAGGGGGAGCCCATCCTCCAGGGGCCGGCAGGGAGAGTCAAATACAGTAAATTCCTATCGGGGATGCCCCCATAGTCCGAGATCTTATGTTAAGCAGTACTCACCCTGGACATGCTTAAATCTATGCTGAAAAGGCTTTTAAAACCTGAATGTCGTTCATGTGATTCATTTTAAATGCACCTCTTTATTAGCTTTAATATTTAATTTTGTTTTATTGTATGCTTCGGTTTCTGCCATCATGCTGCCATTTTGCCCAGGGTCCTTTAGTAAAAGAGATCCTGCTAAGAATGTTAATGTCAAAATACAGCATGTTTAGGATAACTGTAAAGAATGGTTAGTTTTTATGATAAATAAAACATCATTATTCCTATGAAATGAAAATGAGTTGATAGTGTAATGTTTTGTGCAGTGTTACAAAATTACATAATTATACTACTTGTGTTTCATGCCTTCATGGCTGTTGGACCAGCTCATCAGGTTCACAAGGATACTGGAGGGTTTGTGGCAGTTTGCCCAACCAGTCTACATGTGCTTTGTGGACTTGGAAAAGGCGTATGACCGTGTCCCTCAGGGGGTCCCATGGGGGGGGGGGGGGGGGCCATCAGGTCCCTGTATAACTGGAGCGAGAGTTTGGTTCACAGTGCCTGTAGTAAGTCAGACTCGTTCCCAGTGGGTGTTGGACTCTGCCAGAACTGCCCTTTGTCACCAATTCTGTCCAGATGTTCTTATAACTTTTATGGACAGAATTTCTAGGCGTAGCCAAGGGGCGGAGGGGGGTCCGGTTTGGGGGGGCTGAGGATCACGTCTTTGGCATCGTAAGGAGCCAGCTGAGGTGGTTCAGGCATCTACAGTATCTATGACGCCTCCTGGACGGCTTCCTGGGGAGGTGTTTCGGGCAGGTCCAACCGGGAGGAGACCCTGGGGCAGACCCAGGACACGCTGGAGAGATTACATCTCTGGGCTGGCCTGGGAACGCCTTGGTATCCCCTGGGGGAGCTGGAGGAGGTGGCTGGCGAGAGGGAGGTCTGGGCATCCCTGCTTAGACTGTTGTCCCTGACTGGTTTTCTAGCACTTTTTCCTTTAACCTTCCACACCATGTGTGGTCTCCATTTTTATGTTGCATTTTCTGAGCCAGGCTTATAAAACCAATTATTGTCACATCTTGTAACTGGTGGTAAAGACACCTCATAATCGCCCACTTTAATAGTAAATTAACACCACATCTGGCTGACTGGTCCACATCTCCCTTGCAATGGCGCTTAAGTTCTTTGAGAGCATATCATGGTAACATATTACTTATTATATTGAGCATGTTGCTTTTGTTAAACAGAACATGCTTTCAGACAGCTGTCTCTGAGCCTCAGTTCTGGTTCCTCTGACACTGTAACGCTGAAGCTTTGCTTTTCACTAAACATCACAGCAGTTTTACCCTTTGAGCTATTTCTGACTTTAAGTGTATGTGTGAAAAAATGCCTTAATACTACAGAAATGTCAGCTGTCTTTTTTAAAACTAAATCCATGATAAACACAGGCAGACAGGGAAAAATATATCAACTGTTGTAGGACAATATCGCACCCAAAAACTGTCAACTCTATATACCTAAATAGTTTTCCATTATGACTCATATACACTAGTTTTATAACCAATGGCTGCACATTTTCCCTTTTACTTTGCATGACAGTTTTATAGAGGAAATTGTAACGCTGGCAGATTCCCTACACAGAGCTAAGTACTGCGGTAATTGCTATCTGCAAAATGACACGTTTATATGAGTCCCAGCAAAGCCCTAAGAAGAGTGTGGACCTCAGTGTCCCAGGATACAGCAGCACACATAACAGCACGCTCTACGGAAAAAGCAGCAATGCTCGGAAAACATCTCTGGCTAAACCCGAAGCAGTGTTTAGTACTTATAAAAACAGTGCCGAAAATGAAGGGTCATGCAGTCATGATGCTGAGATTACGGCCTCTACCTTCCCAAACATCAGCGTGGAAGACACAGGAAACACCCAAGCGTTCATCTGAGACAGGCTGTTGCAGTCAGAATGGCAACTCAAATTTGGCAATGGGACTGCAATTAAAATTTTGCACAGAGCCCCGAAAAGGGTTGGGCCTGCCCTGGTACTAAAGATCTTGTATCAACCATGAAAGCTGCACTCAATCTAAAGATTTAAATATTGTTTCATAAATAGACCCCTTATGATGAATTATAGCATAGATCCACGTTTTCCTTTGCCCAGACGTGGGTCACCGGGCCCCCCCCCTGGAGACAGGTCTGGGGGTGGGGCTCGATGGTGAGTACCTGGTGGCCAGGCCTGCACCCATGGGGCCTAGTCGGGCACAGCCCAAAGAAGGCACATGGGTCCCCCCTCCAATGGGCTCACCACCTGTAGGAGGGGCCATAGGGGTCGGGTGCAGTGTGAGTTGGGCAGTGGCCGAAGGCGGGGACCTTGGCAGTCTGATCCTCAGCTGCAGAAGCTAGCTCTAGGGACATGGAATGTCACCTCTCTGGTGAGGAAGGAGCCTGAGCTGGTGCACGAGGTCTGAGGTTCTGACTACATAAAATCGGGCTCACCTCAATGCATGTCTTGGCCTCTGGAACCAGTCTCCTTGAGGGGGCTTGGACCCTCTTCCACTCTGGAGTTGCTCACGGGGAAAGGCGCTGAGCAGGGGTGGGCATACTTATTGCCTCCTGGCTGGGCACCTGTACATTGGGGTTTACCGCGGTGGACAAAAAGGTAGGCTCCCTTCGCCTTCGGGTGGGGGGATGGGTCCTGACTGTTGTTTGTGCCTCACAACTGTTTGGGCAGTTCAGAATACATACCTTTTTTTGGAATCCTTGGAAGGGGTGTTGGAGAGCGCTCCTCCTGGGGACTCTCATGTTCTACTGGGAGACATCAATGCTCATGTGGACAATGACAGTGAGACCTGGAGGGGCATGATTGGGAGGAACAGCTCCCCCGATCTGAACACGAGTGGTGTTTGGTTATTGGACTTCTGTGCTCGTCACAGATTGTCCATAATGAACACCATGTTCAAGCATAAGGGTGTCCATATGTGCACTTTGCACCAGGACACCCTAGGCCGCAGTTCAATGATCGACTTTGTGGTTCTGTCATTGGACTTGCGGCCGCATGTATTAGAAACTCGGGTGAGGAGAGGGGTGGAGGTGTCAAACGATCACCACCTGGTGGTGGGTTGGCTCTGCTGGGGAGGAAGCCGGTCAGACCTGGCAGACCCAAGCGTATAGTGCGGGTCTGCTGGGAATATCTGGCGGAATCCCCTGTCAGAAGGAGCTTAAACTCCTACCTCTGGCAAAACTTCGCCCATGTCCCAGGGGAGGCGGGGGACATTGAGTCCGAATGGGCCATGTTCCTCATCTCCATTGTGGAGGCGGCTGACCGGAGCTGTGGCCATAAGGTGCCTGTTGCGGCAGCAATCCCCAAACTTGCCGGTAGACACCGGCAGTGAGGGATGCCGTCAAGCTGAAGGAGATCTATCGGGCCTTTTTAGCCTATGGGAGCTGATGAGTACCGGCGGGCCAAGCGGAATGTGGCTTCGGCAGTCGCTGAGGCAAAAACTTGGGTATGGGTGGAGTTTAGCGAGGCAATGGAGAACGACTTCCAGACGGCTTCGAAGGAGATTCTGGTCCACCATCCGGCAGCTCAGGGCGGGAAAGCAGTGCAGCATCAACACTGTTTATGGTGGGGATAGGGTGCTGCTGACCTCAGCTCGGGATGTTGTGGGTGGAAGGAATACTTCGAAGACCTCCTCAACCCCACCGACACCTCTTCCAATGATGAACCAGATTCTGGGGACTTGGGGGTGGACTCACCTATTTCTGGGGCGGAGGTCGCTGAGGTGGTTAAAAAGCTCCTCAGTGGCTGGGCCCCAGGGGTGGATGAGTTCCTCAAGGCTCTGGATGTTGCAGGGCTGTCCTGGTTGACACAGACCTGCAGCATTGCGTGGACCGGAGGGTGTGTTCCAACTATAGAGGGATCACACTCCTCAGCCTCCCTGGTAAGGTCTATTCAGGGGTATTGGAGTGGAGGGTCTGTCAGATTGTCAAACCTCAGATTCAGAAGGAACAGTGTGGTTTTCACCCTGGCCGTGGAACAGTGGATCAGCTCTATACTCTCAGCAGGGTCCTGGAGGGTGCATGGGAGTTTGCCCAACCAGTCTACATGTGCTTTGTGGACTTGGAGAAGGCATTCAACTGTGTTCCTTGGGGAGTACTGTGGGGAGTGCTCCGGGAGTATGGGGTGCCGGGCTACCTTATAAGGGCTGTTCAGTCCCTGTACAACCGGTGTCAGAGCTTGGTCCGCATTGTCGGAAGTAAGTCGGACTCGTTTCCGATGAGGGTTGGACTCTGCCAGGGCTGCCCTTTGTCACCGATTCTGTTCATAACTTTTATGGACAGAATTTCTAGGTGTAACCGGTTTTATCTTGCGTTGTGTAAATTCACTGCACTGCAACTCAATGTTTCCAAGCGTGCTGATTTATTCTGCAAAAAAGATGAACGTCTCAAAGCACAGCAGTTTGGTTCGCTTACACGGGCATTTCCAAACTGCTGAAAGCGTAAGGTAATAACAATTGTACAGTAAATCAATTACAATACAAACATGTACCTGTGAAAAAGATGAACGTCTCAAAGCACAGCAGTTTGGTTCTGGAAATACAAAAACACCCGCTTTATCGCACACACCCATAACTTGGTGGCTGGCTATTTGTCTAACACACAGAACAAACAGAAAGCATACAGTATATAATCACTCGACCTCACAAAACTTTGTTCATTCATAAAGGTACATATACTTTAATAACAAAATTGTCAATAAAAATAACTAATTTTCTAAAGTAAGAGAGACAATTATAAACACGACCTACCGCTTACGCGGGCATTTCCAAACTGGGGAAAGTGTAAGGTGCGTCACTTAAAGGGAACCGGCAAATCAATTTTAAAGTCACAGAATGAAAATGCGCACACACACAAACACAGCTGACACAGTGGCAAGTAGAAATTTATTAACCATGTTACATAGGCACAGCCAGGGCGTTGAGGGTGTCCGGTTTGGTGACCTCAGGATTAGGTCTCTGCTTTTTGCAGATGATGTGGTTCTGTTAGCCTCATCAAACCATGACCTTTGGCTCTCACTGGAGCATTTCTCAGCCGAGTATGAAGCTGCTGGGATGATAATCAGCACCTCCAAATCCGAGACCATAGTCCTCAGCCGGAAAAGGGTAGAATGCTCTCTCCGGGTCAGGTAGAAGTTTAAGTATCTTGTTCACGAGTGGGGGGACGATGGAGCGGGAGATCGACAGGCGGATCGGTGCGGTGTCAGCAGTGATGTGGGCGCTGCATCAGTCTGTCATGCTGAAGAAGGAGCTGAGCCAAAAGGCAAAGCTCTCGATTTAACAGTCAATCTACGTTCCTACCCTCACCTATGGTCATGAGCTGTAGGTAGTGACCGAAAGAACGAGGTCGTGAATACAAGCGGCCGAAATGGGTTTCCTCCACAGGGTGGTTGGGCTCTCCCTTAGAGATAGGGTGAGGAGCTCGGTCATTCGGGAGGGACTCAGAGTAGAGCCGCTGCTCCTCCGCATCGAGAGGAACCAGATGAGGTGGCTCGGTCATCTGGTTAGGATGCCTCCTGGACGCCTCCCTGGTGAAGTGTTCCGGGCATGTCCCACTGGGAGGAGGCCCCGGGGAAGACCCAGGACACGCTGGAGAGTCTATGTGTCCAGGCTGGCCTGGGAACACCTCGGGATTCCCCCAGAGGAGCTGGACGAAGTGGCTGGGGAGAGGGAAGTCTGGGTTTCCCTGCTTAGACTGCTGCCCCCACGACCCTACCCAGAAAATCAGTAGATGATGGATGGATGGATGGATGGATGGATGGATGAAATAGCTTACAGAGGCAAAATTGCAATCAATGATGGCCATGTCCATCAAACCAGCTCCAAGGTGACAGTAAGTCCCATCACAACCTTATATATCAATGCAGACAGCGTTTGCTGGTAAGGTAATTCAGAGCATGAGCTGGTAATTGGTAATACCAGACTTTGAATACAATCGAAACAGAAATGGCTGTGTGAGAGTGCAGCTTTGGCAGGAGGATTTAGCCGCATGGATGGGGGGATGGGGTAGTACCGGGGAGCACAGCAGCTAAGGGCAGTGGCCACCAAGGAATGACTGTTAGTCAGAACAATAGCTTAAAATACCTTGAAGTTTTAGTCATTCCTTCTGTAAATATACAGCTGTATGAAGGGAAAGTCCTACGAGTAACACAAATGTGTTGCTTTTTCCGATTTACTGTTTGAAACGCAGCAACCCAGTGAAAGAGATCATGTTGGTAAGATGCTGAGAAGTTATGAGGGCTGTGATTTCACTCCATTGACTCAGCAGCGCTGCCCTACGGAGAGAGCTCATCACAAAGGCATCTCCCTGGCAGTCCATTGTGACGACGCAGAGGGTGGTTTGGTCTACTGTGTGCAAAGTATTCACGTTTTCATCATTCATTTTGTAACACAGAGTTGGCTGGCTGTTTGAAACCAGACAAGTGTTTTTCCTATCAACAGGGCAGCCAAGGCAGGCAGGAAGAGAGTGACAGGCAGGCAGGAAAAGAGTGACAATCCACTGGCGGCTCCGAGATCAAAGGGGTTTATAAACAAGATTAGATTACACTAACAAGAAGGGGTCATTAACAAGGAAAACACTAAGACAATAAACTAATAATGAGAACCAGGGAATGGAACAAATAAGGCCTAACAACTAGAAACCAAAAGGAAACAAGGTTAGGGAATGAGAACAGGTAATGGATCAGAGCAACACGCAGTAACCTAGCAAATACACAATCATATACAATGACTATATAAGAAAATGAACACAGACAGGAGGTGTGAGGTGACAGTGCTAATTACTGCCCCATGCCCCAATGGCAACTGTAACGCTAATGCTAGGTCTAACCCAAATGGAAACCCTAATGCTAACGCTAGTTCTAACCTCAATGGCAACCCTAACCCAAATGGAAACCCTAACGCGAACGCTAGTTCTAACCCCAGTGGCAACCCTAACCCAAATGGCAACCCTAACGCGAACGCTAGTTCTAACCCCAGTGGCAACCCTAACCCAAATGGCAACCCTAACGCTAGTTCTATCCCCAGTGGCAACCCTAACCCTAATGGCAACCCTAACGCTAATGCTAGTTCTAACCCAAATGGCAACCCTAACGCTAACGCTAGTTCTAACCCCAGTGGCAACCCTAACCCAAATGGCAACCCTAATGCTAACGCTAGTTCTAACCCCAGTGGCAACCCTAACGCTAACGCTAGTTCTAACCCCAGTGGCAACCCTAACCAAAATGGCAACCCTAACGCTAACGCTAGCTCTAACCCCAGTGGCAACCCTAACGCTAACGCTAGCTCTAACCCCAGTGGCAACCCTAACGCTAACGCTAGTTCTAACCCCAGTGGCAACCCTAACCCAAATGGCAACCCTAACGCTAACGCTAGCTCTAACCCCAGTGGCAACCCTAACCCAAATGGCAACCATAATGCTAACGCTAGCTCTAACCCCAGTGGCAACCTTAACCTTAAGGGGTATTCATCAAAACACTTTTTCTTGTGTGACTGGTTACAGGTAATATACTCCATAATGTATCTGATTGAGTCCATAAATCAGAAATGTTTTACTTTTTATAGAAGTCACAATAGGCAACATTATCTTTCACTCATCAACATTAAGATTTCTCTTGTAGTCATGAAGCCTTGAAAAGAAATAATTTTAAAGCTTTTTATTAGAGAAAATCTAGAAAGAATGATGTAAAAACAATATTCTACAAAGGATTCTACAAAGAAAACAGCGTATAATCATACTGCATATCGCTCCTTCTTTAAAGGGGCAGTTTCTGATGATGAAACATTTTCTGAGTGATATGGGGCAGCAAAAATACACAATGGCCTTTGAGTGTTAGTTATACTGAGTTTATTCTGTCATTAGATAATTTTGCTTCATGAAACAGATGGATAAACCAATAGAACTTAAAAATGTCTGTCATTTTATGAGAAGTATCTACTGTTTTAATACTTCAGCATGGAACAGGATTCTGTCAGTGACTCTGACCTACTGTGGGGAGGCCACCTTCCACTGTAAGAGACACTTGACAATGACACAAAAGATGAGGAGTACAGACAAATGAGAGAAGTGAAGGGAAAGGAAGGCCAAGAGTTCTATCAAGTTGTGCCGTGGGCGTTGGGGGAAGGGGGATCTCTCAGGCACCTCACAGAAGACTCCCGTCCAACCCTGGTAGCACTGACAGGTGAATTTGTGCTTCATTTCCAAGATGTCATCGTGGCTGAGATGCCCACTAATTCTAAAGTGAGGCCCCTGGGACCCCAGGTTGCGTTGGATGTGGAAGAAGCCGGGGTTGAGGTGCAGCATAGCACCAGAGTCTAGGCTTTTCCGCACACATTTGCCGTTCTTCTTGCACAGAGCCTTGCTGCAGAGTTTGGCTGCTGAGGTCACATTGACGACATAACGACCCAGGGAGCCATCTATGTACCTCTTCACTTCCAGGCAGTTTCTCTGGGATCATAAACAAGGAATCAGATACTAAATTCCTTCTAACCCTTAGGCAAATGTTTCTTCAGATCTTATTATTCACATGCAAGATCAGTCCTGACATGGAGTACAGCTACACACCCCAGTGTGACTGGATGCATTATGGGGGTCAGTAAGACATGCTAGTAATGTCATACCCTCATAGAGGTTTAAACGTAACCCTCGGGTGACCATTTACCACTGTATCATGGATATCTGAAGGTGTGAGGGTGAGGACATGACCACCTGAGATTGGGCATACTCCGAGGAACCCCAAAGCACCACTCCGTCCACCCCTAGGACGGCACTTTCCCCAATGGTGTGGACCAGGTCACTCTGTGGAGGAAACATTACAGATGAGTCATTCGCTTAAAAATTCCACCCTACACTCGTACCCAACAAAACATGTAAAAAAGAAGAGCGGCATCTGGGTATTTTGAAATTCAGTCTACTGAATAGGACCCTTAGCGAAACCCAGAACAACTTCAGAATTAAGAGCACAAACCACTGAACTACCTACCAGCTTATACAAGACTTCATCCCTCAGTATGACAGATTTAACAAACACAGTTACCCTGTAAGAATCTCGTTCAAAGTGTCTGCTTAGATCCTAAATTAATTGTTCAAAAGGAAGTTGATTTTACTGTTAAACAGGACAGACATTGTTGGTGTTATAAAGCTTGCCTGTAAGCAGGACAATTCCTGCTGCCCCAAACAGCTACTTCCTTCCCATTTCTGACAGGCAAGGCGAGACAAACTTGAAGAAAGTTACATTATGGAAACTAAACAGACCAACGCTGACATAACACTCACCTTCTGGCATAACACGTGATTGATGTACCATTAGGTGTAGAGTGACACACTGATGCAGCCATTGGGTGATATTATGTTTTGGGCTAACTGGTGTATTTTCCTATGGTGGCACCCAACATGCACCACCATGTCCTGCTGACTGTAGAGGACTGCATGTGCACTGCCATTGTCCTTACCTCTGAGAGCACATGGAAGGTGTAGGCATAGAAGGGCCTGGAGTAGACAAAGACTGGGAGCATGTAGTCACTGCGGGCGATGGAGGCGATTCTCAAGGCCTCCTTGACACGGTAGTGGACGAACTTGAGAGTGTTGGGCGTAGACTTAAGCTCATAGTCCAGATAGATGGAGGGATAGAGGGCGGTGCTCGATCTCCACAGCCACATTAGGTGATCGTTGCGGACATGCTCCACGCTGGGGCATTCGCCAGTGTAGCGCCGTGGGTGCTGCTTGTAGCCATAGTTGTAGCACTCCGGGAACAGGTAGAAGCCCCAGAGGCCATCGGGCCGCAGGCTTTTCCCCAGCAGCAGGGTGGAGTTCATGAAAGATTGACCGGCCCTCTCAAAATGCTCCTTGGCCTCCTTCTCGACTTTACTCTCAGGCCACCGTGGGTGAAGGCTTCTCGTCAGCTCTTTGGACTTGTTGCGGTAAATATCCTTGGAGCCCCAGTTGCGTACCCACTGCGGTCGCCAGTTCTCCCAGTCGATGACGGCCAAGCCCCGGAAATCCCTGCATGGAATGAGGCTGTCGATGTCGGCATGGGCTTTGCCAAGGTGCTTGACGAGGCTCTGGTTCTGGGGCAGGCCGCCGTTGATGGGTAGCCGCTCGCGGGAGTAGTAGGGATAGAGGCCCAGGTGGGTGTGGTAGAAGATGGTGATATTGGGGCCACTCAGGGTCTCGTTGTGGTTAGCCACGATGTCAAAGACACGCAGGTCCAGGTCGACGTGGAAACGCAGACGGCAGGCCTCAGTGGGTGCGTTCCAGACCACGATGAAGGGTCGCTGGCGCAGCAGCGGGGCCTGGGCTGGCTTGGCATCACCCAGCCCCAAACAAACAGCTATTGCCAGCTGGCCAATTAGCACAAGGCGAGCAGCCTTCATGACCCCAGGACAGGCATAGATCAATTAGTGTCCCTCCAAATGAATTTGAAAGAAAAGGAACAAGAACCTTTCTGAAAAATAAACACATCAGTGGGTTCACTTGGCAATGATAATGGAAAGTATTTGTGTAAGACTGTGGCGGGGGTGGGGGGGGTTGGGGTGGTGGTTGAAGGCCCAACTATTCTAAATTGCATAAAACAAACGGTTCTCTGTTCTCGGGGAAAGGTGCTATGCAGCTGCTAACATTATTATTATTTTCTAACTGACAAACCAATAAAGAATAAAAAGAGCTGCTATATTATAGACTGAAAAAAATGTAGACATTATTTTGTTAACCTTAACTGCCAGTGAATACCTACATCACAAACTTCAAGGACTGTTCAGAGCTTGTTTTCTCGACCTTTGCAGACCTTTGCACGACTTTATGGCTGTGGAGCAAGAAGAAAACATATCCTCAGAGAATAACGGACTAAGAGTGAAAAACAGAACTAAGTGCGACAAATGGCTTGAGACACTTGGTGACGTGGAAACATAAAGGGCAAAAGCTAAGGAAAGCTAGTCTCTGGAGATATGGTTAAGCTCTCATCTCGTTGTATGCTTGAGTTCTTCCTGTTGAAACCTTGTAGGAATGGTGCTGGCACTGTCTACTTTGCATGCATGTAATAAACAGATTCCATAACTACCCTGCCTACCTCCCTGCCTGACATGCAGCTGAGAAAATTTCCAAAAGACTCCTTCAGGTCTGTCGAAACATTGGTTGGTACAATATCATTGTAAACAAAGGCTACAATCACTTTTCCTTTTGAATGTTTGTTGTGAAATGCACCTCCCACCCACAAACCACCCATCCCTGCACTTTCTTTGCCTTGCTTACATAAGATCTCCCACCCCAATCAAACTGCAGTGGAAACTGGACTCAAACCCCAAATTTACATGTTAACATTTTTTCCTGTCCACCATGTAAGAAACTCGCTGGTGAGGCTTCATGATGACTGATGTGGCCGCAGAAGGGAAACATGAAAACTCACCAGGGATCACATCCCCTGTGACTGAAGCAGTGGTGGGGCCGCACTGAACTGGGGACAGGCAGTGACGCAAAGTCTTTATTCTTACTGGGTAAGCGCACTTCTGCCAGCAATAACATTTATTACTGAATAACATTTATTGACATTTAGTGAAGAATAAAGTTATTTCCACAAGAATTCTCACATCCAACATACTGCAGACAGATGCCCAGCACTGATGATAAAGCTTTTATTTTCCCTGAGTTACTGTAAATTGCTATAAATTCTTTCATTAGCTGCTGACAGAGAAAATTAGCCATTTAATGAAAGGCTTCAATTTGCCCCGTGGTTGAGCCAAAAAAACGTGATGGGGTTTGGGCCGACTCCCCCAAGCTTTGTTCCGCCTCCATGAAAGCAGACAAAAGGACCCCCCAGAAAACATGAGTCTCTCTGGCAAACAATTCATCTGCTTCAAGATTTGTTTCTAGAAATAGGCGCAACTGAAAGGCAACGTTAAGGCCAACACCAGTGATTAAAAGCAGATGCATGCTGGGTACAGATCCTTATGAAGATCAGACCACTTTCAGCTTCACACAGCAGCAACAAGAAGCGGACAGCGCTTTGTGGTTAAATCGCACTTAATGACTGACTCGACCCTTTCCGAAGCGAAGTCTCTGCCGATATACTGTATGAACTTGTAACATGTCTGTAGTCTGTAACATGATTCTTTGCTTATAGACTACAAATTAATATTCTTCAAAAATGTTTTTTTATCCATGTTTTTTATTTTGGTCAAGGCAGACAAACACACCTAACATTTTTCTGTGGTGTTTTTCTGAAATATAAAAGCCCCTTAAGAACATGAAATGTAATTACATTCAGCTGCCAAAATATGTCTGAAATGATTTTCCCTTCCCCGCAAAAGTTTTGGAAGAACTTAAGTGAAAATTAAACTTAAAAGTCCCTCGTCTGCATCTTTTATTTATTTATTTATTTTCTGGTTTGTGGCAAGGACATAACCACGGCATATCATACACATGTGTGTAATTGAAATACTGTGAATAGTTTGGTCTGTTTAAGAGCCACACTTATTGTGATGGTTCATATGTGTTCAATCCAGGCTGCATTTAGGGTAATTTAGAAATAATAAGGCCTACAGTGTGTATGTGTGTGTTTATACACACACACACACACACACACACACACACACACATATATATATACATACACACACACACACATATATATACATACACACACACACACACATATATATACATACATACACACAGACACACACATACTTATATGCATACATATATACACACACACATACATTATATATATATATATATATATATATACACATATATACATACACACACACACACACACACACACACACACATTCATATACATGCAGTGGTACCTCAGTTCTCGAACTCATTAGAAATCGAATTTCTTAAAAGTCGAACCAACCAGTTTGAAAAAAATTACCTATGACTCGATCTGAATCTCAGAAGTCAAACCGTGAACGCCGACCTAAGATACTGTAACTTGTACGCGCGGGGATATAAGTCACGCGGCACGTCTCTCAGCGGAAACAAAGGGTAATGCTTCAGTCTCAGCCTCGCATTCGCTGTGATAGCATCCTGCATGTTTACACTTGCTGAATACATATATTTAGACAGTAAAAATACATTTAGACAATGATAGACAGTAACAGTAATTATTATTATGTAATAAAATACATTTAAAAATAAAGATTTCTTGTTATTTATTTTAATATTAATAATAAACCATGAATACATTTAATCATAATGATATTGTTGTGTCGTGCCGAGCGGGGACTGAGCGGATACAAAGGCGCAGACGTCAGGGTTTAATTACAGGTAAGGCAGGCAAAACGCAGACGGACAATACAATGACTGTTCTGGGAAACAAACTGAAACGCAGACGAAATACAGAGGACTAATGACAATAAGCAGAAACAGCTGATCACATGGGGATTCCACACGGGGTTAACGAGGGGGCGTGGCACACGGAAGGAGCAGACGATCGGGGCTTTACACATTGTTTAGATAAATTGGACAAATTACTGTTTTGATAAATGTGCTTAGATGTGTTTAGTACAGTATATGCTCTTCTTGTTTTATCCAGTTCATTTTGTGTTTAAATGCTAAAAAAAAAACATATTTAGGTGTAATTTTTTGGGGCCGGGAACCAATTAATTGGTCTTCCATTATTTCTTATGGGGAAAATTCGATCAGAACTCGAACTTTTTAGGATTCGATCCGGAGTTCTGAACGGATTAAGTTTGAGTTCTGAGGGGCGGGGTTTGAACCAGTGACCTTCTGATGACAGGTACAGTGTCCTAACCCTGTAAGCACACTGCCCCGCCTATTTAAACCACAAATGAACTCCATCGTCTCACAGCTACAGCAGACATTACCAGGTATTAATCTTTCAGCATAAGGCACACAGTCGGGTTTCCTGTTTACAAATACAGACTCCTCTACTTATGAATGAGATACAAACATTTCCAATTACGAACGTCATTCGGAAGGTAAGTCGTTATTCAACATCATTTTAAGGGTATACGCAAGTACAAAGAACTAGGATGCTGGGAGTTCGTACGGCCAGAAGTCGTACTAGGCGGAAATTGGTGCGCAGAAAAAAAATTGATGTTGTGGATGGGAAACGAGAGCCCAATGAACACAATTTGGACTTACAGTCCTCTTCGTTCGTATGTCTGAAAGTTCGTAAGTTGAAAGTTCGTAAGTAGAGGAGCGTCTGTATTACAGGGTGCATAGGCATCCGGGGACAATATCGTCACTAGATCGGAGTCAACCACTTTAATCAGTGTAGATTTTGCATCATTTGTAAATTCTTGTTAAGTCAATAATAAAATGTTATTTCAGAGATGGACTGTTTGGCTTTCATTTGCATATTAATGTAACATTATGTGAAGCATTAGCTAACAATAGTTAACTGTCAGCATAGTCATCATAGAGAGTTTGCTATTCCTATAAATATTTAGCTAAAAGGAGCCAGTCGAGTCACAAAAACATTTTATTATAGTTGGCTGACGTCCAATGAATATCACTCAGCTGACTTGGCTTTGTTGGTTGTTAAGTAAAAGAAAAAATGCTTAGGGTAAGACGACTTTATGACCTGCGACATCTGAAGCTGACAGCTACTCTAAACATACCGTACAGGACATGAGAGCCAGCCACGTCTGTGACCCTGAGGGAATGGCCGGCACAGATTACCCTGAGGGCCTACGCAGCTCCGTCTGCTCCGATTGGCACGATAAATTGCTTTTCAGCAATGGTGAGAAATCACCAGATCCCTAAGCTATTCCTGACCACGAATGGATCTTAGATATGACCAAGTGGCCAGCAGTGAAACGGCCTGATATATACAACTCTCTCACCTGATGTGATCCGCTCGGAATATTAAGCATTTTTTGACCATTTATCCTGTGGTTTGTGCATCTTCCTGCACAACAACTCCTTATCATCTCTGCTTTATGCATTAAAGTTTTGCTTTCTGTCCCCTAGTTGCACGTGTACATTTCTGCGATGACATTGCACAGAAACCTGTCTACATAACCTAAGAGATTAAAAAAATGTGACAGAGGGTTAATTTACGTGGTTTCGGAAGAGTGCCGCGATACCCGTAAGCCTTTGAACCTGAAAGGATGGACTATCCTCTGGCTGTCGAGTTCTATCACATCGGGCAGAGACAGAGTAATTAGGCATTGATAATGGCCACGACTCCATGACCACAGACATGTGGGCTGCACAGCCTGCCCCAAGCTCCCCGCCAGACAGAAGCAGCTCATTATGGCTTCCGCAAAGCTTAGTCAGCTGGTTATTGATGACCTGTGGTAACCCCGCCTCCCTGTGTGTGCCAAACAGCATGGGCAGGAGCACATGCCTATGAGTGTGTACACCAGTGTGTCTATTCGCAAAACAGATTCCATCACCTACCTGGCTTTGCTAAGCAAGGGGCACATCATGCTCTGCCAACACTGACGCTCATGCCTTGCTGGCGGGTCGATGATTTTCACATCGCCAGACAGGGGGCCCTACCCATCCCCTGTGGTCTAGCCCCCGTCCTTGAGTCTGGGAATGTCATTCCCACATGACACGATGGTTTCCTTAAAAGCTGAACCATTATGCGTGTTGGGCCCGTCTCTGCCTCTGAATCATTTCTAAGACCCATTCTTTTCATACCCGAAATTTCCATACAGCCGGATAAAACTGAAATGTGCTTTTAGCGGAAAGTTACTGCAAAATACCGATAGGGTCCCACAGCAAGACGTGCCTTAACACAGTGACCTGCCGCACTTCTTAGACGTTCCTTCTCTGTACGTCCAGCCCAGCACTCACCTTCCCCGCGAAAGCCTGGCCGGTGTGCCTGTGTCTGCGCAGGGTCCCTCTTGCTAGATCTGAGTACATCAACTGGCTCTCTGATTTTTGGGCTCTGTTATGTCGCTATTGAACCCGCTCGGCAGATCTGCGATGGACCGACAGTGTCCTCATTTGCTGGTTTGGCTCCGCCCCCCTGACCCCATCCACGCTGGCATATGATGTAGCGATGAGACCTAATGGGAGGCACACAACTCTTCTGGATGCCATCATGACGGAGGGTGAAAGCACAGACAGAGAGCTTTCCGGAATGTGATTCAGACATGCTGCTTTTCACTCTTTTGTGAGTTTGAGTGGTGTAAAATGATGACATCATTCCATGTATGTAAAACAAAATAGTTAATAACCAATAAGAATGATTGTTATTTTATCAAATTATAATAGTGGTTTATACAAAGAGTAAAACGTAACCAAAAACAAAAAGTTTAAGTGATTGAAGCCTTGGTCTCTTGGTCGTATCTGTAAGACCGCACCACAACATCCAGCTGACCATTCTACATGCACTGCTGTATAAGGGCGTGAAAAGTACAATAATCTTGGTGCCTCTGCTGTGAAAAGACAGCTAGTGCTGCAGTCTTTCTTCCTTGAGAACTAAGTGAATTTTTATTTGCTTAAATGCTGCTCTGCCTGAATCCAGATTACAGAGGAAGATTCTCTTTATTTCTCACTTCATTCCAAGCAGCAGTTTCATGCCGTAGCTGTTTGCTTATCCAGAGCCTCCATACCAGAAAGCAGAATTACTGGTTTAGTACCGAGGTTTAGGCTGCCTGGCCTTCACTTCTCACATTTTCTCACATCAATTTATTTTTTATTTATTTTTTTACACAAAGCAGCATGACATATCTCTGAATCAGCACACAATGTTTTGCGCTCTGCATATTTACACAGAATTCCAAGAGGGAAATCCCATAGCTCGGAACAGATGGGCAAACACTTTGCAAAAACATTTCCGAATTAGGCTATAGTGTTCACTTACACCATTATACCATTTGACACACAGCTTTTAGTACTGGAAACAAGATCAGAAATGAACGTGAGGATTTTAGGGGAAATTTGCTTTAGGCTGCCATCTAGTGGTCAATAATGAGAAATTCTGAGTTGCCTTATACCTTTTGTATATTGGTCTCAGCAGAGATACTAGGCAAATCCAACCACAGTGTCTGCAGATGATCAAAATTTCCTAATTGATTATTCAATAATGTAGTGTAAGTAAAGGATGAGGATCCAAATAAAGAGTGAAACCATCATTTGCTTGGAAGAACTTCACATTAAAAGTGAATGAAAATGCAGTCGTCTGTCAGTATTGCAAAGCAGTATTTAAATATAACCACAGAATGACTGCAATGGAAAAAAACTTAGAAGGAGACACTCGGGTTGATGGACTCACCCAGTAATGCCAGGTTAGCCACAGACGCGGTAGCAGCAGGACTCACCCAGTAATGCCAGGTTAGCCAAAGACGCGGTAGCAGGAGGACTCACCCAGTATTGCCAGGTTAGCCAAAGACGCGGTAGCAGGAGGACTCACCCAGTAATGCCAGGTTAGCCACAGACGCGATAGCAGTAGGACTCACCCAGTAATGCCAGGTTAGCCAAAGACGCGGTAGCAGGAGGACTCACCCAGTAATGCCAGGTTAGCCACAGACGCGGTAGCAGGAGGACTCACCCAGTAATGCCAGGTTAGCCACAGACGCGGTAGCAGGAGGACTCACCCAGTAATGCCAGGTTAGCCACAGACGCGGTAGCAGGAGGACTCACCCAGTAATGCCAGGTTAGCCACAGACGCGGTAGCAGGAGGACTCACCCAGTAATGCCAGGTTAGCCACAGACGCGGTAGCAGGAGGACTCACCCAGTAATGCCAGGTTAGCCACAGACGCGGTAGCAGGAGGACTCACCCAGTAATGCCAGGTTAGCCACAGACGCGGTAGCAGGAGGACTCACCCAGTAATGCCAGGTTAGCCAAAGACGCGGTAGCAGGAGGACTCACCCAGTAATGCCAGGTTAGCCACAGACGCGGTAGCAGGAGGACTCACCCAGTAATGCCAGGTTAGCCACAGACGCGGTAGCAGGAGGACTCACCCAGTAATGCCAGGTTAGCCAAAGACGCGGTAGCAGGAGGACTCACCCAGTAATGCCAGGTTAGTTCTGTCGCTTAGCCGCATCATTATACATAATACGGTACATAACAACCAGTTAATTTATAACATTTTTTTGTGAAGGTATTGGTTTTGTAATGGTACTGGACAAGTTCAAATTGTTTCTGAGATTATTTAGGAATTGAAAATTAACTATATAGCCAAACAAAACTTATCTAACAACAGTCTAGCAAACATGTTGTGTAGCAGATACAAAGCAGAACTGAGAAATCACTTACTGTCTCTATGGAATGCAGAATATATCCACAAACATGCCATAAGATCTATGAGTAAATAAGGACTATCAGTCCAACAGCAAAGATGTGAATAAGTATGATTGTGTGGGAGAGCACATGCAGAGCTGAAGCAGCGATGGAAAACTTTGTTTCCTTTAACATACAAGATAATGTTGAAAATGAACCATCATTAAAGGTGCCATAGAATGCGTTTTTTTTTTTTTTTTTTGTTCTGTTTTCCACAGAAGGAATGTGGACTTGGTTTGGTAGAAAATGTCCAGAAATGGTTTTACAGGCCCATTTACGTCCCTTTAATTAGGCCCTAGAATGTAACAGGCTGTTTTGCTTTATCTGGCGGGCTTATTAATATGTTAATGAGCTCCGCTCTGATTGGCTGGCTTACAGTGAGGCACTGCGATGGCCCACAGAACCACTACAGGTGACGTGGGACAGGGAGCCTTCAGGCATCCAGCCGTAATTGTTTGTGCGGATGTTGAGGAGCAATCAGTTGCTCGGAGACTACAAATTTAGGAATTTCAAAACATATTTATTCTTTTACAAATTCAGGAATTATATTTTAAAAATGGAACAGCAATGTTTGAGATTCACGGAATGTCATTTCCACGTACCGAACTCTACCTTGACATACTGTATTCGAAAGAGGAAAGTCCGATTTTCCTTCTATGGCACCTTTAAAGTTGCAAAGCGTGCCAAGTTTGGTTTCCTATGACTGAGTAAAAATGTCTTAGCGCAACTAATTGATGGTTTGAACGCAGCGGACTAACTTGGTCCTTGCGGTGTGACAGTTTCATGTACATGAAATGCATGTGGATATTAACGCTGCACAGAGGCGCAGGGGGCAGCGGCACGCGGCCGCTTTGCGCGCTCACCCTGCATGATCCTCCAGTTTTCTTCCAAAAACATTAGCTAAACAACAACAAAAACAACGTTAGCTAATTTTAACATGCAAATTTAGTACCTAAATCGTTTCGTATGTGTGACAGAATATTACAGCAATTGAAATGCTTAATATAACAACAACATTATAAACGATTACTCGATGAATTGTCAGATTAATAGGCTGATTATTAGATTATTGATATAATCGATAGTAACAGTCCTAAAGAAAACCTTACAGACGCGCACACCAGGATGAACGTCGATACGGCACCGGATGTTCCGTGTTACTATGGAAAAATCACTAGATGGCGCAGTTGTTTTTCTTTCATTATGCGGCAGACTGAAAGGATTTGTCATTTATTGTGAAAAGGTTATGGATGCCAACACTCGCCATTACATTGTGGATAATGTGTCCTATTAATGCATTGTTTATTAAATTGCAATCATTAACACCAGCTTTTAATTTCCAAGTTGAGATTTATTTCTACTCAGACAATACACTGCACTCAGGGAAGACTTTACCATTTGAACGCAACTTGAAATGTAACAGTGAGTTCTTTCAAATGGCATCTCTTTTGCTTTCAGACATAAATGAGAGTTTTGTATCTCAGCACCACATTGACCACCCAGAGGCTAAGGTTAATGATCTGTTCCTGGCTGATAATTTTCAGCCATCCTGCCCCCACAATCAGACATCCCATAATCCCACGGTACGCTTCACACTTGCAGCTTTTTTGCTTTCAGTCACCACACAGCAGTATGTTTTTAAAATGTTCGTAATAGTAAAAGGGGCGACTCCACTAACTTATCTTGGCCGAAACCTCTTTGCTTTTGGAGTGAGTGTGTAAGATTCCAAAGGCTGCACCATGACGACATGGAAGAAAATCAAGGGTGCATTATCAGCTGAAGAAACATTAGCCTTCTTAATGCACACACATAAGCAAAGCTTTCATCCATCATGAATGTTCCTCAAAGAAAACTGTATTGTGCCTGAATATTACACAAAAAAAATAACATTTTCAGAATTCAGCTGTCAGCTTAGCGAAGCAGAGAGATCTTAGACATATTGGATGTTTGAAAGCATGTGCTTTTTCCTGACATGAAACAAGCAAAGACAGCACATCAGATGAAATTATGAGCAGTTTGAACAAAAGAAGGGGGTTATTAGGAGTGAGGAGCAGTATGGGCGGGAGATTCGGGGACTGACAGGTGTGAGTTTAGCGTGGTAGACAATGCCTCCCTATCTGCACATGTCAAGACCTAATTCGTGCCACTAACAGAACTCATATTGTTTTCAAATAGGAAAAACAAGGAATTACTCAGTGCTCAAAGCCTCTTCCTGGAGTGGAATCCAGCACCGATTTCTTAGGAAAACCTTTTCATTCTTTCTGGTGAGGTCAAAACTGTACCATTATATATCATAAATACATTTCTATACATTTCTGCGATAATTGTAGTTTTATTTTATATATGTATTTTTTTTTGGAATTAATTGCTGTTAGTTTTATATGAAACCTGCACTGAAGCTTGATTTGCGATGGGTTTGCATTCCGAGGAACCCGTGGTAACCCTGCTGGTTCCGTGCTGGTCTGCCTGGATGTGAAGCTGGTCCAGCAGCACCAAAACACAGCATATGCTGGAATAACTGCATGCATTATGCCAGCCGTGCTGGTAATCGGCTATGCTGCTCCATGCTGCTTCTTTCAGCGGGGAAGTAAAAAATATTGCAAGTAAAATATGAAATATAAATAAAACCTAATTGTACGATACATTGTTAAAGACTGCATGAGACGTTTATGCTTGCAGTTGCTTCAGAGACTGGAAGCGTTTCTTGGTGGATGCAGCTGTCACCTGGCATCAATAAAGTAATTATATTCATCACGGTCAAACCATCACAAAGCGTGGAGCATCTGTATTTTACATTAAACGAAACTTAAGAAGGACATTACATTAAAAAATGAGTAAGTTTACACTTCCTTGCATCTGATACTTACAGGAAAATGCACTGCTGTTGCGTTCTTCCTCACTATTATATGCCTGTCTTTGCTCGCACTGTTACAAAGCATACAGCAAAAGCAGCAGTGTTTTCTGGCCTGTTGCAGCACAGGGCAGATACTGGGGCATCAGAAGATGTCCTCTGCCAGTGCTGTTCATGACGAGGACGCGCAGAACTCTGGGTGAACTCCCCACAGCCCTGAGCCACAGCCGCACCCACCAGTCCCGTTAATGTGGGGGTGTCCCCACTTACCCCGTTAACGTCGAGGTGTCCCCACTGACCAAAAAGCCACAGTTCCACGTAGTCAAGATAATTTAAAATAAGAATAAAAGTCTTCCACTCATTGCTCCTATAACTGAAATATTTTCTGATCATAGAGAGGAGTAAGGATCATGCACTCTGATTACAGTGTGTTGCCGCACCCATCACACGACAAACCACCTCAGGGATGAGAACCTGAGTGTAGCCATGTGGCAGGTGATACCTCAGCACCACTCTAGTCCAAATGGACCAGTGTGAGGTTTTTTTCCAGTGACTGGAGAGCCAATCCTGCCACCAACCCCCAAGTTACTCCCTGTAAGTTGGAGGACCTACTTATAGGGCTGGATGTAGATCAGGGTTCTTCAACTCTGGACCTCGATTCCAAATCCAGGCCATGTTTTCAGTTCTCCCAGGTAGTTGTTTAATAATTACTGATTCTGATTGGTCAGAGGCTTCACACCTGACTGACAGGTAAAGGAAGGCTGGAAAACCAGCAGTGCTCGGACCTCGAGGACCGTGAGTTGAATAACCCTGATGTAGATTAACATCATACCCAGGATGAAGGGCCTTAAGGGCTTTGCTCAAGGGCCCAATGGAATAGAATCACTCTGGGCATTCATGGGACTTGAACCAGCAACCTTCCAGTTACTGGCACAGATCCCTAGCCTCAGAGCTACCACTCCACTTATCGTAGCTCATTGTTTAATGCATATACTCAACTCCCAGCTCATGCCAAATCAAACCCCAATCAGTCTTCTGAGGGGTTCTGAATGCTGAAAATGGAAATGTATTCGGCGCTCACTTCCATTACCCACACCAGCTTCAGGATATCCCAGGAAACATCTGGCAACCATTCCTCAGATATACAGCACCTAGAAAAGAGTATTCATTCCCCAAAAAGTTTTTCACATCACATAAATAATTTTGCAGCCTTGGGCTTGGAGGCATGGATTCAGTGTCGTTTTAGCTCTGCATCATCGTTCCAATGAGAGAAACTCCCTTCCTGGTTTTCTGGCAGAAGTGCTGCGTTTTTATTCAGGCTTTCAGTGTATTGTATGTCAATCATCTTTCCATCACGCCTGGCCAGCTGCTGAATAGCATCCACTTACGATGTCGCTGCTGTCCCCCTGTCTTCTGCAGCCTCAAGTGACCCAGCTGTGTGGTGTTTGAGTCGGTCCTCACAGTCACCTGGAATTAAGACCAATAAGTTCCACTTTGATCACATCGTACCACAAGATTTCCTGCGACAGATATCCAGTATCTTCTAGCTGACTTTAACTAGAAACCTCCCTGAATAATGAGATGAGTTCTGTCCCAGTCAGGTCTTTTTCCAATGCCAGTCATCTAAAGGTCCTTTTTGCGAACTCCTTTGAGATCATCGATCATGAACAAAGACACAGACTTCAGTCATCCGAATGCAGAGGAATGTCAAACTCAAAACGGATTCGAAAACTGCTTCGAGTCATTTGAAGGAAAGTGTTTCCATATATTGCTCTGAAGTCTGTGTCAAACTGACAGAGTTAAGCTGCTGCTGTGGACGGAGCTTCATTACATCAGCCAGTTCCGAAACATCTCGATTTGCTATAGGAAAATGGAACGACCTAAATAAATGGCACAAAATAATATCTGGGATCCCGGTCTGGAAATAAGTGCTACCTGACATCATTTGACACAGCTACAAAGGGTTATGAAAGTCACATAGAGCCTGTCTACTCGGAAACCTCAGGTCTTTCCGAAGTCTTGCCTCAGTCTCTCGGGGGTCTTGTACCAAGCTGCGGTATTACTGTAGTCTGTGTTTGTGTATCCCGCTGATTTCTTGACTGTGAGCTTGCCTGTTAGCTCCAACCTCTCCCTGAACACTGACCCTGACTTTGTACTAGTGTTGGGATTTGTAGAATAAACGGTTTTCATGGATCTGACCTGTTTGTCCTGTGCTGCTACATCCACATGTATAACATGGAGAAACCTAGAAGATGACCCAGGTCACCAGTGATGTCATCACTTTTTGGAACACGCTGTGAAATGCTTGTCTGGTCATCGTCACCTGGCGTATTTAAATATCACATTGACACTGAGGTGGCACCGCTGGTCACAGCACCCTGACTGTTCCAGGGTCAGCACAACACAGTCAGATGGTCTAGTGGGCCTGCCTTCTGTATATGAACACTGATAATGAGTTTTTAACCCTGCTTGTCAATTAATTCATTCAGTGTGAGTTTTTTTCCAGTGGCTGGAGTGTCAATCCTGCCACCAACCCCCAAAGTTACTCCCTGTAAGTTGGAGGACCTCCTTATAGGGCTGGATGCAGATTAACATCATACCCAGGATGAAGCAACTGCAGGTTAAGGGCAAATGATCATTATTTTTAGCAATGTTTTAAAATGTTTTATACTAAGTATGTACATGAGCAGTACACCAAAGCCGAGGCATATTTCCTAATAATGCATATTAACACTTCTGTAGGTATCACACATTGTGTTTTAATTATAATTTATTACTGGCTTGATTGAGCACCATTCGGCCACTAGATGTCACTGTGACGCGATGTCTCAACGTTTTGAAAAATTGAATCTTTTTCTAAATCAAGTGTCCGAATTGTTTCTCTCTCTCTCAGAATCCTGCCATCACTACATAATAGCACTAAATTCAGAGGGGTGTTCACTGCCTTTAATCCCAGGCGTTTGATTCTCCATAATCTGAGCCTTAACTCAAAGAAACAGCACACATTCCTCTACCATACTATGAGAGATTCCAGAGAGAGAAGTGGGTATTTGTCCAAACAAGTTAATTTAAAGCATGTGATCCGTTATTAAGCGATTATATTAATTAACGTGCTGTCCATTAACAAATTGTCTAACTTAAAATAGGCTTGCAATTTCAAAGTGTATTAATGCTTTTAATTTGATTCTTTTAGTTCCATTTTTAATAACATTTTCTGACAGTTACAGTTAATTATCTGTGGTACTGATGACTTCCTATGTTATTGAGCAAAAAATCTAAATATTATCTATTTCAAATTCAGAAGGAATCCCAAACAATAAAACAAATGAGTCTGTGGGCTTTTTTTAGCAAACTCTCCAGCTCTAAACCTATAAAATTGTCAACCAAGGATTTACCAAAATGTTTTATTATACAAATAATCATGTCCATTAAAACATCTAACAGTCAGGCAATGAACCATTTTTATAATATCCAGGTGAACCGATGTACTTAATTTAATCCAGCAGAGAACTTCCTTAGTCCACACACTGCCCTCTGTTTTAACACTGTTTCACATGTATTGTTTTCAGAACAATGGCCTAATTAAATCCAACCACAGTCAAAGGAGATCCTGTATTTTTTTTACCTCATCTGGCAACCTCAAAACACCCCTATTGGGCTTTGCAAATAAATGTGTTGTAATGAATTTCCACTTTCTCCTGGCATCTCATTTTATGGGAGCTACACAGATAAATAAGAACTTTTACGAGTCTCTTTATAACTCTTTTATACGAGCTGACTGCGGTTTGAGGGGGAGGCTGAGCTGCCACATGCGGTCGAGTCTGTCTGGGTTGTGGGAAGTGAAATGGCCACCTGGGGGGGGGGGGGCATGGGTCAGAGCCCCCCAGCATCCCCAATGTCCATTTGCCATGACCTCGTGTTGCAGTTGCTGTCCTGAAGTCCATGCATTATCACCATCTACAGTCAAGCACCCCCATGATCTGGGTGGGGGGAGCTGTTTTAGCAGAGCTGTAACTAAAGCAGGTGCTTCATTTTTTAAGGAATGATGTAGCTATTTCAGGTCATTATCATATCTCATTTGGAATAGAATAGAATAGAATAGAATAGAATAGAATAGAATAGCCTTTATTGTCAACAAACATTGAAATCAAAATGTGCCATTCCTGATCGGTGTAAACTCCACAAAAAACCACAGCAACGACACGCAACAAAAAGTCATAAAACTCTAAAGGTTTCTGCACCGTAACAATGCATTTACATTCATTTATTAAGCTGCCTATTTTATCCAAACCAATGTACAACTAAGAAAACAGGATCAGCCAGTCCCTGGAGCAACTGGGGTTAGAGGCCTTACTCAAGGTCCCAGTGGTGACATGAACAAATGAATGAATCAATGGTTACATTTAAATAGCACTTTACAGAACCAATGGGGAGCCACTTGAACCACCACTGTGTAGCCCCCACCTAGACAGCTGCCATTCTGCACCAGTAAGTCACCATGCAGTAGTTAAGGTGGTGAAGGGGCAGGAGAGAATTTACCAATTAGATAAAGGGGATGATTAGGAGGTCAGATCTGATAGGGCCACAGTGGGCAATTTTAGCTAGGACATTGGGGTACCATCCCTACTCGTTCAAAAGATGCCCAGGGATATTGTATGACCCCGTCACTGCACTGGGGCATTGGGGTCCACACAGACCACAGCATGGGCTAACCTGCTGGCCAGTGCCCCCATCATTGCTTGGGGGCATTGGGGTCCACACAGACCACAGGATGGGCTACCCTCCTGGCCAGTGCCCCCATCATTGCACTGGGGCATTGGGGTCCACACAGACCACAGGATGGGCTAACCTGCTGGCCAGTGCCCCCATCACTGCTCTGGGGCATTGGGGTCCACACAGACCACAGGATGGGCTACCCTCCTGGCCAGTGCCCCCATCATTGCACTGGGGCATTGGGGTCCACACAGACCACAGCATGGGCTAACCTGCTGGCCAGTGCCCCCATCACTGCTCTGGGGCATTGGGGTCCACACAGACCACAGGATGGGCTAACCTGCTGGCCAGTGCCCCCATTACTGCTCTGGGGCATTGGGGTCCACACAGACCACAGGATGGGCTACCCTCCTGGCCAGTGCCCCCATCCAGCAGTAGCCCAGCTTTCCTAGTACAAGCCAGGCCCAAGTCTGTGTAGCTTCAGATAGGCTGCCTGCTCTGAGTTCCAGCCAGTGACTCACTCTACCAGCCCTGGCAATTCCCTGCCCTACGTGCCTGTATTCCAGAAGGCCGATCCAGCCCCGCTCAGCTGCATGGTGTTTATCAGAGCACCATAACACTGGTTTTGCACAGAGCATTTTGGACAGGTCCTGCCCTTTTCTCACCAGATGTGTCGGACCTGGTCCAGGAGAGCCCTGGCGTTTTTCATAACTAGTAGAATTCAGTGGTGGAATAAATAGGATTTGGTGAAAGAGTTTCATCATAAAATGTATCATCACAGGCTGACTAATCACATGGCTAATTATACTGTCTTTATAAGATTTGTAGTATCACCTGCTGCCTGATACAATGTTGCATTTTTGTTAATGTTTGTAAGGTCTTAGGTATAAGACCATTTCCCTTATGGGCAATGAAGGTCTTCACTCGTACTTATGTCCATCTTAATTGTTCAATTATGCTTTTATTCCTTTACAAATACTTCCAACACCTCACAACTATTAAACTAAAGCACTCGTCATTAATGTTGGTGTCGCCTCTCTGTCCCATATACATTCCATTTACTGCAAAGCATTTTCCCCACATTCTGGAAAGGGGTGTCAACAAAATGACTGCTTGTAAAGCTGAAGAATGTAATGCTGCCATCTCCGATTCTATTGCCTTGTCTTACACCTTATTAAGTTCTGTCTTCTCATCTAAGCGGAGTAATATTTGAAGTCATGTAACGCAAAAGAGACATTACCAAAAAAAAAAAATACTTGAAAAGTGAGTTAGACACCATCAGTTACTGAGATAATATAAATGTAACTGTTCACTACGAAAACAGGAAAAAACCATTTCCAAGCAGTCAGAGGGAAGCTTTTATATCCAGAAGACACTGAAGACTAAGGCAGCAATTCATTTAAAAATTGTAAACGTCACCCTCCCCTTTGTCTCGGCTGATGCTTGGGTCCATGTCACACGCTGATATTTTTTTCCTTTTTTCCTTTTTAAAGGACACTTGTACCAATGCTGGACTGAACAAATTGAATGTCACTGGTTTTAAAGGGACATTACAGGCAAAACACAAGCTGCCATGCATTAGGGAAAAGGCATAAAGGAAAATACCTCCTGTAAACTTTGATTGAACGCTGACAACAAATCAATAGCCTTCAGTACCGTTTGACGGTCCCTGGGCTTCATTCCGCACACTTCAGCTTGACTGATCATTTTCCCATCATTTCACGCAGCTAATCATTTTAGGAAGGTTTATGGTCAGGAACTTTACATAATTTAGAAACAGACTAATGTCCAAATGCGCTCAATTTTTTATAAATACATTTAGTTCAGAGAAATGAGCGCCATCGCCCCTGCTAATTACAGAATATATGTAAGATGACATTTGGCAGAATTCCAAACCACTGCAACCAGTCCCACTACGCAAAACCGCCAATAACGTGCCCCACTGGCACCGTAATGTTCTGCAGGAGTCCTGTGCCATCACCCGCATTGGCAGCATAAAAATTTTATGACAGCAGAACTAATGACCGCTATGGCGTCGGAATGGGACTTTCCCGGGAAGAGTCCGCATTCATAGGTCATACCGTGCTGGGGCGAGATTTATTTATCCATTTATTTCCAAATGCTTTTGTCTCTTATTGGATAAAATGTTATGCTATTACTATGACCTTGCTACACTATATGGCCAAAAGTATATGGACACCCTAATTAGTCAGAGGAATTTCCTACTTAATCCACACCCACTGCTGAAACAGACGTATAATGAAGCACACAGGTATGCAATCTCCTGCAACAAACATTAGCAGCAGAATGGGTGGATGTTGTACGAGAGGTTAGTGACGTTAAACTTGGCACCATCAAAGGACACCATCTTTCGAAGAAGACAGTTCTCCATATTTCTGCCCTGACAGAGCCGCCCAGGTCGACATTAGGTAACTGAAGGACTAAACATCTGGAAAATTCAGTTGTGAAGTGGTTGGAGACACAAACTCAAAGAAAGGAACCTGATCATCCAACATCAATACAGCAAATCCTACCAGTAATGTTCCATCCTCTAATGGAACTCTTTCCCTGAAACGTAAAGGCTATTAAAGCAACAGTGAACTGACCACCTTCATATTAATACCTTGGATTTTGGAATGTGATGTTGGACCAGCTGGTGTCCACATACTTTTGGCCGTATAGTGTACTACAGGTGGATATTTAACTTGCAGTGACCTATTAAAGCAAATTAAAGGTACAAGTATCTGAGGAAAATGAGAAAACAGTTTGGCCCAGGAATCTCCAGGTTCTTACAGTGAGACGTGGACAGTAAAAGTTGTCAGCTGGGTCGGGATGGGCTACGGTAAAATTCATCTGATTTTTAGCGAGTGTGATGCAAAGTGCTGGGCTCCTGTTGCCTACTGGTAGGTCCTGGTTTACATGTTGGTGATCACTGGCTTAGCCACTAAAATACCATCCTTCCCTCTTATAACCACTTATTCTGTCAATCAGTGGTACAGCTCTGGATGGGGTGTCAGTGCCTCGCAGGACATGCACACGACAAATCATACTCCATCATCCGGGGCTGCTAACACCCAGAGCTGCCATGTACCACCTGGAGCCGCCATCCACCACCCGGAGCCGCCATCCACCACCCGGAGTCACCGTATACCACCTGGAGCCGTCATACACCACCCAGAACTGCCATATACTCCCTGGAGCTGCCGTCCACCACCCGGAGTCACCGTATACCACCTGGAGCGCCATACACCACCCAGAACTGCCATATACTACCTGGAGCCGCCATCCACCACCCGGAGTCACCGTATACCACCTGGAGCCGTCATACACCACCCAGAACTGCCATATACTCCCTGGAGCTGCCGTCCACCACCCGGAGTTACCGTATACCACCTGGAGCCGCCATCCACCACCCGGAGTCACCGTATACCTCCTGGAGCCGTCATACACCACCCAGAACTGCCATATACTTCCTGAAGCTGCCGTCCACCACCCGGAGTCACCGTATACCACCTGGAGCCGCCATCCACCACCCGGAGTCACCGTATACCTCCTGGAGCCGTCATACACCACCCAGAACTGCCATATACTTCCTGAAGCTGCCGTCCACCACCCGGAGTCACCGTATACCACCTGGAGCCGCCATCCACCACCCGGAGTCACCGTATACCTCCTGGAGCCGTCAAACACCACCCAGAACTGCCATATACTCCCTGGAGCCGCCATCCACCACCCGGAGTCACCGTATACCACCTGGAGCCATCATACACCACCTAGAACTGCCATATACTCCCTGGACCTGCCGTCCACCACCCGGAGTCACTGTATACCACCTGGAGTGCCATACACCACCCAGAACTGCCATATACTACCTAGAGCCGCCGTCCACCACCCGGAGTCACCGTATACCACCTGGAGCGCCATACACCACCCAGAACTGCCATATACTACCTGGAGCCGCCATCCACCACCCGGAGTCACCGTATACCACCTGGAGTGCCATACACCACCCAGAACTGCCATATACTCCCTGGAGCTGCCGTTCACCACCCGGAGTTAACGTATACCACCAGGAGCGCCATACACCACCCAGTTCTGCCATATACTCCCTGGAGCTGCCGTCCACCACCTGGAGTCGCCGTATACCACCCTAAATCACTGACATCACTATCAAACTAATAATACAATACAGCTAGTGCAGAAGTTTAATTGACTAGTTAAATTTTAGGTACCTCTAAACATTTACCCACCTTCTCAAATTAACAAACACCCTATGTTAGAGTCAAGCAGCCTTCACCTCTGGTTTTTACATATGAAGGGTGAGACTTGTTGCGTTCCTCTGATGGCACCCCCTACTGGTTCACATTCTGTATTGCTACACGTGACCCTACATGCAGTTCAGTTCAGCTACAGATGAATGGAAGGCTGTGGCATTAAACTAGGCACACAGCGTGAAGGCTTGAGGCCGTGGGGAGGGACGCAGTAATTGATGCGGGCAGGATGTTTCGGCGATGTCGTGACGGATATCTCACTGGGTCTCAGACGGATGATGCTTTGATCTGCAGCGATGATGAATCCACAACCCTGACGGGCAACAGATGTGGGTTTAAGCTTCTTGAAACAGAGAAGGAACTCCAGAGACGCCGTTTAATTTAAGAGCGGAGGAGGGGAGATGGAAGTAGAGGAACTGACTCCTTTTATCTCGCCTGGTCTCTGAGATGGAAGTTGAAGAATTCAGGTCCAGGACTCTGTCAGAGTTCCTGAGACTGCCGAGAGTCAAGATCAGAATCGGGTTTATTTGGCCACGTATGTTCACACATACTGGGATTCTATCTTCGATTATCAGTGCTCACATACACTCACCTAAAGGATTATTAGGAACACCTGTTCAATTTCTCATTAATGCAATTATCTAATCAACCAATCACATGGCAGTTGCTTCAATGCATTTAGGGGTGTGGTCCTGGTCAAGACAATCTCCTGAACTCCATGTCAGAATGGGAAAGAAAGGTGATTTAAGCAATTTTGAGCGTGGCATGGTTGTTGGTGCCAGACGGGCTGGTCTGAGTATTTCACAATCTGCTCAGTTACTGGGATTTTCACGCACAACCATTTCTAGGGTTTACAAAGAATGGTGTGCAAAGGGAAAAACATCCAGTATGCGGCAGTCCTGTGGGCAAAAATGCCTTGTTGATGCTAGAGGTCAGAGGAGAATGGGCCGACTGATTCAAGCTGATAGAAGAGCAACTTTGACTGAAATAACCACTCGTTACAACCGAAGTATGCAGCAAAGCATTTGTGAAGCCACAACACGCACAACCTTGAGGCGGATGGGCTACAACAGCAGAAGACCCCACCGGGTACCACTCATCTCCACTACAAATAGGAAAAAGAGGCTACAATTTGCACGAGCTCACCAAAATTGGACAGTTGAAGACTGGAAAAATGTTGCCTGGTCTGATGAGTCTCGATTTCTGTTGAGACATTCAAATGGTAGAGTCAGAATTTGGCATAAACAGAATGAGAACATGGATCCATCATGCCTTGTTACCACTGTGCAGGCTGGTGGTGGTGGTGTAATGGTGTGGGGGATGTTTTCTTGGCACACTTTAGGCCCCTTAGTGCCAATTGGGCATTGTTTAAATGCCACGGTCTACCTGAGCATTGTTTCTGACCATGTCCATCCCTTTATGACCACCATGTACCCATCCTCTGATGGCTACTTCCAGCAGGATAATGCACCATGTCACAAAGCTCGAATCATTTCAAATTGGTTTCTTGAACATGACAATGAGTTCACTGTACTAAAATGGCCGCCACAGTCACCAGATCTCAACCCAATAGAGCATCTTTGGGATGTGGTGGAACGGGAGCTTCGTGCCCTGGATGTGCATCCCACAAATCTCCATCAACTGCAAGATGCTATCCTATCAATATGGGCCAACATTTCTAAAGAATGCTTTCAGTACCTTGTTGAATCAATGCCACGTAGAATTAAGGCAGTTCTGAAGACGAAAGGGGGTCAAACACCGTATTAGTATGGTGTTCCTAATAATCCTTTAGGTGAGTGTATACACAATAGGTAATAATAGTTAAGACAAGAGTCACCTACAATTCTGTTGATTATTCAGTTCAAAATTAGATCACAGGATGACATCGTCATGAATACAGTATGACATCATCTGAATTATACTTTACCCTTAAAATCTACATGGAATTACAAACTTGTAGTTTCATTATCTCTCTCTTCATTATCTCTCTCAAACTGTGATGTTTGACTAGTTATAACTGAAATATGAAGTTATTTGGCCTGTTATTTTTCCTGTAGAATTGTACACATTTTTTTTTATCTCTTTTGCGTACAACTTCTACGAGTTGCATTCCCCAAGTGACACAAATATGCATCTATCCATCTAAAACATGGAAAGTTCTACCCTGTATGCAAAGTAATAAGCATATAAAAGAAGGCAATTGGAATGAGAGCTATTGCAGAGATTCATTTATTCACAACCAGTACACCGTTTTATTCTGAAGCAATCCCAGGACTTGCAAATTTGCTCTCCATTCCCTGAAGCTTTAAAAAAATCCCTTTGAAATAGCACCTTGTTATTCAGTCTATAAATTAAACAGTTACAGAACCAGTATGGTGACCTCTATTTAATTTACATCTCTTTAAACATCTCTTTAATTTATAGACTGCTGAATTATAAATGTGGGAAGGTATCGGCCCCCCAGTCAAAGAGAACTTATGAAAGTGTCTGCAAGGAGAACTTTTCGCTAGCAGACAAAATGTATTTAGGGTTAGAGGAAGACACTGCTTAGCAGGATAACTTAGATATGAGTTAGAATAAAAGCCAAACAGTTCAGTGTCTGAGCCTGAGCTAAAACTGCAATAAAAGTTTTATTTTTTATGGGGTAGGTGACCAGATAAAACACACTAGCTTAATGTTAGCATAAAGGCATAAGGTGGAACATTGCAGAGAGCTGAATCGCTGACGAGACTAGAGACAGGTCTTCATCAGGGAGCTTCCTGATCATGGAGCCTGAACTCCAGCAGAGCGCTTCACCCCTGAGGGCTTAGAGACTTGGACCAAAAACATGATGGGAAAATGAAAATGACCATTTACATCCTCATTACCGCCGGTTATAAGACCGACATGGCCATCGCGCACATCCAGTTAATCTCGCATAAAAAAACTAGTGTAATAATGTACAAATGGGTACCGAAAAATAACACATTGGGGCTGTTCACTTAATGTTCCTTAAAGACAGCCTGGGAACACAATCTTGGAAACGATCACTGCTTTTCAAGTTTCATTTATAATTTAATTAACATTTAGAGGAAATGCTGTTCCTGGACCCTAACCCTACCACAGCTACAGCTGCTATGTGACGCTATAAATATTAACGAAGGAGAGAGGAGACTGGGGGAGAAGAAAGAATGAAATAATCCATCGCTGTGAAGGTACATGTTATTTTCATCACATTTCAGCTTAGCTATATGATAAAGTATTCTAATGAGATTGATGTAATTAAGCTGGGGCGGCTCCGCGGGATAGGGACTGGGACGCAGAGACCACATGAGATGCCGTGCAGGGTAGCACATGTCTTTTACAGCACTAGGACCGCAGTAGCTGAGTGGTAAGCCCTGTGACCTCACAACATCAAGGTTGTGGGTTTGAGTCCTGTTGTATGTATAGATGGCGTCTCCTCGTAAGTTCTCCCAGGCCTTTCTACGTATGTGTTAGATACATTGGGGGCTCAGAATTAGTACTGGAAGGTAAGGAAGCCTCCCACCTACAGGGTTTGGGTTCAGATCCCACTTACGTGCTGTGAATGTTATTCCTGGATTGCACATGGTTTCCTCCTGTTGTCCAAAGCCTTAGAAATAGGCACTACTTTTTCCCTTCTGGATTGGCATCCTTTTCCAACTGTACCCCTGCTACCTGGAATGGGATTTAGACCCTGTTCAGCATAGGCCATCGGAAGATGGGCGGGTCTGCATGCCCTGTGATGGGCTAGCATCCCATCCAGCACCCAGGCTGCCTTTGGGGAGATTGCGCAGGTTCCTCCAGCACCGGGTAAGTGGAAAGGTGGTGCTAAATGGGTGGAGGAATACAATGTTACCGCTGAAATTGCTACTGTATGGATGTTTTGGTGGCTTTTTTGAAAAACCCTGAAAATTAAGCTTGCACATTAAAATAATTATAACATTTATTTTCATTTAAATTAGCGGCAGGCTTTTCAATGGCTTTTGATAATGGTGAATCTAATGGTTGGCAGGATCAAATTGTTCGGACAAACAAATATTACTAAAGTAATTATAGCTGAGAAAGTACTGGCCTGGTGATCAGAGGCACCCCCGCAAAGAGGCTTGACATTAATGGTTCCTCTACAGTTATATGACGGAGATTGTTGGGCTGCACAGCCCAAGCCTGGGGGGGGGGGGTGTACCTGACAGATTCGAAATGCCCCAAAATTCCAGCAGCACTCAGCATCTCACATCCTCTACAAATGATAACCACTGTTATCTCAGCCATGGTCCTCCAACAGCAGAGACATAATATTACGATTATGAAATGTCACAAAACTAGTTTCAGCTGTGTCGACAGCAGAAGTAATTCATTCTGATTGCAGAACATTAAAGGGCACAAACTTTATCAAAGTCAAACATTTTCATAAAAGGACTTTTTAATCAACAATTACACATTCTTCAATCTTTCGTTTGCCCAGAGTCTCTGACGCTATAATTTACCAAAATGAGATGTGATGAGATACCATTATATTAAAGGTGACAAACACAGAAAAGTGCTTATATATCATGTATAGGGCCTTAAGTTGCCGGTGATAATGGTTTGACTTGATGCTATTCATGGCTATTCACAAACCAAAGTGGAGTTCATCTGTCATTCGCTGCAATTCTCAGTGTCACTGCCTTCACTGAGTTAATTATATATGACACACAGATGAGATAATTACTGATAGGGTCTCTTCCTACTGTCTTAATGCTGAAATATTAATTTCCTGTTAAAAGTCCTGCTGCTTTCTTTCAAAACAGCATATGTACAATTCCATTAAAAAGGAACCTTATGTTCTAATGTTCTAAGCTGATATAAGGCAGGTGATTCTTAACACAAATATCCAACACATTCCAGTTTATGATATTTGCAATATTAGTTACATAATGGGATCTTTTGTGAGTCTGTATTTCCACTCTGTCTTTAAAATCTATAATCAAGTGACAATTAAATTATACATTTCATTCACTAGTTTACTTACACAAAATGTATTTAAAAATTCATCCACCCTTCAGTAGTGTTCACTGCTTTTCCAGTTCAGGGTCGTGACATTTGTGTGAGACCAAGGAAGCACCGGATAGAAGGTAGTGGAACCCCCTGGACAGGAAGCCAAGACACTCACATACACACACATGCACACTCACATACACACACATGCACACTCACATACACACACACGCACACTCACATACACACACACTCACATACACACACACACTCACATACACACGCACACTCACATACACACGCACACTCACACACACATACACTCACATACACACACATACACTCACATACACACACATGCACACTCACATACACACACATACATTCACATACACACACATGCACACTCACATACATACACACACTCACATACACACACACACTCACATACACACACACACAGACACACACTCACATACACACACGCACACTCACATACACACACACACTCACATACACACGCACACTCACATACACACACACACTCACATACACACGCACACACTCACATACACACACGCACACTCACATACACGCGCACACTCACATACACACACTCACATACACACACGCACACTCACATACACACGCACACTCACATACACACACACACACTCACATACACACACTCACATACACACACACTCACATACACACACGCACACTCACATACACACACATGCACACTCACATACACACACATGCACACTCACATACACACACACGCACACTCACATACACACACACTCACATACACACGCACACTCACACACACATACACTCACATACACACACACGCACACTCACATACACACACACTCACATACACACGCACACTCACACACACATACACTCACATACACACACACGCACACTCACACACACATGCACACTCACGTACACTCACACACGCACACTCACACACACACACACACACACGCACACTCACACACACATACACAGGCACCTGCACACTCACATACTGTACAGTACACACACATGCACACTCACACACACAGATACACACACACACACACACACAGACACAGGCATACACAAATACAAACACAAATACGCAGATCATGCACACACACTTTCCATCTGTATTGCAAATTAATTAATCTTTAAGAAGCATCAGTGTGGATTAAGGAGCACAGTTGCAAATGTTTCATGGAGGTAGTGGAGGTCAGCTGGAGAATTTTGTATCACCTTTGACCCTCTTCTACAAGTATCGATCGATACCCTGCAAGTAGAGTTTTTCAAACCCGCCTCCCTGACCCGCCGCAGGTCCCTCCTGGGCGGCTGCTTCAGCACAGGCAGCTCCTTAGACGCCCAAGTCAGAGAGAGTGATCCAAGGCCTGCCAGTTGGCTGGAAGGCTTTTCATTCCAGCACAGAACAGAGCTTTGCTACCTAATGATGTAATCTCAGCATGTCTAATTTCTCCCAAAAGCCTTGCAGGGTTTTATCATTCAGAGCTGAGATACATTTCTGAAAGTATTCATGTAAACTGCAACAAAAAGTTGTTTGCGCCATAATATGGCTTACATAAATATTAACTGCAGACTTTGAGTGAAGCGTGGCACGAGGAAATCACATAAAAAGACTTAGAAACATTCTTTAAATTGTGCCATGCTACATTTTTTATTCTGTACACAAAGTTTACAAATATGACCTGAATTTTAATTTTTAGTTGAAATTTCCATCATGGCCGCTTTCCTTTTGTGCATTTCTTCATTACAAAATAGCAATAACACAAACTTTGGCTAAAGAAAGACTGAAGATAAGCTAGAAGCTACTGCTGGCCGTGTTAAACAGTATCTGTAAATCTGCAGTTCAGGGGACCTAATGGAAATGATAGTGGTTTTTCTGAGGGTCGTCGATGTTCGCAGTGCCCCCCCTCCCCACTGGAACAGGCAAATTAAAAGCCTTCAAAGGCGTCTCGCTAGAGAAGCACTCCAAGGCATGGAGGCTGCTTCTGCCTGCCGCACGCTCCATGTGCATGGAGACTGGCACCACAAGATAACAGTATCTTCATCCACACTAGTAGCTGCTTTTAGTCTGTGACAACCACCTTGCCAAATTTCTCCTTCCATTATATGCTGGAGAAAGCTGGATATCACCTGAAGCCTCACTGACACCTCCGACTTCACGGTGTGGGAAACAGTAAATGGCATTATTGGAAGGCTGTTCTTAACACCCTCGTTTTTTAGTGAATTATAGTGAAACGACACCAAGGAGACGTGCAGAAGGAACACAGCGCTATCCCTCCGCCTATGTCTCAAGCATCGACAGTTCTCCTTCGGAGGGCAGACAGGTAGGACGCTAAGAGACCTGGTGCCTGGAAGCTGATTGGCCCCCAGTGGCCCCCAGCTGAAAGCTGATTGCCCCCCATAGTGTCCTCTTCCCTGTCACTCAATGTTTCAAAACATATAATTGGCTAATGATAAGGCTGGTTCCTCTGTATGAATTCTTTCTAAGAACTGTAATTGACAGTATGTACAAACAAAAGTCAACTATTCTTCAATGGATTTTTTTAAGCCTGAGCCGGGGTGGGTGCCAAGGCAGCCAGAGCCGGGGGAACGGGTGCCAAGGGAGTCATAGCTGGGGGGCGCGGGTGCCAAGGGAGTCATAGCTGGGGGGCGCGGGTGCCAAGGGAGTCATAGCTGGGGGGCGCGGGTGCCAAGGGAGTCATAGCTGGGGGGGCGGGTGCCAAGGCAGCCAGAGCCGGGGGGGGCGGGTGCCAAGGGAGTCAGAGCCGGGGGGACGGGTGCCAAGGCAGCCAGAGCCGGGGGGGGCGGGTGCCAAGGGAGTCAGAGCCGGGGGGACGGGTGCCAAGGCAGCCAGAGCCAGGGGGGCGGGTGCCAAGGCAGCCAGAGCTGGGGGGGGCGGGTGCCAAGGCAGCCAGAGCTGGGGGGACAGGTGCCAAGGGAGTCAGAGCTGGGGGGGGGCAGGTGCCATGGGAGCCAGAGCCGGGGGGGCGGGTGCCAAGGGAGTCAGAGCTGGGGGGGGGGCGGGTGCCAAGGCAGCCAGAGCTGGGGGGGGCGGGTGCCAAGGCAGCCAGAGCTGGGGGGGCGGGTGCCAAGGGAGTCAGAGCTGGGGGGGGGGCAGGTGCCATGGGAGCCAGAGCCGGGGGGGTGGGTGCCAAGGGAGCCCCAGACTCCCAAGTGCCGTGAGAGCTCACCTCCGCTGAGGAGGTGGGGCTGATGGCACAATTGACACACTAGGGGGCAGTATACTTATGCTTAAAGTATCTGCCTCGCTGTGGTCAGATGTTGAATTACTTATTCCTAAACGTAACAGCTTGCCATGGGACCCCATGTTGGCCAAAGGAAAAAACATTACCGCCTGCACAAGGAGATCATTTCCAAGCTTTAAAACCATGCACATGTTCCCCCAGTTGAAGCAGGTGGAGTTGGTTTGAGATCCTGGTGAAGCATAAATTAGGTCACTGCAGCCAGATGTTTCCATGCATATACCACATTTCTCAGACCTGAATTAATTCAATTGTACTGCAGCTGATTAATTAGGCACATCACTGAATTAGCCCTGAAGGCTTCAAATACAAGCAATTTATTATTTTTAGTTTCTTCAATATAATAAAATAATCCAATTTGACCCTTATATACTTGGTGCTATGATAAATAAATAGATGTGACAAAACAATGGAAAATATATACAAAAAAAGTGATGTGATGTTATGTTGGCATTTGCTGTTGTATTTAATTGTGTGCTCCCATATATTTTGGGGTTAAAATCTAATTTACAGTTACATTTTACTTGATAAAATGAATGTTCATACTGTTTGCAGAATGGTACTGAATGCATCAAACCACCATCTGGAGTTTGCTTTCATGACACTTTAATTATCCTCATAGTCCAAAACGCCTCGTAATCTTAAAGCAAATAACACTCCAAAAAAAGCGACGTCCGCTTCACGTTCCACGGCGTCACCTGTTTAATCCAACTGATGAAACGACTGTCTGCTGAGAGTCAAATAGCCTGGGATGTAAAAAGCAGTGCTGCAGTGCGTACGTTTACTATCCCAAACAGGAATCTTAAAAAAAATGCAGACATCGCACCAAAAGCCTGATTTATGGTTGTGCCATAGACGGGGGCACAGTGTCAGCACCGTCGGCAGCCGCGTGCCCCACGCCATAGACGGGGGCACAGTGTCAGCACCGTCGGCAGCCGCGTGCCCCACGCCATAGACGGGGGCACAGTGTCAGCACCGTCGGCAGCCGCGTGCCCCACGCCATAGACGGGGGCACAGTATCAGCACCGTCGGTAGCTGCGTGCCCCACGCCATAGACGGGGGCACAGTATCAGCACCGTCGGTAGCTGCGTGCCCCACGCCATAGACGGGGGCACGCCTCCTCAGAAACGTAGCTGTACATCGCGGCCATGCAGACGGCGCACAGATATAATCGCTCAGTGTAAGCTCTGCGGAGAACCTACACACAACCTACGGAGAACCTACGCACAACCTATGGAGACCCCTACACAACCGTCAGTCAGCCTGTAGGCCTATTTTCAGGCTATAGGCAGACATTTATAGTCCGTTTTCGGTTTATTCCATTTATTTTATATTCGTATTATTTTCTGTATTTGTAACCTTCCTGACTTTTTCTTTTTCGCATCGCCAAGGATCATCTCCCACTTTCATTGTACCTAGTAAACAGTAAAGGCATTCATTCATTCATTCATTCATTCTTTCATTCATATTGATTTAAGGAAGGAGGGACAGCCAGGGCACTGGCTAGGCTTGGGCGGTATTATGGTAATACCATGTGTTTACCACTATTTTCAGGACACTGAGCATCTTCTGTGGGTGGCAAGGAGCTGTTGTCAATTTGCGGGAGACTCCTGGAACTTTGGGAGAGGTAGGATGTCTGGAAATGGGAAAGCGTTACGTACGTATCCAAGCTTTGATTAGCACCTCATAGCCATGAACTCGGGATGCTAAAGCAGCAATTATGATCAGTGGCTGATCTGTGGCAGTCATTAGCATGTCGGCCTGTTTCGCATTAACGCCACAGACGCTGATCCACAGGGTTTATAGCTGCATAGAAAGAATTTGCTGAATTCTCATGCTGCTGTACAGGCAATAGAACAAAGCGACATCTGCAAGGCAGGTCTGTTTGTTCTCCACACCTGCAAATGGCAGTCGAACAGCAAAATGATTTGCCAAAGAAATAAATTACAGCCCCCCCAACTATGGGCAGCAATCAGAGTGAACAACGCAACAACAAATACAGAGGGTTACACAGGGTCAGGTGCTTATATTGCTGGAAAAGTAATTAACTCTAGCAAATCCCCTCTGTGCCAGTAAGTGCTCTCCCTCTCTCTCACACAGACACACACACCCACAGACACAAACTCAACATTTATGCTTCAGACCGACACTGCTGCTAGGAGAATCTCTTATCATTTCACTGTATGTGCAGCGTATAAACTAACATCATTTTATAGGCTGGTTAAACCTTTGATGTCACAGATGGAAAGAGGGCTCAGTGAACAGTGTTGGGCACGTTTCTCAAACGCAGCACATTTTCAGCCGTACATTGCTACAAAACAGCTGACATTTACCCAAGTCATCTTCGAATGAAATTCAGCGAGAATGAAGTATAAGCTCCAATAATAGCACCCCAACACAGCTCCTGGGGTGTTTGCATCTCTCAACCTGGGCCAGACATCCTTTTCAAGCCAATTTACCTCAAACTGGACAGCCGAGCATCTCTAAACCCTGGCTGTGTCATAAGCCTCTTAGACCAGCTCATTTTAGCCCCGCAATCTAAGCTGCCATTTCGCTGATAATCACATGATGTAATGGGCTTCCTCCTGCACTGCCAGCAAATGGGTTTTAATTCCACAGTGCAGCCTTAGTGAAGATGAGATGCCATCTCAAAGCCAATCAGGCAGAATGTTGTAGTGAAAGGTGATGTGGGCCAATGAGTGGATGGATGCTTATGTATTTCATCTTTGGGTGACCGACTGGTCCTTTCAGATGTGGGGCATGTAGGGTGTGTGTCCTTTCAGCGATGTCCTAGCCTACCATACCATACGTAGCTTCACAATCGCTCTGTGTGTCCTTCATGAAGTCACTGATCATGCTGACGGAAAACCATTTCTCATCATAAAAATGACATCACAGGCATTATTTAAACCATTTCAAGTTTAAAGGTGACGTCGATAACCCGACTTATTACAAAAGACATGCTTTTGTATCGTTCCCTTTAAAAGCTGTGTATTGACTGTTATTGTATACAGTGGGAGCACCAATCCCTACCTGCACTAACCTTTCACATTTCATTGATTAACATTGTCTAGCATATTACAAATCACAGGCTACCATAACGAAACACAAAGATTTCATGTAAACCACAACTCATACAGATTTTCCATTTTGCTTCCTGAAAATCCAATTAACCAGACTTAAAAAAAAAATCGGTTACTTTACATTACATTCATTTTCATTGAGCACACAACCAAAGCGAAGCGCTAATAAGGTGCATTACAAACGGAGTCGACTAGGCATAATACCAAACCCTGTGTATTCATCAGTGGCGGAATAAACGGGGCCATCGCCCCTGGGACCGGGACCTCCCCCGGATCGTACAGCCCCCCCCCAGCCAAAACAAGACACTTCCATATACTAAATACACACAAAGTTACACTAATATAATTTTTCTAAATCTGTTGATCGCTAGAACATAGTACTTACATTTCAATCACAGATTATTTGATTACTTGTTTTTATATATCTGTCAATTTTTGTATACATTCTTATTATGCTGGGTGTATGGTGTAATTTTTAATTTTTTAGAAAAAAAAATCTGTAAAAGCCCTACAACAAACTTAAAATATAATACATAGTAATGTTTTGAAGTCAAACTAAGCTGTTCCTTTTGTATGTAATGGTTTTCCGTTTGAGGAATTTGCAAAAAACTGCAGTGCATGATGGGTAGGATCCGTCTGACGACTGTATATAGCCCGATTATATGTCGTGGGCCTTTTAATTCGTTTGTTTGCAATTTCGCCAGGTAGGCTACCTTCTTTAAAACTCGTTTCAGCGCCGCCACATATACGTATGCGTGCGTGTATGTGCGCGTGCGCGTGCGCGGGAGGGGGAGGGGAGGGGGGCCCGATCGGTGTTTTGCCCCGGGGCCTTGTGGGCAGTTGTTTCGCCACTGGTATTCATAAATATAATATCCGATTAGACACTATATAAATCACCTTATTTGCGTGAAACACCGACCAAAAAGCGTTACCATACAACGCAAGGGGAAGTTGACAGTTTCCAGCATGCTGTTTATTTTTCTGTACTAACTCTTTCATAAAGAGTTATTATTACCTTGAAAAAGCTTCCTAAGTAGAGCAAATAAACAAAGACCCGTCTTTTCTGATTTCGTTTCTTGTGATATATTTAGGGTTCAGTTAGGATAAGAGTCTGAAACACCATCTAATTATGGCTGATGCATTTGTACTAAAAGGTGATGAATTCGTGAGCCCGCTTCTGTGTTTGTTTTGTATAATTTAATTTAGAGGTTCTTCAAAGTGCAACTCCGCCACCATATCATAAATTTTTCAATTTGTCAGAAAGGCTGATGTACTGTATGTGAGCGGTGCGCTTTATTGAAACCGCGAGTCACTTTTCCACATGTTTTGTTGCCATGTAGATGAGACTAATATCGCTTCCTTCAGGCTCATGACAAAGTCATGGGAAACACAGGACACCTAAAGGAAGGAAATATCTATATTTTGATTGGACAGCTTTCTTAATAGCTACTGATAGCCATATACCTCGGGATGCACTGGCACAACATTACATTATGCACAGCTGCCACAGGCAAAAACAGCAATATCACTGAAAGCATCACATTTTTCTCATTTGGAACTCATTTTAAATGGAATAGAATACAACTTGTATCCCAAACGTTTACCACTATCAAATAATAACTATAACATCTTCATTTTAACTCCCTTTCCATTTTCAAATCTCCGTTAATAGCCATAACTTAATGCGACACAAAAAACACATTTGCTGTGGTCTCATACATTGTTAAAGGAATTAATTCTTTAACGCTGTCTGATGAAAACCACATATGTCCACTTGTGGACCTTTTACTGTAGATGGAATACGCCCATCCTGCTCTGTCTGCTGATAGCGTTTGACATCTAATTGACCAATGAAAAGGTGTTTTAGTCTTAGATTTACTTGTACGGATCACTTTATATCACCAAGTTTTACAACTTAACGTTGATAGCGAGATAGAAAACTAACAGCTTTGTTCAATGTGAATATAAAGCGATATATATTGGTTTGTGTCTTGCTGACATTGACATATTTGGGTCTCTGACAGCAGTCCGCGTAAATCCATTTAAAACAATAAACCGTTCACTGATGGCTGTGTAAAAATGGGTTTCTATCGGTTTTGTCTCATTACATTGTTTTAGGGTTATTTTTAAAGTAGTTTCTTAGAAAATGCATTTTTTTCCTACTCCTGAAATAAAGGATATTTTTTTCCACTGAACAGCGACGATACATTCATTTTAAAAGGCTTAATGTATCTGAAGAAACGAACAAAGCGAAGGCGCCGGATAAAGGCTGGATTCCTGCACAGCTTTAGTCGTTTTGGCTCATTTCCCGAAAAGATTCCGCAACTGAAGGAACATGCCGGTCGCGCGGATGGGCCGCGCGCGGCGCGCAAGCTCCCCACGCTATGCAAATACCTCTGTGAAATTTCTCTCACTGACGTTTTGCGATCGCACGGCTGCTTGACTCAATCCTTTTACATAGTGAATTTAGCATGAAATTTTCAAGTCAAAATTTTGAATTAAGTTTCTTCTTCAAACTGTTCCTCCCAAACCCTTCAAACTTGTAATTGGGACAGTACAGTGTTTAAGCGGGATAAGAATACTCCGTCACCTAAGGTAATACTCTTCTCTCTCTATATGATTTAAAGTAAAATGTGATATCAATGGAAATCCAAGCTCTTGTTTTTACAGAATCTCGTTTGGGGTGAACTTTCATTCACAAACAGCTTTGTTTCCTATGCTGGTAAATAGTCCTTAGTCCCTCATTAATCAGTGACAGGCAAGATCTTCCATTTGCACCAGATTTCATTCATTCTTCCTCCCTTTTGATAGGAGCACAGTATATCGTACATGTACCTAGGGACCGTCTGTTGTTGCTTTGACTCAGCTTGTTACCTTGACAGCCTGGAAAACAGAACAAGTCAGGAACAGTCCTTCAGGTAGAGGTACAGGAGGATGGTGCAATACACTGTCAGTCGGCTTCCAGCACAGGAGGTTCATTGTAGCAAAGCTATAGTCTACAATGCCTTTCCCTCTAAATTCTACATTAACAAAGAAACACATTGATATGTCCAAGGACTGCGTGTCAATGCGTAAAATCCAGATCAAAGAGTGTTGGAAAATCTAATCTTTTTGAGCAGATAACACTGCAAATCATAAAGACCTGTCTCTCTTCAATGACAATGTCTGACAGTCACCAGCTTATTTCACTGGTGAAATGCAAATCAACTAAAATTTTGTTTTAAGGTCAAACAATTACTTAAAATCAGAAGAAAGCCAAATAAGGGAAAAGCATTGTGCTCTGACTTCAGATGAACTTAAACCCGGGTAGTGAGGAGCTCCAGTCAAGTCGCCATTGTAAATAATGTTCTTTGACCAGTAGCTATGTTCGCCGACCACGCTTAAATCTGTTTCATAGGGCCAGGTTGAATTACTTCTGAATGTAATTGGCTGTTCAAATATGTTTTTTTTGTGATGTCAAGATACTTAAATGTTCATTTATATTCTCTGTAGTCTGAATGAACAACAGGTGACCTTAATTCTTCCAAAAAAAAAATGATCATTTAGAGAACCACACAAACCTCTATAAATGACTCCCTCCCTGGTTCCATGTGAGTATCCTCCAAAAGGCATGAGGCTTTGTTGGACTGGTGCCTCGAAACTGGCATGACTGTGCCCTGCGATGGACGGGCACCCTTTGCAGAGTGCACGCAGCCATCCGGTGCCTGGACAGGCTCCAAACTGCGCAATCCTGCATTGGTTCGGCAGTTAGGCTGAGCTGGTTGGATTAGGGCTATCCAGGACCAGAAAATAAAACCCAAGCCAGATGTTCTACAGATGCAAAAAAAAATAATTCCAACATTGCACACAAGTCTTACCTTGCATGTGCATGTTTAGAGAGGCATGGGGCACTGATCATAAGCCTAAAGCGAGCCGGCATGCCATCCCATGACAATCAGGAAACTGCGGAAAGTACAAGAGGAAAAGATGTTCACAGTGTTTGATTACGGGCTGGTCAGCATCTTCTTCCTACACCCTAATAACAGCAGCAGACTCCTTAATATGCTATGGCTACAGCAGCCCAAAGTCAGCCACGAGATAGGACTGGGTTTGGTCGGGGGGGGAGGAATCAGCCATTTGCATTTAGATGATGTGTTTACTCTGTGACATGGGGGGGGGGTGCACCATTCTCTGCGAGGTTCCCGTCGAGTGGAGGCAGTTGTGGATGGTAATAGCCAACCTCTGTCAGCCCTGATGAAACCACGCAAGCCTGGCCAGACACTACAGAGAGATACGGCCCAAAGCGCCCAGTGCCCGAGCCCCCGGTGTCTGAGAGGCTCCGCAGAAACACTTAATAGGATTTTAAAGATTTTAAAGAGTGGAGGGATGGTGGGTTATATGTAATTATGTAATTATAAAAGGAATCGAAAGGAGACTAATCCATTACACTAAGTGAAAATACAGATATACAAAGACTTCTTACAGGAATTTACACAAAGCAAAGAACCTTCACTGCTGTTGCAGTGACATTAGTGATTTGGCATTTTTTTAAAAAGCATGAAAAGTTGAATGCCAGGAAGTCTGAAAATAGTATGCAGGTCTGCTTTTACTGGGTGAGTGTGAGACCCAAGATATTCCAGTGTAAGTTCAATAAATGTCGAGGTGCAAAATAACAAGGAGCCAATTTCAACAGAAACTGAACATAAAGCTCTCTCTCTCACACACACACACACACACACACAAACACACGCAGACACACACAGACACACACACACACACAAACACACACAGACACACTCACTCACACACACACACACACAGACACACTCACTCACACACACACCGTTTGTTAAACAGAGTAATGATTTCTCATCAGGTGAGTTTAGAGAGGTAAACCATATTTACGGCTATCATCCTGTTGGTCGATACAGCCCAATTGCTATTCTTCAAACAAATGAGTAAAATATCAGAGCATTAAAATTGAATGCATCACATGAAATATTAGGACTTTGGTAAATGTATTTTATTTGATTAATTGAAGCAGAGAAATTAAATATTGCAAAACCCCCGCTAGAGATCAGCTTTTTTCCACGCAGAGAAAAATAAATGAAGTTTTACATCAAAGGACTTTGTGTGTGCTGTGTGGATCAATGCTCAAATAGTATTTCTGAAGCAGAATTCTGCTGGGTAATTCTTCCAGGGAGGTGATGGCCTTCTTGACAGAACCATGAATTTCCACACTGCCTCTGTGCTGCTAATATCGTCCTATTTTGCTTTTTTTTAGCTTTTTCTTATACCGATTTGTCAGGGAGGTACATAATGACTCCATCCCTCTCGGTCTGGAATAACTGAGTGTGGCTACGCATCTGCTCACTATGAAAACAGTAAAGCCCAGAGTCATTCGCCCCGCGACCTTCCCCAGGAGGGAAGGGGGCAGAGGGCGTGGGCTGACTTTGGGGAGGCTGATGCTATGCGGAGATTACCTTCCCTATGAGGTACCTTCTTTTGTCTTTTTAACGTAATGCATTTAGGGGGCGCTAGCAAGCGCCCAGCTCAGTTCTCCTTAAATGATGAAAAGAAAGAGGCTTAAAGACAAGGACAAACCCAGTGACAGCGTGCTCTGGCAGACTCGGGCCATGCCTGGAAGAGAAATTCCCTTTTCATATCAGCGCTGATCATGGACACAACCAGCATCACTGTCTCCTTGACTGATTTAGGAAGAGTCAGTGTATCACTGTTTCATCACCCCCCCCCCGTCCCCCATCTAGTCCTTGGTGTTTAATGGATGGATTACTCTGCACAAAACAAGACTTTAATACAGCGAGTGCATATTAGAATGACTCCTGTAGTCATTTTGTCAGTTACTGAAAAATCCAGCAACAAAATGCAAATGCTCATGTCCGGTCTAATGAAGCTCTTTTTCATAATACGCTGAAGGTGTAATGGTGATTTTCACAGCAGGCATCTGTGTCCTTCCTGGATGTGTGTGAGGCCCGTTCTGAATGATTGCCTGTATGACGGTCGTGTGCGCAATGTGACGAACACAGTAATAACAGGTCATTTACTGGTTAATTGGCTTCTCCCCTCAGGAAATAAGGCAGTCGTACAGTTTGATGAGAGAACTCCAGCTACTATTCTTCAGAACTGCCTGGAAGTTAAATCGTGTTAATGTGTTGGGAGGCCAAATCTGGAGGACGGCTCTGTGGAGGAGGAGCAGGAGTTCACAGGCCTGAGGAGGGAGGTGAAATCCTCCCCACCGACATGGGCGACAAGGCGGATCCATCATGGCCGGCGGCCTCAGTTTGTTTTCATTTGCTGTTGGTTTTCATGTCTTCAGAGGGATTTTTCCCAAAGGATGGCCCACCTGCGCACTTCATGGAAGAAAAATGGATGCCTCCTTCAGGCTCCTGCGCAGCAGGACCGAGACGTAACGGCTCGCTGAGGTACTTACGTCTGAATTCCTGCTGCTAAAACACACTTCAAAATAAGAGCCCTCTCCACTAATACAAAGGAGTGCAGAGATGATTAAGAAACACGACCCATCTGGAAGCAGGAGCCAAATCAGGAACCATTATGCTCAGACTCCTAACTCCAGAGAACCTCATTGTTCACTGCAGACTTACTTAACCCAACCCCAGCAAAATTAGCATTAACTTACACAGATAAATCATACATTTCAGGTCATAAATTCTGTTTTGCCTGGGATGCCATCCTGGCCATTCCCTGTCTTGTATGCTATGCTTTTCCGGATACACACCAGGCTAACTCTCACCCCGTACAAGATACATTATGCATGATGGTTGGATGGATGGAAAATCAAGAGACGTACAATGGAGCGCCTACTCCCAGTGTCAGTAGCAGGAGAGACGTACGGTGGAGCGCCTACTCCCAGTGCCAGTAACAGGTGAGACGTATAATGGAGCGCCTACTCCCAGTGCCAGTAGCAGGTGAGACGTACGGTGGAGCGCCTACTCCCAGTGCCAGTAGCAGGTGAGACGTACGGTGGAGCGCCTACTCCCAGTGCCAGTAGCAGGTGAGACGTACGGTGGAGCGCCTACTCCCAGTGCCAGTAACAGGTGAGACGTACGGTGGAGCGCCTACTCCCAGTGCCAGTAGCAGGTGAGACGTACGGTGGAGCGCCTACTCCCAGTGCCAGTAACAGGTGAGACGTACGGTGGAGCGCCTACTCCCAGTGCCAGTAGCAGGTGAGACGTACGGTGGAGCGCCTACTCCCAGTGCCAGTAGCAGGTGAGACGTACGGTGGAGCGCCTACTCCCAGTGCCAGTAGCAGGTGAGACGTACGGTGGAGCGCCTACTCCCAGTGCCAGTAGCAGGAGAGACGTACGGTGGAGCGCCTACTCCCAGTGCCAGTAACGGGTGAGACGTACGGTGGAGCGCCTACTCCCAGTGCCAGTAGCAGGTGAGACGTACGGTGGAGCGCCTACTCCCAGTGCCAGTAGCAGGTGAGACGTACGGTGGAGCGCCTACTCCCAGTGCCAGTAGCAGGTGAGACGTACGGTGGAGCGCCTACTCCCAGTGCCAGTAGCAGGAGAGACGTACGGTGGAGCGCCTACTCCCAGTGCCAGTAGCAGGTGAGACGTATAATGGAGCGCCTACTCCCAGTGCCAGTAGCAGGTGAGACGTACGGTGGAGCGCCTACTCCCAGTGCCAGTAGCAGGTGAGACGTACGGTGGAGCGCCTACTCCCAGTGCCAGTAGCAGGTGAGACGTACGGTGGAGCGCCTACTCCCAGTGCCAGTAGCAGGTGAGGCGTATGGTGGAGCGCCTACTCCCAGTGCCAGTAACAGGTGAGACGTACGGTGGAGCGCCTACTCCCAGTGCCAGTAACAGGTGAGACATACGGCATCACAGTGGCGCACCTACTACCAGTGAGTACTGGAGCCTTTGACAGCCACACCATCTGACTCTTCTCCAGATAGACACATTTACCTTGGCAGACTGTAGTTTTCCTGGGTTCTGAACTGGAGGAGGGCCAGAGTCTACCGATTTATCAAGGGGGACCCACATCCCTCAGTCGGCAAAATCAACTGAGGGGGTGCAAGGTGACATTTTGTCAGGGGGCCCAGAATTCTTCAGATCACCTACCACATCCCCTAGTATTCAAAATTTTTGATTTTTCCTATTTGCGGGTAAACAGGCAGCCAATGGGGCTCCCAGCCCCAGCCATGTAGCCGCCAAGCCTGCATGCCACCCGCATGTCTGCGTACCATTTGCTCTGCTGCGCATCACAGAGCAGTGTCTGCAGCACATTCATAATGCCCAGGAGATCCCAGCGTCTGCATGATGGTGTGAGGATGGAGACTGCATTTTCACCTGCATGTCATCTGCACTGCTGCACTACACAGTGATTACAGTGCGTAAGGAGCGTGCACTGATTACAGTGCGTAAGGAGCGTGCACTGATTACAGTGCGTAAGGAGCGTGTACTGATTACAGTGCGTAAGGAGCGTGCACCACATGACAAACCACCTCAGGGAACATTAGTGCAGCCATGTGGCAGGGGATACCTCAGTACCACTTTAGTCCAACTAGAGCAAATTAAAATTACCAAAGAAAAGCGTTATGCGATACATGTGCTTGCCTACAGAACAGCTTCAGTTGTCTTTTTGCACGTTTCACTGTTGCTTACCTCACTATCCTTTGTGTTGTATATCTGAATACATCCAACATTTCAATAGTAAGAGTCAGCTATTTGGAAAATTCAACTGTCTGCCAGTGCCTGGGTCTCAACATTGCAAGAATTTTTATGGCACATTAGGATGGGATGTTAGGGGACCAGCAACATGAAGATACAGCAAGTATGGGAGACAAAGGCGCTGTGGCTGGTGTGCAGACATCAGGAACATTCATATCCCACGTACCACTGTAGAAGGTACCGCCCTCATAGGGCAGGCAGGAATCCTCCAAGCAGTAGTGCTGATTATCTCCACATTAACCCTGTACAGGGGAAGTAGTGTAGAAAATGGATGGATGGATGTAGCATTGTACAGGAGAAAACAACTCAATGGAGGCAGATCTGTACTCCCTCATAACAGTCTCTCACGCACACACACACACACATCACACACACACACACACACACATACCCCTCATTTGATCCATCATATGCATTGAGAACGGAGAGGAGAAATAACATCTGTCATGCCAGAAACCTCTATGCAAATTGCAAATGAAGTTTCCATGAAAGTAGGATGAGGAGGTAAATCCGGGGGGAGCATGCTGGGGGCCGGCTTGGCGGACTGGTAAATAAATGAATTAAACGAAGCCAGTGGGGCTAAGGGGGGGGGGATGGGGGGTGCAGACATGACATTTCCACTCGCCCGGATTAATAATGAAGGAGATTAGCAGCACCTCACAAGGTACACAGAGACGAGGCGGAACGCGAAGAGATTATTAAAAGAGTAGCAGCAGATGTCAAACCATACGGAGGCTCAGGCGGCCGCAGCCTCCTCGGTGCCTCAGAGTGTCCGATACGAAGGCCTCTCCCTCTTACCACATGTGACAGTCTAAACGGACAAAGCTGTGAGGACTCCTCTGCGCCCATGTCGCTGTTCATTTTTAGGGCGCTGTTACATTAATGGCCTGAAGGGGGCAATGGGCGAAATAAAGCTGGCTCTGTCCCTCTGAGGGGCATGGACACCCTAACAGATTCAGGGGGCCAGGCATTTTAAGAGAAAGAGCCAAACCTATCGGTGGGGGCCCAGGGTGTCATTTTGTCAGGGGGGACAGGAATTTCTAGCTCCGCCCCTGGTGCTGAAAATATCTGCCCAAAAAGCGTGGCTCATATGGCAAATCTTGAAATTTGGTTTTATTTTGAAACATTTTACTTTATCCTTATATGATTTGTAACAACATAACACAAGTTCAGAGAATCTGAGTCCCCCTCAGAGGACTGCGTCTAATTAAACAGCTTCAACCTTCAATTTATGAATAAAATTAATTTATATACTTGACATAGAGTACCTTATATAAAAACCTTAATTCCACATAAACCTGACCAGCCTGCTGTGCCAGCTCCCCACCCGGGGGCGTCCTACAGATCAGGGGTTCGGCGAAAGAATGCTCATTCAGAAAAATCAATTAATGAAATATGAAATATTGTCAAATTCAAATAGGCGCCACAGAAAATGGAGGGAAATGAATAACAGGCACGACCGGCAACAGCAAAGAATAATTATCAGCTGCAGTGAGTAGAATGGAAAGCAGTGATTAGCATATGAATGACATCACAGGGAAGAGTGGAGGAAGGAGTGTGGAATGAAAGATTATTTAGAGTTTATTTGCACTGTAAACCTCAGTAAGTCGCCCCATCTGTGCACACACGGGTCCACCTGGCATCCACATAACGCAGATGGGTTTCTCTACATTCTCAAGCAAGTCACTAGAAGGAGCTGCTGAGCACCAAGGAGATGCAAACACTGAGGAACTCCCAGTATTAGGGAATAAGCTACATTAGGTTAATTTGAAACAGAATGGGGGGCATTTAGGTGCATCATCAATCCATCCGGCTGTTAATACAGTTTCTTCAGCACTGCTGGCAGAGCCTATAGTGGGCAGCATAGGACACAAGGCAAAAGATGTGTACAGGATGCCAGTTCGTTACAGGAAACGCTCCACAAAGCGGGAGTGAGACAGTGTCGCCCACAATTTAAACCTTGCAGCAAGTTCAAATGGATATTTTCAGAGAAGACCACCAACGTAGCAAAAGCGTGATATGAACAAAAGAGAAGATCTCTATGAACACAATGGGCACACCCTCACCGTGGTGTGGAATCCTATGTCATGCTAAACAGCCTGCATGAAAGATGGATCGATAGATGAAGAGTAGATAGACTTATTAGATTTAAGAAAAAAGGGAAATGAGAAATGATTGTGGCTCAATGTTTAAAATTATATCACCGTGTCCTTTTTGAACTCAAAGTAAAACCTTGTCATCAACCTGCTTCTGTCAGGCTGCTGCCCTTCTGATCTCTGATGCGTTAATCATTACAGCCGCACCTGAGCACCCTCATGTTGAGGAGCACTGGAGTGGCCAGGTCAGCGCTTCCCTCCTCCCGACACGCGGGGCACCTGAATGCGGCATCCCCCCCCCCCAGCTGAGGTCACCTTTCCATGTCGACATCAGCTCAAGGCGGTACCCGTTTCTGAGGGTGTGCCTCTAACGCTGTTTGTGGAACGTGACATGCCTTTCTGAGATGGTCAGGCGATCGACTCTTCATTCCAACAGGCCGCAGCGATGTAGCCTAGCTGCCTCTAAGCTGCGCTGCACTGGGATGACGACTGTACTGGAACAGAGGGCTATTCCATTATGGTACTGGAAATTGTGAGGGTTGATTGATTTTTTTGCAGAAATACCCGTTTTCCCTGAAGACAAAAATGTGAAGGAGCCTTTAAGAAGTCAGCATTTAACAGCTAATTAATGCTAATAAAGTAAACCTGAGACCTGAGACCTACGTCATGGGTACCTGTAGACCTTCAGGTTTGGACACATGAAGTCTGACACATAGTGGAAGTTTCTCTAAACTTTGCCACCTGAATGACCTCAACCATGAACCCCTAAAACCACTGGTGGAAAATTGTTTGTATGCCTACAGTCGACTCAATGCATTTAACAACATCACCAAGTAATGTTCTTCCCCATTGGCTCAGCCACTGCATTGTATACAAATTACACATATTGAACACAAATCTCACAACGTGGTGTGGCCCACTATAATTCAGCCAACATGCAAGAGGACATTAGCCAAAATCCAGCTTGTAGTTCTACAGTTAGGCCCCATTAAACACAAAGCTGTGTAAGAACAGCCAAGAAATTCAAAGAGGAAGCAGCCTTCTGCTGACAAGCCGTGTGGGGAGAGTAAGAAAAGGTCCAGCCTGATTTATATCAATTACCCTACAGCAATGAGCAGAATTATAATCAGATTAATTCATATTCTTACGGTTAATCTTTCTTTCACTTACAAAACACGACCACTCCATATACCCAGATTTCTGCTTGCACGATATGTAAGGATGACCGACTGGTTGCTTTAGGTATTTGAGTATATGGTTTATTTATCCAGACATAAGATGGACATTGCAAAGCATGTACTTTATGGTCTAAGATCCCTAAACTTTTTTGTCCTGCTTGGACCGCCGTCCCATCCAGGGTCCTGCCTGCCTCCTGTGCTTCCTGGAATGAGGTCCAGACTTGCCACAAGCCTGCATTGGATAAGCCATTATGGAAAAGAAATGGATGGATAGAAATTCCATCCACGTTGCCTGGCCTCAAACTGAATTTATTAAAGTATGAGGAAATTTAAATGGCTTTGCATTAACACTGCACCTTGACCTCGGTGAGTAGGACCGAAGCCTTCAGCGGAAGGAACTGCCATGTGATTTCCGCACATCTTATTAAATGTGAAATATTAACTCTGCCGTCTCCATTTCATTGTCGAGGGGAGTTTCATTTACTGTATGTCTTCGGATTATTATTATTTTTGAGTGCGACTGCTTGCATGCTAGACGGAGGAGGTATTGGCACTGCATGTTGGGAAGAGCTCATCTGAGATAATGGAGAGATGATTAAGGAAATGAGAGTCATGAACAAAGCCCATCTTTGTCGAAGTCCGACATGATCATCCAGATTGGCTTATCGGTCAATATTAATGTCCTTTACCGTCCATGATTTTGGGGGGGGCGGGGGGCGGGGGGGGAATTCAGATATGAATCCCAGCCTACTTCCATTCTGTGTTTACTCTTCCAGACAGACAATCCACAATATCCTACAATTTCCATGATGAGGCCGATTATCAGCAGAATGCTACACACATTAGCCAAACGTGATCCAGTGCCATCTGTCTTCCAACTCCAGCAAGGCTTTTCATTCCAGATGTCGGTCCTTACTTAGATTAACTGCCAGGTTAAGGATTATACCAGGACTGCTGCATGTTCTAGCAAAAAAAACAACCACCACAAATAAACTAACATGGGGAATACTTTGTAACTGCCTCTGGTCAGAAGTTTCCACAAAGATGACGACACCCACATGAAAGACAATGGCCCTCACATTGCAGTCAAGTTCAAATGCTCAGCACGGAGCACCATTTATCACACAATGCACACTGCAGTCTGTAACGACCAGTCCTTGTACCTGAAATGAATTAGGTTATAGCTCAATGCTTGTCACTGCTCATTTTGATTTGTCTGGGGCAGAATATTATAATACCCACACTTACATAATAAACACATTTAGGAAGAGTTATTACTGACTATGTCAACTGAGTATAGGTCAGATACAGTATATACATTTTCAGCAGGATCTACCTCTGTATTTGGTGCTGTCAGGAAAATTGAGACGGTACAGTGTGAATAGCAAGCGTGGCTCTTTGGGGAACAAAATGCAATTTAGAGAGCAATGTTTCCAAGCAAGTCAGTGGGTGTCAAATAAATAACGCTCATTAAGTATGAGCACATGTGGAGTCTCACATTCTTAACGTTACATAAATAAATGAGTCAGACAAGTGCCATGGATTTATATCTTTCTCGCCTGGTTCAATTTCTTTGTGAAACCAGTCCCTAAGTCAGCTGCAGAAGGAGGGATTAGTTAAAATACAGCATTGCCTTTTTGTTTTCCCCGATGAGGGCAGTCATGATGGATTTTCCTGGTATACTAATCTGAAACAGAGAACACAGTCGAAGACCCTGACAGATGATGAGGAGAAAGTTGATGATTATGAAGATGCTATCAGCGTAGACTAAGGTACTAAGGTCTTTCAGCAGAAATATCTGTATTGGCACGGATTTACCCAGCTGCTGTGACAGATAAGGACATGGACATGACAGATTTCAGATACAGTTTTACTCAAGGTAAAGAGGAGAATGTTTTTTTAGTAAGAGGCAAGAAGCTGTTTCTCTCCAGTGTCTAAGAGAAGTAAACATCTCATGACCGAGACCTTCTGTCAGTCATATGAGACAATGTCACCTGTAGACAGCAGGTGACCATTCACTGGCTGTTTACCCACATCTAAAGGACAAAGACAGTCTTCTTTTCTGTCAGACAGCGAGCTTTTGTTAGCTCTGTATACAAATCACATAAAAGAAATTCATTATTTCAGTTCCCCTCTTTATTAGATTGGTAATATTATGATCCATTCATAAATAAAAGTGCCTGCACTTAGTCAAATGACAATAATCCCATTTCAGGTCGGCTAACCTAGAGTTCCTGCAGAATAAGCAGCTGCCGCGGACGATGTCACTTAATGGTGCTGCTTGGGACATCCTGCATTTTTAGTGGCCGTTGCATGCTAAGCACCTGAAAACGAACACGGGACACAGGAGATGGGAACACGCCACACGATTGGCAGAAAGATTCAAGGCTGCTGCAAAAAGGATGGCATGACATTTTGTAATGTTGTCCAACTGGGCCCATAATAAAGTGGATTTATGTGCCTTTTCCATCCATAAATCTTCCAACCACTTACCCAGCACTGGATTATGGTGAAGCCTGGAGCTTATCCCAGGATGCACAGAACACCAGACAGGGAATACCCTGGATGCCGTTCCAGTCCATCTTACTTGCCTCCATCTTCCTTTAATTCAACCCACAACACTAACAGACATGGTTGAATATGCCATTAAATGCCTTTTAAAGTCAATAATATGAATCATAAAGGAGACAAATCGATGTGTGAACAACAGGAACATCCAAGCAATCATGAGAATGGCCCTATTGTTAACAATTCTGCAAATGCCCTCCAGGGGGCACTTTCTTGGAGCGCCTTTAACCACTGGCTCTTTCCACCACAGCATGCTAAGTGCTACTGAGCATGATTCTTCCTTCTGCCATTAGGCAGTGGAACACGCCCCCCCTCACCCCTAACCATAACACATGCCAGGACAGCCCCCCCCCCCCAACCATAACACCAGGACAGCATTTACAGACAGACACCTGTAGGGCTGTGAACCTCACATGTACAACCTTTGTCAATTCATATATTTTTTTAAATTATAAATTTTCACAACCTTGTTTTCACACTAATCTTGTCACTTTTCTGTATACTTTATGCTCCTCTGTTGCTCTCTATGCACCCACATTTTCCCTTTGGATAAAGAAAACCTCTCTTATGTTGATTTGTTCATCCATCAATCTACCCATCTACATCAATGAGCGATTAACATCAGTGCTTGAAGTAGGCTGGTACTCCCCGGGTCTCAATACCAGCACCTCTTTTGGTTCTCTCTTCAGAGAACCGGCACCACTCAATATCTGCTAGTACTGAACAGCAAGGGGAGTGCCGGCACCCGGTACTGAACAGCAAGGGGAGTGCCGGCACCCGGTACTGAACAGCAAGGGGAGTGCCGGCACCCTGTACTGAACAGCAAGGGGAGTGCCGGCACCCGGTACTGGACAGCAAGGGGAGTGCCGGCACCCGGTACTGAACAGCAAGGGGAGTGCCGGCACCCAATACTGAACAGCAAGGGGAGTTCAGCACCTATTACAAAAATAACATGGTCAAGTTCGGGCACCCGGTACAGATTTAGAAAGGGAGTTCTAGCACCCCTTTTTCCCCACTTCATGCACTTACTGACAGCACTACAGCAGCTTCTCCCATTTGCACTGGCAGTCTTCCTAATGGCTGCCACACCTCTATGCCGTTAGTTATCACGTCGCCCGTATATTAAGCTACACCACAACATGATATACAGCTGACCGCAGACATTTCCAAGGCCACATCCCCTTATGCTACTTTGCATACAAATAAACACGAGACATGACAAAATCCTGAAATCCTTTCTGCCTTTCGCTCTGGTGATAAACACCACCTGACACAGCGACGGTTTAATGGAGACATATTTGCACTGCCCTCAAACACAATACGTATCCCTGTAGAAGCAGAACGTGGTGGCAGTAACTAACCTTTTGCGAAGGTAAATTAGCGTGCTTAGTTTTCTAATGCACACATTTTCAGAACCCTTTACTGTTTAAGGAGCTGCATTTCCAACATGTTAATTTTATTCTCTAAATTCATCTAAACCATAACAGAGATGGCAGAAAAGCCCAAGGACATTGGCACAGATTGTATTTTACCATAAAGCCCTTGTCTCCCAGTGTACATTTGTGTAATATGCAAAACGCCATCGGCAAAAACACCCATAGTCAAACAGCAGTAATACTGCTGACTTCCTATTGCTTTCCCATAATCAATACTTTATGAAAAATACTCTGTACTAAAGCAGTTATAATTGTGGCTAATGTTATTTTTATGGTCAAGAAATACAAGCACTTTGGCGTAATGGACATAATGGACGCACCCCATAAAAACCTGCAATGGCTGGTTTGCGGAGGCAAGGAACATCAACCTGATATGAATCTTAAGTGTAAGTTGACCACCCTGGAATGGATCACAAATGCAGAAGGTCACCAAAGAATGTGTTGGTCAAGTGAGTCACAAGGATCATCAGCCAAGGAAGTAGCGATGTCCCACTTTGGGCTGCTCGCTCAATCTGTAAAAATTAGTGCTTAAGGATCTACTGTAATCTGCTCTAACCTGGAGTGGATCCAAACATTTTATGGAACTTAGACAAGAGAGTCTTTTTGTGAACAAAGAACACAAAACATTTGTGGAAAAAAAAAACTTTTTTGTTTGAGAATAAGCTGTTTGTTTCCATCCAGTGACAGTGTAGAAGTGCAATTTACATTTCTTTAATGAACTGCTTCTGGCTATGCCAGGAGTGCATCCCCTAACATTCAGCCTTGAAATCAAACAATTCTTTCCAAAAGACTTTCCCTACAATGCCAAGCGCTGTGGAATCAATCTTGTAACATTTGTACTGGTCACTTTGTACATAGGTGCTAAACAAATCAGGATGTTGAATATTTTGTGAGCCAGTTTGTTCATACATTTTCCATTTAACATAATAGAAATGGTCATTCTTTTCGCATGGATTCCTAAGTACATACAAAGCTTAATTAGGAGAGACCCACCACAATGGCAAAAAACAATTATTGCTCTAACAATAATAAGCATGGCAGCACAGTGGGAATCACTGTTACCCAGTTCAAAGGCAGGGGAATGAATGAAGAGCAATGAAATCAACTTAAATACTGATCAACACCAGACGCACAGGCACCAAGCAAAACTAAATGTAAATAATCAGTCTGTTCATCTTCCGTCTACCCAGTAAATGGGGAGCAGCTCATATGGTATTTGGTTGAATGTTTTCAGAGAGATTTTCCTGTTGCAGTCAAAGCATACATTGAAACGTCCACTTATAAATATATAAATAAGTCTTAAATACTGTTTTCTTTTTTCCCCATAAAAAATACGAGGGAAAAACACACACCATTTTGTACCAATGATTCCTCATTATACTAACATATTCAAAGCCATTTGTAATATACTAAATTAACAAATTGATGAGGTTTAGAACTTTCTACCATGAAAATCCCAGTTAAGTGTGAAATTACATAGTAAAACACGTTATTTCAATAATGGGTTACATGTAAACAAGAACATTATATAACGATTCTTAAACTACATCTTTTATGCCAATATCATTTAAAAAATGTTTGTACAATGACAGGGGATGGAAGAAGGAATTTCATTCACACTACATAAGATATATGAAACTGAACTCAAACTGTTCACAGATCTTAAGCCAAAGACTAATAAAGGAAGACAGGACCTAACAAATGAGCAAATCCACTATTTGATTGGAATTAATTTAGCAGGCAGGGAGAACTATCACTGAGAAGGTGACTCTCCCAATCTGAGGTTCAGCCATTGCACTGTAGCTCTGTAGAGCCCATCCATTCCCCAAACATGGGAATCTTGATCGCATGATTTTAGTAGTGGGGGATTGCATTCAGCCTCACCCCCAGTGTGCAGCTCAACAGGTTAAGGACCAGTACCTGTGCCCAGAAGGTTATGAGCTTGAATCCTGTGGCCAGCAGAGCAATTATATCATAACTGGGCCTGTGACCAAGTAATGTTGTGTGTTGGCTGACCTCATGCTCTAACCTCACAACTCACTCTCACCTGTATATACATGCCTGTCTGTGTCACTCATGAAGAGCAGGGTGGGGTAGGTTTAAAAACAAACAAATCCCTACATGCCTGTGCTCATTCTGTAATGAACTGGGTCAAGGTCCAGACGCAGAGTGATCCATTCATCTAATGGCCAAGAGCACAATCCAAAATCCAGAAACCGTAAAGACAGGCGGGAATTGAAACTGTAGCAGGAAGATAACCAGATAGCAAACCATAATACACAGTCAGGGAGCACAAGCACGGGGATGACATACACAAGCTATATCAAGAATACTCGCTTGGAAACCACCTGATACAGATAAACTCACAATACCTCACCAAAGGAAACTGGGTTGGAGCAATATTTATGACACAGAGTAAATAGTACCCAAGTGCGATTCATTAAGCAGTTCTGTTTAAGGTATGCACTAGATTACGGATCTAGAGTTCGATTGGTTGGTGGAGCTGACATATTTAAATGACAAATAAAGTACATTTCATTAATTTAAGTTTGATCCATAATCTAGAGCTTGAGCAAAGGCATACAGTATGTGACCAATGGCACGGCTGAAAGGGTTCCAAAGGCCTTTATAGTATGCCCCATGACAATAAAGAATTTTGAATGAAATTGACCAGGATAATTGATTAGAAATGGGGGTGAGTAGTTTTATGTCACTTTTTCCTTGGTAATATCCATATCCTATAGCAGGGGTCTCCAACTCCGGTCCTGGAGAGCTACTATCCAGTAGGTTTTCTATCCTACTTGGCTTCTGATGAGCCACACCTGGTCCTGGTATTTACCTGAGAACAGGTGTGGCTCATCAGAAGCCAGGTAGGATAGAAAACCTACTGGATAGTAGCTCTCCAGGACCGGAGTTGGAGACCCCTGTCCTATAGTATCCAATAATTGGGTACCTGGTAAGTTAAACTCACTAAGTTGTAGTGTAATTTTAGTAGCTATCAGACAGTATTTTTACCTACAAACAACTAAAAGACAAAAATTAGTGTTGACGTAGTTCTTGCCATATGTTAGCTCTACAGTCTACACTAAACACATAAAAAGCATATTAGCTGAGCTGGATTCTTAAGATTGTTTTTAACTCCAATTAAACTCTTTAATTAAAATCCTGATAAACACATGCAGTAAATGACTTTACTGAAACCACCTGGAAAGACTAGAACTCATTTTATGAGGACTTTATTGTGATTTCTTTAATTATCATTAAAGATTCAATACCTTTTTGCTTAATTGGCAGCCACCGTCATTTATTGTTCCAATTTAAGCTTGAATAAAAGAGAGAGGGGAATTATCAGAGTCTAGGGAAGGCTTAAAAGTTGTACACGTTTCCAGAGCACGGGTCCTCTTTGTTCGTATGTTGACGGTGTTTTCAGCTTGTGACTCCTCTGAATATTTCATGTTGTTTACGTGGCCCTACTGTGGCAGGATAGTAACTGTATCCTCGACACTTAGCTTGTATTACTAGCGTACAAATAAATTAATTTAATCGTATCCCAGGTTAGATATTTTTCCCCATTCGAATAATTCAGAGTATAGGGCAGAAGCTTCTGAGACCGCTTCGCTGACAGAAGCCTTGCTACATACATACCTGAAACAGATCATTAGTGGAGATAATGTCTCCGACCGCAATAAAGCCCGCAGCGTCCGTGGTGCGGAGCATTTCTGCAGCAGCCCCACAAATCCCTTGAATACTAACTGACGTCTGCCGTTTAACAGGGTAGTAAGTTAAAAAATGTAGCGAATATTTCTTAATGTTACCCGCGCAGGGTAATTAAATTAACATCAAAGCCGGAGTCTCGACATCCATAATCCGTTTATCGAGCGATGGTCATGGCTTACTGGTTAACTTGATTACGGCCATTTCTCTGAACAGCTGGCCAGGCGCATTTGTAATTACACATCATCGCCATCCTATATAAATAGGCTAGGCACCGCAATAAGGAACGCTGAATATGAAAATCGGAAAACGGAAAGGTGATAATTATCGCTTCAATGATTTGATTGGATCCACATCTCCACAAGTTGTCGTGAAAACATTTCGTAATGGAAATTCAGCCGTGATCAAAAAGATGGTCGGGCGATCGGTGACATTTATGTCATGCAGGGCATTAGGAGTATTAGATGAACACGGAAAAATGTCAATGGTGTCACCGATGTACTTGTTTAATGCGCTTCTGTTGAGTCCTGCGGCGGCATGAACTTAATTAGTTGGAAGAGAGAGTTGTAGATCTCCTGGGGCCGAGCATCCAAGACGGTTTTTAACCAAAGCAGTGTTGATAATGTGAATGAACAAATTAATCTAGAAGCCAGATTCCGGCTTGATTTGGTTTGACTGGCGATGAAAATGTGGGCGAGGCCGTATAAAATGCCACTCATTTGTGCTAAATGACACAAAACACCGTTTTCTTTTCCCAGTGAAGCATTAGCCTACAAGGGCATCGTCATTTAAAGGAGAGTCAAATGGCTTACAGAGATGAACTATGCGTGATTTTTATGTATGAAGAAGTCCAGATGATATGAATTTAAATCTTTATACGACCATTTTATGCACGAAGAAAAATCCATTTAAATGAAGGACCTTATTACAAATGAGGTACATTTAGAACGTACTACGTATTTGCATATAGTAATAAGACAAATTATGGCTATATTAGCATAGAGGACAGAAATAAAGGTTCCGTAATGAAAAAAAATTTGAATTCAAAAGACAACGAACAGTAAAGTGAACAAAGTGCATGAGGAGTTAAGGCTGGGTGTTTTGTTTCATCTCTTGGCAGCCTATAGTCGTCTGAAACGATGGTTCATCTGTGCACTTCTCAAAAAGAAAATAGTACATATATAGGCCTACTTGACTTCTTATGCCTATAGCTACGTTGTATATGTTCTAGAAAAGAATACGTGAGTCAAACTGAGGAAAATGTTTATTATTATTATTATTATTATTATTATTATTATTGTAATGAAAGGAATCGGAAAAAATAATCGTCTATTTCACAGAGATGTGCTGCCTGACATTATAGGTATTGTATCTGCAGTAGCCCACATTTTAACCCAAATAGAAACAAAACGTGCGCAGTTATTACAAGACCACTATGCACGTTACAGCCAAACAGACGTCATGACCGGCGACCGGCAGCTAATCCGGGTCCCCTATATCTACTCCTGCACCAAGCTGCAGCATTATTACACGAAACCAAAGCCGCGAAGATTGAAATAATAGGACGAAGGAACTGCATTAATCTCAACAAATGCACTCTAGAACAAGTCATTGGTGTTTTTCGTATTTTTATTTTAAATTACCACTCCACCATTTTAATTAACTAAAACCCCAATTCCCGATCATTGTCTTTTTAGGACAATGAAGCGTAGCATTAATATCCTTGTGTATTTCACTTGTCAAATATCTGACGTAAGAGTCAGTCTTTCCATGGCTACGACACCAGGCTCACTGAAATGATTTACTGAGAGATACGTTTTAATGAGCTGCAGTCACTCATGTGTGAGGGCATTTTAATTGAAATCTCCTTCTGCTTATGTATGATTAAAACTCATTTAACAAGTTAATGTGAAGAGAAAAGCAGGCGCACGGCTTCCGGGGAGAATCACGCCGAGCCAAATTTGGGGACGTGGGTTCGTGTTGTATAAATGACGTAAAGCCTAATAAACAGTCACTACAGCGCAAGTGGTGAAAATCGCAGTGTCTCAAAATCCCCAAGCAATTACGTGTTTTCTAGCTGACCCGTGTTTTTAATATAATAACTTAATCAGCATTTTTTAAGCTATCCACCACTGGACACCATACATTCCTATTACCCTGGAGTGCAACTGATGATATCCAAGCAATTTACGTCACACAATAGTGGATATTATTCTCGGTATCAGTCTGCCGACGTGAAATTCCTGCATGCGATCTCACAGCGGCGATCATATTGTAATTTATTTAACGAATATGCACTGCAAAGCAAAACTGCTAGACTAAATCCCACATTGCCATCTTTTGTGCATATGCTTTTGTTCATATCACATATAATGGCAATCACAACAATTATCATATTCCTTTTAAGATAAACAATAGTTTATTAATATTTTTGATTCACAAATGATTCTTTTTTTATCACAACGACACATTTACTGGCTATAATTTTGCCAACTACATATAATTTCAAAGACCATTGACAATTGACTTGGAACAGACACATTTACAAGTTTTAGTCTGCAATATATTAATAAAAAACTTTTGCAAAAGAGTATGAACCTGCATATCCCCAAATCTTGAGAAGACATTGTGTACCAGTAGCATTTCACTGCTAAACTGCAATAAAATGCAATGCAATATACTGTTTGGCATTATTAACCAAGAAATAATAAAAAACCAAATCCCACAACCCTCAACGGTAGTTAAAATTTATGAGAATAATTACTGTACAATACATACAAGCATACAATCAATAGCAATATATTTATATAGATGGTAGGAAAAGCTTTTAAAAAAAGCTTCAGTCTTCTGTTCATAAAAATATTGAAAAACTCATAATTGTGAATGTGAAACTGAATATGACAACAGTTGTTAGACGTTCTGGGTACAGAGTATCCCTTTAAAAGATGTTCTGGGTACAGAGTATCCCTTTAAAAGACTTTTTGGCACCACAGTTAAAACCAGGGTAGAAAAGAGCCAGACTAACACTTTGGGATTCTGCAGCAATACTGCTGTAAGTCAGGTGATAAGCAGAGTAAACAACAAAAATCACAGTTTTGTTTTTATTTTACTTTGCACAAAAGCATTTATAAGGCCAAAGAAAAGGAAAACAAGGAGATGGCTAACAAGAAAATAAAATGAAAACCTATGAATGCCAGTTAAAAAATTTTGTTTATAAAATGTTACCTGGGTTACAAATTGTTAAAATATCTTTTTCCTCATAAAAATGCCACATTGAACGAGGCAAGTAATTAACACCGCGTGTGGCAGAGTGCGTCTCACACAGTGGTGACGGACAGGAAGGCGTTATGCACCTTCGCCCCATCCGGAGCCTTGGCCCCATGCGTCATCAGCTCCTGGATGGTCATCCAGTTGTCCAGGATCTTCTTGTTACGCCGCTTCATCATCTTCTTGTGGCTAAGCTCGATGATGCTGACCTCGTGCCGGGGCTCGGCCGCGCCTAGTGGCGCCTCCCGCAGGCACTCCAGCCGGCTGCGCTGCATGAACTCCCGGCGCCGCCGCTGCTCCCGTGCCCGGGCCAACTGCTGCTTGCGCTCCTCCTTACTCCAGTAGCGGCCCAGCTTGAGCTCGCTGGCAGCGTCGTCGTCCGTGGTCATGCCGCTGCGCTCCTCGCGGATCTTCAGCGCCCGCTCACGCAGGATTCGGTCCCGTGCCGGCCTCTTGGTGATGTACCGAGTGCCGTCGCTCCGCACCTTCACCTTCCACTCCATCTTGGGCTCCACGGCCACCAGGCTCAGCTGGCTCTGCGCGTACTCAACAGCCGAACGCTGCTGGACCAGGTGCATGTAGCTCTGGTAGTGCTGGGCATGGGCTGGGATATTCGTGTGCCGGTGCTGGGAGCTGTGGTATGGTGACAGATGGGAATCTGGAGCTACCTGGGCCTCATCCTGCCCGCAGCCCTCGTCATCTGCTGGTAGCGGCTGGTCAGACTCTGAGGGGTTGCTCGGTTCTGGACTGCTGGTAGCTGCTGGGCCGGCAGCTGGCTGGCTATGGCAGGCAGCACGAGTCCTGCTGAGGTTCTTCTGGTTGGTGATCCGGACTCGCCTCTGGAGGGAGTGGTCCGGTGAGCGGTCGACTGAGTGCCACACATGGTCAGGAGAGCGGTCCATGAGCAGGGGTGTACTGCGGCAGCTTTCTGCTGTATTGTAGGCACTCGAGCTGTCTTTGTCTGACTTCTCTGGGTGCTCGTTGATGTCAGCCAATTTGCCTCTTGGCAGGTTGGTGCATCCTTGGCTCCGGGAAGCCCAGTCATGGTTTGGGTCCCGGACCTTGCGGAGCTGGTGAGCCTGCATGATGTTCTGGCACTCCAGCTCAATGCTCCTCAGCTCTTCGTTGAGGAGCTGTAGCTCCCGGCCCACGCCGTCTTGCTCGGATAGGCTGCACTCAATGGTGCTGTGCCGGCTGTAGTACAGGCCGTACTCGCCACTGTTCCGGATGTGGCACTTAAGCTCCAGGAGCTGCTGAAAGTGATCGCATTCTGTTTCCTCATCTTCCTCATCCTCATCGTTCTCCTCTGGTACCTCAGGGCAGAGCGAGTTCAGGTGTGCTCCTGACACAAGGGTCTGGACACACTGTGGCCGAGGATTGGACCAGAGCTGATCCTGCTTGTCCTGCACACACTGAGCCAATTTCTTATGGACTTGGGCTAAGATTGCTGGCTTGGAACACCCCTTGTACTGCATACTCTTGTCTGAACGACCCATCCCACTGTCCTGGTTGTTGGATGAGCATGTTGCAACATCTGTAGTGATGTCGTCTTCCTCCAAACTCTTGGACTGCAGAGGAAAAATGTTTAAGTACATTAGAAGGTATAAGCATCGATACACCATCTGTCTGTCTTGTTGCATAATAACCACCATATTGATATGAAGTACTCAGCAAGAAATCACTCACATCCATTGTTTATTTAGCCAGCAATACTGAGCATCGGTCCACGGCAGAGCAAACCATGCATAATCAAGTAAGTAACTGGGAGTCTATAATTAAAAAAAGGCTAATTATAGTGAAACAGTCAGCTTTTGTATTTGTATCCCCATGGCTTACACTGTTTAACTTGCAAATAAATTAATTTACAGTATGCTAATCCATCCATCCATCTTCCAGTGCCTCATCCTGGTCAGGGTCACAGGGGGCTGGCGCTACCTCCCACTAATACCTCAACACACTAATACCTCAACACACTAATACCTCAACTAACCATACACTATGGATGAAGCATTTGTTTAACTTATAGAGGGCTATGTAGGTGTGATCCTGCTCCTTTTTTGGTGCATGACCTAAAGCCCTGGATTTAGATTGACTTCTCTAACAATACTGATCAACAGTCAGAAATAAGAAATGGAAATGAGACTAAATGCATTTTAACCTGAATGGTTCTCACTGAGCCGCCCTCAGATCTCAGCGCTGATGGCCCTCATGAAGAGCTGGGATAACCTTTACAGGACAATCATCAACACTCATGATGAAGGCCTGAGCGATTAGGGGCTAGCTGACATGCGTAAGATCATTATTATTTCCATCATTGCAGTTTCATTAAGGTGATGCAAGGCAATTTCCAGAAGGCCTCACTGAGATGTGTGGATGTAGAAGGTTTTTTGAAGCAGAATAATCCTAGCATGCAGTGCCCAGGCTTGCCCATGGTCTTTAGAAGCTCTGGTGCAAAAGCCACCTTCACTTTGAAGGCTGGGAGGCTGGGAAGGGCCCTTCACCGTGAAGGCCCGAGGCCAGGAAAGGCTACCGCCATCACTGTAAAGGCTGGGAAGAGCCCTTCACCGTGAAGGCCCGAGGCCAGGAAAGGCTCCCGCCATCACTGTAAAGGCTGGGAAGGGCCCTTCACCGTGAAGGCCCGAGGCCAGGAAAGGCTCCCGCCATCACTGTAAAGGCTGGGAAGGGCCCTTCACCGTGAAGGCCCGAGGCCAGGAAAGGCTCCCGCCATCACTGTAAAGGCTGGGAAGGGCCCTTCACCGTGAAGGCCCGAGGCCAGGAAAGGCTCCCGCCATCATTGTAAAGGTTGGGAAGGGCCCTTCACCGTGAAGGCCCGAGGCCAGGAAAGGCTCCTGCCATCACTGTAAAGGTTGGGAAGGGCCCTTCACCGTGAAGGCCCGAGGCCAGGAAAGGCTCCTGCCATCACTGTAAAGGCTGGGAAGAGCTCTTCACCGTGAAGGCCTGAGGCCAGGAAGGGCCCCTGCCTTCACCATGAAGACCCGAGGCCAAGAGGGCCCCCTGCCTTCACCATGAAGACCCGAGGCTTGGAAGGGCTCCCGCCTTCACTGTGAAGACCCGAGGCTTGGAAGGGCTCCCGCCTTCACGGTGAAGGCCTAAGGCCTGGAAGGGCTCCCGCCTTCACCCTGAAGGCCTAAGGCCTGGAAGGGCTCGCACCTTCACCATGAAGGCCCAAGGCTGGGGTTGGTTCCCACCTGCTCCGCCATGTGCTGCTCCTCCTCCAGCATCTCCCTCTTGAGCTCCTCTAGAAGGTCACTGTGTTCATCATCCAGCCAGACCTCCTCCATCTACTCAGCAGAAGGGGGAAGGAGCTCTGTGTGATCAGTGCTGGGGTGCGCAGGACCCCACCCATTCCCGATATTTATTCTATTCACCACCAGGACATTTGATTCTGCTAATCTAGGGCTTGGTAAGGTGACTCAGTAAAGGAGACGGGTAGAGAGCTGCCTCTGAAACTGCTGAAGTCCTTAAAGGGATTAACAAAGTGCCATATTTAATTACTGGAGGAGAAACAAGCATGTCTTGGTTTATCTACAGTGGTGACAGACCATTATGAACTCTGTGAAAGAAATTTTATTCCTGTTATATTTTTACCTAGGATGGGATTTGATGTTTGCCTCATTATAGATAAAGAGAATCTATTTATGTCACATGATTCTGACAAAGTCACACTACAAACCATAACCAAACTAAAAATGTTGCTGCATGACCTGAAGCAAGCATTTCACACAAGACCTACTGTGTCTGCGAAACAGATTTGAAATATTGATACCCATATGAAGTTCCATCTAGAGGAACACCTCGAAACTGATTTACGGGATTGTGTGACTAGATCATTATTTGTCAACCCAGTCCTCAGGCATCCCCCCGACTGTCCACATTTTTGCTCCCTCCAAGCACATCTGTACCACGTGTTGGAAATTTCTGACTGTGTTGAAAATTACACCTACTTTCCGAAACCTACTGGACTTCAGTCAACCCACCTGCACGTCTGGCCTGGCAACCAGCAGGATGAGACTCCTGAAATCCTCACTGGAGAGCGCAGCCACGGCCTCCTCCCGGTCCTGCACGTCACGCCCGTTTATCTGCCAGGCATGCGTGTGGACACACACAGACACACATACACGTTTGTACTCATATCTTTGTGGGGACTGTCCATTCATTTCTATGGGAAGAACCCTAATCCCAACAATGACAACGTTAACCCCTACCCAGCCCTAACCTTAACCATAAGAGACCAAACAAAATGCAAGATTTACACACACACAGACAGACAGACAGACACACACACACACACACACGGGTGAGTCGTTAATCCCTTCATCCTTGGCCCCACCAAAACATAACCAACCAAGAGAGGCTGGGGGAAATCTAGGCAACCACTGCTACATCTCCAGCTCCAGGAAGCTCCTGAGATAAGCATCCCCAGTCTATTATGCCCCTGCAGAGGGGGGTTGAGGGCCCCATTGATTGTGGGGCTGCCAACAGTCGCCGGTGGGGGCGGTCATGTTCATAAAAGCATCCTTCTAACATACATCTGGCAACACAATTAACTGGCGGCAGACAGCTGCTGTTTGTCTCTGGCCGTGCAGAGTAATGTGGCTGTCACCGGCAGATAATGGTGCCGGATCTCCCGGCTCTGGGAATCTCCGTGCCTAAATCGGTCATGCCGCGGTGTCACCCTGACGCACACGCAGCAGCTCAGATATCGGCAGCCCCAAACTGTGCCTGCGGACCACGCCACCCTGGAAAGCAGCCCTGAGAAATGACTCCCAGTTAATAAGGTAGGAGCTGCTCTGCAGAGGTAGAAGATGAATCCCCCCCCCAATGTGTCATCTCCGGTTTGATGACAGTTGTTGTTTGGTCTGCAACAGCTGAAAGTGTGTAGAAAGGCTGGTAGGGAGACGATCAGGCGCGCCGTTACCTGTACAATGCGGTCCCCCTCTCTGATGCGGCCGTCCTTGGCGGCGATGCTGTTCGGCCCCACCTGTGAGAGGGAGCGACGGCATCGTCAGCGCGGAGCCACGGGACATCTAAGCACCGCTCTCTGCGCGGTTCACCCTGGGAGGATGCCGAGAGCGGCTGTTTGGCCACGGAGGTGCCCGCTCACCGCTACAGGAGAGCTGCTGGAACCGCCGAGATAACGCGACATCTGCAGCAAATCCCGGAGACGGACGTCCCACTCCATCCCGAGCGCCATTTCCGTTAAATCCCCGGTATTCAGCCACCACCATCATTCACAGCGCATAATTAATTCATTGTACCGCCTGGTGTTTGTGTCCTTAGCAGAGCGGATACTAACGGGATGTCAGTTAGCGGCGACAGCCCACGTTTCACATTCCTTACATGTTCAGCCCTCAGTAGCTCGCGGGCCTGAGACGACTTCAAACAAATCTGCGTCGCGGAGACTTGATGGCGCTTTCTGCGTGTCGCCAACACGTGGCAGAAAAATCACTGTTCCCAGAGGGTACGAGCGCTACAAATCTGCCAGCAAAATAAGTTTCCCTAAGACGAGACACGTCTCTGAAATGGGTGGAAAGAGGAGACACTTTCATCGCGATTCTCCGTGAGAAATGGATTTATGCTCATTCCATTTTTGTATTTGCTGCATATGTACAGGATATATATTTTTCCTGTGAATTCTGCTTTTGTGGTTATGCCACAAAAACGATTGCATTCAACATATAACCATTAATAAGCATATATGTATAGACGTGTGTGTGTGTGTGTGTATATATATATATACACAAACACACAACCCACACACCTACACACACATGTTCACACATTTATATACTGGAAGTAAACACGGATTAATCCATATCTTCAAAATAATCACATAAATATATTTATAAAGCGTTACCAGGTTTTAGCTGCAAATCATAATGACATGTTATGTTATTCACACTGAATATTAACACGGTATTAACAAATCAAACTGCAAATGCATATTCCACAACAACCAGAGCAGAAATAAAACGACAGTTCCTCGCGAGCAGAAATATAAAAGACGCACACAGGGATTTATAATGAGAAACGGCTAACATTTCCTTTGATCGGCCGTCTATAAATATCGCGGTGGGTTTGTTTTGAAAGCCTGATGCTATCCGGCGCTACAGCGGGACAGCTGGGAAGACAGCGATTCCCAGCAGGAGCACCATTCTGCCGCCGAGCACCCAGACAGCAACCTTGGGGACCTGTTATTGTGAAAATCGTCTGCATATCTGTTTGTGTACATGTGTTGTACCGTCAGGAGGGATAGTGCGAATACCGGTAATAGGGAACGTTGCCATTTTACACTCTGTAAGAAACGAGAAAGGTGTCAGAGAGACCTAATTAAAACCCACGATTTAAATATGAAGGAGGATATTTCATGATACATCATGGACTTGATTTTCAGTCTGCAAAGGAGAAGTGTTTGGGTATGCAGTCATGATACCAGTTAACACCTGCAGTAATCCCTTACCAGACTAATCTCTGTCAATTGTTATTTCAAAGTAAAAACTAGTTTGTTGTGGCTTCATCGGCACCAATTGGAAGCATCCTAATCAGTTTTGGATTCTCTGGATCATGAGTTTAATGCTGCTTCACTAAATGAATCATTGTGATGCCAGAGTACTGTATAAGCACCTTTCTCAATGGTGAAAAGCAGCATAACCTTTTGCGGAACTGAACCTGCACACAATATACTGATCAGACTGATTAGGCTACTGTGCTAACTGGTTAAATATATATGATTCGACTCAGGGGCTTCAGAAACATTTTGAATGTGGGTGGGGGGGGGGGGGCACACTTGAAAACAGCGCTGGGTGAACTATTATTTTATGTTAAATGTGGGGGGGTCCAAACGAATGATTATGAAATGTGATTTAATGGCGGCGACACCCATCATTCGACTGCAAGACCAGCAGGAAGCCCCTGACAGGTACTGACCTCGCTAACGTAGATGGCCACATCGTCCTCGTCATCGGTCCTATAACAGAGCGTCAAGCCCAGCTTCTCCTGGCTGTTCAGCCGGCAGAGCTCCACTTCCTGTAGAGGTGAGGCCGTAAGGGAAGAGGAGGACCAAACACAAAGCAGGAGGTGAAGGGATCACTGTAAGGGTGCCAGGAACGCTGACAGGGAGGACAGGAGACGCATGAGACACAAGTCAAGGCTGACTGCTGTCCTCATGCTAACCAACCAAAACGCTGCACTGGGGTTACTTTTTATGATGCTTGCATTATCAAATCTTCTGGAATACCTTCAAGACAAATATGAACTTTAATTCATCATTTGCAACTCATTATGAGGCAGAGAATAAGAGTTTGCAGTTAGAATGTTATTGTGTATTCCGATAAGTCTTACATTTCTTTCACCACTTCTGCAGTCAGCAGTCATGGTGCACGTAAAATATTTATCATGTTCTCCAAGACTGATGAAAGAAACCACAATCTTAGTTTTACCTAGAAATCCTCCAAGGGTCCAAACACCCATCACAACTGCCTTAGATTTCAGATTAACAAGCATCAAATTGTTATTTTATTCGGGGCAAAGTGATATTTTTAAAATAGAGCTGCATAAAGAATCCGCCAAGGCTTTATTAGAGATAACATTAATATAAAATAAGGGCGATCTGGACTTCATGGAGCACACGTCTTTGATTGCACCCACATGTGTCCAGGCGGATTTTAATTTGTGCGAAAAAGCATTCTGACAAAACAACTGCTGCACTTTGAAAGCACCATACACAAGGATAAAAGGAGCCAAGGGAATGGTGAACTCTGATTTGCATCATCTGTCTAAATAATTAAACTGCAGTGCCTGTAGTTTACCAAAATAATGAAGCAAGTGGAGGCCAGGAAATCTATAGGACCTGACTCTACTCAATAGTGAGGAAGCCAAGCAAAGGCAGATGCTAGAGGTCATCTGTTTTCTGACAGCTACTCTAGTTGAACATCCAAGTGAGTCTAAACCTCCTTCCAGGGCTTCCAGCTAAAGGCTGAGGGTCTCCTCAAAGGGCAGACAGCAGAGGCTCCTTTCCACTACCGACGTCCAGTGGCTCTGTGAGAAATGGGGAGTGCACGGCATTAACTATGGTGCATGTCTGGATGTTCTGTGTCGTACCTCAGAAGCAGATGTGCAAAGTGAGAAGTACCGACTGCAGATCCATCTGAGAATGACGGATGGTGAAGCACCCATTAGTTAGGGAAGAACACACCCGGAATTTTATCCAAACTACTCGAGAGGTGGAGATGGTTTCTTCATGCTGAAGGCATGAAGCAGGGAGGATGTATCACTGGAAAAGCAGTATGGGAGCGGTGTGGGTAAAAGGGCCAAGTGGACACATGGCTTCACCTGCAAAGCCAGCAGCAGGCAGTGAAATTAATGGGTTTGAAGTCCCCTGGAAATTTGTTGGAGCCCCTCCTCAGAATTAATGTCTGGCTGCAGGTCTTCCCAGCAGGGTGTGAAAACGTGGTATATAACAGGAGGAATTTGCTTCACTTCACTCTCTTTTTGGATATGCTCCCAAAAATAGGGGCAGTGGTGGCTTAATGGTTAGGGAAGTGCACTTTTAATTGAAAGATTGCTGGTTCGAATCCCCGACCAGCAAGGTACCACTGTGGTACCCTGAGCAAGGTACTGCCCCCCAAGCAGGTACCCGTGCTATGTCACGATGTCACATATGGGTTAAATGCAAAGGACACTTTTCATTGTTGTGCACTGTGGTATGTCAACACTGATCACCTAATTCTAAATACAGCCCTAACTTGCCATAACCTACTAGCATGTGGCCTCAGGGGCCAACACTGTGTCAAGTCCCCTGTGACTGGCAGATTCACATTAAAGCATCTGTCATTTAAATATGTAACACGTAATGATAAAAATATATGATCAAAGTACCTGTACGCCTGCAAAGAGTGATAATAGTAAACAGAGACATATGGTAATGCCGTGACAGAAAAGTAATGGCTGCTCATTCTGAAATCTAGGAAAAACCACCGGCAACATTTGTCACGTTCGTCTCCGGTCAGGGACACAGTGGTGCGTCGTGTTCCTGTCTGTTTGAAACTCGTGGCGTGACCTTCGCACAAAGCTAAATTTCAATTGAGTTGCCCTTTAACGAATTAGTGAACGTCACGCAGGCAAACTAATTAAATATGTGCGCTAGCCCTTTTAGGGGGAGCCATAGCGCTCGATGCATCCTGCCGGCCCGTCGAGGAAGCTTTAGTAGGGATGCATATCTCGATCTCCCTGGTTTCACCCATCAGCTCTCCCTGACCGCCTGGGAGAGGTCCGCGCTAAATTAGCGGGTGAGGTCTTGTGGTTACAGTGGATTACCTCCCGTTTTTGGCTTGCAACACATACAGTCATAATGATTAGGCCTTTGATTTTAAGAAACCAAAACAGCGTCCCCTGGGGTCCGCTGGCCCGACTGCGGGGTGGGCGGTTACTGTAGCACAGCTGTGCTGTGAGTGTCATCATTCAGGGCCGCTCATAGCACATAGCAAGAAATGCTGCAAAACTATTTATTTCCGTTCAATACAACGCCACCTGCTGGTTTATTTGCCAAGCATTTTCTCAGGAAGTTACACTCAAATGCCATCATCACCACCCAGCTGTCCCAGTTGTATGGAGAAACTGGCTGAATCAGTTAAATTAATAAAACCAGGTCATACTAAGCAAAAGACTATCAGGCATATATATTCAAAAGTAGAAAAGAAAACATCGTTGGATAAAAGGGACCAGACTAGAAGATTCAGGTTTAGTATACTTGGCCAGTTTGAGTGTTGATGATTAAAAATCACGAGGTAGATAGAGGCTGTTCTCACCAAGGCTGCTGACTAGAGGACAAATGGCCCAGAGCACTTGCCAGGCCGAACAAGCAAATGCACAGCCAGGCCGAACGTGCAAACGCACAGCCAGGCCGAACGAGCAAACGCACAGCCAGGCCGAACGAGCAAACGCACAGCTAGGGGCCAAATGGGGAAACGCACAGCCAGGCCGAACGAGCAAACGCACAGCCAGGGGCGAAACGAGCAAACGCACAGCCAGGGGCCAAACGAGCAAACGCACAGCTAGGGGCCGAACGAGCAAACGCACAGCTAGGGGCCAAATGGGGAAACGCACAGCCAGGCCGAACGAGCAAACGCACAGCCAGGCCAAACGAGCAAACGTACAGCCAGGGGCCAAACGAGCAAACGCATAGCCAGGCCGAACGAGCAAACGCACAGCCAGGGGCGAAATGAGCAAACGCACAGCTAGGGGCCGAACGAGCAAACGCACAGCTAGGGGCCAAATGGGGAAACGCACAGCCAGGCCGAACGAGCAAACGCACAGCCAGGCCAAACGAGCAAACGCACAGCCAGGGGCGAAACGAGCAAACGCACAGCCAGGGGCCAAACGAGCAAACGCACAGCCAGGGGCCGAACGAGCAAACGCACAGCTAGGGGCCAAATGGGGAAACGCACAGCCAGGCCGAACGAGCAAACGCACAGCCAGGCCAAACGAGCAAACGTACAGCCAGGGGCCAAACGAGCAAACGCATAGCCAGGCCAAAGCGTTATTCATCACCAAGATCCACCTATGAGTTAGCAAGATTTATTCACAATCAAAAGTCCCTCCTTATGAGGGATATCCTGTGATTGCAAACAGTGTTGACTAGCCAGTAAATTGTACTAATGTGCACAGCATAGCATTAAGCTAAACAGTACAGGACGAAGCTTAGGTGGCCAGTCTGTAAAGAGGGCGTGAGGACCTGTAGCTGAGGCTGGCTGTCAGAATAACCCCAGGCTTTAATGTCAGAGCTGCCTTCCCACTTCAAATTTTCCTTGTCTGGTCAGTTCTCACCAACGTTCTCTGGCAAATTATCCCACTGAAGCAATAATTAACATTATCAGTATTACTCGCTGTGTCTAATGGATGAAGGTCATTAAGGCCTCCTGCTTAATACAAAAACATAATTTATTCCTGTGTTCACTTTATGACTTTTCTTTGTGGAAGATTAGAGAATATTTTGATGGAAGTATAAAAGGTAAAGCAGAAGCTGAACCTTCAGTTATGGACTTTTCACAACGAAACAACACAATAAAAAAAAATGTAAAATAGAATTTAATAAATTAAATGAGGTCTGGAAAATATACTTTGCTGATACTTTCTCAGAATTAACAGAATATGACAACGCACATGAATATATGAATTGTATCTTTGGAGGATTATGGAAAGAAAATGTATACGAAAGACGAGAGCCTGTGGGCTGCCACCGTTTGTTCGTCGTTCTGTGAGATGGAGAGAATGCAGTAGGAGGGATTAAAAGTCGGGCCTCAGCTGTGTGGCGGCGCTGGTCCCTTATATCTGCAGCAGGGAGCCTGAAGGGATCCCTGTGATCCCAGTCTGTCTTACTGACTGGGATGTGTGGTCTTTGGAGTGTTTGCCACCATCCCTGGAGGCAGAGTCCCTCAAATAGTTCCGGAGGGTTATACGAATCGCTCGTGAATCAACCTCCATTCAAGAGGCAATGATCGTTTTTTGCTTGAACTACAAAAAGCTTGCAGGGTGACCCAGTTATTCAACCAATCCGTCTCATTCAACCTAATGTGGAACCTTGCTGCGACCCAAGCATGAATTCATTAAAGGTGAAGATGATAATGGATTGCTGGGGCATCTGGAGACCCCAGAAACCGGAAAGGTACGCCTTGTCATTTTGACCATATGCTGTCATTTGTGCCTAATACACAAAGAGCACAGTGGACAGGAAAACGGCACCGTGAGGGCTGAAGGTGAACTGGGGGATTCCCAAGGTAGCCATAGAATGAAAAGAAGAATGAGGACTTACCTCATACTCAAATTCCTCCGCTCTGTCCCCATCGGGCACCACGTTGGAGAGGTAGTCTGAGCCGCCGTAGCACTCGCGGTCCATTGTGTGAAGGGAATGGCAGCTGTGACGGACAATGGAACACAGCACATTATCTCGCACTTGATTTATTTTGTCCTTTTTTTCTTCAAAAGCCACTCAGGTATCTTACAAATTTATGGACGCCAAGTGGAAAGTCCTTTTCACAAGGGTACAGCAGCTTCATTGTCTGAGATTTGAACCAGTGAAGATGCACACAAAAAGCGAGTTTGCCTTACGCTCCTCGGTCTTCATGGAGAAGAAACAAAAGTAAAGTCCCCGTAAAGCCGGCTGCTTCAAAACAGAGTGTCTGAGAAAAGCCTTTGTTCTAATTAATTACTCCAGCCTCACACACGCTGTTAGCTTGTTATTTAATCTCATCTCCTTTTTATAAATTTATCATCCAGAGGGGAATTCTCCAGCATGTTCGACAGCTAGAAAGAGAAGTTATCTCCATACCATCAAACAAAGGTTTTTGATCTCAGAAGAAAACACCTCGAGAGACCTCCTGGAAGAGAATCTCGGCAGAAGATTCAGGATAAATTCATGCAAGATAAAAACAAAAATTAAAACACAAAGCAGTATTGCAAAAAATAAGAGCATATAACATCTGCAAAATAAGACCCATATACATTTGTGATGACATTAGGCCCAAAATTTCAATGAAAACTCATTAGATCCCGTACTTAATTAGCAGAGAACATTCCACGGCCAATGAATAAATTTGCAAAATCATTTGATGGAGAGGTTTGAGCAAAAGGAGTCATTAAGATGATAACACTGTCACAATAAATGTCATCCTGCACTTTAACTCTCCCCAATATGAAATGGAAAACACAAATTTTATGGTTTTTGTTAAAGAGATAAAGGCTAAAAAGCAAAATCAGTAAAATGCGCCAATATTTCGCTTTCTCAAGCCTATCAAAAATTAAAGGGTTAATATGCATCTTGACACACGGGTACTTATGTCTGACAAAACACATTTCAATTTGTAATTCAGGCCCTCATAAGCCAACATATAAATTTTAAATAGCCAATAGCTAAAATAGCTAAGAACAGTTTTTTCGCACATGATGATCCATATTTTTCTATAATTAATCATATATATCAGTAACAAAGATGACAAATTTTCTGTCCAATGAGCTCTTGTACTGATTTGGTGAGTTGTAAGAAATTCTAGTTTTGGTTTTTGATGGAACCTGTTTCCCGAGCCTGCTTCCTTAGCCCGTTTCCTGAGCCTGCTTCCCCTACCTTTTTCCTGACCCTGCTTTCCCAGCCTTTTTCCTGAGTCTGCTTCCCCTACCTTTTTCCTGAGCCTGCTTCCCCTACCTTTTTCCTGAGCCTGCTTTCCCAGCCTTTTTCCTGAGTCTGCTTCCCCTACCTTTTTCCTGAGCCTGCTTTCCCAGCCTTTTTCCTGAGCCTGCTTCCCTGGCCTTTTTCCTGAGCCTGCTTCCCTGGCCTGTTTCCCGAGCCTGCTTCCTCAGCCTGTTTCTTGATCCTACTTCTGCCGCCTGCTTCCTCAGTCAATTTTCTGAGCCTGCTTCCCAAGCCTGCTTTCTCAGCCTGTTTCTTGATCCCATTTCCACAGCCTGCTTCCTCAGTCTGTTTCCTGAGCCTGCTTCCCCGGCTTGCTTCCCCAGCCTTTTTCCTGAGCCTGCTTCCCCACACTCTGCTTCTTCAGCCTGCTCCTGCACACACTCTATGGTGAGGGCCATACCTGTCAGAGAGCAGGAAGGGACAGATGTCAGGCACCGGCGGGGTCAGAGGTCGCAGTTTGGCCAGGGCCATAATGTGCTCGAACGTGATGTCTGTCTGGGTGCACACGTCCACCACGTGGACTTCCTGAGAGGTGCCATTGCCCCTGGCGACGGGACTCCGGCGTAGCACCTGGACCACGATGGGGTCCTTGGCAGAGTGGAACATCTCCGCGGACTCATCATGACTGCCCTTGGAGAGGTCCTTCCCATTCACCTGTACGGAGAAAACACACGTCACATCAACACACAAGGACTATAAAGCTGTAGCTAAATTGAAAAGGCCAATGGGGAACTGGGCCTCTTTGAATATTCTTAAAATGCACAATCAGAACTGATGTGCGAATGTAGGTGTGATTGTGTGTTGCTTTACATGTAGGTCGTCTGTATTTGCGTTTGATTGTCATTTGAGTAACTGCATTGTTTATTTCAGCTGTGCATTAGTGAGCAAATGGTGCCATGGGAACCAATCACTGTGCAGCAAAGTGCATGGCTGACCAGAAAGAAACTGAAGGAAGAATGAAGATCGAAGTTGTGAAAGCGATGATAAGGACAGTACATTCAGAATGTAACAAAATGCATTTCCAAATCTGAGTATAAGTTACCATACAAGTGCTGAGATTCCATCTGCAGGATCTCTAGGATTACCAGCAACTACTGCTAAATGTTAACAGGAAAGCACTCGCATGTGGCTGCTAATGGGAAGAATCCCATTGGCTGTCGGTTCCTAAGGAAGATACTGGAGACTCGTAAGCTGCCATAGGCATCCCCTGCCAGCGTGCTGCCTGGCAATTACAGGGCAGTGACGGCTGGTCCTGAAGGAACGGGCAGATAGGTCATCCAGATCCGCGCCGGGATCTTTCAGGGCAGGCGTCCAGCAATAAATAAGCGCTAATTCCCTGTGCTCAGGTGTAAAGGTGACCTTTGCGAGAGGGATGTCGCATTAATCACCAGCCAGGGGCGCCGTCCGGAGCAGCGGCAGCATGCCACGGCAGCATGCCACGGCGGGGAAGCGACAAATAGGGCAGGTGCCACAGAAATAGGCAAACAAACACGTGAGCAGACTTCCTACACTTGGATTCTCTGAGCACCGTCTATGGCGGAACATCTTAAAGGGGAAAAACAAAAACTGAAAAATTAAAGAGATTCTCTAAGCCCTGTAAAGGCAAAAAAGGGAAAACAAGCCTATAAATGTAGAAATTGCAGATCAAAAAGAAGATCATAGATTACTGAAGCCTCTTGATCATGGCTGAGTCAGACGGAGGGTCTTGCCATCACCGGTTTGGATTGGACATTATTGGACTGAGCTAATTTCAGCGAACAGAAATCTGAAGTTAAATATACTGACCCTCGTGTGCTACAGTATGTCTCTTGCCTGCAGAACCCAATCCTGACACTGAGAGACTGGAAACAAAGAAGCTGGATTTGATAAAGGAGCCTGTCCACAGCTGAAAACACTCTCAGAAAACAAAGGCTTAAAAGAAGCAGGGCCAACTCATGGAGCGGGAGAGGAGTCCAAAGCAGCGCCATCTGGAATAAAGAGCCGGCCATGAACAATGGGCTAGAAGACTGACGCTAAGATAGGCGCTTGCTAGTAGACTGACGCTAAGATAGGCGCTTAGGGCCATGGTGGGGGCACGTGCAGGCTGTTGGCAGTCCCGCATGACCCACAAATTAATGTCCGCCAGATGGAAGTAGAGCAGGGCTCCTCAGATTTGGTCATGACCAGAAGCTATGGGTCACAGACTAGCATGATTTCATCTGGTAGAGTGAAAGGACAGACCAATAAATGCACTCACTCATAATCAATGCCTTAACCCGCTCTCAGCAGCATACTGTCATGGGGATGATGGCACAGATGCACGGACACCGGGCGGCACCAACCGGCACCGACCGACACAGACTGGAACCAACCAGCACCGACTGCGTCATTAAGACAGAGAACGTCACAGAGGCTGCTGGCTGCTGTCCTCGCTGTCTCCCATGCCAATGTGTACTGGGACAGCTCCCGGCTCTGATCACCCTACTATCCCATAATTCTGAACCTGTTTCCTCTCTTATTCCCCCCCCAACCCGGTCTCTTGCATGAATGTAACATTCACACAAACTCGGTATCTCCAGAATCTCCTTGACATTGCTGTTCAGTTACCACATGGTCAAAAAAACCTGATGCCAATTATTAGCATAAAGTCCTTGTAGGTGTATTGCTACTGGGCTCACGGACGCTCACAGGTAAACAAATATTGACCATATTGGGTAGAGTGAGCAAACACAGGCAACATAAATATTTAGGCCAGCAACAGGCAGTCTATCCACTCCTGACAATCTGTCTCCTCTCCCCCGGCTTGGTTTGCAGCAGACCATCGCCAGAAGAGTTTCTGTATACTTTGGAGACGGAACAAGAGGGGGGCGGGCTCCTGTCCATCCGCTGGTTGTTTGCTGAGCCTGGGCGACACGGAGTAGGGCCACTGGCATCTGTGCTGTCATCCTGCCTTATCCACAGAAGAAGAGCAACATACCTTCTGCCTTTTGCGCACGGCTCAGGAAGTGGTCTGACCCATGTGGCCATTGACTGTGGGCGTTCTGCAATAACGCTGAATGGGGACTCTGATCAGTCCATTAACATACTACAGGTGCTATTTACTTCACAGGCTGCATCGACTGGACTAGAGTGGAGACTCATCACATTGGAATTTACTTGAATTCTACCCGAAGAGGAACCTGCAGCCACAAACACACACACAGCAGAGAGCTTGGCCAGCCTGCGCATTCAGCCGCTGATTTATAATCGCCTGCAGGTGATTTATGTCCCACCGTAAGTGGAGATGACTGCGGTGCAATCAAGTCTGGGCAATAGGGTCTAATACACCATTAACTACTTCATGATGCAGGATTAACCATGTACGTGATTTTACAGCCTCTTAGCATTAAAACGTGCACTAATTGAATGTTTGTGTTTATAATGCGGTGGAGGCTGCGGCTTCCTTGTGTTTTAGGTACTCATAAATGACATGCACCTCAATGCTCTCTTCAAGGTTAATCTACCAACATAAACAGAGTAGAGTAAACAATTCTGTCCCGCGGCCTATTACACCCTGCACAGGGCAGAAGGCGGGGGGCACTGTGGGTAGGATGCCAGTCTACCAGAGGGCACAGAAACACTCACAGGCTATGAGCAGCTCAGAGATGCCAGTTAGGCTAAGCGCGCATCTCCATGGCATTGGGGAGAACTAGCAAACTCCACACACACAGCGGGATCCCAACCCCCAGACCTGAAGGTGTCCTGCCCACCTAGAAAAAGGTTTCCCTTTTTAGACTCAGTTAGCCTGCCCTGCCCCACACTCAACCCATCTGCAGTACTGCCACTAGTATCCAAGCTGCCAAAGTTTCAATAAAAAACACTGTGAAGCAAAAAATAAAATAAACTGTGACTTTAATACACACGTTTCCAACCATTAAAAAACATTATCCTGACATAAAGTCACTACAATAAAAAATATTGATAACATGTTAGCATTTCAATATGGCCGCTAAGGGAAAGATGCGCTTCTTGAATGTTTACATGAATAATATAACACTCAGCACACAAAGCATGCTGATCTCGGTATTCACATCTCTGTAAGAATCCAAAGACTGACACCTTCATAGTTTTCAGGCTAATTTTAGTCTCGAAAGAAGCTAAAATGCTCAGAAATAGAAAAACCTACAGTTACCCCTGAATATATAGCATCTGTGATGCCATCAGTTTTCACCAGTCGGATTTCGGCAAGTAGACTGTGCCTGCACACCATTCACAGCGGAATGTGTTCCTGTGTTTTAAGCATTTTACAGTATTTCAGGAAGGTCCGATCGTTAGCACAATTTTTGAAGAGGGCACAAGCAAACACAAGACGATGTTTCACAAAAGTGAGAATCAGCAGGTAACATGCCGCTCTGAAGCCGCTGAAAGAATATTTTTATTTAATATTTATTTTCAAAAATAAGTTATTCTTAAAATAACTGAAAACATTTAAGCAAAACTAATTTAAAACATATAGCTGCAATTTCACGCATCCGTAAAACTAAACTGGCCCCTTTTTGAACACTTGAAAACACTAGGCTGTGGTTGAGACTAATCGTGAGTCCTGGTGTAAAGTGACAGTGTACCTGGTGAGCCAGTGTGCTGCCCTTCACAAAGCCAGTCGCAGAAGTTCACACCAATATATCTTATAAAATGGAATGTGAAGCAGAGCCGACCGCACTGGAAAAGGTGAGTCCCCCTCATCACCATTTCGTCGCAAGGGTGCATGTGACCGAAGCTGTGATGGAACGGCAGTGGCTGCGGAAAAGGTGCGGGCTGCAGGAAATGGGGAAGGCTACAGCGAGCTGAGGGACAGCAGAGCGGCATGTCACACACGAGCAGGAACAAGGACGGCATGTAGGTCAGCCTTCCGCGGGGGCGAGCCAGCGAGAGCCACCGGCCACAGCCCCCCCAGCCCCCCCTCGCTAATAAACAGGTGGGACGTGCCGGCGGCGATACGGCCCAGCCGCTGCGAGCGGGAGGACAGGCGGCGTCATGGAGACGGGGCGCGAGTCTCAGCAGCTGCTGGCGTAGATATAGGATGGGAGGGAAATCGCTAGCAGATCAGGTGAAGAGGTGTGTGTGTGTGGGGGGGTGGGGGGGGGGGGATAATCAGGGGAGCCTGAGACGGACACAAGCCATGCTTGTAGGTTTTGGTCCTGAGGCAGCTCTTTAAGGGACTGAGGGACAGCAGAGCGGCATGTCACACACGAGCAGGAACGAGGACGGCATGTACTACAAAACAAACAGTCACGTCACTCAGCCGACAGTTTACCAATCCGCATGGAGTCTGGCCCTTGCAGAAGCTCGCCACCGATCCATGTAGCGCATCTCTCTACTACCGGTCTACCACATCAGTGGCAGTAACACGGTCTTACCCGCATGTAGATACCTCTACACCACAGCATAGTCAAGATAACACTAAGGAACCCCCCCCCCCCCAAAAAAAAGCAGTGACGCCCACAGCTAGCATTTGATGCAGGTGGCTTTGGATCATGCACAGAGCAAGATTGCAACAAGAAGGTGTGAGCCAGTGTGTGGCCCAGATGGTTGGGACACTGCATCTGTGATCAGAAGGTCGCTAGTTCAAACTGCATGATTGACAAAGTGACATCACCTGTGGCTCCTAAGCGTGGCCCTTAAACACTAATCGCTCCAGGGACACTCTGAGACTCTGACTCCGCTCAACTGTACGTTGCTCTGAATAAAAGTCCCTGCTGAATAAATGAAAACAATGTGACAATGAACAGGAGTGAATGGAGGCATGAATATTCCAGAGAGGAACTGAGCAGTGAACAAATCAATGAGATGCTTGCATAGGCAGCTAAATGGCCAAAATAATGTCTAATATCCAGGTGAAAAAGCTAAATCTTCAGGCACTGCTGAAGCCAGAAAGTTCATTATGTTGCTAGTTTGCTAAGAAAATCTGTCCGCACAGAAAACTCATTACCCATATCATCTAACTGCAACTAACGATTATTTTGATAATTGATTAACTGATGATTGTTTTTTTATTTTTTTTCGATTAATCAATTTTTTTTTCTAAGGTGAGAGACAGCATAGTATGAGTATGCACAGAAGCACAGTAAATAAAACATTCATAATCTTTTTAAGTTAATAACTGCTGATCTAACAAAGCACAGTGAAATAAAATAAATGGACGTTGGGTGATGCTGCCAAGTGCTGAGAATAAAAGGGAAGTGTAATTAATATACTGTTTGTACAGATATTAAGTACTAGAGTTGTAGTCAAGACCACCTAAACCCTGACTGAGACCAGAGTGTGTCAAGACCGAGACAAGACCAAGACTCTGAAGGGCCGAGACCAAAACCAGGGCAGGGACTGAAGATTAGTAAATGTACATAATAATATAATAATCAAAATATTTTAAATAAGATGAACATCAATCGTTGATTTTTTTCCCCAAGTAAAATAAAAAATAAATAAATGCAGCACTTGAACCTAAACATGCAGCTCAGCAAAGTTTTTGGAAACTTTCTAAACATTTCTAATTTAGTCCAAATCATGGTGCTTTAGATAATGTATTCAGTGCTCCAGTTTTTTCATGTAAAAGCACAGACTACCGCTGCTGCTACTAAGGATATTATTAAATAATCCTCTAATGTTATTTAATGTTGATACACATAAGTGACGGGGGCAGAGAGCACGGGAGCGAGTGTGTCTGCACTTATTACGGACAAAGTAAACATTTATTGCGGAGAAAAAGCCATTTCCGCATTTTACGCTGAAAATGCGCCGCTTGCGCTCTCGTGAAACGCCATAGACTTTAGTGACTGAACGGCGCAAATAAGACGATTGGTGAGGAAAAACCCGTGAACAGCAGGCGGCAAATTTCGTTTTAAAACGTGTCCGGTTGTGTGCGAATACTACAGTGATGAACTGTAAATAAGATAAATAACATAAGGCTATTTAGTTTGTTTAATAAAAGGACAAGCCTTAAATGACTTCTGTTGTGATCTGGCGCTATATAGAAAATAAAATTAACTTGGGGCGCCCCCCCCCCCCCTATTAGAATGGTAGGGTAAATACTTTGTGGTATATGTAGCCACATTTGATAATAGTCGATTGTGTTGACATCTTTCCCAGACAACCACGACTTCACCTGTGTTCATGTGCACACGCGCGTGTGTGTGAAGGGGCGGGGCGGGTAACGCGGTCGGCAGTAACATCATTGGTTGCACTTGAAGTGAGAAGTTATCCAATCCGTAAGTAAACGGCTCATTAATAGGAATATTCTCAGAGTTGTGGTCTCGGCTGGTCTCAATAAAATCCTGAGTCCATGACAAGAATGAGTACAAATACGGCTGATTCAAATACAAGATCGAGACCTTCAAAAACTGGTCTTACTACAACATTTGATATTGCTATAAATTTCTATCATGAAGAAATGAAGCAGTGGTGTAGTGGTAACAAGAAATTTAAAGTGGGTAAACTATATGTACAGCAGTAAAAACGGTGGGTAACTCTATTTATATCCTTAACATTAGTGATCTCAAAAAAGGTGAGTAAACGCTGATTTGTCAATTTAAAAGGTGCATAAACGGCGTTTATGTGCATTTACCCTCCACTACTACACTGAATGAAGGGTTTGCGTCTCCTTTTTCTTTATGGCGGTCGGCATCCAGCTTAATGGTGCTTTACTGCCACCGCGGCTTTGGTTAGCTTACTGCTCCCAAATTAGGGGGCAGCCACTGTACTTATGTGTATAATAACGTAGACCAAACTAATCGATTCTTAAATTAGTTGCCAACTATTTTAATAGTTGATTTTAATCGATTTAATCGATTAGCTGTTGCAGCCCTACTCTGATTTGCACCTTTTTCCTTTTAGAAGACATGTACTTTGGTGAAGGTGGACCGAGTTCATCAATCACTGACCAGTCAGCGCTGGAGGTTTAACTCAGTCCCAGAGCTTAGAGGTCAGCTGCAGAGACAAGGAGGAGCCATAAAAATATCAAGGCACCGGGGAAATGTGACAAATCCCACATCTCCACCAGCGGGAAACAGGCAGCCTTTAACCTGCTAAAGCATAAAGCTCCTCCGATATACAGCCTCAGGACACTGGGGTCATCATACAGCTTCCACCTCACATTGTTTCTCACCTTCAGATCACTACCAAATTTGTAAGTTTGTCATTGCAAATAAATAAAGAATAAACAAATAAAAATCTTTGATCATCAGTGTTGTTGATTTGGGGATAGTGCTTATTGTTTCTCTGCTTTGCCTCACAATTTCCCATTGAATCTCACGCTCCATCCTCCGAAACAGCTAGCAGTTCCTGCTGGCATATGTGGAGGGTGGAAATGTGTACCCCTGCGATAAAGCAACACCCCCGTTGTAGCACCATACACCCCCAGAAGGGAGTGGGGGACACACACACACACACAAACTCCTCCTCATTTTGCCTCAATCTGTGAGATGAGCACTTTGGATTATCTCACACAGGAATCCACTCAGGAGAGGATTAACTCCATGTGGAGATGGAAATCCATGCAGAGAAATCAATGCGCGCCCATATGGGACCGCGGCATTAGCGGGTGTCCAATGAGTTAGTGAGCCGCATTATTGTTAGTGCAAGCGCTAAACTGCCATTTCACCAAAAAACATCGGTAAGGAATCATATGGAGGCAAATGCTTCTTCAAAAGAGGGGCGGTCATCACATTATGAGTGCATCGCTGTTTTAGCACATAATTGAATTGCTCAAGGTTAATGAGACATATATGTAAATAAACCTGAAGCCAAGTAAACAGCAATACACATACAATCAAAATATTACAGATGTTAAATCTAATTTATGGTCAATGGGAAAAATTAAGGGTTTTTGCCAGGTAACTAAAACAGCAACATAAAGCCAAACTGGAAAGCAAAATACACGTAGAGCATGAAGAGGAAAGCATTTTCAATTTTATACAGAATCTATTGTGATTATATATATATCCATCCATCCATTTTCCAACCCGCTTATCCTTCTGAGTCACGGGGGGTCCGGAGTCTATCCCGGAAGCTACAGGCACGAGGCAGGGAACAACCCAGGATGGGGGCCAGCCCATCACAGGACACACTCACACACCAATCACTCACACATGCACACCTACGGTCAATTTAGTAACTCCAATTAGCCTCAGCATGTCTTTGGACCCACAACCGGAGTACCTGGAGGAAACCCCACAACGACATGGGGAGGGGAGAACATGCAAACTCCGCACGCATGTAACCCAGGTGGAGACTCGAACCCGGGTCTATATATAGCATGTTTTAGAAAGGCCTTTTCAATTGTGCACAGGAGATATATATATATATCTCCTGTGCACAATTAAAAGGCCTTTCAAAAACATGCTTTCCAACTTCATAAATTGTCCAACCATCAGAGAAATACTATTAGAGTGCAAAGGAGTTTCAGAGCATCTGTCAGACTGTGTTGGACACTAGGTGATAATTGAGACTGTGTGTTTCGGTCTTTATGTTTGATATGACAGTCATTGCCAATGGGCAAACCTACTAACTGAAGCTTTGGGACATAGTTCAGGGCCAGATAATGTTACAAAGTGGATTCAAGCTGCGGTTACAAGCCCAGTTTTGCTCCCACAATTGCTCCACCGAAATATTTAACAGAAGAAATGATAAAACATAAAATATACCGTAGTTATATACCGCAAATATGGATGATGGTAGCGAGAGGACAACTAAAAATCATGACACAGTACTCGATGCATCAGTGCATCGCAATATTAGACATCATCTGCCTTTCACAAAACATTAGCAGGATGCGTATTCCTAAGTGTACAGGCAATACAGACATCTGTGTGTCAGGCAGTTATGGTGTGGGATAGAGAACGCGGTGAAGGAGGGGGGGCTGGGACTCTTCCGGGAAAAATGCACCATATGTGGTGTCGGAGCTCGAAATAAGATCCCAAGCAGCAACAGATTTTGCCATCAGCCCATTGCTACAGCAGAGTGTCAAAGCAGCTCCTTCCTGGGTAACTGAAAATACCAAAAACATCCATGATTTTTTTTAAACACAGCAAAAATGGTGCCTTTGTGCAATCAGCCAGTAACACGCATGCTGATGCTCAAATTAGCAGAGTACCTGACATCAGCCGATAGACGCTAGCAAAGTTCTGGGCAGAGCAGTGATCCGACGAGCCGGAGGCAGCAGTAGACAGGACTCTTACTGCAATGTGAAGCTCAGAGCAGCAATAAAGCACAACGATTAAACACAGGATGATATTAACTGAGTGCAGACCATTCAGGAACAGTGAGATGTGTGAAGGCAAAGGCGATGACGGCATCCACCATATCTATAGCAACCCCAGCATGAAGAACAACATCTGAATGTTAGGGTCCATTCCATCTGAACCTCCCCATTTGGCCAGCAGGTGTTGCTGGCCATCCTATTCTCCACCCTGTCCCTTGTCCTTCAGGCCCACTGTGTTCTCCTTATTCCCTGGCCCACTGCATAGCTCAGTGGGCTGAGTGTGCAGGTTTTGTGTCGTGTAGTCAGCCCTCTGTGTTATGCCTCCTGGTTTCTAGTTTTGATGTATGTTAAGGTTCCTTAGTTTCATGCACATTTAATTGTAATCTGCCCCACCTGTTCCTTGTTTGCCCTCGTCTTCCTGTGTATTTAAGTGCCTGCCTGTGTTCAGTTCCTGAGTCAGTCACTGTGTATTCATGCTGCTGTGTGTTTGAGACTCTGCTTGTGTTATAATCCTGCTTCCCTGTGTTACCCTGTTTTCTTCTTATGTTACTTTAGGATTCTTTTAGTTAGTTCTTGTTTTCCCTGTCTGACCCCTATAGTGTGTTGTTTTTGTTTGTTAATAAACCCTTTTTTGTCATGGAGCCGCCAGTGGATGGTCACCCTTTTCCTGCCTCCCCCATACGGCACCGCAGCATTGGAGACTGGAGCTCAGGGTAGATCTTTCTGATTGCACATATTCTGTATAATTGGAAACCGTTAAGCTTGAAGCAGCTGTTTAAAAGTCATTCTCTCTAGCAAAAAGGAGCAATTAGTATCCCATCTTATATGCCGGGGAAAACAAAGTGGCTGACAAAAGGCTAATAAACTGCAGGTTGTCTCACAAAATGACAGGAAGCAACTCCAGACAGACCAGCCGAAACTGAACAGAACAATGGGCTCGGATCTCCAACGGCAGCTCTGAGCCTCTACAGACGCTCAGAAGGAATTATTCTGGATATGAAAGTGATAGGATGGAGGCAGAGTGCGAGATGGTGAGAGAGCGAGAGCGAGAGCGTGTGTCTGATGGAGTCAAGTCTTTCATATGACTGCTTAGGTCTTTGGTTGGTGACAGACAGTGCCACCAAAGCCCCGAGAACGCTTTCTGACGAATCAAATGCCAAGGACTGAGAAAGCCCATCTCCAGGGCCTCCTTCCATATGCTCTTCATCATTCGCGTGGGGGTGCTGTGTGGTTCTGTAATCAGAAGGTTGCCGGTTCAAATCCCACGGTGGGCAGAGTGAATTCACTGCTGGACCCCTGAGTGAGGCCCTTAACACCAGCTGCCGCAGGGACTCGTACATCACTTTGCTTAAAAGCATCTGCTAAATGAAATAAATGCAAAGCATCTCAATATCTCTCAGCTTTTTCAGGTACGTTTTAGCTGAACAATCAACCCTTTCCTGTGCTGCAGTTTCATGTGGAAATTCCCAGAATAAGGCAGCCCTGAAAGATACCTGGCAGACCTCAATGGACGGTGATGAGATCAGGTCTCTAACACCAGAAGACTGAACCTGCTCACCACAGACACAGCTGCTCCACAGCAGAGGGGCAGCTGGAGCGTCAGCGGTCCCTCACATTAATGATTCTCTCCAGGCACTGGAGTGAAAAACAAAGCTGAAATAACTAAATGGGTCTTTCACACAGGGAGACATTGTAAGGGGGACTTCAGACATGTGGCAAATCACAACGTTTTGGCAATAACAACAAAGCATGGTCTGTCAGGATATGACATCGGAAATCTTTGTAATTCATAGTTTCATATGATGAGATTCCCTACAGAGATTTGAAAAAAAATTAAAACAGTAACTCCTGCTATATGTTTCTGTTGGCCTTGGAACGGTAAAGATAAAACCTTGTTATTAGAAAGTGACCGGGCAGATTTTATGAGTGGTTGGGACTATTGAAACCCAGCTCATGACTGTCCTGATTAAAAAGACAAAGAAAAAGAGCAGCTTGGTCAGTCAAGGACAAAACGTCAGGACTGCATTAATATTAGGGGCATTAGCTGGCCTTGAATGATTGCGAAAACAGTAAGTTAGTTCACTGTGAATCCCCGGCACACCCTCCTTATACCATATTATTTATTGTTCACTCAATAGCACCAGAAGCCACCTGTGAGCTCACAAACTGTATAATTTACAAACTGCATATAATGTAATGTACAAACCTGACACCTGTTTTTGCATTTTGGAGCACAGAATGAATAATGCATTGAGAACTAAAGCATACGTCTTTGTGGGGTAATGAGACTTACTGTAACAAATGGGGCCATTGCCATGGACCAGTGCTGGCTGAGACTAGCTATGCTAAAATAAAAACGTTAAAAAAAGACAGCGCAGAAAAGCCCACCCCTTTGCCCCCAAACACGATATTTTGAAATACGAAACTCAAACAAGATACATCGTGGCTTCAGGCTCAGTCCATTTAAGCGGACGGCATTTCGAGGAGAGATTTTGACCTCCTTGCCGAGTCATTATTTACGAGCCGCACGTGCATATCAACTTCCCGCCATTCGGTAACGAATGGTTGCTATTCCGGTTTGGCCAGTTCACCCAAGGACTTTGTTTAATGAACTCAGTGAGGTTCCCGTGTGTACAGTGAGCCCCCCCGGCCTGGCGCACGTGGTGCAGGTAAATGGCTGCCACAAGCCACTCATCATTAACACAGTGAGCGGAACACCCCCAGACGACAAATACAAGCTAACGGACATGAATCATCATCAAGTGAGCTCAGAACAGCCCTTCAGGGTGGGCATGTCCCACAAGTCAACCTCTAATCGCGTGTGGCACCAAAAAAATAAAATGTCTGGAGAGTACAGATCATGCCTTGGTGTTTGAGCAGAGAGATGTGTGTGTGCCCAGTGGAGGAGTCTCCATGGACCAAGAGGCCATCAAAGCAGCTCTTAATCTTGATCATGATTTATGACGTGACTGGTTGACTGATGGCCACCTCTTGTTTGACTCCAGGTCCTATTATCTGACGTGTCGAGACCTACGTTATGGGCTGTTATTTTTTATATGCAATTAAACAGCCAGACTCGGGCCGCAATGACACACCACACAGCAAATCTTCATAAAAAGGTAACATCGAGTCAAAGAGAAGGGGTGTAATTTTTTACGGGCCAAGCGATAGCAGAAGCTGGAAGCGGTAATAGCTTTGAGTTTTACATGCATGGCAGCTAACAATCACAGCCCGTGACTACAGGTTCAAAACTCAAACATCTATCGCTCTCTGGGAGCGAAGACCTGAACACAGTACTAAACACAGAGAGCTTCAGTAAAAATACTGGGAAGATTGGTTGTAAATAAAAAATGAACCCCTTGATCTTACATTACATGGGTATAGCACTGCACTAAGACTCACTGCATCCAGTAACAGTGGACTGGGGGATGCTTAAACAAGGAAGAAGACACATTCTCTGATGGAGCAGACTGGTAAACAGACTTCCAGCTGTATGGCAAGCTGATCTTTCTTACACAAGTCATCAGCCAACTTGATTTTTGGCTCTCAAAAGCACTACTTACTGACATCAAGGAATAGCTGTAAAAGCCCTACAATAGTGATGGGCAGGTATGGCTTAAGTGACCTGCATGGTTGGGTTGTAGTATCACCGCTCTGCATTAATCATTTAGCCATCACTTGACACAAGAGTCACTTGGTTTTTGCAGGTGCACCTAATTCGCTGACTTGGCGAATTCTCAACTAGCGGCTAATTTAAAATAAGCATTTTCCCCACTAAAAGAACTGTTGATTTTCAATCCAGCAAACACATTGAGGCTGACTAGCGGGGACACAGCTGTGTGAGCTGCCTGGGGTGTGACTGGGCACCCCTGCTTCATGTGGGAACCCTTCCTCTTCCTTGTGATTTACTTTGTTTACTGACATTTGCCAGGAGCTGTGCACCACATGAGGCTGATGTAACACCAGAACTGGGCCAACTGGCCCCCATCCTCAATCATATGGGCATCTGCTTCACATTGGCATGGCGTTTTGAACACCGGAACTCAAGAAAGGCTCATCTGGCTCCATAATAGGCCACAGAGCAGCTCCTTGGGATGGCGATGGGAGCATCCTAGAGGCTAAAATGCTTAGCAAACTCAACGGACATAACTACACAAGCTGTGTGGTGAAGCCTGCATGGTTAAGTGAGGCCTGAATAGATTCTGTGGACTCTGATGTTACCAGAGAAACGGTCTCTATGTTCATCACAAATACAAGGCCTCAAATACAGCTGCTGATACAGGCATCGGGGATCACACCTGCCCACATGCGACAAGACTTCCTACGCAAAATGTCACTTCATGCATCAGCAGCTTCTGGCAACAGTATGGATAAGAGATCCTAAGAAATGGGGATTGACAAGGGGTAAAATGTTCGCAGCCAATGTTTCTAAACACTGTGAAGTAAATAACGATTATCCCCCAACAGTTTTTTTCTTCATGAATTATTCAGTATGCATATATAATCAATTGTCCCGACTTACTTAGCATTTGTTAGCCTTGAAAAGAATCCACTTGGGCAAGCTCACCAGTCCATGGCTTCTTTCAAATTTGGACTCTATTATAGATCATAGACTGTAGATTCTGTGCCCGTAAATCCCGTTCTGACTATTCCCAGGGAATCCAATGAGTGCTTAAAATAAGTAAAGGATTAGTTCTGAAAAACTCAGGGTTCTCAAAACTTCTCATTACATAACTGGTATCACGATGTCCCTCTCCACTGTGTTCCTGGCAGACAGGACATTTTACACACCACAAACATGTTATAGATCAACTCCAGCAACTGAATCGTCCTTACCTAAGGAATACAATAAGGAATACAATAGGCCAGCCCTGTGTCTGTGCCACAAAGCGTATTAAATGGCAATGAGTGCCCCCAGAGCAGGGATGCACCATCTGCTGGTCCATTGTCCCGGTGAACTGCATTAAGTCAGACGGCTGGTATGAGGGGCCTTGACCACCATTTCACTTGCTTGGGGATGGATCTCATCGCTACACAATGTTTCAGCTTGATAAGACAGAGATGCGTCACTTTCCCCTGGAGTTGCTAGAACGTGTCCGGCTGTAGCCTCGGTTATAGAGACACAGTAATAAACCTCACATGAGGAAGCTTCTTTTATGGCCCCTGTGAGTGCAGCTCTAGAAATAGACAGTAGCAGAGCTCTAGGGAGATGGGGCACCGAACAGAATTACAGTCTCTGGGACTCCTGCTTAGCCTCTGGGTGAGGAAAGGTGGGGCAGGTCTGCTTCAGGACGTCCCTCAGTTAGGAGGCTCCTTTTCCAAGCCAAAAGATCATGTCTCCCAGGATTTACAGAATAAACAAAATAAACTGATAAAAAGTACTGCCCCCTTCAATATTATGACTAAATCATAGTGGATAAAATGAGGTGTGAGCACTCTATCAGGTACACCCAACGTTCTCCAGAATGGCCTGCTCAGTCAGCGACAGCATCATGCATGCAGACTGTGCTGCGTAAAGCAGGTGAGCAGGTGTCTGACGATCCTGACAGGGTGCAAATCGGAGGGAGGAAGGGCAGCAGCAAAGACTGGAGCCACTCTGAACACAAATTTGGCACCAGGCGTGCTGCTACAAACATGCCAGAAACAGAACTCCCGCTGGGCGTTCCCACACACCGTAGCGTGACGGGAATCACCGCAGCCGGTGGACATCAATCAAACACCAAGGGCTGGCTCATTGGTCAGGCAGACGGAGGCTGATGTCACACATGCAGAATAGCAGACGGGCTACACTCAGACCAAAGGCTGGAAGCGGAAGCGGCCTCTGTGAACAGGGGAACTCAGCAGCAGATATACCTGAGAACCACACGTGGACCGCTGACCGATGGTGACCAGAAGAACCCCGAGCGACTGCACTTAGGGGCAAAAACAAAAAAATAATAATGATTATGATTAAAACCTATTAATAAACAAACAGGTTCCAGGAAGCATACCCAAGAATCTTGTCCTGTGGAAATGCGGACTGATGGTGACCAGGTTCAAGTAAAAATTGGTACAATCACCAGATCGCAAATGCCAAGGGCGGTCAGGGGGATTCTGGGAGATCAGGAAACACAGATGTGTTGTTGTATTTTATGATGAGAACATGAAACAGCTCACCAGCACATCAACCAAATTGTGGGAATTATTGAATTAAATGTTCAATGTCTTTTTTACTTCTGGAATAAAAAGAAAAAGTACACTTGGCAGAAACAATGAGTATTTCATGAGATCAAGAGACACTTCAGAGTAACTGACAGATGCCTTTCTCTATTGTTATTGCATAATTCAATACTGCCACTATAATTCATTTTAGCTGCTGAACTCTCATTTGTAGCAATTCAAAAGATCTTTTTAACTAATAAACTGCTTCGGAGTCAAACCTCGGTCAAGAGGCTGAGCAAACAGAATTTCCTTCATTGACGTCATTTCCATGAGATGGAAAGCATGCAAAACTACAACAAAACAAAACCGGTGTGAGACTTTCAGCCACGAGGAGATGCTAATGCTGAGTAAGCCGCTCATCACCTTGCGTGTGCCTCTCCGTCCTGCCAGCCCCCTTCCTCTCCCTCCCCCCACCCCCACGGTGGACATCAGGGGCCCATTACTCCCTCCGAGACGCGTATTCCCGCTATCAGCGCTCACAATGGCGACCTCGGCAAGGATCATTTCACGGGAAGCACCTACTGATAAAAATGTGTCACGGCTGAAACACCTGCTGAGGGCTCGGAGGTGACGCTGTGTGACCTTCGCACCGCGCTGTAGCAGCATGTTCATGAGCAGCACGTGTGAGGACTCAAAGACAGCAGCTTTATTTGGATAGATTACCATTTCTAGTTTCCTTTCACAAAAAAAAAAATCATCAAAACATTCTATTCAAAAAAGCTCCCAGTGTGGATTAAACTGCCCTTGATCACTCCGTGTTATAAATCACCTGCTGTCTTATCAGGTTTCAACACAAGCAACCAAGTCCAGGAATGGAAATCGGGTCGGCGTAAATACTCCAAGCCTCTCCATTTCAACTAAATTAATTAGGAAATCCATTAAGCATCCCAATAAACAATTACTCGATGTCTCATTGTTATTGATTTATTCCTTTTTCACGGATTCCCTTCAAGAAACATACAGTATGACAATTCTGTTCCATTTTAAAAGCAAGACATTCACCAAACAGACCCCTCTGTTAAAATTCCCATTTGATTAGATAAATGTAGGGCATTTGTCACAAATAAGAATTCCCAGATTTTTGTTTGTTTGTTAGAAAAGGCCACATGTATAATGCATGCACACATGGTGGGTATCCACAATGTTTTCCTTCCAGCAAACTTTTACCATATGACTGACAACACAAATCAACAGTTTGGTGTCCATTTCAATAGCGTAATGACCTCTGTCTACTACTATCAGGGTGGACAGAGCAACCTTATTAACTGAGGTTTTTTTGGCTCGCGAAACAGTAGTTAGTCTGGAAATGAGGCTGGGTGAAATATCATTGGTTAATTGCATGAGCAGAATGACACTCATCATTATTATTACATGCAGCTCACAATAAGAACCAGGCTTGATCCTGACATGTTCTTTAGAAGCATCCAGTGTTACAGCTTCAATGGACAGGCATGGGTCAAAATGACACGGTATGAGGAATATGTCACTCTCAGCCTCAGGAATAGACAGCAATCTGACCTCAGGATAATAACACCCAAGGACTCTCTGATTCATACACACCTCTGTTTGGGGGGGGGGGGGTCAGGCTTGGGTCATCTCCCCATTTTGACTTAAAGGGCGCTACGCACAACTGCGCTGAGCTTGGAAGGCAGAAAGGGTGCTACGGAGACGCAGCCCGTCTGTTTGACAGCGGACCAGAAAATTCCTTCTTAAAAAGTAACAATGAATTAATGAGGACTGCTGCTAGCGCGCCGCTACGCTAACAGGCAGCCTCTCATGGAGCCGCCGACAAATGGCCTTCTGTGTGTGTGTGAGTTTTTCATGGCTCTTTGTCGCTTTGTTTAATCACATGTTCAAAGACTTCACCAAGCTGTTGGAGGCCAGACCCCCACCCGTAGAAAGCTGGGCATTCATTATCCCAAAGCAGAAGAATAAGGAGCCGGGGAAGAATTGGACGAGATAGTCAAATGTTTCACATGCCGGCATATTAACATGATTTCTGCACAGGGATGGTACACTGTGATGACAAGCCCACTGGGTCTGGCTCCTGTTCCCTTCGGTCTTTCTGTTATGTTTAAAGATGATGACAGATTCACTACAATAAACCAGGAAGCTAAAGACACAGCAGCTCTGGGTGCATCAGACATGAGCATCCCAGCATGCATCTGGCTGCTTCCAGCTTGGGGCTGCTTCAGGTATGCTGGCTATCTGCCCACAACCTGTACACTTCGGCACTGAAAGATGCAAAAAGCTCAGCCACGGTTCTCCAGGTACTTATGGGGCAGCCAGAAAAAAAAACACATTCTCAATGACTGGGTTTCCAACACCTGTCACCAGAGCATGGAGATGACGCTCCGCAGGCCGTAAGCTCAAGCTGCCAAGCAGAGGACGTGAAAACAAAGCCGCGATGGAGACGTCATGCGAGCTCATCCTGTCAGACGCCACTGTCTCCGTGGACAGCACAGTGACAGGTCATCCCAATAACACGGGCTGAGGTCTGAGCACTGAACGGCATCGTCAGAATACTCAGAGCCGAGCCCGTCCTGCTCCAAGGCGGGCGAGAGAGACGTGGTGCTGGGAAAGCCCACTCTGGGCCAGGGGGCTGAAGGGACTGGGGGCTGAATGGACTGGGAACATGACAGGAAAAGGTCAGCTGAGAGCTTTCCGGGCTAAGAAAACATGCAGAAAGGAAAAGGGCAACTCATCAGCTCCTTCCAGCGTCCTCAAAGAGATTTAACAGACCGGCTGTGTCACGACGTCACCACACATCCAGCCTACTCCTGTGGCACCACTTACCATTTCAAGAAAACCGTCAGGATGAAACACCGGCTGGTTTTAGTTGCACCTTGTGTTTACCCCTCGTAAGCTTGTCGGTAGTCGGATATTTGTTTGCTTTCCCCGGAATGGATGCTGAAACGCAACTTTGGGGTGTTTTTTATAGCAAGCTACCAGAGAGTCTTTGGCTCCGTGATAAAAGCAGAGTGTAACAGAAAAGAACACAGATATCATCAGACATGAGGGATTAGCGGGAGGCTGCCAGGCCAGCTCGCAAAATGGAAAAATACGCCGCTTAATATCCTAACTGAATATCACAAATGCTCACGTAACAATTCAATATAAAGTGACATCTATTTTCGGAAATACGGAAAAGCGGATGTTGACAGGTCTCGACCCTGATTAAAAGACGGAAGAGGTCTTTGCCATGCCATCCTAATCAAAGGGACGATCTGAAGATGGGAGCTCCGGATATTCGCCATGACGGGGGATGTTATTCCATTTAAAAACGGCTGCGAAGCCTACATTATATCTCAGGACAATCTCGCTGGTGGACACAAGATCAATCAAGAGGCACATTTTTCTTTTTTCTCCCTTTTGTTCTATCCTATCAATTTTAATGGGCGAGGAACATCATTCACAAAAATGTAATAGGACAAGAAGATGGATGGGTACATTTGTAGCTAACAATTGGGGGAAGGGCGGGATCGGGGGGGATACAGACCAGCAAGAGTTCAGAAGCATTACTCCACTGAGGCCGGTTCCACACACACACACACATGCACACGCGCACACACACTCAGGCACAAGCAGACACACACAGACACATACAAACGAACACACACACGCGCAGACACACACACAGACACATACAAACGTACACACACACACACACACACACACACACACAGACACACATACACACACACATACAAACGTACACACACACACATGTAGACACACACACAGACACATACAAACGTACACACACACGCAGACACACACACAGGCACATACAAACGTACACACACATACACACACATACAAACGTACACACACACACACAGACACACACAAAGGTACACACACACACAGACACACACAAACGTACACACACACGCAGACACACACGCACACACATACAAACGTACACAAACACGCAGACACACACACAGACACATACAAACGTACACACACACACACACACACACAGACACACACACACATACAAACGTACACACACAAACACGCACACACACACACACGCGCGCAGACACACACACAGACACATACAAACGTACACACACACACACACACACGCACACACACACATACACACACACACAGACACACACAAACGTACACACACACACAAACCATCAGCACAGCGGTCCAGCTGCCTGCCCCCCCATGGGGGATTAAGAAAGACAGCGACTGGTCGCCAGCCCCCCCGCAGGCCCTCTGGGTATCAGCTCCCGGTCTCTGAAGCCCATGAGGCTTCACGCTTACCTTGGGCTGAAATGAATCCCCGCTCCGCCTCCGTGAAGCTGGCTGAGCAGAGCCCCGCCTATCCCGCATGTGAACTGGGAGCGCACCCCATCGCAGAACAATGGCCAGATAAATCACTTTGATGTCGGCCGAAATATCTACAATCTGAGCTGAGGAGTGTCTAAGCGATTCACTCCCGGAATCACCCTTTGTGAGCCAGAGTGCGAGTATGAATCGGGCCCATTTTTCACGTTTTATATGTCATTTAATTAGCTGTCGAGGGTGGGGGCTCAGCGGCCCATCAGAAAGACAACCGCCCCGAAGTGCCTTGCCAAAACCCGGCTGTGACTCCCCGACCCCGGCTGTGACTCCCACATCCCGGCTGTGACTCCCAGATTTCCAGCTACATGTGGTGCCAACTGGGTGAAACACCTGATATTTTGGTGTAACTGGGAGATGCCAAACAAATGCAGGTAAAGACGAGAGAGGCCGTGCTGTCAAACACGAGGCAGATGAGGACCCAGGAGCTGGCTGTGAGCGCAGTCTAGTGGTCAGGGGATGACAGGACAGATAAAATGCCTTTATTGTTATTGTAACAGGTTACAATGAAACTCAATGTGTGCAATTCCCCAGTGATGCTTTGAGGTACATGTGAATATTAAAGGCACAAAGATTAATTAGATTAAGTTAAACAAATAAACAAAATATCAAACATATAGAACGGGTAAAAAAAGTGACTGTGCTTATGGTATATGGCAGCATATTTAAGAAACTAAAATAAATATTACTATATATTTACAGTATACTGTGCATGTATGTAGTATACATGTACTGCATGTAGTATACATGTACTGCATGTAGTATATGGCTGTGTAGTATATACTGTATGTATGCAGTATATATGTATGTAGTATACATGTACTGCATGTAGTATATGGCTGTGTAGTATATACTGTATGTATGCAGTATATATGTATGTAGTACTACTGGATGGATTATGGATACTAGGCATGGGGACTCCAGGTCCCCAAACCAGCACGCTTCATGCCCTGTGAGTTTACCGCTAAAGCGTAAGCTGCTCGGCTCTCGTTAATATCCGCTGCTAATTAGCCGCGTTGGCGCGTCCCTGGAGACCGCGGCTCATCACAGAAGCCCGGCAAAGGCATGCCGAGAGCTCGGGGAGGCCCGAGCCGGTGACAGCGGCATAAATCAGAACGGCAACGTGTAACCGGGCGGGAAGTCAGCTGACACACATGCTCATGGCCACGGACATGCACCGTACATGCGTGTGCAGTAAACATTAGAGGGAAGAGTGAAACAACAGAACATAAAGACAAACGAAAAGAAATGAATGTCAGATACCCAAGTATCCATCTTCCAACTGCTTATCTGGTGAGCTGGGAGCGATCCTATGAAGCGGGGGGGGGCGTGACCTCAAATATCCATATTGTTATTCCTTTCACATACATCATCATTTTGAAGTTTCCAAGGCTGCCTTATGCAGCAAAACCCCGGGAGCACAATAAGACACACTTGAAAAGCGTGTAATCGCAGTTTATTAAGCTCATGCTGATGGTACGGTGCTGCGGGGGGGTCAGCCTCAGGAAAGGCACGCAGGGACACACCCCCTGCCCGGCCGGGGTACAGAAGTGACCAAAGCCGCACATGAACAAAGATGCCAGAGCCCGCAGGTACACCTGAGAACAACAGGTCAGCTTGGGGAGAGACACCGGCCACAACTCCACTGACCTCTGCCATGTCACCAAGCCCAGCACCTGGCTGGGGGCCCGGCTGAGCACCGTGGATTTCGGGACCGGTTACGGACAGGTTCCCCCTGCCGCCGGCCGACCGCCTCTCCCCTGGCACTTCCCCGTCAAACAGACACACGCACGGCGAATGAAACCCGCCAGCGGACCGCGGTCCGAGCGCCGCAGAATGTGCCCGAGAGGCCAGGCAGCGGGGAGAGAATCAGGCACACGGCGGCTTTTTAAACATAAGCAAAAGATCAAGTTTGAGTTTAAAGTCACCTGGAATATATAAAAGTTAAACTGAGATGTGTACATCCAGAAGTGGAACGCAGGACCCTAAAACCACAAACACATGTTTTCAGACACAGCGTTAAATTTAAAACGATGTCATGACTTAAATGAGTCTCAAAGCTGTATCGGCTGTTTTTTCCCTATAAACCTGGTCACCCTTGGTGTCAAATGTTTTCATTATTCTGATGCGGACTGGTCCCAAATTCTTTTCCTTCTGTGGACCCGCGTTCCTCAGCTCTAACAGTAAGTTAGTCACCTTATATTTGAGGATCTGTCACGTCCCTCCGTCGTCGCCTTTGCTCTGTACAGAAGAACATAAACCCAATAACCTGCCCTGGACAGGAAATCCTCCACGACCAGGTGACGCTCACCTTTCCATTGCACAGTGGCCCCAGGGTGGACAGACATCCACAAACGGTGCGAGAAATACCGCCTAACACCATAGAGAGCATCACAGAGACTCCTGTCACCAGATCTGCTATGACACACGGCTGCTGCTCTGTTTCTCTATAAGACGAGAAAGGCAAGTCTTCATCAGCCTTCATCAACAGACACACGAAAACAGCTACGTGCCTAACAGAGTTCCTAGCAAAGAGGCACAGGCAGTGCAGGGTAAAGGCGTCTCACTTCAGAGGATGAAGGAAGCCGTCGCCAGGTCTCCTGCTGTGGGAAACTTGGCTGCTCCGCGGGGGCACCTGCACGCCGACGAGAGCAGCGGCTCCGGCGCTGGCTGGCTGGCTCACTCACCTGCGCGATCTCATACAGCAGCTTGTAGTGTTCCTCCCGTTTCCGCAAGGAGCACAGACTGCAGCCCATCGTGGGCGAGCTTAAGATCCCCCACGGCGGAGCGGCAGCGGTGGCAGCGGCGGTAGAGCAGACGGGGAATCTCCCTCCACACCGGTGCTCTGACTCTCATCAGTCACTCCGTGGCGAGTCTCTCTCTCTCCGGCATGCGCGCACGCACACACTCACTCCAGCTTCCTGCGTGCCTGTGCGGCTGACAGGGAGAGGAGTCGGCTTCTCCGCCAGCGGGCCCCTGCACTCTCTCCCCTCCTGATCTCACACATGCACTGCCTGCGAGGCTCGAGCGTGCAGACCCCCCTCCTCAGCGGTGCAAAATGACTGTATGGATTCCAGCTCATGAATAATGGCTCAGCCTCACTGAATATTCATGAGAGGAGGCGGGTGGGGGAGGAACCTCTGAATGAGGGCGGTCCCTTACACACACACACAGCGCTGGGCATGAAGGACCTGTCACACCGATACAATGTTGCACTCTTTTGTGCAAGGAGCAGGTGTGTGGATTAAATGGCATTTACACCACTGTCATACAAAGCTACACTAACAGACCATATCAGCAAATGCATCTTTTAGGCATTTAGTTACAAACGTCACATCTACAAATAAAGCCTCCTTATCTGTACAAATTTGTGTAGTATATTTTCATAGTTTCACACACACACACACACGCACACACACAAACACTCTACATATATATATATACATACATAGACTACATTGCCAAAATGGGGACACCCCTGCAAATCATTGATTTCAGATGTTCCAATAGCTTCCATAGCCACAGGAGTATAAAATCAAGCACCTAGACATGCAGACTGCTTCTACAAACATTTGTGAAAGAATGGGTCACTCTCAGGAGCGCAGTGAATTCAGGCGTGGTACTGTGATAGGATGCCACCTGTGCAATAAGGCCATTCATGAGATTTCCTCACTACTAAATATTCCACGGTCAACTGTTAGTGGTATTATAACAAAATGGAAGCAATTAGGAACAACTCAGTCACAAAGTGGTAGGCCATGTAAAATCACAGAGCAGGGACAACGCATGCTGAGGTGCACAGTGTGCACAAGTCGCCAACTGTCTGCAGAGTCAATACCTACAGACCGCCAAACTTCGTGTGGCCTTCAGATTAGCTCAAGAACAGTGCGTAGAGAACTTCATGGAATGGGTTTCCATGGCCGAGCAGCTGCATCCAAGCCTTACATCACCAAGTACAATGCAAAGCGTCGGATGCAGTGGTGTAAAGCACACCGCCACTGGACTCTAGAGCAGTGGATATTCTCTGGAGTGATTAATCACGCTTCTCTGTCTGGCAACCCGATGAATGAGTCTGGGTTTGGTGGTTGCAAGGAGAATAGTATTTGCCTGACTGCTTTGTGCCAAGTATAAAGTTTGGTGGAGGGGGGATTATGGTGTGGGGTTGTTTTTCAGGGGTTGGGCTTGGGGCCCCTAGTTCCAGGGTAGTAACTCTTAATGCTGCAGCATTCAAAGCCATTTAGGACAATTTCATGCTCTCAACCTTGTGGGAACAGTTTGGGGATGGCCCCTACCTGCTCCAACATGACTGCGCATCACTGCACAAAGCAAGGTCCATAAGGACATGGATGAGTGAGTCTGGTGTGGAGGAACATCACTGGCCTGCACAGAGCCCTGACCTCAACCTGACAGAACACCTTTGGGATGAATTAGAGCAGAGACTGCGAGCCAGGCCTTCTCGTCCAACATCAGTGCCTGACCACACAAATGCTCTCCTGGAAGAATGGTCAAAAATTCCCATAAACACTCTTCTAAACCATGTGGATAGCCTTCCCAGAAGAACTGAAGCTGTTATAGCTGCAAAGGGCGGGCCAACTCCATAGTAAAGCCTATGTATTAAGATTCATGTGTGTGTACTTCTGGCAATATAGTGTGTGTGTGTGTGTGTGTGTGTATATATATATATATTAGGGGTGGAGCCGAACCCGAATACGGTATTCGGAAAGGCACAAATAATGTGTTTTTTACGAATACTTATTTCGAACAAATACTTTAAAAAATATTTGTATTCGGGAACAAGAAAAACTTTATATCAAAAAGCTGCGTTTCCTCTTGAGATCGCAGTGCATGCCCGGATGAGCGAGTGAGTGAGTGAGTTCAGGAGTCGGGGGGGGGAGTAAAAGACGTGACTGACACAGGCTGCTCTACACAGCAACAGAGAAGGCTCGGCTGAGCGAAAAAAAAGACTTAACTGTATCACTATTTTTGTTGAATAGATTTTTGTACCTTAACTGGGTTCCGGAGGCAGTTTATAACTTTCGGGAAGCAAAGTTTGATCGGGAGATTATTCCATTACGCTGCATTATTGACGTCTGCAGTCAGGTGCTCTCATGTTCGCTCTGTTAGCTCGGTAATTTAGACAATAGGCTGTTGACAGAGTAACGTTAACGTTTGGTTAAAAAGGTTAAAACAATGCTTGTGTAGTTGTATGCACTTGTAGGAGTTATATGGTACGTTTAAGTTACTCTGTCTTCTGCATATCCATAGTTATTATAATAGATATAATTAAAGAATACTTACACTATAGCGTAAATTGGATTTTTACGCCTATTTTGAATTTTACTCGAATACGAATACAAATACAAATACTTTTCCCCCCTCAACAAATACAAATACAGATACAAATACCGGCTGCTTTGCACACCCCTAATATATATATATATATATATATATATATATATATATATATATATATATATATATATATATATATAATTAAAATAATCCATAGGTTGGGACAGAGAGATGGTCCTAGGGAACAGGATTGTTTTGCTGATGGTGGAACACAGTCTGTTTCCCTGCCTATCATGGTCCTAACTGCTAACCTGTGGGACACCATATGGTAAAGCCTGATTTGCTGAACTTATTAAAGGAAATTAGTTCCACACAGTGAGTCCTTCCATTGTGGAGGAGTCTAGGTCATAATAAACTTTAGACAGTATTACCCTAGAAAATTGTGATACTTTAAAACCTAGAACAAATGCAAGAAAAACAACTCAACGGAACAGATCCTGGTATAGCACGTGCCCCGAAAGTGTTGCCTCAAAGTGCTAATTAGAATTTCATTTTAACCTGTTAGAATGACAATAAAGGCAGAAACTCAGGCAACACTATCACTGACATATGACAGTTCAAAGAATCAAAAAACACCATCAGTGACATCCGACAGTTCAAAGAATCAAAAAACACCATCAGTGACATCCGACAGTTCAAAGAATCAAAAAACACCATCAGTGACATCCGACAGTTCAAAGAATTAAAAAACACCATCACTGACATACGACAGTTCAAAGAACCAAACAACAGTCACTGACATCCGACAGTTCAAAGAATAAAAAAAAACCATCACTGACATCCGACAGTTCAAAGAACCAAACAACAGTCACTGACATCCGACAGCTCAAAGAATCAAAAAACAACATCACTGACATCTGACAGTTCAAAGACTCAAAAAACACCATCACTGACATCCGACAGTTCAAAGACTCAAAAAACACCATCACTGACATCCGACAGTTCAAAGACTCAAAAAACACCATCACTGACATCTGACAGTTCAAAGAATCAAAAAACACCATCATTGACATACAATGGTTCAGCCATGGAGTAGATGAATAGTGAATAAAAGCCACAAGACAACAAAAGAAACTCCATATTTTGATATAGGAGAGAAAAACCAGTGGGGGTCCAAGGTTACACCCACAGACATGCTACCACACACAGGTAGGTAAGAGGAGATCAATAATACGAGATGAGAAGAATGAAGAGCTAACAAATGCATTCTTGGTGTCCCTGAAGGGTGTGAACCAGCCCCTCCTTGATCTATGTAGTGTAAACATACCTGAATAGTGCCTTCTCAGCCCCAGAGCTTTGAGAGAGGTTCCTTTAAGAACAGTGTGATTCAGATACAACCCCAGGCTCTTCACAGTCTTGACTACTGGGACTCTGACTACGGCAACAGCCTGTCAGTTACAATCTTCTTAAGAAAAAAACTAACAGCCTCCAGGAGAACTTCAGCACCTGCCTTCGTTGTGCCATTTCCTGTTTGTCTCATGTGTACTGTTGAGTTTTAAGTATGAATACCTTTGCTGGCTCGAGGGCTAACAACAGGGCTTCCAGTCTCACTCTGGCTACAGCTCCATCTGTATGGTGTTTGCATGTTCTCCTCATGTTTGCCTGGGACCAGTCCAAAGACCTGCAGTTCAAGTAAACTGTTGACTCCAAATTGTGCTAAGTGTGGATTTCATTGGGTTACAGTCAACAGTGTCACGTCAGGGTCAAACTCTTCCTTGTGTGTTACTATATTGTCCCTGTCCTTGTTTATTTGCTTCCCGTCCGCTACAGATGACTGTCATCGTGATGCCACATTTCACCCACCGTGCAACAAGGTACACCATTAGGGTGACCAGCTAATCCATGTCAGGAGGGACACTATGAGCTACAACAGGATTTGTAAACTACCATTTCATACATTTCAATTAAAAGGACCAGGATTTCACTTAAGCACTGGGTTCTTGCCGTATGCTTATTGGTCAGTCTCCTATAATCATGCATATGTGTCAGTAATGTTAATGCGAAACAGCTGGATGAGTCTTTCAATCTAGGAACTAACATTTTAGCAGAGCACAGAACCCTTTCAGCTTTAAAGTAGTTTGTAAAAGCTGAAGTAGCTCATAGTGTCCTTCCTGACATGGATTAGGTGGTCACCCTAAACACCATGCTCAGTCTTTCCGCTCTCCTGGGCCTGCTGAGCCACTGCAAGCCCCTTCATCCTCAGGGAATGTGGGTTGTGTTTAGGCCCCCGAATTCCATATCTGCCCAAATATCTTGACCCTCCGGAGGTGTAACATGCAGACATACAGCTAAGGGAGCAAATGCCACAGATTGGCCCGGAAGGGAGGAAGCCAGCAGAAAATGACCCACGAAAAGGCATGTGGAGGGAGAGAGCCTGGTTGATTCAAGGGATGGACTAACACATACCGAAAGCCATAAAATCCGTATTACTCATATAGCTGTACGTATTCTCTGACTCTGCCTGATGGGCAAGGCATACTCCCAGGAAAGGCTATGATCAAAATGGGTGAAGGCAGAGTACAAAAGGTGTATTCCAGCAGAGTCAGTGAGACACTGATAGGGCTTCCCAATGGTAGACAGGCATGATAAATAATTGAGAGCAAGTCCTCAGCTTTCAGATGATAAATAAAAAACGCTCACCCTTTTCCTCCCAAGACAAGCCACAGGCAAGTTTTGTGGTCCGCTTAGCACGGTGTTCAGTACAGAGGCACTTTCACGACTGACATAAATTTCATATCCATTCAGAATATGTCACTGATGAAGATAACCGCTGCTCCCCCAGTCCTGAATCTAAAAATTGTATGAATCAGCCATTGTGACATCTGTCGCACTTGGACAGATAACAGGGAACTCAAGGCGTCTGGCTTTAATGACGTGGGCGACAACTCGGCTTAATAAAAATTCAATAATAATCAATCTTGCTTTGCACTGGTGGTGTACACTTAGACTATTATTAAGGAGCCAGATATTAGTCAGGCTACCGTAGCACCAAGACAATATGTTTAAATGCACTTGGCTAACACATTGTTAGGCAGAAATCTTATACTGTACCAGGCCGTACACTCGAGTAGATCACCGTATTACATTATGAATGGAGATCTTGCATCACTTTCAGATGCAGGGACTGACCAGAAATTCAGATGGCCCAGCTTCTCACATGATGCCAGCCCATGAGCTGGTCTTCAAGAACATCTTCCCATGGGAAATTATTCCATAAGTCTCTCTTCAAGAGCACCTTCCCATGGGAAATTATTCCGTAAGTCTGTCTTGAAGAACATCTTCCTATGGATCGCCCAAACGTAGACCCAGGACTGAAGGTCCAGATACATCATGCCACATTGCTTCTTGTGGAGTCATCTATTAGTTATCCATGGTTCAGCTAGTTATTTATTAGGGACGACCGCGGTCACTTTAATTAACATGAGAAGAAGAGTCAAACCAAACGAACTGACATTTGGGTTCGCAGAGCCTGGCACGCCTGAGCACGCCTGAGCACGCCTGAGCACGCCTGAGCACGCCTGAACACTGAGAGGCCATTGCTTTGGTGATGGCCCTCCCAGAACCACAGAGCTGCATTCCTCTCTGTGCTGAAGGTGCCTTCACTGCTGTCCTGCCTGTCACACAGACGAGTGATTCAAAAGCAAATAAAATCAAGGCCTGCTGGCCCAGCATGTCATACTCCCCTTTGGCAATACATAACTATTAATGTGGTCAAATAATTCATGCAAGTAAAACTTGAACATAATAAATTTAGTGCAGAATAATACATCACACCAGCTTATTAAAATTAATCTAATAAATCAGTACTTGTACACCTTTCTAGCAATCATCTCTGTGTCCAGTTTTTCGTATATTTGTATTTTTATAATCCGCTGAATAAATGGAGGCAAAATCCCTGATCCCCTTAATAATAGAAAAGTCCACATTTAAGTATGTAAGGAGAGTATTGCTACTGACACAATGATTATGGTTTATAAAATAGACCAGCAGTACCCCTCTGCATTAAAATGTCTTAGCATTTCACAGATAGCATTAGCCAAGTCCTTTGAAGAATCCCAACCCTACCTCCCAAACACCCCCATGATGCAACCAACCGAGATTTCAAATGGACAATGGCATCAGAAACCCTGAAGGGAACTTTTAATAAAAATCTTGGGTAAAGCAAGGTGTCTCACCCAGCTGGTTTGTAGCTCTGCGATCCAGGGACAAAGGAAATGCAGAGCACAGCATGCATTACAAGAGGGATCCTGAGGCTGCACCCTGAGGCTCCGTGTCACTGAAGAGGCTAACCTAACCGCAAGGGTCATGGTGACTAGGCCTAGCTAGAATAAGGACATCCCAGATCTGCCATATACACACGACGATGCCCTGAACATGCTGACACAAATGAAGATCAAACCCGCCAATCATACTTTTGTGGAAACCTGAAAATCCCAGCAAGAGGCTGAACGCCACAGTGAAAGGCAGGAAGATGCTCTCTACGCTATTGAAAGCTCAAGAAGCAAATGGTCACCGGAGGGACACCATAGCAGAAAGTAACTGCAGCCTACGAGTCAGACTTCACCCTCAGGACAGAGCTGACTGCATGTCCGCCAGAGCGGCATGTCCGCCTCATGACACGTGTGATGACGGCACCACTGGGCTTCTCACCTTGCCCTCAGTTGCCGGTTTCGGCTCGACAGGCTTCCCCACCACAAAGTAACCTTACACAGTGTCGGCTTTATTAAGGCCCAGCAAGGATGACAGTTACCCACAGTCCACCGGACAGCTTCATATTGCGTTTGATCTCACCTACGGAAGGAAGAGGTGCCGAGGTCTGTCTGGATGGCACCCTGGGGGTGTTTTACCAGCAGGGCCCACAGATGTGTTAAAACACAAAGCTGCTCAAATAACAGCCATTAACAGGGACCCCCCCTCAGCCACCCACATTTGTTGTGCATCATCCTGGTCTGAACCATCATAAGATCCTTTGTAAACTTTTGCTCACATCTGTGTAGCTTATCTCATCTGCCAATATTCCGAATGCCTTCTTATTAACATAAGTCTAGAATAAACACTTTACAGACAATTATTCTATAAAGCCGCTGCCACACGCTTGTTTTCACTCAATGTCCCAAAGCTTGTTTTGGAATTATGAATCCATGTAGAATCCACAGGCGACAGATGAAAACTCATCATGCGGCAAAATACAGAAAGGAAGGCAGATCATTCTTCTTTTAATTATCTAAGTGGTTTAAGTGCAACTTGAGCCTCCTGCAGCGACTTGTACTCCCCATCTTTGGGTGGACGGCCTGGCTATGGTTACCATCCACAGCAGGGCACCCTGTTAGTGTCTGTTAGCATCTGCCCCTCCCAACAGGCACCTCAGGGTCAGCTTGCTGGCCCAGCTGTCCTTGGCTGGTCTTCTTTGACCCCGCCCATTGTCTCGAGCTACAGGCCGATCCCAGCCTGCTCTGCATGGCGAGGGCCAGATGTTCTCCTATTGTGTAGGTGATTAAAGGATCACGCCACACAGAGTGCTAACCTGGCCCAGTGGAGAGCGATTTACCTGGAAGCAGGACGTTAGAGGAACGAAAAGGGATGCAAGATGGTAAGGAATGGACCAAAGCTCCATTTTGCCCTCTCCCCCCCAATCAGTGCTTCCTGATGGAGCTCGGGGATGGAAATGCGATCCTGGCTTTAAGGCGGGTAAAGGACTCGTCAAGCCTGTGTTAAAGGCCCTTTGCCCTAAGAGGGAAATGCCGCACTAAGGAGCAATAAAACTGACATTAACCGGGACCTGAAGGCAAGACGGAGACAGGCTGAGCAGGTACCTGATGCAAAATGGTGAAACTTCTGCCAGTCGAAAAGCAAAGCTCAACGAGCCTTAGATAAGCCGGAATGGAAACCCTGAAAAGCTACCGCTCTTCTTGATGGATACAATTGTGGTCTCACACCTTCAGGGCTATGAATTTGAGTCAGTTCATGTGGGTTTATTCTAGCAATGTCCAGTGTCTCCCCAAAAAGGTCCAGGCGGAGTGCTGTCTGTGTGCCCTGAGATGGAATGTCCCATCAACGGTATCCTCTGCCCCGTGCTGTGTATTTCCCAGAATGCACTCCATGTCTGTAATGAGATGTCCACATTGCCTGTGGAGAGCATTCTATTTAAAGCGTCCCCTTAGCTTCAGACAGTGAAATTGATTTCATTTCCTTTACCGCCTAGTTCAGACGCAACCAGGCAAAGTGGATGGCCGCTTCTTTGATATTCTGGACCAACAGGAACAGGCTGACAGATGTGGCCTGCACACTACTTCTCCGGATAAATTAGCTTTCATCACCTTCCACCTCATCTGGACTGGCACTGGGACTCAGGCGTCAGCGTATGAGAGCATAAACGAATTTCCACCACCACTAAAAAAGAGAGAGAAAAAAAGAATTTGGCTTAATCCTGCACATCAACTAAGCTTGTTTTCTTTTTTTAATAAAAAGGAAGTCGCAGGGCTTGTCCACTCACACCTCTGGTGTCGTGGTCGTGGAACCCACAGTGTCTCAGGCTTGCTTGACTCAGCAGGCGGTATCGTCCATTAGCTGACATCCGGAGGGGCTACAGGCAGAGATTAAAGAGGGCAGAATGGCAGCCCCACCCAGGACAGGTGACAGACAAAGACTACATACGTCCAACACCCTAGACATTGATCTGGGACTTTCAGTCACCTGCCAAGAGCGGCACAATCAACGCAGTCAATAAGCTCCAGATTGTAGAACAGAATTCCGCTCCCCGTGGCTAAGAAACAGATCTATAGCACAATCTCCCTCGAGGACAGGATGAGCACCGCGGTGCCTTCTCAAAGGGGAGCGACCACGCTTTATGCATCGGAGGCTCTAATTCAGGTATTTCACGGACGAAATCATAAAACTTTATAGTCCCTAGGCAAGGATTTCCTAAGCTATAGGCTGTCAGATTAAGGGTCGCCACTTAATAATAAAACAATGACAATTCCCCTTGTGTTTGTACTCAATATCAGAAAGAGCTGGCAGTAGCTGCTTCTGGGATAGAGACTCACAGTGCTGCTGCATTCTCCAGAGACAGAAGACTGATTTAACCGAATGGTGGCAACCCAACCATTGCTGCTGATGGGAAGAAAGCAGAGCTTGGTGCCAGTCTTACTTAGCAAAGGCCTTCAACCAGAATGACGAAATTAGATCCAACAAAGTCATGTTGGTCTCTTGTCTGGAACACAAAACTACAGAGGAATGAAAACCAGTCATTCCACTGCTTCCCCAGATTGAATTTAACAGTTGCTGCATTTCACTTGACCTTGGGGGGAAACCAATTTGAGAGTCCTGTTCCGAGTGCTACGGGGCCAGGGCAGCAGGATTGAGTCATAAGGAGGATGTGCTCCGAAGTGATTCCCTCCAAGGCTGTGACATTTCTTTTGTTCCTTGGGAAGACGAGAGGAATGGGGTAAAACTTTTTAAGGTACTTAGCAAAGTGCAGCAGGTGGTGTGAATTAGCCGTGATCATCAGACACTGTGCGACTAGCAAAGGCACACTTGCAAACTTAATTCTCATGTATCAAACAATCCAGAAAGCAATATATTCTTCCACCAAAACAAAATGAAAAATGGAAAGCTGACATAGTTCGGGTCCATGCGCCATGATCATACAGCTACCCTTTAACCCCCCCCCCCCCCCCCCCCACACACACACACACACACACTCTGCTGCCTGCGTTATTTCAGAGTGAAATGGCTGGTTATGTCTTCTGAGCCCGATCCCGCCCCCAGCTGTCGCGCTTCCCGGCAATGTAACAAAGCCACGAGATAATCTTAAATTCCCACCTCGATATAATCCCAGCTCCATCGGCCTGCTGTTTCTCCCCCCACATGTAAATCGCTCCAGAATTATGATGATGCCCATGGGGCTGAAACCTTATTTTCTGCTTTTCAGATACCAGAGTGACAAACGTAATGGTTTTCAGTAGCCGAGCGGCGGTTTGGGACGCCATCGCTGTACTGGCCCAAGGAGAAACAGACATTGGGAAACATATAAATGCAGAACGTAGAAACATAACACACTTCTCTCACCACCACCAACTGCTATTTCGCTATCTGCTTCCCACTGTGTCAATAAGTGTGCACACCTTTACTTTCTATACATTCATCCTCAGCTTGCATTGATGCATTAACCTGTGTTTAGATTTAATCTCCAGATGAAAGAGGAGATCATGAAAGGAACACGACGCAAGGCTGAGGCCATCCAGGGCTGGAAATTAAATTTGCGTTAAACAATCAGATTATTGATTATTTGAAGAGAAATACAATGTCACAAGAGTGTCGCTTAACCCCTCAGGTCAAAATGCAGGAGGGGTCAGGTGACCTTTCTATTTTATATGTAAAGAGGAAGAAAAAGGATCAGCTTACAGCCCCCCTCCCAAGCCACCAATACTAGACCTTCATGAACCTCTGAAGATACTCCATTCAATTGCAACGTGCACATTAGCATTAATGATCCTAAATGCTCTCATCTCATACGAACTGAGCAAACTGTAGTATATTTGGCCGCTGAATATTGTCTAGAAATGTAGAAGTACAGACAGCTTGTCTCACCATCTGCCAAGGAAGCGAGTCCCTCAGTAGAGGAACAGACACCGATAGTGTGAAATGCTGTTATTTTCTGCTCCCAAGATCAGCAAAGCTAAAAGAGCCAGTGATGAGCAGAATGAACCTTCGGCTCAAAAAATCCTCGCACTCAGTCTGTGTTCAGGGCCTTCCCATCACTTTAGAAATGATACCAAAAATATTTCATTGGTTTAGAAAATCCTTTATGGCCTTGGGCTACATTCTAGAATACAGAGGCAATGAAATTACTTTTATGTCATTGCTATTAATGCATATGTGCATATGTACATCACACTTTGCAAGTCTCCAGTACTGCCAATACAAAGGTACAACAGCAACCACCACCACCAAAAACACCACCCCCCACCTCCACGGGGTCTCGCTCCAGGGATACGCTGGTACCCACCTGCCTCTCCAGGATAATCATGCTAATGGCTGCCAGACCCAGAGTTTGCACAGTTACCACGGCGATACAGGCAGGTGGTCACAGCGCCCCCTGCCTGCCGCACTCACCAGGCTCACTAAACCTTCTGTGGGGATGGTCACGGCACTCAGAGCTCTTTGAGACGACAGAGCGCTCATTCATACAAGTACTTTCCCAAATGGGCCGTCTGGCTGCCGTCGTCATAGCGACCGTGCTGTTTGACAGAGCTTATGATGAAGAACCCTTTGCAGAAATTCATCCACCAAAAAAAAAACAATATCACTCAGCGATATGCTGGCTGGACAGAAAGGAGGATGTGTTTGCTGAAATGAACACCCAGCTCAGCTCGCTGAATGAGAAGGCACTGAAGTGGCTCTCTGCGTTCAGACTCACAGAAAATAAAGTTCAGAGGCTAGACTAGAAAGTGGATCTGCTCCATAGGCAACCACGGTCTGCTCGTGAGCCCCCCCGCACAAGCAGGGACAAGTCATATCAGGGAGACCTCAACGGTGGCCAAAGCGCTGCGCTATCTTCCAGATTATAACATGTCAGTCTTCTTGAAAAATGCTCATTGCAACAGTGATTATAAGTATGGCTTTTTCCACTCCTGCTCATGCATCCGTAGATCTCGACCTTTCGCCGTCTCCTCATATGACCAGGTCCAGCATTACTAACAGCCGATTCACCAAATACGTCGTTGTTAGAGCGTTAATCAGATGTCACAGCAAGGGGTCTGGGCAGGGTGGGCCGTGAAGAAAATGCCTTAGCAAAGGTCATGAGCTGTGACAGAAGAGGGTCCCTTGATAAGGTGCAGGGCTTTCAAATTCCTTTGTGGAACCTCTGAATGTTACATTCATATAGTGCTTCTCAAGACACCCAAAGCACTTTACAGAACCAATGGGGAGCTGCTGTGACCACCACCACTGTGTAGCCCCCACCTGGATGATGCAATGGCAGCCATTGTGCACCAGTACGCTCACCATGCAGTAGTTAAGGTGGTGAAGGGGCAGGAGAGAATTTACCAATTAGATAAAGGGGATGATTAGGAGGCCAGATCTGATGGAGCCACAGTGGGCAATTTAGCCAGGACATCAGGATACCACCCCTACTCTTTCGAAAGATGCCCAGGGATCTTTTATGACCTTGGGGAGTTTTATGCCTCATCCAAATGGCTTTTTTTTTTTTTACAGCACAGTGCCCCCATCACTGCACTGGGACATTGGGATTCACACAGACCACAGGATGGGCTACCCTGCTGGCCAGTGCCCCCATCACTGCACTGGAACATTGGGATTCACACAGACCACAGGATGGGCTACCCTCCTGGCCAGTGCCCCCATCACTGCACTGGGACATTGGGATTCACACAGACCACAGGATGGGCTACCCTCCTGGTCAGTGCCCCCATCACTGCACTGGGACATTGGGATTCACACAGACCACAGGATGGGCTACCCTGCTGGCCAGTGCCCCCATCAATGCACTGGGACATTGGGATTCACACAGACCACAGGATGGGCTACCCTCCTGGCCAGTGCCCCCATCACTGCACTGGGACATTGAGATTCACACAGACCACAGGATGGGCTACCCTGCTGGACACAGAAAAGCTCAACCAAGGCAACCCAGTCTTGAAACTCCCATTGAAACACTGACCAGGCCGAAACTTGCTTATCTTCAGGTGGATAACCCAGTCTGAAGGGCAGGCGGCATGGCTGCTGGATAGAGACCCACGCGTGGCTGCGTGTATTTACCACATTGTGGGGACCAAATGTCCTCAATTTTATACAATTCTGTGAAAGCACTAAAAAAAAAATTTTAAAATGCCAAAAGTCTTGTTTTCTGTATGGCTCCTTATGGTTAAGTTTAGGGCTGGGTAGGGTTATCGTTGGGATTAGGGTTATGCTTGTAGAAATGAATGGCGAGTCCCCACAAAGAAATGAATGCAAATATGTATGTAGGTGTGTGCGCGCATGCGTGTGTTTGCACGTGTGTGTGTATGTGCGCGCACGAATATAGAGGCTACACTTGAGGGTCTTGCCAGAGACAGTCAGGTGATTAATTCCATCTATGCCTTGCTCTCCATGATGGGTATATATCGATGTTAAAATTGGTGTTTTTTCCCCCAGTAACCTGGAAGCTGCCTTAACCATCACAACCGAGAAACCCCATTCCTGACCCCTAACAGATCTAAGCTTTTCTGTCCCACACCACATCCATTTGGTTTTCATTTAAATCTGCTCTGAAAGGATACTTTTCTGTATTTTATTTCCCCAAACAAAGGTCATGTTCAATACCCATAACCACGTCACATGGGTACATCTGCTGTCCCGACTACAGAACGTTCCATAAATGTGAATCTCAGAGTTCCCTTTCCATTTAGTATAAATCTCTGTTGCATTCTGGGGTGGAACCCAGTGACGCACACCTCAGGGCCACCTGGGGCGGGGGTGGCCGTCCTTGTCTCACACGGAACCAGAGCAGAGTGGAATCTCCAAAGCTGCTACCAGCTCCCAGAGGGAACCCACGCACACTAACTGGTGCACTGGAAGAGCTTTTGATTTAGAGCAAGACAGAATATTAGCTACAGGTGAACTTCCAGCAAGCAAAAGCAAACACTTTATAATGATGCCATACAAATGCTATTAGCTTAAGCACATTTGCAATACACAGAGCATGTAAATGAAGTCTGGAATATTCTGATAGCCTATAAACTCCAAAGATAAAACACATGCTACACACCAGCTATAGTTTTTATGAGCTACAAACAGCTGAAATCATATTAATTATAATTTAACCGCACATGTGTTTTTTCTTCCAGGTCGCTAATTTGCAACTAGCATTTCCAGATGTTGATATAGACTAACCCCAATGGCTTCTTATTGAATTAAAAATGCAGAAACAAATGAGTGATGACGGTGCAGTGCGCATTCCCTCACTCTTCTGCATACGTCTCAGTGGCTCTCTGAGGTACGCTAAAGCCACCAGCCTGTCCCAGCCCACACTGCCATTCTGCGATATTATTTCATTTTAAAAACAGGCAGGCTTCATTTCTGCCTGCGTTTCTGGTAACCCGACAGCGGAAATGCAGACTCTTCTGCTTCTATGTAGATGGAAGACATTGTCCCAATATGAGTGCCATTAAAATCACAATTTCCCAGTAATCCCAGCTTAATCTCTTTGTTATTAAGGTTAAGCCCAATGCTAAGGCGCTAGGGGTGGAGGTGAAGAATCCAGCTGACTGTAGCCTAACAACCAGAGGCAATTTTCTCCGGAACAAAACCCAAAGTGACGGCATCCTATAAATCAGCCAGTTTCCTGAGTAGACCATAGTGATACAAGTTTTAGCTTTATGTGATTTTACAATGGAAACTTCTTTACGCAAACACAGCAAAAAAATACAGTTTATTGCATGTGACTACGAAAGCACATCTGTTTAAGCTGAACACAAACACACAGTAAAATGCAACCTGTGATGTTGACCAAGTCAGCAAAAATAATAAATGAAAAGTATTCATCAGTTTCCAAGCCGGGCCGCAAGTAAGGGTGTAGATGGGAGGTTATGCTGGAGAAAAGGCTATTAAACATCTACCAGAGCTATATGGGCGACCTTCTCCTGAATCAGTGAAGGTCACATCACAAAAGAAACGCATGGATGATCCAGGGGAGAGGCCTTCTCTGGCTCCTGAGCGCGGTGGCCATGAAGATCTACGTGAACGCCTTCCAACTAATGGACAATGGAGCCATAGTCACAGCCATTAGAGTGAGCACTGTCAGAGTGGAAAGGAATAGAATAGAATAGAATAGAATAGAATAGAATAGAATAGAATAGAATAGAACACTTGATTTGCCAAGTAGGTGTTTGATGTGGTAGGTTAAATGCAGTACAAAACCCACTCCTTCATATAAGCTAAAAAGCAATACAATATCATAGTACTATTTCTGAGGAATGAATATGTGCAGATACTTATAGAAAGAGTAGCATTCACATTTTAAAAACAGAAGTGGATGTAGCTGAAGTACTTGGTATAAGTATTTACATAACACAGTTAAATATGTTTCTCTGGGCTGTGTGTGTTTCCCAGATCGTCCTTGGAGATGCTTCCTGCAGGTCTAACAGATGGTTTCAGTGCACAGTGACTGAACCATCATCCAGTATGGCTGGGGGTGTTCACCTCCACACAGAGAGGCACTGCATCAGGGCAGGTATCTTCACCACTGCAAATGCTCCCCTCACACTGAAACAGGGCCTTAGGCTCATCACCACCGTCCTGGCATCAACTTATGGCAAATGCTATACCCAAGCAGTGGTGACTATACCCAAGCAGAGGCTCAGCAGCGGTAACTATACCCAAGCAGAGACCCAGCAGCAGTGACTATACCCAAGCAGAGGCCCAGCAACGATGACTATACCCAAGCAGTGGTGACTATACCCAAGCAGTGGTGACTATACCTAAGCAGAGACTCAGCAGTGGTAACTATACCCAAGCAGAGGCCCAGCAACGGTGACTATACCCAAGCAGTGGTGACTATACCCAAGCCAGGCTCAGCAGCGGTGACTATACCCAAGCAGAGACCCAGCAGCGGTGATTATACCCAAGCAGTGGTGACTATACCCAAGCCAGGCTCAGCAGCGGTGACTATACCCAAGCCAGGCTCAGCAGCGGTGACTATACCCAAGCAGAGACCCAGCAGCGGTGATTATACCCAAGCAGTGGTGACTAAACCCAAGCAGCAGTGACTATACCCAAGCAGAGGCCCAGCAACGGTGACTAGCCTACTGCATAGTGTAGCAGTGACAACACTAACAGCATGGTAGTATTTCAGAGGAAAGAAGGCAACAAAGAAAGAAAAATGTGGATCAGTGACAACGCAAAGAAGAAAATGCAATTGGCTAAACAAAAAAAAAGTTTTTAAAATGCATAAAAACTCCTTTGGAGATTTCATATTAAAGGGGGGGGGGGGTAGTTGGGGGGGGGGGTAAAAAAAATCAATAGTTTGAAGCTGAGATCACTGGCAACTTGCCACTGCTGAAAATGAAACGGTGAAATACAAACAGCGGATTTTCTTTGAAGACCAAATCCCTGCCTCACTTATTACACCTGAAACTCTGCAGAGAGTCAGCAAAGCAATATTTCCAGCCACTGTTTTATGGTCAAAGAGTGAATTAAAAAAGGGAGCCATTTAACGGGAGATCAGCCCAGCTCCCCCCTGACTTCCTGCATCTCCTGCAGTGTCTTTGCATGCCGCATATTTTAATCACCCATAACAGAGGCTCATTTCCCTTTCATTTCCAGCTACCCAAATTCCACATTTCTTAGGCATTACTAAGGCCAGCCCTGCACCTCACAAGCCAAGAGCGACTTCTAAACACTCTCTTGCGTGGATATAGATGGTAGTTTAAGTGTTTTTTTCATCCCTGTCGTTATTGCTCTCTGCAAGCCTTTAAAACCAGTTTCTGCCTTAATTTTTGGCAGGATTTAATCTCACTCATTGTTTCTGTTTGTAGTGAATTCAGTCCAGGATCTCACAACAGCGTAGCAGACATAATTAATACATACATGTTTTTTAGCCAGATCCTTTCATTTCTATTTGATCTAAGTTCTGGAACTCTGCATGTACTGCTTCCCCCCCAGAAGTACAGAAGATTTGCCCGCCCCCCTCCTCGACAGAACAGCATCACTGCTTGATTCGGCTTGATTCTATTCTGTTGGGTTTAAACAAACTGAGTGATTCAAATCATGCTAAACAGCATTTTGCATTCTGGCTATAATGCAATCACAGTATTCTATTAATTGAAGTAAGTAGATGCATTATTTACAATTAGCAAAATTCTAGTTTACTTACTTGAAAATTTCTACATCTACAATTATGGATAATAATTATGAATTGTTTATCACAGTTAATGTTTTTTCATAATTGATTAATAATTGCTTATTTTAAATTAGAAATTAGTTCTTATTTATATATAACAAATTTGTTCAACGTGACTGGTCTTGTGACACATACAGCTTAATGTGATTCAAATTTAATGTGATGTGATGTCATTTTCAACCAACCAACTAAGAGCTCAAATGAAACCAAAGCCAGAGAAACGGCAGACGGACAACACTGGCAAAGCTTGCTAGAAGAGAGCAGGAGAGAAGGCAGTAATAAGGACCCTAATTACCTGTCCACTGCACTGATGAGCGGAGCAAGCTATTCCGAGGGGTCACCGCGGGGTCACCGGCGCATTAGGGAGCATTCCGGCATCACGGTGTAACAAGCAAACCTGATGCCAAATGTCATCCGCACTCCAGGCCCCAGTCTGGGGGAGTTCAGCAAATACACACAACACAGCACCTCCTAGAGGACACACAATACACAACAACAGCAATTAAAGTCTACCTAGTATGTGGCACTGCCCCTAACAACACACTCTGGAATAAATCTGTTGGTACAAGACTCAGGATGGACTCTTGAAAAATGCGTCCAGCCTGAACTGGACGAGTAAAACAGTGTCACTGACATAACTAATGAATGCGGCACTGAATAACTGTTTTAACAGTGCTGTGTGATAATTAGCAAGCTACTTCTAAATGAGGGCTCATTAAACAGGATCACAGTGGCGTTCACCACTAATAGGACATGGTACTAAAAGGCTGTGAGATTTTGTGATTAAAAGCAGGGATGTTTAGCACCAAGCCCAGTTCTGTATTCTGTATTACATTTACAGGTACCTCGGTGCATTGTCCATATAGTACTGTCAGAGTCCAGTGAAGAAGCACCACAGTCTACAAGAACTGTATCATCCGCAGAACCAGTGACGTAGGCGTGGGCGGTATAACCCACGAGTGATGCCTAAGATCAGGGGTGCAGTATGTGCACGGAGACCCCGGAAGATTCAGGGGTCCAGCACTTTACAGGGGCCCTACCCAGGGGCGCAGTAGGGGCACGGATACCCCGGCAGATTCAGGGGGCCCAGCACTTTACAGGGGCCCTACCCAGGGGCGCAGTAGGGGCACGGATACCCCGGCAGATTCAGGGGGCCCAGCACTTTACAGGGGCCCTACCCAGGGGCGCAGTAGGGGCACGGATACCCCGGCAGATTCAGGGGGCCCAGTACTTTACAGGGGCCCTACCCAGGGGCGCAGTAGGGGCACGGATACCCCGGCAGATTCAGGGGTCCAGCACTTTACAGGGGCCCTACCCAGGGGTGCAGTAGGGGTACGGATACCCTGGTAGATTCGGGGGGTTCAGCACTTTACAGGGATGCTTGAAAACCTAAAATTATCAAATGTAAGGGGGCCCAATATGACATTTAACACTTGCCTAAGATTATTTAAGTCAATTAACAGTATTCAGGTTATTTTAAATGGGTAAAATTAGTTTGAAATAGTCAGGCTGAGGAGCTAAATGGCAAACAGTTCTGCAAACCGGGACACACACCCACACACTCATGCATGTTAAACACCCCATGTGTGTGTGCGCCTCCTGGTGGATGCCCCAGCGAAATGCCTGAACACAGGCAATGGCTTCAGAGCAGCCAGAGATGACGCCTCACAATGAGCCGCTTCAGGGACGTGTCAGAGTCACAGAAATCGGGGGCCGCTTTGGCCCTTTGCATATTAAACACCTCTCCCGCCCCTGAGCCAGATACAGGGTACTTTAACGAAATGAAGAAGCATTTAATTAAGAAACAAAAAGAGAGAGGAAAACAGCAGCGTTCCAATCTGTGAAATAAATTGGGTGAATGGGAATGGTTTGCTGAAATGGAAAAGACCGGCCTGCAAATGAGAGGCGGCCCAAAGCTAATGCCATCGGCGAGCTGAACGAGGGACATAAAGCACGTGCCCAGCTAACAAGGCACTCTTCAAGTGCACTAAACATTTATCAGCAGCACATGTCTGCATAGCAAAAAATAAAGAAAAACAACCCAGAAGAAATATTGTCCTTTCTGTATGATATCACTAAGGCCCCGCCATGCCCCTGCTTCAGTGGTTAGAAGGATGGATGAATGGATGGATGGACAGACGGATGGATGGATAATTCAACTATGAAAGTTTTAAGATGTATTTCTTCTAAGGTGTTTCCAAAGAAAACTTTCCGTTTTTTGGGACTATAAACGTTATACACCCAGGGCCTGTATCATAAAATGAGATTTGTTGGTTAGCTAGATAACCTGCCAGATTTAATGTACCCCAGTTTAAACAGACTTTATCTTCGGTCACTTGCATTTAGCTCAGACTACCTTAAATCTGACATGTTCTTTCACTCACCCAAAAACCCAGCTTTTTTGATACCGGCCCCTGGTTCCTGCTGAGTGTGTTAGTCTTGTATTAAAAACTTGATAACACAAAAAAAAAACTTCTATGTGAAAACAAGACTGCATCCGATTAGTATTTGTGGGCCAGACGTCAACTTAATCTCTTGGCGGTGTTTATTCTGTCTCTGTTTGGAGGCGCCAGAAAGCTCTCAGCATCAGAAAGTGTCCTTCTTCCCTTCAGAGAGCGGTTCGAAGCAGCCAGAGCAATTACACTTCCTCTTTCATCAGCTGCGACAATACATTCACTGCTCTCAGATCAGCAGCCAGTCGTGCATTGCCTCGGCCCGCATTTATATTTAGATGTGGTCGTATATTACTCGGGATGATGCGATCTTGCGGAGTAGATTGGAATTTTTCACTGTCCTTTATAAAAATTAATTATTCTGTCAATAGGAAACGGCTGGTGAGCACTGAGCTCTGCACCCTCTACAAGTTTCCATTCCCTGCAAAAATGATTTTAATGCTTTTCGCAAAATGAATGGCCACTGCTGTTTCCATTATCTATTTAACAGCCTTTAAAAGCAGGATTTATCCCTGTAAATTAGGCCGCATACAGCAGAACACCGTCACGGGCCATAAACTTTAAGTCAATACGAGGCAGGACAATGTGGTCAGAGGAAGACATAGCGGAACGTGGGCGTACTTACAGCCCAACAGCATTATCAGAACGAAGCAGGGACAGTCACTCGGTCCACTGCAGCTTGTGATCGGAAGGTTGCCAGTTCAAATCTCAGGGTCGGAAAACTGATGTCAACCATTGGGTCCTTAAGCAAGACCCTTCACCCGGAGCTGCTCCAGGGACCGGTTGACCCTGCTTTGGATGAGAGCATCTGCACACAATGTGAATGTATTTCGTGTGTCACAGGAAAGGTTAGGATCAGGAAGAACTGCTAGCCAGTGTTATGGGGTTTTGATCATCCCTCTGTTGTGATCCAACCTCACACGTCGTCAAGCCACATGCGCCTGACTGAGCTAATCTGCCGAAGCACCGTGTGCTTCATTCTCCAGACACCATCACCAGGAGAACAAAGGTCTGTTCCCTTTGACTAGCAGAACTGTGTCCCAAGATGTGCCAAGGGACCAAACATGTTTGGGCGTCTCTCTGAAAGCCACTGAACTCCTGTCATCACCCCTGTGGGTGCTGGCTACCCACGCTGCACCATTTTATCCCCCTTTCATCTCTTTCTTCAAAAAACAACAAAACAATGGCATGACAACGAGAGGATTAGAGGGATCGCGCCTGGCGCATTTCCGCTGTTTTGGTCTCATAGAGGATATAAACTTGCAAAAAGCTAGTTGGCGGTCGTCTATCTCTCACGGGCCCGGCGTCTGACGGGAGGTTCCGCTCGTTTGTTTCTGCCCTTCATTCCAGCGACTGCTGCTGCTGCTATTTCAGCATCTGCATGGGGCAGCCGATTCCAGAGAACGCGAAACCGCATTGAGACTCCAGTTTAAATACAGCACAGAGACGGTCATACTGAGCAGCGAACGAGCGAGAATATCCGACCTCGTATTCAACCAGGCTCCTCCCTCTCACATTAGCTATCTCACTTACACTAATACCTGGACTATAAACATTAATATACGATATTAATCAAATAAGTAGCTGAATGCCCTCTATCCTCCGTTTCATGTTCACTTTGGTGGTTCTTCAAAGAAATGAAACTGAGGCATCAGGGTGAGGATTACAGAGACGGTGTTTGCTGGCTGTGTTCTGAGTGTCATTAAGACTCAATAGGCCGGCGCCCCCTGCTGATGTGAGCGGTGACAGCGCTCACCGCTCTCTAGTGACAGCGCTCACCCAGGTGGCCTGGCTGACATGCATTAAGAGGGACCGTCCGTCACTGCGGACTACAGCCAGATGAAGCCACACACACACACATCCTGCAGATGCAGAAAGTGTACACAGCACCCTAGCGGCCTACCAGTTAATATTCAACAAATAATTGGTGGGCAATAAAAAAAAAAAAAAAAAAAAAAATCAACAAAACAGTAGCGAGACCACTAGGATCTCAGTACCCATTCACCGCTAAACATCCCAGTTCCCGTGAGAAGACTGCAGCTTGTTGGGGTGGGGGGGGGTCGGGTCAGTCTAAAAACACAAAAAAAACAGGTGCTATTACCGGACTTAACAGCACTTGCTCTCAGACAAACTATGTTAAAGGAACAGTGTTCAAGCCACACAACCTGGCCTTCTGCAGACCCGAAGAGCTTTGAAAAATGTCTAAAATTGTTTCTTCTGTGACAAAGAGCAGTGACACCACTGTGAGATAGTCTGTCAAATTTCCAGGACCCTTTTCCAGGCTGTCACTGGATCCAGTGGAGCTTAAGAAATCCATGGCTGATCTGCGGAATAAAACGCTAATTAATCATAACGGAACGGATGGCTGGACACACTGCTCTCAGTGGACCACTGACGTTCGTCACCAAGCCTATGTGGTATGTCCCTTCTACCAGCTACGTCTAATGGCCACACAAAGGGTTGTTTTCTTATGGCGACTACGTTTCTCACTCAATTTGCCACTGCGAAAGAAAGTTACAGAAACAGAGGAAAATAAACATTACAGAACAAAAAACGAGAATGTGTAATTCCATTGCAATATCCCGATCTGCATCCTCAGGTCTAAATTAATTACCATTATTTTTTTTATCTGAAGTCCAGATGAATGCTTAACACTAGGGATTTCAGAGTGCAGCTGTGTTTAACATTTAATTTCTGGGCTGCTACATTTCAGCATTAATGCTAATTCAGTCTGATATCCAGATCTCTCCCATGCATGTCTATCACGGGGATCAAGGTAATAGACTGCGTCACTCTTTGTGCTCCCAGGACAGCACAGATCCACAACGGGCAATTTCACAGTTGCATTTATACACATCTGTGATCCTTAGGGTCCCAGTCCAAAGACTATTGAAATGGAGATCTTTTCATGCCGTGATAGCTAGAGATAGGGTTATTTATATTATGACACCTGCAGTGCATGTGGAAACCCCACGAAAGAGCCAGCCGTGCAAAAATGTCGACGGGTATTTTAAATCACTTGCCCAAAGAGGCCGGCCCATATTTTCCAAAAGAAGAATCCTCGCAAACGCAGATGAAGAATAGGATGCGGTCCGATGGCTTGCAGTCAGCAAACACCTAATTTAGCACATGCTAGCAAATGTTTTTATTTTGATGATTCAACGATGTCCTCAAAAATAAAACGACTGTCTGGAGGTGGTGTATATATCTGGGACAAAGAGCAGAAACGTCCCAAGAAATCTCAGAATGCCCTTCAAAACCTAAAAGCACTACTATGTAATGCTATGTAACCTAGCAAAGGCCAATTATGCTTTTAATATCCAATTCAATTCAATTTATTTTTATGTTTTCTCATTACATTACCGAATGGCAGCATGTGGAGAGAAAACAATAAAGGACCAAGCACTGATCCCTGTGGTACCACATATTTGACCGGTGACATTGACTATGGAGTGCAGTTATTCGACACAAAGAGATTAGTCAAATAGGATTTAAACCAGTTCGGCACCATTCAATACAACTCAACATCAAATTTAAGTCTTTGTAATAGAGTAAAATGGTCAACCGTGTCAGAGGCTGCACTAAGGTCCAAAAGCATTAGCACAGTCAGTGTCACCATCAGCTGCCATTGTAACAGTTCCAGTGCTGTTCCCCAGGCAGAAGTGGAATCTATCCAGCATGTTGTGCGCCTCCAAGTATGCCTTCAAGTTGAGCAGCAGCCATCTTCTCCAGAACTTCGGTAAAAGATGGTACATTACGGACAGGTCTGTAAATGCTGAGCTCCCGTGGATCCAAACTTGGTTTCTTCAGTAGTGGCCTGATTACTGCCAGTAATGACAGCCAAGGACAGGGATGCATTCATTACGGAATTTATATGTCTTGCCAGAACTCCTGGGTATTCCCAGTAATGGGTAACAAAGGGGTAACAAATAAGCCGATTTCTGATAGGGGCGTGGCTGTAGATCATGTGCTCACCCATGGCTTTGCCACCCCCAACCCCAATCGGCAACAGTCACCTACGGCTAGGCGGTATATCAGTATATTGAATTTTTACAGTATATCAATATATTTTCAAAATGAGATATAGGATGAAACAATACCGTTTATATCCATATACCTTTTATTATGCTAAGACCAATAGTAAGCCATCAAGGTTGTAAACAAGGTGAGAGCTTGGGTCATGACACTGACCGACTCCCAGATTTCACAACTCAAATTAAACTGCACTATAACCATCTAGTTCATTTGAAAGACTGTGATGAAGTTTTCACTTTATTTATAAACTAATTGTACATATATTATACATATATACAAAGGCTATTAAGAGCTAAAAAAACGCAAAATAGAACTGTCTCCTGCTTTCTCACACATTCAGACGGTATTCTATATGCATATAGATATAGATGATTGCACACTTCTTTGGAACGGCAATAATATGCTTTATACTTACCCATGTTAGCAAAAGGCGGTGATCACTACATGCATTTTAATCTGAGATCATATCACATTAAAAATGTTATGCATTCATTAGTATTTTTAAAAAGTGCCCCTAAAAATGTATAAATGGTCTCATTTTTTAGAGTTTTTAAAAATGTCCTGACTGGAGGTTTTCTTGAGAAATTAAAAGCTCAATTTCTTCATCCTTTCTCAGCCCTGCCAGGAAACTAGAACACATTTTGTATACTAATAGACTAGTAATGTGCTAAATATCTAGATCATGATGCAGAAGACCACAAAACTTCTAAATTGGACAAAACATAGAGAGAGAGAATAATAATGAATAACATCATGATGCCTGTACCCTCAGCTGACAAGGCTAATGCCTATTAGATTTCCCTCATTGTAGTTTAGCTTAACACCTTGCCAGCAATTACATAGCTGCATGTAAAAGCGCCGGATTCATTCATTTGTCCACATAGGTTAATAACACATCGTTGAGGGGGCTTGGTTTTTTCCTCAAGCATGAAATAGTTCAATAAATGCTATAGGCCAGCATTGTAACATAATACATTTCAATTAAGCCTATTTGAGATTAGATTTCTCCACACATTAAACATTCAGGCTCGCTGAGGGCTTCCAGCTTTTGCTTCAGGATCTATCATTTCAACGCCATCCCAAGTCACATGATCCGCTCCTTGCACTATGATTTGCACATGCCACCCAATTAAATAAGTCGTTTGAGGTTGAAGAAAAATCTGGCCATTCGTTGGCTGACAAGGTGTCGCCTAATGAATACAGATGACAACAGGTTCTCATCATTTTGAAGAGCTCTTCCTCCACGGAGCAATATTATGTGCTGGTGTTGTCCTGGAGGGCTATTCTGCAGGATCCCTGTTGCAAGCAGATCAATACGCGGGAAAGGCCCCGATTGAAGGCTGTAAATGTTGTGGTAGCTCATTAAAATCCGCTTATCCAGGGAGCAGATGTATGCCATCGGTCTCCCCATGCCTGAGATTGCAGTGGTGTAAGCATGGCCCTGAACACCAGCTTTCCTAGCATAATCTGGATCACAGAGTTATCTTTTGCACAAATCGTGCATTAAGGAGATGCATGGTACAGCCAAACCTAGCAGAAAGTGGAAAGCATCCTGGAGTTGGGAACGACAGTGGAGACGGAGCGGGTTATTCAGTCAGGAGAGGCTTGGAAAGTCATGCCGCACTCCCTCTGGACTGGAAAGGTCAGCAGACCATGCAAATTATTCTGGGGGTTAGGAGACCCTCGTCGTCACCTATCCCACATGGAACGACCCACCAGAAATGAATATAACCCATCTGCTGCCTGCTGAACACAGTGGGTCAGGGGGTCATGACCAATAAGGGCATTAATGACTCCAGCAGCACATACCCTGAAAATGCAAAGCTCACACCTTTCAATTGCACAGTCACATATGATGTTACATAGATCGTAAGAAGAGCACAAATTGCAGCATGATGGGTGACACTCGAAAGTGAATGAACGTAACTCGAGTTCTCGTGGTGCCATTACTCCCAGCTCTGCTGTTCTTTATCTTCCTGTTTAATAGGCTTGATTAATGTGATTTTGTTTTCCATTATGCTCATGCACCTTCTGCCCGCACATATTATGTTGGAGTTACATTCGCATTTTAATTTCATTTAATATCCTCTGCCTGTCAAGTGCATTCCAAACCACTTTAATCCTTAATTACCTTACGTATAAAGGTATCTGCTTGTGCTAATAGCACACAGTCCCGCCGTACAAAAAAAAGTGTCAGCATTGAACGACTTCTGGGGGAAAAACCACGACAAACTATTAAATCATTCTGAAACTTTAGCTAGTCTGTAGCGATTTCCCAATGTTCTAAATGCCATTTCAGCCTCTCATTGTCTGCTTCTCAAGTGTGTCATTACACAACAAATCTTCATTTTCACACCTCGCCCCGAGGGGTCAGTTTTGGATATTCCATTACAGTCTAATTTCTGTAACAAGTGTAAAAATTGAAAGCTCTCGACAGAAGACACTCAGCAAAGCAGGGGGGGGCATTATTGTTTCCTTTGGGTACCTCTCATCATCATGTCATTTCTCAGTACCAATTATGAATTCTTACCCTACTGAGAGACTTGTCTCAAGCACCTTGGAAGAGTTAGAATAAAATATACAAATGTGTACAGATCCAGAGCATCACCTGCTTGACAGTCATTTCCTATGAATCGCAAAGAAATAGCTGATGAAACCTCATTATGTATTATGGTCATTCTTTAACAAACATATATAATAGGCTATTAGGCTAATGTGTCTGGAGTTGTGCAGCGGGGTCTGTGATAGATGAATGTCACTTCATATAAGGAACGGCTGAATCACACAATACACAAGCACAGACAGGGAAACTAAACTTGTCCTCCTTCTGTTTTAGTGACTTTATTTCCTGCCCTTCCTCCGAGATCTGCTATGATCTCCTCCTAAACACGCGACTCCCATGCCAGGTGCACAAAAGCAGCCACATATTCTCTGATGTATGTGCTGTGAACAGCACATTATTTACTCTGTCCACAGCTAAAACAGGCACCCAGTTCTTCAGGAAAAGGCTCCTAGTGTCCATAACCAGCAGCCTATCTTTTATCCTGCCTACTCGGATCTACAGCACTGATAGGAGATATTTATATATCACGATTACAAAACTGCTGTGTTAGTTCTGACTAAAGCTTATGCGGGTGCTGATTTATAGAGCATCCAGACCAGACTGGAGAAAGCTGAGTAAGAAGGGGTGATGTGCTCAAGACCCCCAAGGCACTGCACCCTTCAAGCGACGCCTGGGTCAGCTGCGAGGGTAAGCCGTCGTGTTTCCCATGGTCACCTTGGAATCTCCTTCAGAAGGTCATTTCCATGGATTGCTTGCAGAAATCATAGTTCCTCATGGTCTGCTGCATTGTAGCAGTCTGCCATAATTAACATAACGAATGACCTGAATACAGCCTTGGGTTCTAAAGTTGAGTCTGAGCAGACTGCAGCTTCAGCAGGAGAAATTGACTTAATAAATCAAAGGTAATAACAGCACACTGCCTAACATGCACAACTGAGGTCCAGGTTTTAAAACAGCTCTATCCTGAAAGGTATGCTGACACTCAGAACACTCAGAACAGCAAAATAAGGATCTGTGTTTTGTTTTTTTTTTCTTTCTAGTGACGCAATTCAGGATTTGCAGTCACACATGAAGAACACACATCATTTTCCACACTCTGGTTTTTATGCTGGTTCTTCATGTTGGTTAGCCCTAGTTTGGACAGCTCAACGGATGATGAATGAAAACTGTGACCTTTGGCCCCAAAAGACTCCACGCCCCCCTCATCACTTTCTCCCTCAGATCATAGATACTTCTGATCTCACACTCAAAGAGGGAGACTGCAAAACTTACCACAGAACATTCTGATCAATGGAAACTTATCTGGGGAACAAATTAAAAACTAACAAATCAATTGTAATTAAGAGTGGTGCTGTTTTTCATGTCGAGGATGAGTAATGTTTCCGGAAAGGATCTTTTTGCATACTGTTAAAAAAGGACAACAGTTATCTGTTTTTCCCTACTCTGAATGTAACATTCGCACATCTCTTTAATGTCACTGTTGAGTTTAAGCTTGTGAGATTCAAGCAAGCGCACCACGAATTAGGCAAAATTAGGCCTCAAACAGGGTCCTCACTGTCCATCTCTTCTGCACTGCAGACCACTGAGATGATAAAATAATTACAGGCCTCAATTCACCAGGTCCTGAGACAAATGTAGCGTTATAAAGGGGGATGGAGGAGGGTGGGAGATTTCATTCAGGGGCCAGCGGCAGAGCCATTCATCAGCGCGGCAGCGGAGTGCACCAATGGCTGCGGTGGGGCTACACAGCTCCGACAGGAGATTATGTCCCCATCCACTCTGATGCAACCTATCCGCTTCCTGACTCCTCTGAAGTCAAATGAAGGTCATTATCAGGACCGACCAACCGGGGACAGGTGGGCGGGACATCTGCAAAGCCTAATTTGTGTAATGCACACAAACAAAAGATGGGCATATGGCAGAGAACCAACACGACATCACTCAGGGGTGAGCCGTGCCCCGTAATGGGCTGCGGTTTGGAAAGTCACTTGGGCATTAGACTGGCAAAAATGAAAAGCTACATAGAAAAGAAAAATCTGCGCGGAGATAAAGCAAATCCATTTATGCTGGGATTTAATTGAAAACTACTCATATCCCATTTATTATACGCAAATGTGATTAACTAAATCTTCCTGTTGCCCGTGGCTAACCGTGCTATAACATAATTGAAAAGCCAAACGCCATCCCCAAACAGGAGCGCTTACAAAAAAACAGCGGAGTTTCAGCTCACATATGAGAGACACATCCGTTTGACTGAGGATCGAAAGAAAACAGTGAGACACCTTAGGTGTATTAATTTGAAAACATACAAGAAATACACACAACTTATCAGTGATTCAGGGATAACACTAGACCACAAAACTCACATTGTAAATACACACATGTAAATGCCATTCCAGAATTCAGATATTAGACCCATGTGAATGGGCTGAGATCTGGTTCATTTCTAAGCCTTTGAGATCTGAGTCTGAGCATTCAGTTCCATGTGCCATCACAGTAAAGCATGGGAAAGACTGAGCATAGGAAGGCATCATAACAGGTGCAGCATGACAGGTAATGTGAACAACCTGGACTGCAGATGGGGGAGGATCACGTTACACAACTTGCATAGCTCGCCGTCTCACAGACTGCATTATTCTCTGAACGACACATGTGCTGCAAGATAGGGCAAGAACAGTCAGTCTCCAAAGATCAACTGCAGATGTGTTTAAGTAACGCAGAAACTGGGACAGAGGCTTGGCTGTAATTACCTGTAGCTTTTGAAAGCTTTTCACTACAGTGGAGGTATAGGACAAAAGCATTAAGCATTAAAAAACAACAACAACAAAACAACAATAATAATAATCCATAGAATATATTTATATAAAAGCTGTTGCAGCCATAATATGGATTTTTGTTATACAGTAGAACCTTGGAACTTGAACGTCCCTTAATTCGACCATTTCGGACATGGAATGGGTCTGTTGAATTTTTTTTCGACTTATACCTCGACCGATCTCGGAGCTTGACTGTTCCTGCTCAAACTTGTATAGGTCAAGACGCGTTGAACTCAACCAATTTGGATCTCGAAGGGGTCGGTCTAGAAAAAACGCAATTCAACCTGAAAACTCGGAACATGACAAAACGAAACTGCTAAAACTTGTACAGATTGAGACGTATCTCTGATGGGCTGATGCAAAGGCAAAGAAACATAATGGGATGCTGATGCCAATGAATCTCTCTCAGTCTCGTGGTGCCTCTCCACTGAGTTTGATGTACAAAAGGCGTGAATTTTTTGTGCTTTATCTACAGTAAATTTAGTGATACAGTAATCATGCCCCCTAAGAAAGTGAGCAGTAATAGCAGCAAACTAAAGAGGAAAGTAGTGAGAGTAACTGTAGGACTTAAAAAGGAAATTATAGCGAGACTTGAAGGTGGTGCACGTGTGTTTGCTCTCACTTCGGAATGTGGGATTGTCATTTATTTCATGTTTATCATTTTTGTATGTGTGTCTTAGTTTTATATTGATTGTTAATGCTTTTATTATTAGGTAGGTAGATAGATAAGCTTAAATAGACAATCATTTGGGGGTCTGGAATGGATTAAATTCAATTATATTATTTCTTAAGGGGAAATTTGACTTGGACCTCAACCAAATCGCAACTCAACCAGCCTCCTGGAACGAATTAAGTTTGTGTTCCAAGGTACCACTGAATTAGTAAATTCTACACAACATTTGTATACTATCATTTAACTTTAATTGTTTTGCATAAGTTCTTTTATTATATGTTATTGATCATGGATGTGAACACAATACAGACATCACTATAAGGGGAAGGTTTACCAGAAGTAAGAAACGCATATCAGGTAAAGGTGTGAGAAAAACGTTTTTAACCACTACAGTCCTTAAGTATCTTCTTGTTTGCATACCTCACCGACTTTATTTTCAGGCTGTTTTGAGAATATTTTTTATTGGTGGTATTAAAAGAATTGTTATTGGACTGGAAGTGCTTTTAAAAACTCCTGCACCACTGACATACCCAGCCAAGGCTATGCAACTCTTTATCATGCACTTTATTTTTTTTCACGTTATATTTTAATGTATCTGCTAAACTGATTTAAAATCTGGGTGTGAACTTCACACAAACAAACAAAAAAAAAACGCGTGGAGCATCAGCAAGCTCCGGAGGTATACCCTCTGTGCACGCAGTCAGTCCATTCACATTAATCAGAGATGTAATTAAAACTTCCAGAAGCAACTCCTACAACAGCCTTACTTTCGGCATGTCGGTGCTGCTAATTAAGAATCTTTAAAGTGTTCTTAATGAACAAAGCCCACTCCACCCCAGGAAAGAAGAGGACTGTCCCTGATTAACTTCAATTAACTGCTCCCTTCTTCCTAATGCAAATAGCTTCCCGTAGACCGGGAATAAAGCGTATTATATCTCCTGATGCGACAGGATTAGATGATGTCCAGAAGAGGGAGGGGAAAGAGATGAACTGAGATTTGCATACGAGATCTGTACATGGGGGAATGAATCTCCATCATCCGCCGTCATCTGTAATACTTCCATCACTAAAATGACCTAATTACAAACAGTACGGCGTGAGCTGACTTAAGCAAGGACGCTCTGTTTTTGTACAGCACTACCTGTTGGCCACAGGCTTGCTATGGCATCGGGCTTCAATAGATGTACTATGATTATCCTCTCCGTCAAAAGGCAGCTTCAAGACTCGGGGACAATAGGGGGTTTGGTGGGGGGGGGATGCTGAAGGACTCTACTGATTACAAGACGCCGACGGCGTTCAGCGGGAAGAGCGGCTTGTCTCTGGGTGCTGATGACCTCTCTCCTGCGGCTAAGATCGATGCTGGGAACCAACATCAGGCAATCAAGCTGATCTCTTCAGGTAGCCTCCACAATCAAACGGAAGCAAGGAGAGAGACACAGTCGGCAAATTACAGCCACGCAAGCGGTAGGGATCCGACAGTTGCTTGCAAGAGACCAGATTCAAACAACAAAGTCCTTTTCCAAAGAACTTCTAAAATCTGCACCACGTCCTCTGGGCATATCACAGTGCAGCCATAAAGAATTCCGGGGAAATGTCACCCCAGTAGTTTTTCCAAACAATAATCCAATGATCAGTAACTGGGTCCTATCAGGATAAGATCATAGTTCTATCATCCAGCTTCTCTTTGCCAATGAGAAAATACCAAGAACTATGCCAGGGACTTGTTTTGTTGTCTTTTTGTGTTGTTACAGCAGCATTATAACATTTCATTGCTTAGACAGAAGCAGAGCCAGGCCTTCCATATACCCTGGACCGGCTGGGGCTCCCCAGTCTCCCCGCAGGCTCCCCGCTGGCAAGGCGCTTACATACCGGCCCGCCCTCCGCCACGGCCTGCTGCTCCACTGGCTGACCTTGCACAGCCCTCCACAGGCACATCATTCCCAGCAGTCTCAAGAATTTCAACTGGCCGACCACCAGGACATAAACACAAAACACCGCTGATCCATGCTGACTCAAGTCATGGTCCATGCAGTCATGAGCCACGAGCAAATGTTCCTAACCCCATCCCTAAGCCTAACCCTGAGAGCAACATCTACGGCAGACGGAGGGCTGATTCGGCCCCATATCCCCTTCCGGAAAAGGGAAGTCTCTCTTTGAAGGCTTTCTACAGGATACAGACATAAATGAGCTGGCTAGTTGCTGAGCTCTTAACCATCTATATCGACCTTAGTTAGGTGGGTGCAGATATGGTATATTCCAATTTCAGAAGAAATACTCATTAAAAAAAAAACCCAATAAAGGTGCCCTTTAAAATATGAATGAGGCACATAGTCATTTAGACATATTTCACTGGATATTTTATCTTGCCCTTATGTATAAATTCCATGGTTTCAATAAAAACATGTCATGGTTTCCATGTCAAACCATACGCATTGAGATAAACAGATTCAATATGCATATACATGAGTTTGAGCCAATGACCTCTGTATTCTGGGAAAGAGGCGCTTCCTGGAGGAAATACCTATAATAATGTAAAAAATCTGAAAATCCATTGTTTGAGATATCAATTATCTTAACAGGCAGGGAATAAATACAACCAAACCACAGCCTGGCCTGAAGGCTGAGATCTCCGGTCACAGCCTCGCACTCATTTGCCAGCTGGAGGCACTTTGTCATCATTCAGGAGCTGGCCAAAGAAGGCGTGAGGCCATATTTGCCGGCAATACCGTTGCGTTTCTGCCCAGGACGTTTACCTGGCTTCAAGGTCTTGACAGTATTACGCACAGTTTTGATACAAGTGGCCACAAGGTACGGGAGTTCTGCCCTCAAAATTGCAAGGACAGACACTACTTAAATGAAAATCAAATGCTGGTCCAATAGGGTACGATATACTGACACAACATATCTCTTGGTACATCATGGGAAGCCAGGCCATTTGTCTCAAATTTGGCATGCTCCAGTTCCTCCAACCCCCATGTGACCACAGAGTCCTTAAAGATGAAACCCAAGAGCCATAGAGCATTCCCTCATGGTCAATGTCAGCAAAACTGAATGAAGCCTCCTCAAGAAGAGAGCTGGGTCATCTGTACTCTTGTATCTATCATAAATCATTCCATTCAAATTTTCCAAGCCACAGCGACAAGCCAGATGCCACATTTATGGTTCTGAATGGTTAGGCAGCAGAAGTTGGGACTGGAAGAGTGGAGGTAACCACAAGGAGCCATTTGATCTGTGATAGCACCCTGGAACAGCATTCCAGCATCCTCTCCTTCGCAAGGCTACTGAGCTGGTAACGGCTCACTGTGGCGGGTCCGGTGTGCCTTTACATCCCAAGTGCTTGTCGCCCTCACAGGTGGCAAGAGCACCACCTAATCAGCCCCTCTATTCAATATATGCCTCTGTCGTCAGATAAGAAATTGCCACGGTCCCCTCTGATAACGTTCACTTCTTTACATGTGACAGCAGAAACACAAGCAATTGCTGTGACCACAGAAGGCTGATCTTGGCTGTCCTGCAGCCACCTTGTGATTTATTTCATCGTTTACTGGACCCCGATAAGGCGAGTGCACTGCCTCCCAGACCAGCAGCACATATAACCCCACAGCGTCTAAGCCCCTACTGTTTGGGTCTTTTCTCTGGTACACCACACCATGGCAATGGACCCGGCTTCACGTGCTACTTTCACAAGTGCATTGCTCGTCTGCAGTCAACATTATCTTACATTCAGTGTTTCAAGGCCTAATTTTCTTGAAAACTGATTTTATCATTAGAACATACAAAAAGAAATAGATGATGACAGGGCACACCTGTCCCCTCGTTCACATGGAAGAAATCTCATCTCAGTCCATCACACCTCCTACTCCAGCATGTACGCTCCTGGCCCCAACACCTTCCTACGTCTCAGCTCCCTCTCTCTCTCCCTCTCTCTCTCTCTCTCTCTCTCTCTCTCTCATAGGAACGTAGGAGTCAGTGCCCAGGGCACACTGACACGCGATGATGGCAGTGGGGGGTATTTCTATGGGACCCATAGTCTCCCATTTTTGAGGGAAGGCTCATAGTCCGATAACCAGGAGAGCAGCATGTCAGGGAGGGCTGAACATAAAAGGCCACCAGGACACCTTGAATTAATTCAGCTGGTGCAACCATGGTGACACACTTCCACATCTCTTTCATGTCTTTTGTGTGTTTGACACAAAGTGACTTCAACCTGAAACCAGGACCTACAGAGTGTTCTTCCAGTTCCTGTCATCTGCAACCTTCACTTCCTTAAGACGGTAACAGCTCTGTCAGATTGCATCCATCTTCCAGTCACTTACCCAGTACGGCACTGAGCGTGAGTGGTGAGATAGAACCCTAATCCCAGTCATGAGAACCCTAAACCCGACCCAGCCCTAATCACAATAACCAAGCAAAATACAAGGTTTTTTGCATTTTTAGTTTTTTGATAGCAGTTACAGAACTACCTGGCTACCTGCAGAACTGAATAAAACATTGAGGTTATACTTGTGGGGACCAAAAAAAATGTCCCCATGAGGTATAAAGTTACCGGTTTTTATCACATTGTGAGGAAATCTGGTCCCCACAATGTAATAATTACAAGCACACCCATACGCTCACAGAATCATACATTGTTGTTATCTTAGAGGTGCCAAAGTACCCAGAGAGAAACCCAGAGCATTGTGGGAGAAACTCCCCACAGACAGAGGATGGGCTCTCCCTTTGAGTCTGGTTAGGGTTAGGGCTTCCTCTGCTGCCCCCTGGAGGACGGGCTCCCCCTTTGGGTCTCGTCAGGGTTAGGGCTTCCTCTGCTGCCCCCTGGAGGATGGGCTCCCCCTTTGGGTCTGGTTAGGGTTAGGGCTTCCTCTGCTGCCCCATGGAGGACGGGCTCCCCCTTTGGGTCTGGTCAGGGTTAGGGCTTCCTCTGCTGCCCCCTGGAGGACGGGCTCCCCCTTTGGGTCTGGTCAGGGTTAGGGCTTCCTCTGTTGCCCCCTGGAGGACGGGCTCCCCCTTTGGGTCTGGTTAGGGTTAGGGCTTCCTCTGCTGCCCCCTGGAGGACGGGCTCCCCCTTTCGGTCTGGTCAGGGTTAGGGCTTCCTCTGCTGCCCCCTGGAGGACGGGCTCCCCCTTTGGGCCTGGTTAGGGTTAGGGCTTCCTCTGCTGCCCCCTGGAGGACGGGCTCCCCCTTTGGGCCTGGTTAGGGTTAGGGCTTCCACTGCTGCCCCCTGGAGGACGGGCTCCCCCTTTGGGTCTAGTTAGTGTTAGGGCTTCCTCTGCTGCCCCCTGGAGGATGGGCTCCCCCTTTGGGCCTGGTTAGGGTTAGGGCTTCCTCTGCTGCCCCCTGGAGGATGGGCTCCCCCTTTGAGTCTGGTCCCTCCCAAGGTTTCTTCCTTCTCAGGAGATTTTCCTTGCCACTGTCGCCTATGGCTTACTCACTGGGGGCTTTGGGTGGGGATGCTGTAAAGCACTTTGAGGCGATGTAATGTTGTGATAATGCGCTATACAATAATATTTTTTTTTGTTTTGTGAAAAGGATCCGCTGAGGAGGTGTGTCACAGTGCTGCCCGCTAAGCCAGCATGCCAGCATCCTGCCAAGCTTGGTAATGTAATTCACAGGGTCAAAATGCCACTTAGTAAATATCTGGAATGTAATAAACCATGAGCAGGCAAAAATTCCTTTAATAAAAGCGCTTTATTGGCAGAACCATAATAAAAGTTAACGAATTGAATTGCATTGAGGTGTAACTAATGGGTTTGTTAAAAGGCCAATAAATGGCTGCTTGCTTATGAGATTAAGTCCTTGTCTTATTGATTCTTAATTTGAACAGATATCACTTGATGATGTAATATATGAAAAAATACATTTACTTAATGTTGTGTGAGACTTACTAAAAATACATTGTAAACTTCTGGGGGAAAAATGGCAGCACGGCTACTTAAGAGACCCCAAACAATATAACATCATTTTGTTTAGCAGGGTATTTATTTTTAAATTTGCACAAGTATCACTTCAGATCAAAAAGGTATATGCATGTCATTTTCATATCTGTGCATGAAAACATGAATATCTATTTCAGGATATTAAAACTGTTATTCCATTCTACCATCTACCCTCCTCCATAACCGCTCACCCAGTCCAAGGAAAGATGGTATCTCACTTAATCACAGTGCACACCAAATTTAATCTGTGAGTCGGACTATGGAATAACGTCCGAGTACCTAAAGGAAAGTCACACATACACAAGAACATGAAAACTCCACACACAGAGCCAGGGTCAGGAATCAACACCCTCATCCTAGAGGTGTGAGGCTGGGATCTGACCCAATGAGTCACCCATCAGCCCATAGGGATTTCTGCTGCTGCGTTATTCCTGACAAATAGTGGCTGGGCACTTTTTGTCAAATGACGTTAGCGCAGCGTTAACAACACATCAATACAGCAAACACGCCACGCACAACACACAATCAATTCGGCTGCAGGTAAGGTGCCCGGGGTCAGAGTGACCGAATCACCACTCGACGGCCCATGCAGGTGGATCATTTTGGCCGGTCAGCCACTCACCAATGACTTTCGCTCATGCCAAACCTGACAAACTGACAAATGGCCATGACACTCGCTCGCCCGATGGCTCGGAGTATAAGCGGCAGGGTACTCTCACCTCGAGCTCACCGTCGAAGGATGCATGCCAACGGGCTGAATCAGGGATTTGCATAAACCATGCAAAACGGAAACTAGAGAGAAATCCGGAGACAAATGCCCAGTGGCATTCATTACTCTTACGCCTCTTATCTTGTCTTATACGTAAGGCCGTGTGACATCTCGGACAAATGCTACTTAATTACATTGAAGGAAGGTATATTCAGAAATGGCAATAAAGTTTGAACTCCTGTCGGGTTCGCTCTTGTGTGGGGGGGTGTTACGTGCCGTAAGTTCCAGGGTGAGCCCTGCAGAATCTCCGGACCTCCCTCCTTCGTCGTCATTCGCCGGCTGCATCTTGGCTCCGCCTTGCTGACCAGACCCCGCCCCCGGCTCCTCCAATGCGTCGCGCGTCACTTCCTGGTTCCCGGAGTGAAAAGCCGGACAGCAAGACCATTCGAGAGCTCTGCTCATATTTTGGATTGTTTTTGGTTTGCTTATTGATTGATTATTGTGTATGACGGTTTTGGTTTCTCGGTTTACGATTTCTCGTTTTGCCCCTTCTCTGTACTTTGGCCCTGGTTTTGTTTGCTTTCTGGTTTTCGATCTTTCGCCCGGTTTTTGGTTTACGACTTCACGCGCCCCTCGGACTCTGACGCTTTGCTCTGGATATGTGCTGTGTGTGTGTATGTCTGGTGCGTAGGGAGTGGTTACCGTTTTGTTTGATATACTTTGTGTGCACTATTTTGGTTAGGGAGTTAGGTATAGGTTGTTTCTGTGTTCTTTGGTAGTTCAGTTAGATTTGGATTTTGTTCAGTAGTTGGGGTTTTGTTTATTGTTTTGGCCATAATCACTCCTGAAGCTCTTGCACCAGGTTTGCTGTTCTGTGTCTGTCGCGTGTAAATAAAATAAGAAAAGGGGCACAGTAGCGGGCAAGGATACCCTGGCAGATTCCGGGGGCCATCGAATACCTGACATTATATAATGGGAGGAGCCAAGATGAACTTTTTATTTGGGGGCCCAGAATTTCCAGCTTTATCCCTGATCACCAAATGTTGTACTGCTGAACATTCTGGAAAAGAGTCAAAGGAAATAGGCTGACACCAAGAACAAGAAAAAAGAATTTGCGGATAGCCGAGACTGGATACCCCACAGGGATAGGGAAAATGAACATCAAGAAGCTTAGCGGCACTTGCTGGGAGGAATGGCGGGGTGGAGGAATTCTGGGAGAATACACGACAGCATGACTCGTCCGCATATGACTAGTGACCTCAGCCCTCATCTACGGCGGAGAAAGGCAGGCTGAATGAGCTCGCACCACCAGAGACTCGCAACCCTCAGAGACTCACAAAGAACTACTTCACTATTTCTGGCACTTCAATGACACCCAGGCGCTAGTTTTCAAAGGCGGGATACATTGCAAACAGGCAGCACTCAGTCCTACACGCTGAGCAGATTTTAACAAGCCTGTGTTCTCGGGCAATAATATGCCTAGTAAATGCAACACCTGTCCAACCGATGGGAAATGGACCCTTGATTAATTATGCCTTGTTTTTTTGGTTGGCTAATTGTGTTTTTTTTGTGATAATGAGAGCCCAATGCGTTTATTGTGTTTTTCTTGTTTAAAATCCATGCCTGCTGAATCTAATTAACATTTAAGTAAAATATGCTAATAGTATCTTTTGTAGCCTTCCACTCCTCATACGGAAATGTAGACATAACTGCTGGTGATACACTCACACACTCCATACACTCACACACTCCATACACTCACACACTCCATACACTCACACACTCCATACACTCACACACACCATACACTCACACACTCCATACACTCACACACACCATACACTCACACACCATACACTCACACTCCATACACTCACACACTCCATACACTCACACTCCACACACACCATACACTCACACACTCCACACACTCACACTCCATACACTCACACACTCCATACACTCACACACTCCATACACTCACACACTCCACACACTCACACTCCATACACTCACACACTCCATACACTCACACACTCCACACACTCACACTCCATACACTCACACACTCCACTCCATACACTCCACACACTCCATACACTCACACATCATACACTCACACACTCCATACACTCACACACTCCATACAGTCACACACTCCACACACTCCATACACTCACACACTCCATACACTCACACACTCCACACACTCACACACTCCATACACTCACACACTCCATACACTCACACACTCCATACACTCACACACTCCACACACTCCATACACTCACACACTCCATACACTCACACACTCCATACACTCCACACACTCCATACACTCACACATCATACACTCACACACTCCATACACTCACACACTCCATACACTCACACACACACCATACACTCACACTCCATACACTCACACACTCCATACACTCACACACTCCACACACTCCATACACTCACACACCATACACTCACACTCCATACACTCACACACTCCATACACTCACACTCCATACACTCACACACTCCATACACTCACACTCCATACACTCACACACTCCACACACTCCATACACTCACACACTCCATACACTCACACACTCCATACACTCACACTCCATACACTAACACACTCCATACACTCACACACTCCATACACTCACACACTCCACACACTCAATACACTCACACACTCCATACACTCACACACTCCATACACTCACACTCCATACAGGGTGGCACAGAAACGCAGCGTCCCCCGGCATGGTAAAGCTATAGAAGAATGAAGAGTGGGCATGCTGGCCAAAAGTTTAGACTGTGATCAAAGTCAACGGCAATATATTTATAATATATATGTTCAACATTTCTAGATCAGACAACAGGACAAGATTATTGTAGATTCTGAAACACCAAAGAATGTCTTAAATTTTATAACAATATCTGTAATATATTAACTGTGCACCAGAAAGTTATAGTTTATATATCTTTTAGTGGTGATTGATTTTTTTCTACAGAATTATGCCTTAGACTGAATCACATCTAAGCTGGTGAGATACAGGTCTTCTCAATCCATTCAAGCATTCATATTACCAGCATGCACCAATTCACATACAGCATCATATACATTTGCAGAAATCGCCTGCAGGTACGGATGTGAGGCACACATACAAACACACGCACCGCTACATATCGATTGCCAACATGGCTTGCAGTGGGATCATCTTCCTAATTTTTTCCCACAAGATTTTTGCAAAACACGCTCCCACGCAGGTGGCCAAGACAAAAATATTAATGAACGGGATGGTTTTCAAATTACTGGTAGCCTAAACCACCCGGAATTAAAATAAAACAAAGATGAATGCAAACATTAAAGTAAATCAGAAGAGCAATTAAGTAATAATCATATGTGAATAGCTGTTAATGAGCATATTATGCGGATGGTGCTCTTGTTTCCAGGGCTGAATCCAAAGAAATTTTACCAATTAACAGTCATGATGATGAACATCTGCGATGGCACAGAAACGCAGCATCCTGCAAAGGGTGGCACAGAAACGCAGCGCCCTGCAAAGGGTGGCACAGAAACGCAGCGTCCCGCAAAGGGTGGCACAGAAACGCAGCGCCCCGCAAAGGATGGCAGAGAAACGCAGCGCCCCGCAAAGGGTGGCACAGAAACGCAGCGCCCCGCAAAGAGTGGCACAGAAACGCAGCGCCTCGCAAAGGATGGTAGAGAAACGCAGCGTCCAGCAAAGGATGGCACAGAAATGCAGCGCCCCGTAAAGGATGGCAGAGAAACGCAGCGCCCCGCAAAGGAAGGCACAGAAACGCAGCGTCCCGCAAAGGATGGCACAGAAACGCAGCGTCCCGCAAAGGGTGGCAGAGAAACGCAGAGTCCCGTAAAGGGTGGCAGAGAAATGCAGTGTCCCGTAAAGGATGGCAGAGAAATGCAGCGTCCCGCAAAGGGTGGCAGAGAAACGCAGTGTCCCGTAAAGGATGGCACAGAAATGCAGCGTCCCGCAAAGGATGGCACAGAAACGCAGCGTCCCGTAAAGGATGGCACAAAAACGTAGCGTCCCGTAAAGGATGGCAGAGAAACGCAGCATCCCGTAAAGGGTGGCAGAGAAACGCAGCGTCCCGCAAAGGATGGCACAAAAACGTAGCGTCCCGTAAAGGATGGCAGAGAAACGCAGCATCCCGTAAAGGGTGGCAGAGAAACGCAGCGTCCCGTAAAGGATGGCACAGAAACGTAGCGTCCCGTAAAGGATGGCACAGAAACGCAGCGTCCCGCAAAGGGTGGCAGAGAAACGCAGCGTCCCGCAAAGGATGGCAGAGAAACGCAGCGCCCCGCAAAGCATGGCAGAGAAACGCAGCGTCCCGTAAAGGATGGCACAGAAACGCAGCGTCCCGCAAAGGGTGGCAGAGAAACGCAGCGTCCCGCAAAGGATGGCAGAGAAACGCAGCGTCCCGCAAAGGATGGCAGAGAAACGCAGCGTCCCGCAAAGGATGGCACAGAAACGCAGCGCCCCGCAAAGGATGGCACAGAAACGTAGCATCCCGCAAAGGGTGGCAGAGAAACGCAGCGTCCCGCAAAGGGTGGCAGAGAAACGCAGCGTCCCGTAAAGGATGGCACAGAAACGCAGCGTCCCGCAAAGGGTGGCAGAGAAACGCAGCGTCCCGCAAAGGATGGCAGAGAAACGCAGCGCCCCGCAAAGGATGGCAGAGAAACGCAGCGTCCCGCAAAGGATGGCACAGAAACGCAGCGCCCCGCAAAGGATGGCACAGAAACGCAGCGTCCCGCAAAGGATGGCAGAGAAACGTAGCGTCCCGCAAAGGGTGGCACAGAAACGCAGCGTCCCGCAAAGGGTGGCAGAGAAACGCAGCGTCCCGTAAAGGATGGCACAGAAACGCAGCGTCCCGCAAAGGGTGGCAGAGTAACGCAGCGTCCCGCAAAGGATGGCAGAGAAACGCAGCGTCCCGCAAAGGATGGCAGAGAAACGCAGCGCCCCGCAAAGGGTGGCACAGAAACGCAGCGCCCCGCAAAGGGTGGCACAGAAACGCAGCGTCCCGGAAAGGATGGCACAGAAACGCAGCGCCCCGTAAAGGATGGCACAGAAACGTAGCGTCCCGTAAAGGATGGCACAGAAACGCAGCGTCCCGCAAAGGGTGGCAGAGAAACGCAGCGTCCCGCAAAGGATGGCAGAGAAACGCAGCGCCCCGCAAAGCATGGTAGAGAAACGCAGCGTCCCGCAAAGGATGGCACAGAAACGCAGCGCCCCGCAAAGGATGGCACAGAAACGCAGCGCCCCGCAAAGGATGGCACAGAAACGCAGCGTCCCGCAAAGGGTGGCAGAGAAACGCAGCATCCCGTAAAGGGTGGCAGAGAAACGCAGCGTCCCGTAAAGGATGGCACAGAAACGTAGCGTCCCGTAAAGGATGGCACAGAAACGCAGCGTCCCGCAAAGGGTGGCAGAGAAACGCAGCGTCCCGCAAAGGATGGCAGAGAAACGCAGCGCCCCGCAAAGCATGGCAGAGAAACGCAGCGTCCCGTAAAGGATGGCACAGAAACGCAGCGTCCCGCAAAGGGTGGCAGAGAAACGCAGCGTCCCGCAAAGGATGGCAGAGAAACGCAGCGTCCCGCAAAGGATGGCAGAGAAACGCAGCGTCCCGCAAAGGATGGCACAGAAACGCAGCGCCCCGCAAAGGATGGCACAGAAACGTAGCATCCCGCAAAGGGTGGCAGAGAAACGCAGCGTCCCGCAAAGGGTGGCAGAGAAACGCAGCGTCCCGTAAAGGATGGCACAGAAACGCAGCGTCCCGCAAAGGGTGGCAGAGAAACGCAGCGTCCCGCAAAGGATGGCAGAGAAACGCAGCGCCCCGCAAAGGATGGCAGAGAAACGCAGCGTCCCGCAAAGGATGGCACAGAAACGCAGCGCCCCGCAAAGGATGGCACAGAAACGCAGCGTCCCGCAAAGGATGGCAGAGAAACGTAGCGTCCCGCAAAGGGTGGCACAGAAACGCAGCGTCCCGCAAAGGGTGGCAGAGAAACGCAGCGTCCCGTAAAGGATGGCACAGAAACGCAGCGTCCCGCAAAGGGTGGCAGAGAAACGCAGCGTCCCGCAAAGGATGGCAGAGAAACGCAGCGTCCCGCAAAGGATGGCAGAGAAACGCAGCGCCCCGCAAAGGGTGGCACAGAAACGCAGCGCCCCGCAAAGGGTGGCACAGAAACGCAGCGTCCCGGAAAGGATGGCACAGAAACGCAGCGCCCCGTAAAGGATGGCACAGAAACGTAGCGTCCCGTAAAGGATGGCACAGAAACGCAGCGTCCCGCAAAGGGTGGCAGAGAAACGCAGCGTCCCGCAAAGGATGGCAGAGAAACGCAGCGCCCCGCAAAGCATGGTAGAGAAACGCAGCGTCCCGCAAAGGATGGCACAGAAACGCAGCGCCCCGCAAAGGATGGCACAGAAACGCAGCGCCCCGCAAAGGATGGCACAGAAACGCAGCGTCCCGCAAAGGGTGGCAGAGAAACGCAGCGTCCCGCAAAGGATGGCACAGAAACGCAGCGTCCCGCAAAGGATGGCAGAGAAACGCAGCGTCCCGCAAAGGATGGCAGAGAAACGCAGCATCCCGCAAAGGATGGTAGAGAAACGCAGCGTCCCGCAAAGGGTGGCACAGAAACGCAGCGCCCCGCAAAGGGTGGCACAGAAACGCAGCGTCCCGCAAAGGATGGCAGAGAAACGTAGCATCCCGCAAAGGATGGCACAGAAACGCAGCGTCCCGCAAAGGATGGCAGAGAAACGCAGCGTCCCGCAAAGGGTGGCAGAGAAACGCAGCGTCCCGCAAAGGGTGGCAGAGAAACGCAGCGTCCCGCAAAGGGTGGCAGAGAAACGCAGCGTCCCGCAAAGGATGGCACAGAAACGCAGCGTCCCGCAAAGGATGGTAGAGAAACGCAGCGTCCCGCAAAGGGTGGCACAGAGACGCAGCGTCCCGCAAAGGATGGCAGAGAAACGCAGCGTCCCGCAAAGGATGGCAGAGAAACGCAGCGCCCCGCAAAGGATGGCAGAGAAACGCAGCGTCCCGTAAAGGGTGGCAGAGAAACGCAGCGTCCCGCAAAGGGTGGCAGAGAAACGCAGCGTCCCGCAAAGGGTGGCACAGAAACGCAGCGTCCCGCAAAGGATGGCAGAGAAACGCAGCGCCCCGCAAAGGATGGCACAGAAACGCAGCGCCCCGCAAAGGATGGCAGAGAAAAGCAGCGCCCCGCAAAGGATGGCAGAGAAACGCAGCGTCCCGCAAAGGGTGGCAGAGAAAAGCAGCGCCCCGCAAAGGGTGGCAGAGAAACGCAGCGTCACGCAAAGGGTGGCAGAGAAAAGCAGCGTCCCGCAAAGGGTGGCAGAGAAACGCAGCGTCCCGCAAAGGGTGGCAGAGAAACGCAGCGCCCCGCAAAGGATGGCAGAGAAACGCAGCGTCCCGCAAAGGGTGGCAGAGAAACGCAGCATCCCGCAAAGGGTGGCAGAGAAACCAGGGCTGTGGAGTCGGTAGATAAATGCTCCGACTCCGACTCCGACTCCTCAGTTTCTAAATCTTCCGACTCCGACTCCGACTCCCCGACTCCGACTCCTCTGTATGTATATACTATGCTAATGTATTTTCTACATCCATTGAAGGAAAGGAAGGCAACATACATGTCATTTCACCACAGAACTACTGGCTAGGAAGCCAACACTCTACTATAATGCCAGATTAAAGACAAACACAATGAAAACAAGGTTTTGTTTAGCAGAGAGAGGCAGAAGCTGCTGCTTTTTCCTTAGTGTTCTTATCTTGTGAAGATTGGGCAGTGGAAGGCTGAAGGAGGAGGCAGGGGGGAGGGGCACTTCAAGGGAAATCATGAATCATGTTTGAATCCCATAGTCAGGTTTAAAGTTTAAGTTTATTCCCTTCACTTATACAAGTGTTTCTAGTCCTGCAAAAAACATTTACCTAATTATCAGCGAGAGTTAAGGCCCCCAAATACGCAGCGATCCGTGGCCGATTTTGCCACCGACCGATGTGCGTGTACAATCGCGGCAATTCATTGGCGGCCGCAGATTGCGGGTGTCCACATGGACGGGCAGATCCAGCTTGCCGAAAATCTCGACCACCGCCCCCATCCAAAGTAATGTGATGCCTCTGTCTGCTGCAGTGGCTGTCTCCTCTGTCAGCCAGCCGGAAGTTTAGTGCATTGTGTCACTCACCGGCCAGCTGATCAGCAGAACGAGCCTCTGCTGGAGACAGGTAGGGAGATCTGTGTTCTCGGCTCCTTCGGCCCCCTTCACTAGCGCATAGCGGATGTGCCAGAAACACATGGATGGCACAGAAACGCAGCGTCCCGCAAAGGATGGCAGAGAAACGCAGCGCCCCGCAAAGGATGGCAGAGAAACGCAGCGTCCCGCAAAGGATGGCACAGAAACGCAGCGCCCCGCAAAGGATGGCAGAGAAACGCAGCGCCCCGCAAAGGATGGCAGAGAAACCCCCCCCGCAAAGGATGGCAGAGAAACGCAGCGTCCCGCAAAGGATGGCAGAGAAACGCAGCGTCCCGCAAAGGGTGGCAGAGAAAAGCAGCGTCCCGCAAAGGGTGGCAGAGAAACGCAGCGTCCCGCAAAGGGTGGCAGAGAAACGCAGCGCCCCGCAAAGGATGGCAGAGAAACGCAGCGTCCCGCAAAGGGTGGCAGAGAAACGCAGCGTCCCGCAAAGGGTGGCAGAGAAACGCAGCGCCCCGCAAAGGGTGGCAGAGAAACGCAGCGCCCCGCAAAGGATGGCACAAAAACGCAGCGTCCCGCAAAGGATGGCAGAGAAACCAGGGCTGTGGAGTCGGTAGATAAATGCTCCGACTCCGACTCCTCAGTTTCTAAATCTTCCGACTCCGACTCCCCGACTCCGACTCCTCTGTATGTATATACTATGCTAATGTATTTTCTACATCCATTGAAGGAAAGGAAGGCAACATACATGTCATTTCACCACAGAACTACTGGCTAGGAAGCCAACACTCTACTATAATGCCAGATTAAAGACAAACACAATGAAAACAAGGTTTTGTTTAGCAGAGAGAGGCAGAAGCTGCTGCTTTTTCCTTAGTGTTCTTATCTTGTGAAGATTGGGCAGTGGAAGGCTGAAGGAGGAGGCAGGGGGGAGGGGCACTTCAAGGGAAATCATGAATCATGTTTGAATCCCATAGTCAGGTTTAAAGTTTAAGTTTATTCCCTTCACTTATACAAGTGTTTCTAGTCCTGCAAAAAACATTTACCTAATTATCAGCGAGAGTTAAGGCCCCCAAATACGCAGCGATCCGTGGCCGATTTTGCCACCGACCGATGTGCGTGTACAATCGCGGCAATTGATTGGCGGCCGCAGATTGCGGGTGTCCACATGGACGGGCAGATCCAGCTTGCCGAAAATCTCGACCACCGCCCCCATCCAAAGTAATGTGATGCCTCTGTCTGCTGCAGTGGCTGTCTCCTCTGTCAGCCAGCCGGAAGTTTAGTGCATTGTGTCACTCACCGGCCGGCTGATCAGCAGAACGAGCCTCTGCTGGAGACAGGTAGGGAGATCTGTGTTCTCGGCTCCTTCGGCCCCCTTCACTAGCGCATAGCGAAGGGGAGCCGACGGAGCTGAGAACACACCAGATGATTTTTCAGGTGTTTGACGCGTGATGACTCGTTGAACGGCCGAAAAATCGGCAGTGCATCTGTAAATGTATGGGGGGCTTTAGGCTAGGTTCACAGTTCCCTGTAACAGTGGAACACGACACAATGGAAAGCGGTGCCGCACCTTACCTGTGCATTACATCCCATATAGTGACGCATACAGTCAATGAAAAGCATGCTTCATGGTTACTTGACATGTTCGTTTTGTGGTAACATTATGCACTGCATGCATTGGGCTTTATTCTTACAGCAGAGAAGTAGTTCATTATGACTGTTTGTGAATTTGGACATTTCAACTTACTTTTTTAATTCCCATTTAAATTTAGTAGGAGTCGGAGTCGGTTAACTTTTTGCCGACTCCGACTCCGACTCCAGGTACCCAAAATTGTCTCCGACTCCGACTCCTCGACTCCGACTCCACAGCCCTGAGAGAAACGCAGCATCCCGTAAAGGAAGCCAGAGAAAAGCAGCTTCCCGTAAAGGATGGTAGAGAAAAGCAGCGTCCCGCAAAGGGTGGCACAGAAACGCAGCGTCCCGCAAAGGGTGGCACAGAAACGCAGCGTCCCGCAAAGGGTGGCACAGAAACGCAGCGCCCCGCAAAGGGTGGCACAGAAACGCAGCGTCCCGCAAAGGGTGGCACAGAAACGCAGCGCCCCGTAAAGGAAGCCAGAGAAAAGCAGCGTCCCGCAAAGGATGGCACAGAACTTTTTGTCATCCAGGCGCCCACAACAGAAACCCGACAGGCAGAACTGATTATTATAATGCTAATGTTGTTTTTACTTTGTATGTTGCTTTGGATAAAATCATCAAGCAATCTCCCCATATTTCCAGATTAATGTGGGGCTGAAATAAAACATTAGCATCTCAATTGCAGTGGTTACTGAATAACACACCCACCCACGCAGGTTTTCTTGCAGGAAACACATTTGCAAATAAAATCTAACTAAGGTGGACAGCTGAAAAGATGGAAACGAAGGGAGATAATGAATTTCCTCATGCCGAGTCTGTGCTGTGTAATGCCTACATCTCAAATGTGATATGAACATAAAGCGAGTTTGATGGCCAGTTTACGTTGATAATTTCAAGTGTTCTCAGGCCAAATACCCAAAAATGTGGGTCTAAGTTGCCTGCACAGGCCAAACAAATCCTTCAAACTTTTTGCTGGAAATTAGAGGCTGCTGACCAATCACAGCCTCCGACCCCAAAGTCACTCTGGGGCTTCATCACTGCCCTCATCCCCCGCTGTGAGCGCTGTAACGGCAAGGGGTGCGTGAATACGGACCGCAGCCGTCTGCAGCCACAGGAGACCACCGGACCCCAAGGCTTCCTTCAGACCACACTGCGCCAGGTCAGCTGACTCCAGAGCCAGGGATTTGATCTGGAATATTCTCATTTCCCAGCATCTTTTGCTTTTCAAGAGAATTGGAAACATTATAGCTGTGAAGTGCCCATTCACTACTTCAGGTATGGTCAGGGCCATAAAAACCAGCAAAGCAAACGGCATCAAATCCAGCCCCATCCCCCATGGAAATTGTTGGGGGTGGGGGTGCTGATAAATAATGCTGTTTGTCGTTAAGCCACACTGCTGGCATGGAATAGCTTCCCAGGGGGGCAGACCATGGAGGGACAGGATGTGTGTTCAAAACCTCCCTACCTCACATTCCGTGCCCCCCCACAATTCATGCCTGCAGACCCTTGTTTGGCTGCCAGCAGCCGCAGCTAATGCTCGGCACTGTGGAACGAGCCCCCCCCCCCCCCCACCGCCGCTGGCGTCCATCACTGGCCGACCGGTCAGGCTAGTACCTTCCCGCCATCACCGGGGAGAATTATAACAAATGCATATTCTGCTCAAATCCCCAGCATGTGAAATATATACATGTTCAGTTTACGCCTGGCCTATTTGCATATCCAAATCGCAGATGGTACCGAAAGTAAATGATACAAAAGGCTTTAAAGCGAATAGCCAGAGGAAATAAGCAATAAATCATTCTTGACGATAGATATATTTAATAAAATATTACAGGGCCGCTTTCATCTAGTATCAGGGTTCCACAGCAGACTCTCCGCGATCTAAGAACAAATAGACCGGCAAGCTAAACACAAACGCACAGCACGATCACATCAAAGGCCTTTATGCATGCATGCTGGAACCTTGACTTCTGACACCCAGATACCTGAAATGCATTTTTCAAGAATTCTGTTTTTACAATAAAGAATGATGGAGCAATTCGTTAACCCAGCATTCAAGGTGTCTTGAAGAAAAGCACCACCCAGTGGGTAGGGGAAGGACTACTTTGGCAGATTGTTTACACATCTGTAAGTGGCTTATTGATTCCCCAGCCCCATCTGGCTGCTGTAATTTATGTAATTTGTTTAGAGTGCAGTTCCAGGGGAAAATGCCGCGTTCGCCTTCCCTGGTAGCCAAACGATGCACCGCAAATCTCCCACCCCTTGCCAAAACACGAGCACAAGCCCGTCTCGGAACAGCGTCCAAATCGGCCCCCATCAAAGTGATGATTTCCGGCCCGTCCTCTGGCCCAGCTGCTCCAGGTCGCCCTCCGCTGGCTGACAGGCAAAGGTGTTGCTGCCAGCTGACTTCTCATGCTGACACGTCCACACAACAGGGGACTAAGCACTTACCATCATTTCGCGATGGAGTCTAAAATGGAGTAGAGAAGCCTGACGAGTGCCAGCCGCAAGCATATTCTCACTTTCCCAGCATGCTGAGCGAACGTGGGGGCAAGCAAGACCGAATGTGGGAAGGGGACACGCAATGGCGGCGTCTGAATGTCATGTGACGGACGCATTCTCAGCCCCCTCTAAGCCTCGGTCCGCTTCCCCCGGTGGGTTTTGTCACCATATCTTTTTACGAACACACTGCACTGATTCACCCAGCGGTGAAATGCTTGGCACACTATTCTGACACAAGTGGTGATGTGTCACCAGAGGCGGGTTTATTGTTTATGGGGCCCCACTTGAAAAGTCACTTTGGGGCCACAGTCACTACTGTGGTGACTGCTTGTGGCCAACAGGGGGCCCCAAACCTCTGCGGCCCCTGGCAAATGCATGATTTACAGTGCTGGGGAACACTGCCGCTGGTCGCTATGTTGTATGTGTTTGGGGAGGGGGTTATGTTACAGTCACAAAGGAGGAACCTGTCTCTTCTACGGCTGGCTGTTTCCTGGGCTTTAATATAGAATAAAGAAACATCTAGCTGGAAGTATCCCACAAGGTGTCTGAGGCGAGAACAAACATCAGCTTACGAACCAGGCGTACCCGTGCCTTACATCGACAGCGGCACCTCCAGGCAACCTCGTCCTCTACTCAAGTACAAGTCATCCTTTCTCTGCACACAAACTGGGCCACAGTCTCCCTCCAGCCTCTCGCGTCTCATTACCGCAGAATGATAAACAATCGACGGCAAAATGCAATCTGCAAGCAACACCTCATTTCCGTTCTCTGACCTTGCACAGCAGAATCAGTTTTTTCCGTTCACTGTCGTTTACATGGCTCTTTGTTTACTGTGGAGTTTGCGACTCAGGTGCACTGCGAGTCGTACTGTATCGAGACACCGGATTGCCGAATTTTGTAATATGACTGCCATCTACTGACAGTGCCCCCAAACTGCAACTCCCAGATAAAACCGCAACAAAGGATTAACAATGCCTTTAGAAATCCTTGTAGCTGGTTGACCAAATCATTGTTTTATACCAGAAACATTGTTATTCACATCTGGTCCCCCATATTAAACAGGTTATATATAAACAAAAAAAATAAGAACCACCAAACCAAAAAAATAGTACAGCATGAGTGCATGGTGTAAAAAAAGTGCGTTATTTCACATCGATATGCCTATGGTTGAATATTTATTGTTTATATTTGCCTTCTCATTTTGTTTTTGCCTCCCACTTATCACTCATCTTAAGGCCCTACTGCTCTTCTGAGCCACGCCACCGGGCCACAACGAAACTCTGTTTGTCAGAGAGAAGCCTCACTTCCTGTAATCCCCAGTAACTGAGAGAATCCCTATATTAGCAATATATTGTATAGAAACATTATAGCAGCCTTGCAGACATTTGACAGTTTTTATTCCAGCTAATTCAGCTACAAAGGATGCTCTGCTCCTGGGAGCCCTAAACAAAAAGCACAAAGGGATTTCCTCTGTTTTGAGGAATTATTCCTCCCACCCAGGGGGGCCCTTGTCCACCCATTTGAAATGGAAGTACCTCCAATACGCACTGAACCAATAACTCCAGGCTCAGTTAGCCAGAAACACAGGGGGCTACCTGAAACCGGTCCGACAACATAAAGAGAAGGATTAATCATTGTCAGCCCAAATCCATACTGTGTCCTTGCTACCAAGACGCATGGAGATAGTTAATGAGTAAGCCCCTGTGACTATGTATTTAGTGCATTTCTTTTTGTGTACGGCCCTTCCAGGCATGACTATGCCGTAGCATGAGGAACAGCATCACCCAGCAGGGCCATGATGGCAAATGATGTTATACACTGTGGAAAGTGTTACAACACAATGAAAGAAACAAATGAAATTTGGGGGGGGGGGGGTAAATATGCCTCCCCCACCATCACACAAAATATTACCCCCCAAATCAATAAAAAATGAGTGTATAATGCTGAAACATGCATGTAGTGCTACAAGAGGGGGGCAGAGGGGTCAAAATAGACCAGGGGCCTGGATCATGTTTTATGAAGCTGGATTTCTTGCATAGCCAGATAACTTCTCAGATTTAAGGTAGTCTGGGCTAAATGGACCATCTTCATTCACTTACATTTAGCCCAGACTACCTTAAATTCAACAAGTTATCCGGTTAAACGACAATCCCCTGCTTCGTGAAACAGGCCTCAGTTGATCTGGAGATCCGGAGGATTAACATTTCTGTTAGGTTGTTCGGAAAAACAGAAAATCCAAGACTTAAACAAAATGGCTCCATTTTCTGTAGTCAAAAAAAGGGGTTCATCTCATTTAATTTCCTCCCTGGCTAGAAAAAACGTGCCCCTGACCTGCCCTGCTCGTTATTCACATGAGATTAAGCTCGTCCCACTGCTGACGAAGACCATAGTGCTTTCAGCTCACAGCCTTGATGAGTTTAATTGTTAGAGCCATTATCCTCCACTTCGTAAAACACAGGGAAAAGAGGGAACTCATTCATATTCATCAAACTCCTTAAAGGAACAAAGATTTTTAAAACTCCTGCCAAGAAACAGTATATTTATCTGAATGACTGAATGGCCATCTTCAACTGGTAGTCACAATAATATGTGATGTGATGTGTGATGTGTAATGTGACGTGGACGCGTCCAATAGCAGAGCAGCTAGGTGTGGTCTCTTCAAAGTCCCCTGTTTAACGTTCCCCAGGAGTGAGTCATGATTAGCAGCAGTGGATGACGAATTTAAATTTTTGCAATACATTTTAGTGCTTCCTCTATGCAAAACAAAAGATGTGTGCTCGCTCGGGCATGCCATATTCGGGCTCTTCTTCCCACTGCCAGTTGGATGCACTTTGTTCTGTTCCAGTGCTGTACATCGCCAGGCTTCCAGTGACTACAGGTGGGTAGAGCAGAGCTTTTGGAAATAACCCTTATTTTTCGGTAAAGCTCAGTGTCTGTGGAGAATAACAAAAATGTGAGTGAAGCCAATTTCAAGGCCCAGCTGATTTCTGAATCTGCTAAAAATGCACATTGGCACACTGACAAGGGGTTTAGCTGAATACTACAAGCCTTGGTGTACAGATGGGGGTCTGTTACCGTTGCATTATCGCAGGCCTTTAAGAGAGGAAACATGCATCAGCTGGTGCACATTACAGGGCACTTTAGCCACCAAATAAGCCAATCTAACTCAGCCTGACTGAAAACCAACCCACCCAATGTCAGGCCTCTATACTCTATGAATGTCTAGGATGTGTATAGAGGATGTGTATAGAGGATGTGTATAGAGAGAATCTGCGCAATAAACTCCCATTGGGGTCTCCAGTGGAGCCCGAATCTTTTGGAGTTGGCTGATGGGTTTCTTTTTCTGCCAGAACTCCCATGAACAAATAAGTGGGAAGGCTTTGCTCAGAAACCAAAATGTCTTCTCTCTCAACAAAGATCACTCAGAGCTACCAGATCAATCTTTGTTCCTGCTGATTTCTTAAGAAACCCCCTTACAGGATGTCTTGCTTGGGTGGCGAAATGTGAGACCCCTGTCAGTGAGGACACAGCTGTAGCCACGGTGGGCTGCTGAGGTCAGGAAGATAAAGGGTCTCGTTTTCTCACTTTACCTGTAAGCTTGATGGGGTAGAAAGCAGGGTTCGTAGTAATACCAAATTTTGCAACCAAATCTCTGCATTTTAAGTACAAAAGAAATGTGGCCACACAACCAAACTTTGTGCATGTGACTTCATTTTCAAACCTAAGATCATCTCCAGTTTTTCAAGTCACTTTCCAAGATTATTTAGAAAAGTGTGTGTCAGTGTGTTCTCATATCCAACTAGGAAGAAAAAAAAAAACATTGTGTCAATATCACTGTCGCACCCCGACCCTGCCGATCCTCCTGTGCCACGCCCCCCTCGTTAAACACTGGGAATCCACATGAGGTTAACAGCTGTTTCCAGTTATCCTTATTAGTTTGGTTTATTTAATGGTACATTCGATTATTTCTCTCCAAGTCGGAACTCGGATGAAAACGTCACGAAAAACGTCACTTCCCGTCGGAAACACAGCTCTTTTATGACGTTGAAGTCGGACAAGATTTTGTTGTCCGAGTTGCCCCTGTGACATAATTTCAACATGGCGACTTGGTTTGTTTGTAGTTTGTTTACCGATCGAAAAAAGAATATCGCTATGAATGCACTAAAATATTTTATAAAGCTTTTAATGTGGTTTGACTAGTTTGTGTTTCTTGTTTGTCTCTCAGAAAAATTTCCATTTCTCCATTATCTCCATTTGGAAAACTCCAAATCTGCTAAAATATAAAGCAACAACACACAGCAACGTGTTCATGGAGGCAGCCATGTTTGTTCCGAGATGTGGGTAGCTCGAATGGGAGATTGTCGGACGTGATGTCACTCAACTCGGAATTTCCGAGTTCCGAGAGAAAAACGAACGCACCATAAGTCCACGTCAGAGTTTGTTTCCCCAGTTCTGTCATTGTAGTGTTGTGCGTTGGTATGCTGTTTGTTCCTTTGCCAATTAAACCCCTTTATTTTACCCCATTCCTGATCTCCTTTGCCTGCTTCCCTGGTCTGTGCTGCATAATTCATGACAATCACAAGATATCCCCCCTTTCCTCTCCAGACCTCCTATACTTCCTCGCTCACTGATGACAGCATTTCTGATTCTGAGACCACTAACGGGGCAGGTGTGACGATCCTCATTCTGCACACCTTCTGCCTAAAACAGCAGACAACGCAGAACCTCCACAGGCCAAACACCAGCACTACCCAGAGACTATTTGGAATCTGCTCGTCAGAATGACACAGGAAACCTACAGGGATGAACCATCCAATTCCTTTAACTCTAACCAAGAGGAAGCCTTTGTGTTACCAGCTAGATCTCTTTGGTTATTGAATCAGGGAGACATGAAGCCTTTCGGGCTCATTGTCTTTCTCAGTGTAGATAGTAACTGTCAGTCCCCTGCAAGAATGAGCAGAAAAGGTGGGCTTGGGTTCCAGAAACCTTCACATAGAAGTTAATGGCAGACAGTTTAACTAACCAAGGCATCTGGCAGATGTAATGAGTTCAGGTTCCTTGGCGCACATGTGACAACCTCAACCGTCAACTGTCAAGTATGGAGAAGGCTCTGTGAACCATGCACCATCAGCGAGCTACTGATGCGTGTAGCTTTCAGAGCAGCGAGTATGCTGGGTTTCTGAGCAAATGGGTCACACTGCCTTTCCCACAGATCATTCACCATGTCGGGACAGAGGCTACCATGTGCACCTCTCTTGTCACCCTTGGTTTCTATATAATAACCTGAGGATTTTCAAGCATTTCCTTGGACGGTAAACCCAGGACATATTGGCAGCTAGTGTGCAAGTCTTTCCATCATGCTGATCCCAGCCCTCTATTCATTTCATCATTGACAGCAACGGTGGATTTCACAGTGGGCCATGAATAGACGGCTCAAGCACTGGGCACATTTCAAAAGCATTATTACTTAAATGCGTCCACTTGACAGGCATTCTTACACTGGGTCACATCAAACATGCGGGGGTTTCTTAGGACACACTGCAGCAGAACGCCGGAAATCTTCTGCTTTCTCTTATGCTTCTTGGTGCAGCTACTGTTTCCGTGCATGTGAGGCCCTTTGATTTACCCCCCACCAAAGGTGTGGCCATTTCTTATTGGGTCGATCAAAGGCGGAGGAACAGTGTCCAAAGAAAACCACCTTCCACCTCTCAACAAGTGATCAGGTTTCCTTCTTTAAATCAGCTTTGATTTCACGGCATTCTCTTCACTCTATGGGTGAACTTGACCTTGAAAGTCAAACTCATTTATCTTATCTTACAGAACCCTTTGATATTTCACTTACCTTTTATGTTGTCTCACAAACTAAAATCACCCAACAAGATGCAACAGGCCAGAAATATTTCCTTTTCATCCTAATTTTGGTGTCTTGGATGTACTGAGACTCAACAAAAGAGCCTCCATTCAGTCCTGTAAGTGGAGGCTGGATCCTGATGACGTTACACTGTTTGTGGTCTCTGGGTTCCAATCAGTGGCCAAGGTCTCTGCATGTCAATGGGAGAAATGGCACAGCTCACCACGCAGGCCTCTGCCCAGGGAGGCTCTCGCCGGACTCCTGGAAATCCGCGCACTGCCTTTCACTTCTGCCCCCCGTCTCATAAACCACATGTGACTTCAAGCACGAAAATGAGGAGCTCGGGTGGGTTTCATGCCAATGTGACGCAGAAGTACAGAATGGCTGCTTCTGACTCACTCCTTTAAAAATATAGTTTAGTGATCTGTGTTTGTGTAGTGCAGCAGCTCAGCCGGCTGAGCTCATTCCTCCAGGGATGTGCATTTGTTTCCTGTCCTGGCTCTGTGTGTATGCGAGTCTGTGTTTGTCTGTAAGTGTGTGTGTGTGTCCTTCCAAAGTCAGAACTGCCGACCATGCGGTTTAGGTGAACCGGCCTAGGTGAACTCGGGGGGGGGGGGCATCCTCGACAGGGTGTACCCAGTCACATGACCGCAGCTTCCTGGAATAAGCGCTATGAGCCTGCATTGGATAAGCAGTGTAAAGGAAATTCAAATGGATGGAGATCCGTGTCTGTTGGAGAGCGACATGCCAAGTCTTCCCCTCAATTAGTCATCCTTCCCAAAAAGAAAAAAACACTGGCAGTCTGTGAAGAGAACAGATGCCCAAAGGATTCAGAGATTCCTCCTTCCCAGTGAAGCCAACTTCCTTGCTTTTCTGCATCAGCACCACTCATTTTCCAGGATGAGGATGATTTAGAAAACTCTTTGTCTCTCAGAAACCATCAGCTGCATAAGGACAGCCTGCCTTGTGAAGGTCGTCCCCAGAGGCTGTGAAGGTCGTCCCCAGCCAGAGAAATAAATGATAGTTTCCAGAACTCCTCTTTGGAAAGGTGAGTTCATTCGCTGGGGAAGAAAAATGGTCTCCATCCCAAAACCATATAACTAAAACAACAGACAGTCAGGAAATCCAGGAAATGAAAAATACAAACACCATTTCACATGTGCAATTTAGAAATGTGTGTAGAACATTATCATATTCATTCCATTACATTCCTCTCATTTGTTTTAAGTTTATAATGATATGCTAAACAGTTTGGATCTCAATTAACTTCATTCTCTGGTTTTTTTGAAGTACTTCGAAATTAGAAGTTTCCAGAATACAAAAGGTGAAAAGCAATTAAATCAGGGGTTGTCATCTTCTGGAGGTGTTTCATTACCCAGCACAAGCAATGGGAGGTAAACGAATACGCCTCCTAATGAAAGCAAAACGTGCAGCCGTTCAGACCCGCTAGAGGCTTCCAGAACATTGACGATGACCACAATTAATAGCAGCAAGCTTATTACACATAAGCTAATTCATGGTTAGAACCCTGTTATTTTATAGTACAGGATGAGGAGATGCCATATTTCCATGTATAATTGCAAGGACCATAATGTGTCTGAACAAAAATAAGACATTCATTTTTTGCAGATGGGGGGAATTTTCACAATAAGTTTTAGCAAACTATACATATGGAAACCATTTTCTCTGCAAAGTGTGATTCTTTTTAAAGTTCTGACTCACTTCTGCTACCAGAGCTGAAAAGTGCTGGTTTAATAACTACAGAAATGGCAAAGGTCATAGAACGGCTGGTGAGACAGGCCAGTGCGTCCCTACTGCGTGACTGCGAGAGGAGGGCACTGACCACACAGGGCTACCGACACAAGGCACTGTACCTGCAGGGCACTGACCACACGGGGCTACCGACACAAGGCACTGTACCTGCAGGGCACTGACCACACGGGGCTACCGACACAAGGCACTGTACCTGCAGGGCACTGACCACACGGGGCTACCGACACAAGGCACTGTACCTGCAGAGCTCTGCTGGAGACCTCAGGTCCCACGTTTTTCTGAGGGATGAAGCACAACAAGCATACATGAAAATACAGCACAGCCCCTTAAAAAAGGCAGCTGTCTCACACAGTCCAAAAGGAAATGGTGACTATAGGTAGAATCTGACAAGCCAAACGGGGGCAGAGTGCAGTGCGTACCTGACAGGACATTGTACTCATGTCATTAATTGCCAAGGAGTCTTTATTCCTGGGGAGACTCACACTCACATGAGCCTCATCTCCACCCTGGAAAAAATCATAACATCTGTAAACCAAAAATTATTCAAATAGACCCAACTAATACGAAAACTAATGGTACCAGTTGGCCAGTAAACAGAAACACCTAAAGTCTTGTTCAAGCTAGGATTGCACAGCCTATTTACTTGAATATCAAATACCTTTTAAATATTTTATTTAACCTTCACGGACTGCCTGTAACAAACTGCCAACTTGTTAGCTGTATTTAGCGCTAAGGTCCAGTTTCCTCCTGAAAACAGAAAGAGCTCTCGAGGAAAAATCCCAGCCAAGCCAAAACACAACGCGCCACATTTTCCCTTCCACGGGGAATCCCGCTTTTACATACAGTACAATACTAAAGCTGAATTAAGCGGCCCGACCCTCCATGTTTAAATACACAGCAGGACAGGTAATGCAATCGGAATTGTGAAATTCTCTTTCGCAATTGACAAGTGTCAATTCCTACTGAATTTGCATTTTACTTAGCATTCGATTATCAGAAGACCCCAAGCAATGTAAGCCATTTGTCTTTTAAGTAATACATTTAATCTGTGCATCAATACTTGCCGGGTAGGTTTTTAACATTATGCATTGGAAATGCTCACCTTGACACGCCCAAGAACTTGTTGGGTCACCTTCCTGATGAGGACCATGTACTGGTGCAGCTGGTGCCGGTACCGGAGCGCCGCGAGCCGGGCTTCCCTGCGCATCCCGCGCACCTGCGTCAGCAGGTCCCGCTCCCTGTCGTCCCAGCGGACCTTCTGCTCCTTGGCCTCCAGGTCCAGATGAGCGAGCTTCGCCCTCAGCACGGCGTTCTGGGCGCGGAGGGTGGATAAGCAGCAGTGGCCCCGGACCAGGTCTTGGTGGAGCAGAAGAGAGCCGCATCCCTGCTGGCACATGCCGACCGCCCTGTAGGCGCAGCTTTCCCGCATGTGCGCCTCTGCGTCCTCCATGCCAAGGGTTTCCTTACACCCCCTGTTCCTACAGCACACCGGACGCAAATCGCACATTTTACACGATCCCCAAATTCTGCCACCTGAGGGTATACAATTATATATTTACAGTATAAAGCTCCCGAGGGAGATTATATCCCCTGATGATCAGCTTCCCGATAGGGGCAGGACTGAGCTGAGATCACTGAGTGAGATGGACCAGCCGAGAGGTGGACGGGTTTAAGCGGTGCATAAAAGCAATAATACAGACGGCACGGAAAGCACTCTCGCCGGGGATGGTCCGGAATTCGGGTGCACAGCCTGCACTGGAAGCTGGTTCGTGCATGTAACTTGCATTCAAAGCAATTCATGTCAAGTCCCACAAAACTAAAAAAAAAAAAACATTGTCAGACGGTCAACGCTGAACTGCCGTCAGCGACTTATGCGGAAAAAGTTGACTTGTCTTGATTTGTTTGAAATGAAAGTTTCCGAAGGAGCCGGTCTACCGTATTTACCCTGAAATCGGTGCCTGGCGCGGGTGTCCTAGCATGATTTCACCTGATAATTAGCTGTATATATGGCCGAGAGAGATTTTAAAATCTAAGTTATTTATTTATTTAACTTTTAAACTTTCCTGTAGGGACAATAATTTAGCTGTATTGAAAACTCATAAATTGCTGTAGGACAGCAGTCCTTTGTTTCTACCAGTAGATGTCCTACACACACCTCTTTTATATACTATATAGCGCATACAGTCGATGGTTTTATTTGAACCTTTATTTAACCTTTGACCACTTGTTTTATTGTCGAACGATATTTTCCTAATTCACTAATGTAGTATACAGTGGTACCTCAGTTCTCGAACTCACTATAACTCAAATTTCTTGAAAGTCGAACAAACCAGTTTGACCTAGAACTCGATCTGAATATCAGAATTCTAACCGTGAACGCTGACCTAATATAAATTGTACGCGCCAGGAAATGAGTCACACGGCACGTCTCTGAGCGGAAACAAAAGGTAACGCTTCAGTGTCAGCCTCGCGTTTGCTGTAGTATCAGCGCTTGTTGGTGATAATGCTATTTTATTGAAAATACTGTATCAGGTAATACACTGTACTTTATATCATTTTGTTAGCCATTACTCACCAAAAAGTTACGTAATAGTTGTACAAATGTTACAACCTAAAACTTTGCTATTCACGAACAAATTAACGAATACAGAGTAATAATAAAAATAAACAATGGACCGGATTCAAAGTTTTTATTGTCATGTACAGACTACAATGCACTTCTTACTTGAATGCCTTCTTCACAGACTGGACGATTAACCAAATAAAGCAGCGCAATATTACAGTAACTAACAATAAATAAACAAACCACTAACTTACGTGTACTATTAGAGCATTTATGTCATTTATTTAAACTTTATTTTACCAGGTAAATTAACTGAAAACCAGTTCTCACTGCTTTACGTGATATTCGGGAGAAATAGCAGATTACGCATCGGAAGTGCCTGGGCCCTGGGATACAAACGTCATGCGTGTAACTAAACTTTTCATCCAATAAGGGCAAAGGTGTGTCGTCACGGAGGCGGTTCCAGTTTGTGCAGCCGGGTGAGAGATCGCAATGCATCTAACCGTAATGCATTGCGTCAGGATCAGAATGCGTTGCATTAAGCCAGCGCTGTAAGCAAGTCGAACGCACCCAATGACCGGACTGGGGAAACAAACTGAAACGAGGATTTAATACAGAGGACTAATGACAACAACCAGAAACAGCTGATCACACAGGGATTCCACACGAGGTTAACGAGGGGGCGTGGCACACGGAACGTGCGGACGATTGGGGCAGGACAGGGGTAATGTTGGGATAAGATCTTTATCGTTTTGGAAGCCATTAAGAAGAAAATGCTCTACTTGTTTTATCCTGTTCATTTTGTGTTTAAATGCTTATATATATATATATATATATATATTTAGGTGTAATTTTGGGGGGCCGGGAACCAATTAATTGGTTTTCCATTATTTCTTATGGGAAAAATTCGATAAGAACTCGAACTTTTTATAGAATTCGATCCGAGAACCGAGGTACCACTGTATTTGGTTTATAGTTTTCTGTTTGTTGGAATTAGTAAAAGTATATAGGCTGCAAAAAATTCAGTCATTGATATCTCTATGAACTAATTTTCTTATTATAAATCAATGTTATTTTATCCGTTGTTACTAATATAAATTTGATAGGTTATATTCCACTTAGTTTACAATTGTAATACAAAGGATTCTTTGAAGACTTAGCTTTGGTTCTGGCTGGGCAATGTAATGCTTTAAAACAACATTGCAATTTATGGTAATAACTCATTTGTGTAAAATGTCTTTTTGGTTTCCAGAAACCACTATCAGTAGAGCGGTTGCTAAGAACATTCAATATGCATTTTTCTTTTTTTATGAGAGAAGTGGATTGGGCGAAGTAGTTCAGAAAAATGAGCGGCAGTGCTCTGTGATTATGCACTCAGCGGAGGGCACGTTTGTTTACTGAGGGACCAAACAATTCTGAATGGGCAAAGCCAATTTAAACACAAGCTGCCTGTCCCTTCAAAGAGTCCTTTTCAGCTGTTATCGGTGCCCCCATTTCCCGCAGTTTAGAACTTACTGCAGACTTAAGATAATGACTTTCATCCTAAATGAAAACAGAAACAAATGTTCAGTTTTTCTTCTGAATACTCACTTGAGAGGGTTTGGTTGTCCTTATTTTTTGTTTTAAAATGTGATTTCATAATGAAATGACATATCCAGAATATCTTTCGATTTGGAAACAGTTCAGTTGAAACAGGGCATTAAAATTAACGCTGTAATGACCTGTTAAAACATCTACGAAAGGTTTGACAGAGAAAGACGGGCACAGCAAAGGCCAAGCGAGGCGACACATGCAGTAGAATCTCCTGTTAGATGCTTTAGTGCTGCAAGAGAAGCAGGAGGGAGGGATGACCTGCAAGAAGAATCAGGCTTTGAGGAGCTACAGCTTGAGGAGACTCAGAACCTCATAACAGAAAGACCAGCGTTGACCCAAACTCAGCTTAGATGGGCCTCACAGATACACCCTTGACAAAGCTATTTAATTAACATAGCAACTTCCGCTATATTCCAACTGAGAAGCCACAGGCAATTAAAATTCTGCCCCTGGTTTACTTTGGACGGCAGCAGAACCTGGAAGGAGATGTGTACCCTGCAGTACCTCTCCAGAATGGATGTCAGCACCAGTGGTACCAGAATGCAGTCTTTGTACTTTAAAAAGCTTTAATATCTGTCTTGTCTGCTGCTGTAGAACCTTAAACATTTTCAGTAGACGAGCTGCACTGACCAAGTGTCATTTTGTGCACGTCTTTTTACCATTACAGAAATAAACGTGAGAAAGAAATTCAGCCCATCGACGATCTTTGAACAAACTACAGTTCAATACTGTACTATACCTTGTTGCCAGGCACCATGTCCTCTAGAGAAACGTTTTCATTAGACTGACAGCGTCTCATTCTGCAGCCCTTATGTCCCAGCTGAGTACGTACCTCTGCACCTCAGTGAAAGGGCCCCACAAACTCACCTGAGTTTCACTGAAGGAATGTATCCCATGAGTCAGTGAGCACTCTGATTGGGTATGGGAATGTTTCCATGACAGCAACTTACAACTGAAATCAGCAGCCTGTGCCAGTAGCCATGCCGTGTGATTGTGTGGTCACATGCTTCACCAAAGTTTAATCAGAGGGTTGTGCAACCAAAAACCTAGTCACCAGCATTGTCTGCTGCCTAACAAGCCGGCTTTGCCTTGCCGTTCTCCTGGGGCTGTGCTTGTGCTTGTGATGTTTACTTTCGAGCTGAAATTAGTCAGGCATTAATAATTAGCAGGGGATGTAAACCAAACTTAAACCTGCATCATGGGCCTGTAGATAAATGACATGCCTTTGATTTACTTTGCTCTCTTCTCTTTGGTCTTTTACCGACTCTCATGGTTCTTCATCAGATTGCTGATTGTGTGCCAACATTGTGTTCCTCTTCAACTGTAAGATTCTTACATTTTTGGGCACAACTCTTTAAGCCTAATGGGCTGTCTATACCGTTATCTGAAAACATTTATATCCTTGGAATAGTTCTCCATGGAACCACAAAATTGTTTTTCGGGGGGGGACGGGGGCAGAACTTTGCACATTGAAGGAGCTTCGAAGGACATTTGCTGCTGTGTGTGATCACATGTATAAAGAACTATTTACTCGACTGGAATAACATTGTTCGCCCCCAACATTATCTGGTATCCGCAGCAATGCATCTCTCTCCCACACCACCACATAAATGGATTTAGAAACTCAACACAGTAGCCAATGTAGCATTTGTTAAGGGATCAAGCATGAACTTACAGGGTCAATGAGCAACTCAAGGTGCAGGATGATGAGTCTATGGGGACATTGTAGCTTCTCAGAGAAGCTTCAGCATAAAATGATGTTTAATGAGTGGCTCATTGTCCACAGTGTGATAGTGTGCGTACCCAAATGGAGGCAGACGGCCATTGCTTACAGCGTGTCCCCTGGAAACTCCAGACTCACTGCGGCTATGTAAGAGCTAAAAGGCATTGAAAAATTAATGGATGGATGGATATATTTGCCATTTTCTGTGTCAAAATGTGCCCTATAGAGGGCAGCAGTTCCAGCTGATGTATCCAAATTACCACCAAAATCAGCCAGATGTAACAACTGTTTCATTAATCAATGAAGTCAGACATGTGGAGATGCATGAGCAGAGTGGCTGGCAAGCTGTTGGAATTGGTTGTACCGTTAAAACAGTGTGCAGACAGTTAGACAAACACTGGCTTTCAAAGCCTCGCAAACACGAGCTGGCTGCAAAGCCTCGCACTCATGCACCTAACCACAAAGCCTCGCAAACATGCACCTAACTGCAAAGCCTCGCAAACATGCACCTAACTGCAAAGCCTCGCAAACTTGCACCTAACTGCAAAGCCTCGCAAACTTGCACCTAACTGCAAAGCCTCGCCAACATGCACCTAACTGCAAAGCCTCGCACACATGCACCTAACTGCAAAGCCTCGCAAACTTGCACCTAACTGCAAAGCCTCGCAAACTTGCACCTAACTGCAAAGCCTCGCCAACATGCACCTAACTGCAAAGCCTCGCACACATGCACCTAACTGCAAAGCCTCGCAAACATGTATCTAACTGCAAAGCCTCGCAAACTTGCACCTCACTGCAAAGCCTCGCCAACATGCACCTCACTGCAAAGCCTCGCCAACATGCACCTCACTGCAAAGCCTCGCCAACATGCACCTAACTGCAAAGCCTCGCCAACATGCACCTAACTGCAAAGCCTTGCACACATGCACCTAACTGCAAAGCCTCGCCAACATGCACCTAACTGCAAAGCCTTGCACACATGCACCTAACTGCAAAGCCTCGCCAACATGCACCTACTGTAACTGCAAAGCTTCGCACACATGCACCTAACTGCAAAGCCTTGCACACATGCACGAAACGGCAAAGCCTCGCAAACATATATCTAGCTGTGGCCGTGAGTGACATCACACAGAGTCATATTTCGTTCTCTAAGTAAACTTTAATGTAGGAGACTCAAAGACTTGAGCAGATGACCAAATGGCTTCCCTCCCAGACCTCTGAGAGGCAGACTGGGTCATGGGCGGAGCTTCCCGCTCACGTCCACATCACATGCAAACCTTCCACTTCCCTCTGCATAACATGGTACATAACAGCTAAAGGCTTTCATGCATTCTGGGAACTGTCTAGCTGCAGGGAAAGGATCAGAATGGAGCATCTCAGCTACTGGGCTGGTTTTGATTAAAGCACAATGAAAATGCAGCATTTGTGCACTAATACTGCAATGCAACTTTTACTTCATTAGAAGGCTATCAACGAAACTAAAACATCACCCAGAACTACTAATACAGCGTTATCCTGGCATGTTAAAAGACCACCATGGGGCTGTCGTAATGAGCACAAGGCAGAGAGGAAGGCCAGCAGGCCATCTCCCAGGCATTTAGATAATGCTTGATTCTGTGTTTATGGCAGTATTACATGATAATGAAGCATTAGCCTACAGGTCTAGCCAGGTTACTTAAACTCAAGCTGGAAGACCAGGGAAAGCGACGTCAGGATAACCGCAGTCTTCCGTACACAGCAACAGGGCGTAGCACAGAATTCCCAGCAGGACTCGCTGGGCTTGGCGGAGATGTTCCCCTTGCATTTCTATCTCTGGTGGTTTTTGGAACGTCATGGTGGATGCATGCTAGGCAACAGAACTGCACACAACAATCCTACAGCAGCTATTTTTTCCCCAAATGTGATTTCTCTGTGCCATTCACTACATTCCCTTTTGTATTACAGACTCAGTCTGTTCATGGATTTGTTCCATTTTATATTCACACCCAAGTACATTTTTATGGCTTGTTGAGACAATGGATTAGACATACATGTTATGCATTTTCTGTTCAGGTGTCATCTGTTTTCAGATGTTTTATGTTGTGGTTTTGTTCAAGGTATACCAGAGAAATACCATTCTTAATAATAATATGCTGTGAATTACCATTAATTATGTTTCCTAATAAACACACAAGGTATACAATGTACTTCATTAATGTTGGACAATGTGCTATTGAATGCAAAATGACAATATTAGCTATGCAAGAAAATGTTTGATTTAAAGCAAACCGTATAAATAGACAAAGTGTTCTAAGGAAAAGGTCTCACTTTGGCCAAAAGAATAGTTAGTAAAATTAGAAAAAAATAGAAAATATTTAGTTACTTTTACACATCATTCACAGCTAATTACTTGGTTAACATAATGAGTTAATGTATAGGTTTTTTTTTTCTTTCCAGTTGACACTGTGCATGAACATGAACAAGAACATAAAGATATTCACAAATAATTTTGAAAACAAGCTCTTGTGGTTGTGGGGTATTTTTCATTATCTCACCACATTGGAATCCTGCGAATCAACATGAATGTATATATAAGGCATACTGAACAAGTCTAAAAAAAATAAAGTTACAGTGGCCTTAAATATTCCTCCATTTGGCAGGTTGGGATTTTCTGGAGAACCTTGTCTTTTCCACGGGCATCTCTGGGGACAGGGAAGCTGAATCTGCAATAAAACTGAGGAGAGGTGGAGATGGAGCCAGGACCTGGCCGCCAGTCTCAGTGAGGACCAGGACCAGGCCGCCAGTCTCAGTGAGGACCAGGACCAGGCTGCCAGTCTCAGTGAGGACCAGGACCAGGACCAGGCCGCCAGTCTCAGTGAGGACCAGGACCAGGCCGCCAGTCTCAGTGCTCCTCCGTAGCGTAGAGACGATGACCTTACATTTGGAAGCCCAGACAGCAGAGGGCGACGACGAGCAGGAGGGCCAGACTGAATGACTGTGCAGACAGTACTCCACCAGCTATAACCATTGAGAGAAGGAAGTGTGAGAGAGGTAATGCAGGCAGGGAAAGAGCGGCAGAAGGAGCAATGGAGCATGCAGAATCACCGGAAATCCGGACGCGGGAAATGGGACCATCGCCGCCCTCGCTGCGGGCTCGGACCTCCACCACGAAGTCGCCCTCCGACGGAACCGGGAAGTCCATGTAGTGCTTCCCCGTCGTGTACAGAATCCCAGTCAGGTGACCCGGCTTCTTGAACAGCACCTATGCCACAGAAAGGAGAACTTCAGGGTTCTTACTGTGCATACATACACACACACACACACACATACATACAGACACACACACATACATACACACACACATACAGACACACACACACACACACACACACATACAGACACACACATACACACACACACACACATACAGACACACACACACACACATACAGACACACCCTTTAAAAAGGGCCGGCGTCTTAGGGCACGTGACAGAGCCTGCAGCTCACCTACCTTGTAACCCTCTATGTACGACTCGTTGTCTAAGGGATAAACATGATCCCAGGCCACATTTATGTAGGTACCCAGTAAGTTATACGTCCTGTAGATTCTTGCAGGTCGGGCTGGAGCTGTAAGGAAGATGGAGGAGGGGGTTAGTTAGTGCCTGGAACCCGGGATGCCACACAGACTGTAACTAGTTCTGTCTTCCAAGCTTTACCACCATAATAGATGCAAATAGCTATAATAGAGACGTAGTACAGGTGCATTTGCACGATTGTAGAGACAGCAGAGCAAAGGCCTCATGAAGAAGCATCTCCCATGGAGAGCGGCTCAGGGTGCCGGGGGGCTCACGTGCTTTCTTGGTGTACATCTCGTAGTGCTCGCTCGGGGGGCCGAAGCCAGCAGAATTGTAGGCACGCACTTCCACCAGGTAGTGCGAGTCTGGCAGCATGTTCTCCAGCAGCGTCTGGTTGATGTAGTTGGGCAGCAGCATGCGCTGAGCCGCCGCCTCGTTGTCGTCGTACTTCCTCCAATACTTCACCTGGGGGGGGGGGGGGGGGTAGGTTACCAAAGGACTGATCAGCAGTGCAGAAGGGTCACTCTAGATGAAAGCACCTTAATGCACAGTGAGTGTCCATCCATTTTTAATAACCGAATATCCCCTAAGACTCAAACTGCATCAGCAAAAGGCAGGATGCATTTGCAGACAGTCACTGGGGCGGGGGTATCTGGCCCTGCGGGTTAGCGATCTTTGCCTGTGCAAAATCTGTAAAAAATAATCATTTCACTGTCGGGTTCCTGAGCAAAGTCATTAACCCCACAACTGTTGTGATGGACTGATAAAATGGCTGAGCCTGTGACGCAGCCCCAAGATGGGACACACAACTGCAAAGAATACCAACTCTGCTGTGCAAAAGGTGAAGGCTATTTATCTGGGCGGTAAGTGTACATATGCTTAGAAAAAAAAACACGATTTAACATTAACAACATATGCAATTGACTGGTGTGTGAGTGAATGGTGTGTGAGTTACCGGTGTGTGAATGACTGGTGTGTGAGTGACCGGTGTGTGAGTGAATGGTGTGTGAGTGACCGGTGTGTGAGTGAATGGTGTGTGAGTGACCGGTGTGTGAGTGAATGGTGTGTGAGTGACCGGTGTGTGAATGACTGGTGTGTAAGTGAATGGTGTGTGTGTGTGTGAGTGACCGGTGTGTGAATGACTGGTGTGTAAGTGAATGGTGTGTGTGTGTGTGAGTGACCGGTGTGTGAGTGAATGGTGTGTGAGTGACTGGTATGTGAGTGAATGATGTGTGAGTGACCGGTGTGTGAATGACTGGTGTGTAAGTGAATGGTGTGTGTGTGTGTGTGTGAGTGACCAGTGTGTGAGTGAATGGTGTGTGAGTGACTGGTGTGTGAGTGACTGGTATGTGAGTGAATGATGTGTGAGTGACCGGTGTGTGAGTGACCGGTGTGTGAGTGAATGGTGTGTGAGTGACCGGTGTGTGAGTGACCGGTATGTGAGTGAATGGTGTGTGAGTGACCGGTGTGTGAGTGAATGGTGTGTGAGTGACCGGTGTGTGAATGACTGGTGTGTAAGTGAATGGTGTGTGTGTGTGTGAGTGACCGGTGTGTGAGTGAATGGTGTGTGAGTGACTGGTATGTGAGTGAATGATGTGTGAGTGACCGGTGTGTGAATGACTGGTGTGTAAGTGAATGGTGTGTGTGTGTGTGTGTGAGTGACCGGTGTGTGAGTGAATGGTGTGTGAGTGACTGGTGTGTGAGTGACTGGTATGTGAGTGAATGATGTGTGAGTGACCGGTGTGTGAGTGAATGGTGTGTGAGTGACCGGTGTGTGAATGACTGGTGTGTAAGTGAATGGTGTGTGTGTGTGTGAGTGACCGGTGTGTGAATGACTGGTGTGTAAGTGAATGGTGTGTGTGTGTGTGAGTGACCGGTGTGTGAGTGAATGGTGTGTGAGTGACTGGTATGTGAGTGAATGATGTGTGAGTGACCGGTGTGTGAATGACTGGTGTGTAAGTGAATGGTGTGTGTGTGTGTGTGTGAGTGACCAGTGTGTGAGTGAATGGTGTGTGAGTGACTGGTGTGTGAGTGACTGGTATGTGAGTGAATGATGTGTGAGTGACCGGTGTGTGAGTGAATGGTGTGTGAGTGACCGGTGTGTGAGTGACCGGTGTGTGAGTGACCGGTGTGTGAGTGACCGGTGTGTGAGTGAATGGTGTGTGAGTGACCGGTGTGTGAGTGACCGGTATGTGAGTGAATGGTGTGTGAGTGACCGGTGTGTGAGTGAATGGTGTGTGAGTGACCGGTGTGTGAATGACTGGTGTGTAAGTGAATGGTGTGTGTGTGTGTGAGTGACCGGTGTGTGAGTGAATGGTGTGTGAGTGACTGGTATGTGAGTGAATGATGTGTGAGTGACCGGTGTGTGAATGACTGGTGTGTAAGTGAATGGTGTGTGTGTGTGTGTGAGTGACCGGTGTGTGAGTGAATGGTGTGTGAGTGACTGGTGTGTGAGTGACTGGTGTGTGAGTGACTGGTATGTGAGTGAATGATGTGTGAGTGACCGGTGTGTGAGTGAATGGTGTGTGAGTGACCGGTGTGTGAATGACTGGTGTGTAAGTGAATGGTGTGTGTGTGTGTGAGTGACCGGTGTGTGAGTGAATGGTGTGTGAGTGAATGATGTGTGAGTGACCGGTGTGTGAATGACTGGTGTGTAAGTGAATGGTGTGTGTGTGTGTGTGTGAGTGACCAATGTGTGAGTGAATGGTGTGTGAGTGACTGGTGTGTGAGTGACTGTTATGTGAGTGAATGATGTGTGAGTGACCGGTGTGTGAGTGAATGGTGTGTGAGTGACCGGTGTGTGAGTGAATGATGTGTGAGTGACCGGTGTGTGAGTGACCGGTGTGTGAGTGAATGGTGTGTGAGTGACCGGTGTGTGAGTGACCGGTATGTGAGTGAATGGTGTCTGAGTGACCGGTGTGTGAGTGAATGGTGTGTGAGTGACCGGTGTGTGAATGACTGGTGTGTAAGTGAATGGTGTGTGTGTGTGTGAGTGACCGGTGTGTGAGTGAATGGTGTGTGAGTGACTGGTATGTGAGTGAATGATGTGTGAGTGACCGGTGTGTGAATGACTGGTGTGTAAGTGAATGGTGTGTGTGTGTGTGTGAGTGACCGGTGTGTGAGTGAATGATGTGTGAGTGACCGGTGTGTGAGTGAATGGTGTGTGAGTGACCGGTGTGTGAGTGAAGCATGTCCAGCCTCACCTGATAACCTTCGACAATTTGCTGGTAGACGGGCAACCACCACACCATGGCTTCGGTGGCGGTCATGGCCCGCGCCACGACCTCAGTCGGAGCCTCCGAGGGAACTGGGGGGGACAGGAAGCATCAGCAGACATCAGCAGCTCCCTGTTTCTCGCTGTACGACTCATGGCTCAAGTCTCTATTTTTAAAAGACCTACAACTGGAATCACACCTTACTGCTGGGCGCAGTACAAAGTACATTGAAATGCTTCAACCAGTCCCTGTTTAAAGGCTTAATAGGGCAGCTAAGGAAAGGAAAGGGTTACATTAAGGTAGAGGGGATCATCTGACCCCTGAAGTAGCATGGTTATATTCCAATAGTAATTCATAATGGGGATCACTGTTCAGGAAACTCAATGCCATGGAGCAGCAGTGAGAGAGCCTGAATTCAAAAGTGGGAGAGGCATCATTTGCATTTAAAAGAGACGAAGCCCTGATGATATCAAATCAGCCAATCATAGCAAAGAAACATGCGAAGGCAGGCCTTCATTCCAAAAGGCTCCCTTCAGCCCCCGTTCCCCGACTCGCATTCCTGGTCACACGCATCCTTCTTTAGCTTTAAGCATCCAAACCCTTGATGTTGTAGGATGCCGATGGGAGCAGGGAGAAGTGAGAACAAGGGACTACAGAACCGAGGTACAAGAATGGAGGACGTAGGGAACAAGGGCAGAGATGACAAGAAGATAAGGGACTAGAAGCAGGGAACAAAAGATAAGGGAACAGAGAATGATAAGGCAGTAGGGCACAGGAAGCACGGGGGAAGGCTGAAGCAAACTGCAGCAGACTCACCATCCTGCGCGGTGTATATGACGGCGGTCAGGCTGTAGGGACCCTCTCCCTTGATGTTATAGGCTTTCACCTTCACCTGGAACTCTGTGTTGGGCAGGATGTAGGAGTCCTTGTGCACATAGCGCCTAGCTTCCGGGTCGGCCACTGTCACCCGTCTCCACTCATACTCGTCGTGCTGTTTGAAGGCCACCACGTACCCGAACTTCTTCCCGTTGTAGTACTGCGGCAGCAGGGGCTGGAGATGCATGTCAAGACGGCAAAGTTTTCTAACATTCCTGCCTTGGCATCCGGGTTGATGGCGGGAGGTTAAGTCTGGCTTGGGCCCAGGGCTCAGAGACATCGCACAAGTAAAGCCCACATCGCACAAGTAAAGCCCACGCTGCATCACAAATTAAGCCCACGGCGCACAAGTAAAGCCCACGGCGCACAAGTAAAAGCCCACGCTGCATCACAAATTAAGCCCACGGCGCACAAGTAAATCCCATATTGCACAAGTAAAGCCCACATCGCACAAGTAAAGCCCATGCTGCATCACAAATAAAGCCCACGGCGCACAAGTAAAGCCCACATCGCACAAGTAAAGCCCATGCTGCATCACAAATAAAGCCCACGGCGCACAAGTAAAGCCCATGCTGCATCACAAATTAAGCCCACGGCGCACAAGAAAAGCCCACGGCGCACAAGTAAAGCCCACGCTGCATCACATATTAAGCCCACGGCGCACAAGTAAAGCCCACGGCGCACAAGTAAAAGCCCATGCTGCATCACAAATTAAGCCCACGGCGCACAAGTAAAGCCCATATTGCACAAGTAAAGCCCACATCGCACAAGTAAAGCCCATGCTGCATCACAAATAAAGCCCACGGCGCACGAGTAAAGCCCATATTGCACAAGTAAAGCCCACATCGCACAAGTAAAGCCCATGCTGCATCACAAATAAACCCCACGGCGCACAAGTAAAGCCCATATTGCACAAGTAAAGCCCACATCGCACAAGTAAAGCCCACATTGCACATGTAAAGTCCACGTCACACAAGTAAAGCCCACATCGCACAAGTAAAGCCCACGTCACACAAGTAAAGCCCACATCGCACAATTAAAGCCCACACTGCACAAGTAAAGCCCACACTGCACAAGTAAAGCCCACACTGCACAAGTAAAGCCCACGCTGCATCACAAGTAAAGCCCACATTGCACAAGTAAAGCCCACATCGCAGAAGTAAAGCCCACGTCGCACAAGTAAACCCCACGTCACACAAGTAAAGCTCACATTGCACAAGTAAAGCCCACATCGCACAAGTAAAGCCTACGTTGCACAAGTAAAGCCCATGTTGCACAAGTAAAGCATACATTGCACAAGTAAAGCTCATGCTGCATCACAAATAAAGACCACGTCGCACAAGTAAAGGCCACGTTACATCACATGTAAAGCCCATATCACACAACTACAGCCATTCACATCTCAACACAAACCTCCACAACCAGCTCTGCTATATTTCTAGACCTACAAATGGAAGTTCAGCCCAAAGAAAGATTCATCTTTCCGGCAGACATCACCCAGGTGGTGAAGCCAATGTCATCTTGGAACAAGACCAAGCTCTAATTTATAAATTAGTTTAACCAGCTGTCCTGTTTTCCCACTTTAATTACACAACCAGGGCGACTGAACCTTCTTTAATCCACATACATACTTCCTTGTATGTTTATATGACTTTCTGTTGTGTTACTCAGGTGTTACACAGTCATGAACTCACACCCTCATGGAGCAACACAGGAACAGGACGTACCGTCCAGGTGATGAAGACCTCACCGTTAACATTGCTTCCCCCGCCGATGTCTGGGGGGGCCATGGTGGGAACTGCAACAAGATGAGGACAGAGGAATGCTCCTGGTTCCGAGATCCTAACACCCACCATTTTTACAGACAGCAGAGTCTCGGTCTCTCTCACACAGTAAAACGAGGTCACTAAAGCTCACATAGGCCTACAAAGATTCACAAAACCTGCTGCTCATCTATCTCTCCACTGGGTTTGAATGGAGTCTCAATATTGTACTAATACATTTCCTAGATTTTCCCAGATTTGGGCCTACCTGTGTTTTGTGTGATATAATGCAGTAACAAATCCCAACACAGGCCTGGCGGTACGAACCCACCTGCATCGTAGGTGCGGATTTTAATGGACGGGATGCTGGGCTCGCCCATTCCCAGATCATTGACGGCGATGGCGCGGAACTCGTAGTAACACCAGGGGTACAGGTCCACCACGGTGGTCATCTCCTCACTACCCTGGACAACTGGTGGAGCTGAGAACAGCAGATGTCCAAACGGAAAGGGGGTGCATTTCAGCCGGCCAGTCGGAAATCGCGGCCAGCCAGCCCTCCCCGTTCTCGTGCTGCGCAGCGTGACACTCACAGGTGCTGGCATCTCGCCACTCCTCGCGATCTGGAGTGAACTGATCCCTGGTCTGGATGATGTACTTGATGATGGGACTGTGGTTGCTGGTGCCACGAGTCCACACCAGCCTCACCGTCTTCTCCCGGATTTCTTCTGCGCGTACGCCACCTGGTGGTCCCGGGGGTCCTGTGCCAAACAGAGCAGTGCCATTACAGAGAAGCACAGACGCAACCTTGTCAGCTCTGAGTACTCCCAAGTACTTTGTACTTAACTGTTGGCATATTATACCTTTGGATATGAATACACAGTGATCAAGTAGCTGTGCTGCCAGTACTCAAATGGCAAGGGGAAAGACCAGTTTGCTTCAAATAAACACGTCTGCGTAAAGGCTTGGGATTAAAAAATTGCAACCATCATTACTGAGTACACCAAAGAAAGTGACAAGCTTTTTAATCCCATAATTCTGTTCAGGGCTCCGTGGAGGTTCTCCGTCTCCAAAACTTTTAATTACATAGTGCTTGACAAAGAGCCCCGGATAGTTTGTGCCAAAAGGTCGGTTACTGATTCAGCTGCTTAGCACTCTGATCCAAAGCTTTACAGCATTTATGCTTTTAATACTCTAACCGTTTACAGTTGTGTTTTTCTGACTGAAGTGACCTTACAGCTAAGCGTCTGCCGCATGGTTTCATTCTAGCCGGAGCTCGAACTTCTCAGTTACCAGAGCCGCATACTGCTTGCCGCTGGCTGCTCCACACAGCTACATTTTTATTCCTGCTGCATAAGCCTTAAAAACTGGCGTGTGAGTATAAAGACGGCTACAGACCGAAATGACACTTATCCTAAACCTCCCGTCTTCTGTTCTTTTTTTCCCCTCTAAAAAGCAAATTCATTCACGTCTGTCAGCCCCATAATTGGGTGATGATGTGATTTGGCTCCATTTTGTGGCCGATTACTTTCCTGCCTTTGCCCTGCCCACAGAGTGTGAGAGACGCGTTGAGTTCACGGGCGTTAATTTTGTCCGTGTCTCAGCACCTACAGACCAGTTCCTGGATGTCTTGCAGCAGAACCTGTACGCTTGACGTTCTTAGTGCCGGGTGGATTCACTGTGTTTGAAGGAACATTGTTAAACCAGCTCAGCAAAGCTAAACCACAGATCTTTACAAAGAATTTGGTGCAGTGTCTCCTGCCATCCAAAGGGCCCTGTTCTCTGTAATGTCCCCGTAAGCAAGGCCTTACCTGTGACCAGACCCACAGTAAGAACGCCAAGTAGCAGCTCTAACCACTGTGATCAAAACTCGATGTACAAACACAACTGCTCCAGCCAGCAACATCCCTGATGCGACACTAATTGCCATGGCCCTTACTTGGTCATTTTTGATCAACGAACTGAAAAAACTGAATACATTTAAAACCAGTCGCCTGGAAGACATTCAGTCTGTGGTTTTGTGAAGACAGCCTCAAAACAACAATAGTCCCTTACTGACGGCCAAGCCTAACCATTGCACTGGGCCCGTTTTCCAAACATCAGATCCAGAACTGCATTTAATGGCCCTGGCTTTGCAAATTGTTTGGAACAACAGGCCTCGGTGAGGAACTGTGCAGCGATTGGCAGACAGACAAGCCCCGTCGAATCTGTAAACCTCAGTGCTGCGAGCCGGCCTCTCCTGACCGTCTGCAGAAGACGCTTCACATGGCCAAACATAACCTGCAGTCAAACATGGACACAAAAGGGACTGTAGGGGTCAAACATGGACACAAAAGGGACTGTAGGGGTCAAACATAACCTGCGGTCAAAAAGGGACACAAAGTGGACTGTAGGGGTCAAACATGGACACAAAGTGGACTGTAGGGGTCAAACATGGACACAAAGTGGACTGTAGGGGTCAAACATGGACACAAAGTGGACTGTAGGGGTCAAACATGGACACAAAAGGGACTGTAGGGGTCAAACATGGACACAAAGTGGACTGTAGGGGTCAAACATGGACACAAAAGGGACTGTAGGGGTCAAACATGGACACAAAAGGGACTGTAGGGGTCAAACATGGACACAAAAGGGACTGTAGGGGTCAAACATAACCTGCGGTCAAACATGGACACAAAAGGGACTGTAGGGGTCAAACATGGACACAAAAGGGACTGTAGGGGTCAAACATAACCTGCGGTCAAAAAGGGACACAGAAGAGACTGTATGACCTACTAGTCACGTTCAGCCTGCATATGAAACCTATACTAGCATACAGCTCTACTGCAAACTCCTGTCAAGTTCCTTTCTTGTATTTCCAGGGATCGTTGTCTCAGTTTTGTGGTTTGCCAACTGACGGATATGAAACTGAAGTGACCTTAGACTGTACGTGCTGCTTAATGCATTATAACAGGCACAGCTGTCTCCCTCACATGGGATAACAGATTCCTGCTTATACACTAAGACCCTCATTAAACAGATTATCGATGCACCATTCAGTGCTTGTTCTAAATGAAGGGTTATGTGATGTACATACAATCTTATACGTTACACTGAATGTGACCAGCAGGTTTCCCTGTATTAGGCAGGACCTTCAGCTGAGTCCATGGGGTGATAGAGAGGTTTACACCCCCATTCTGACCACACTCCCTTAACCCTTGGGGCCAATCATGATAGATAATCTAAATCGTGCAACCCACCTTGTAGAAAAATTGTAACTAGAAATGCTACAGAAACTGGTGCTTGTATCTTTTAGCATTTTCCAGCAGACATGCCAGTCTCTGGTCGACCAACTCTTTCTCTTTCTACTTGTGTTTTTGCGGTCCAAGGACTCACCATTGACGATGAGGTCCGCCCAGGCTGTGCTGTTGTCCACTATAGTCTGGGCAGTGCAGCTGTAGCGGCCGGCATGCCTCAGCTGTGCATTCTTGATCCACAGCTCCCCACTCGACTCTCGGGTCTGAGCGGGACAGAGGGCCAGGCAGGCTGCTCAATCGCAACATCCTTCACACGTTATACTGAGAGACAGGAAACTTTCAGCCAGGGGCGTAGCTAGAAATTCTGGGCCCCCTCAGACAGGGAATCCATGCCCCTACTGCGCCCCTGGGTAGGGCCCCTGTAAAGTACTGGGCCCCCTGAATCTGCCGTAGTATCCGTGCCCCTACTGCACCCCTGGGTAGGGCCCCTGTAAAGTACTGGGCCCCCTGAATCTGCCAGGGTATCCGTGCCCCTACTGCACCCCTGGGTAGGGCCCCTGTAAAGTGCTGGGCCCCCTGAATCTGCTGTAGTATCCGTGCCCCTACTGCACCCCTGGGTAGGGCCCCTGTAAAGTACTGGGCCCCCTCAATCTGCCAGGGTATCCGTGCCCCTACTGCACCCCTGGGTAGGGCCCCTGTAAAGTACTGGGCCCCCTGAATCTGCCGGCGTATCCGTGCCCCTACAGTGAATCTGCTCCTGGAAGTCAGACATTATGAAGACACGACCAAATTAAAAACTAACAGCTTCTTCAAGGGGCCTCATCCAACTGACATTAACATTAACCAGGGTGGAGCCTAAGTGAGGGCTGTGGCCTTGTGCTGAACAGACTGAGCAGCCTTTCTCTACTGAGCCTATGACTAATGGTTTCATTAAATCCTGAGTTGTGAATTCAGCTTTGCTGTAGGGATGATATCAGAGCAAATCCGTAAGTGGGGCACATCTCAGCATGGCTCTCTGCAGATGCTGGCTGGTCCAGCTGCCCCTAGAGGAACAACGGGGACCTAAAGCTGCAATTTTCCTGGTGAAATGGCTTCTGTTTGATATAAACATGGAAAGAAATCTGTTCACAAAGTATAATATAGGATATAAAAAAGCAAGCAAATAGTAATGCTGCTTTAAAAGGCTCAGTCAAATTCCTACAGTGAACCTTTAGCCACACTGCAGTCACATATCAGGCCAGAATCCTCACGTACACCAAAGTGATTATGAACTGCCCTCTACTGGTAAGACAGAGTACTACAAAAATCCAAGTTATTATCATTAGACAAAACTTGAAGCATGATTAAAGAAAAATGCTGAGTATTTTGGCGTTAAATCAGAACAAACTACCTACCATGATACGCTCGTAGTACTCATTCTCCCGGTCAAAGTCGATAACGTGTGTATCCACAGACCAGATGAAGGTAATGTCCAGGTCTGGGTCATGGAAGGCGACGCACTGCAAGCGAGCCGTCTCCCCCACACGCACCTCCGTGTCGGATGGGGCCACAGTGATCTGGGTGGCCTCTGTAACAACAGGACTGGTATGACTGGGCTGTTCCCATACACTGAACCACGGAGACAAAGTTCCTCACAGTTCTGATATTTCACGCAAGATAACATGCAACAGCCTTTCCTTTCAAGAGAACGATGACAATAAATCAGAAAGGAACCCAGCTTTATAAAGGCTGCAACATGCTTTTCCGGGAGAACCCCAATGCTGTTTTTATGTACTAGACCAGGGGTCTCCAACTCCGGTCCTGGAGAGCTACCGTCCAGTAGGTTTTCTATCCTACCGGCTTCTGATGAACCACAGCTGTTCTCAGGTAAATACCAGGACCAGGTGTGGCTCATCAGAAGCCAAGTGGGACAGAAAACCTACTGGATAGTAGCCCTCCAGGACCGGAGTTGGAGACCCCTGTACTAAACTACAGAGGTATTGTGAAAACAGCCCTAACCACTAGAGGGCATGAGAGCAACCTGTGGTCCATGGACCAGTGATAGAAACCCGATCATGGGGCAAAAATTACTTGGGGGATCCTGCTGATACTTTGTAATGGACAACAGCTGAGTCTTGTGGTCTAAAGATCATTGCTGGATGGAAGAACAGAAAAAAAAGGTTCAATGTTCTGAACGATCTGTTACGTCTTGCTTAGCGACCTGTAGCTGTCACTCGTGGACATAAGGACTGTTCTCACACCTGTGATGGACAGGGTGCCGGTGCTGTTGCCCTTGCCCCTGTCATTCTCCGCGAAGCAGGTGTACATCCCCTCATCTGCCTTTGTGGCGTTGAAGATCTCCAGGCTCCCATCATCCCAGACACGAATCCTAGTGCCACACGGTGGCCAAAACAGGCATTACGTGTCACGGAGCCCGAGTCACACAAGACCCGCTCCCAGTCTTATGCAGACCTGTTAGGAAAACAGACACTACAAGGACAAGCATGTGGCTAATTAAGCCACCTCTGGGTGACTGGATAACAATAAACATTCAAAACCTTGTCCTAGTATTATCAGGTATGTTATTTGTGTAGCATTTGGTCAGCATGCAGGACACAGATGACACAGCAATTTTCTGTGTTTTTACTGATTATCTAGTCTTTGTATTCAAGTACCTAAGACCTTGCTGATAAAACTGCTTAAGTCAGTGTCCTTCCTTCCTTTGTACCGCCTGCTTGCCCCTTCCACCCCCCATCTTGCTCTCCCTTCTCCAGTCCCTTCCTCTCTTCCCCTTGAATTCCTGCCGGCTGACCGTGACGAGTTGGTCAGCATCGTGGTTCCTTTGCTCCAAGTGATCTTGGCCCTGGGAGCAGCCTTGGGTTTGCACTCGATGACCACACGGCCATTCCTGGCTCCCAGAAGCCTTCTCCTCACCGGGTTGTTCTCAAATGTTGGAGGACAGGCTGTGGAGGGACAGTCCCATATTTTATTTGAATGCAATTCACACTTTTGTAGGTTACATACTGTATATGTAAACTAGAGGTATGCACAGGAATGCACTGACAGATATGTGGGTGTCAGCACAGGGTACAGACCCACCCCCACAGAAGCGAGAAACAGCCCCTGCACTCAGGCCCACCCGAGAGACACACTGACCAATCACACGCAGCTCGGCGTTGGCGTAGATGCTTCCGTGCCGGTTCTCGGCGATGCACTGGTACATTCCGGAATCCTCGAAGGTGAGTGAGCTGAACTTCAGCTCCCCCTTGCCGTACTGCAACGGGAGGGTCAGCAGTTGAATTCACACTCCCTGCCGGCCTGGGGGCCACCAGTAAGCTAAGCAAAAACACAGTATGTAACTCACTGTATACACAGTTTAAGATGGCCGTCCCAGACATCAGGAACGTGAAAATGCACTCTATTTGTATTTGTATTATATTCGCCTGGTATCAGTTTGAAATCCTTTTGGGAATGGGACGAGGGCACATCTGTGACACAGCGCCATGAGGGTGTCATCCTCACCGAATATCCATTTTTCAGCCAGCGGATATAGGGCTCCGGTCTTGCGTTAGCTACACACGACAAGGTCAGCTCACTGCCGATGTCCTTCTCTGTGTCGTTGATGTGTGCCGCCCACTCAGGGGCGGCTGGGATGGAGCGGAGGCGGAGAGACAGTGTTGAGCCACATTCAGGGTATGAATACAGCTAAAGAGATCCAGCACAGCGCTGGATACAGACGAGCATAAAGGTGGTGCTTCTCGGAGCTGTACCTTCCACGTAGAGGTAGGCCTTGTGCCAGTCCTTGCCTTTGGAGTTGAGGGCCTCACACTCATAGTAGCCCTCATCCTCTATCTGCACGTTGAAGAGGTGCAGCAGCGCCCCGGCCATGGTTATCTCATGATTGGCAGGCAGCTCGGCATCCAGCTTCCGCCAGCGGATCTCTGGGATGGGACTGAGCACAGGGCCGCCGTCATTCTAACTTGCCTACGGTCTTGTATGTCTCCTGCCCAAATTGTTTGATGTAGGCAACGCTGCCCGATTAATGGCCACAACAATGCCTAGGGTCTACAGTCCCGACCCACACATACTGTCCACACTCACACCCAAGGCCGTATGGTATTGTTTTCTTCAGACAAGAGGACAGACACCAAACAAAATCTCAGAACTCAGCAAAGTGTTTCAGTAAGAAATAATGTCCATTTAATGCCATAACTCACTTTCCCAAGGCAAAGCATTCGAGGGTGACGTTCTGATTCACCAGGGCGTAGGTTTTTGGAAATTTTACTCTTATGTCAGCCGCATACTTATAAACCGTGCCTAAGGGAGAACAGATCTCAGATCAGTGAAAGTCATATATAGCATACATTCACTGAGGTAGCAGGTACAAATCAGAAGATGCTCATGATAGTTGCAAGTGCATTTCTACATCACTATCCCCCTCAATCCAAAGTCAAAGAATAGCCACATCCGAAGTAGGCTGCTGTCATTTCTAGATAAATACCATTAGCATGTGTGCTCGCATCTTTGGGTTGACCTGGGTTGCTGCGTCAGTACTCACGCTCTGTTAGCGGGATCAGAGGAATGAACGGGCTTATCACACTTTTGGAGACGGCTAAGCTGGACATATAGCAGGAATAGTTGCCGAAGTCTGATGGCTCCACTTTAGAGATGTACAGGTTTCCAGTGGTCTGGGAGACAAAGCGCCGTTTGTCGGGGTACAGGAAATTGGGGGCCTCATTGAGAATCCAGCGGAACGTCACATCATCTGAGGAGCAACACATACTGGTGAAGATTGAGTGTGAAAAAATATACACAGAAACCCTCAGCTGAAAGACTTAGACTGGGACTTCATTAGACTGGGAGTTTCTAAGGAACTTTTCTGTCTATCCTCCCAGTTGCTTAGTGACAATTCACTCTCTGCCTTATTACTGTATATACAGACCTCGCTGGTGGTCATGAAGCATTAGGAGTGCCACACCAATCAGCTCTAAGCATATTAGCCTAGCGATCTTTTAGCCTTTACTTTACTGCATGAACACATTCTGGTTGTCATTAACAGCCTAGCGTAGCAAACAGCCATCGGGCAGCTTACCTGCGTTATGGTCGGGTGGTACACACAGCAGAACCACCCCTTGTCCCTCTCTCACTTGTACTGCTTCGCGTTCTTCTGTGGAGAACGGATTCAAGTCTGGGAAAGGCGGGGTTACCCAGTTAACAACTTCAGGCCAACCAGAGGACACATTGTATCTTCTGATGGTTAACGTGTGAACGTGGCGACTGTATGACTACACAGAAGAATTTAAAATACTTTTAAAATACTGTAGATCTTGCAGAGATCTCTGCAGAGGATCTCCTCCGTGACCAACAAGGCACCATCACCAAACGCGTTACCTGGAATGTACATGAAGAAGTACAGCTCAGGCTCTGGTGTTAAGAGAGTCGTACTCTTGACTTACAGCCAAATTTGACGATGGCCTCCTTGCTGATGATGATCCCGTAGATGTTCTGGGCCACACACACGTACCTCCCCGTGTGTTTGCTTCGGTCGGGGTTGGTGACCACCAGGTTGCCACCTACCAGGCTGTAGTGCTCGTCCGGCTGCTCCAACAGCTTAATCTCCCAGCTGTTTATCTTCCATCTGGAGAGGAAAGAGCCAGTCATGCCCCCAGATCAGTACCCACTGCTCTACACTGTCTACATCTTCATGGGCCATCATCTCCTAAACAGTCCTATATTTGGGCCTGTTTATGACACATAAAATGAACCATAAAACATCTGTAGGTGTCATAATTAAGTTGATGAAATATTTTAGAAAACGAATTTTTATTTTTTTATGTATTTTGTAGCTGCATTTATTTGTTAATGCACTAAATATTTAGTTGGTTTTAGTTTTAGGTTATCACACTTATTTTGACAACAGGAAGTGAACACTGCAGATAAACAAGGTGTCAGTCCATTGGGGACTGGGATACTGGTTTGGAAGCCGCTGACTGCCTACAGTTCTTCCCCCTCTTTACCTCGCCAGTGCTGTTGCCTTTTGCTTTGCATTAATGTTTCCGATATACGTTCTGATGAATCGCTGGCTGTTACTTGTCCGCTTCACCCACCTGTTCATTACCCGCCCGCCTGCCTGCCTTGCCATCTGCACTGTTCTCACCTGGATCTGCTTGCTAAAGCTATGACATTGTATATTTAATATCACTGCATGGAGTAAAGACCAGTCAGCGTCTGGTTTGGTTGTTTGCTGGGGAATCATTTGGAAACTGGCATCACAACATCCGTCATGAATCACGTCCTTCATTAGGATGCCGCAGGATTAAACGGCAAAAAAGGTCAGGCCCATCAAGCACTGCATTGGTTGGGGGGGGGGGAGGGGGGGTAGGATTTGGGACAGAATAATTCCTGTCCTTTTTCTCCAGCACCGTGACAGTAAGTTGATGGATGATGGATGGTCTGCTGAATGGAAATCAGAATGCATGGGCAGAGGATGGGGCCGGCAAAGGCAGGAGGACAGGCAGCTGAAGCAGGGGTGTGGCAGGGTGGGGGGTCCAGGTCCACAGAGTGCTTTACTTATATGTGACAGGAGGGTTGGCTCGGGCGCGACAGTTCATGGAGAGTTTTCCCTCTGGAGACTCCTCTGGGTAGATGGTGTCCATGGGCTGCTCCTCAAACACCGGCCCGTAGCCCGTCGCGTCGTCTGGGGGAAACAGCAACGGGGTTTTAGCAAAGGCAGCGGAGCGCCGCCTGGGGGCCGATCGCAGGAGTGCATGTGACTGTGAGGAGTACAGCAGCGTGTTCGTTAGCATGACAGACACAGATAGACTGAGGGCTTCACCGCAGGGCAGAAGAGTCGGGAATAACAAAAACATGCTTCGTTAGATCCCACACTGGGGGGGAAAGACAGACAGGCGGGATGTTCAGCCTCATTCAGAGCAGCATTTCAGAGTTTCCAAACTTGCCAGGAATTAGACAGTTCTGTCACTTGATATTTGTGAAATCAACTTAGAGGAACGTTAGTCTCACTGTTCATCTTTGGGCTGCATAGGGAAACAGCCCAGAGAAGACAGGGCAACATGCAAACTGCAGACACACAGCAGGGGCGGAGATCAAAGCCCAACCCAGGAGTGATGATCAGCGCTGCCCAGTGAAGCCCTGCACCGATCTGACATATTCACACTGTTCAATGATCACATCATCTGGCAAAGAAAAATGGCAACAGAAGCTTATCTTTGATGAAATAAATACGCAGTGCTTACCTCCGTAGATTCTGGGCATGTCAAACAGCAGTGCTGCTGCGAAATATCCAGAGAAGAGCAGTAAAAAACACAATATTACGATATTGAATCATTCTGTTAGAAAACAGTTTGTGTCAAAAGTAGAGTATATTACCTGCGCATGTAAATAAATAAATTGTAGACTGAAGTTAAAACTTAAAACTTAAATTTTCAAGTATATTACAATGTCAATGTCATCTTCCCAGAAACACCATTAGCAAAAGCGATTGTGTGGCACGTGTCTGCGGCATTATTTTTTAAGTGTTTACTCTTATATTCTTACTTTAAAATGTACTAGTCACACAGCAGGACAAACATTAAGTAGACAAATAGATGAAAGCCATACAGGAATGCAGTCCTCTCTCCTACGCTGGAACGAAGGGTAACATCTAAACAGGGCTTGTTCATCACCAAAGGGTGGCACCTTGTGCTTTGTAGGTTACGTGGACCACCATTATATCCGAATTATCTCAGGTTATGATTCCTCCTGTCCTACAGGTGGAGCTGTCACACGGACTCACCTGTGGAAGGGATGAGTAGAGAGAGGCTGAAGAGGAGGACACACGGGGGTGACATGGTTTCTGTGATGGGTGAAGGGCAAGAGCAGCACTAAGTCAGTGACCTATAGAGCATCGATGAGAGACCTGGATTCCTGTGGGAAAGAGACAGATGGCTTCTGTTACAGAAATACTGTACAAATCATTACTGACTTTACTCTGCTGGGCAGAAACCTTTACTTCAGAGCAATTCACACAGCTTATACTTTACACTCCATAAATGGGTGATAATTGTGAAAGATCTTGATGAGAGAGAGTCAACATATTCAAGAGGAATTACTTTATCTACAATTCACTTACGTCTGTGTATTTATGTGGCTCAACATCGTTTGGATATTTAGAATTTATAAAGACTGACCCTGCGCCATCAAACCAAACTGCAGACAGCTAATATGGATCATTGTCTGTAGTAGCCTTTCCAAATACCCACTGAATGGCATCATTTGGCAAAAACATACAGCAGTTAATTCCAAGAGTCAGACATGAGGAAGGAGCTCATTGCAGATGAACTATACTGTTAGCGAACCTCATAGCTTTAATGACCTACATTACGATGAGACACTGGATGAACAAACAAACATTCAAGGCTAATGCACTACAGCCTGTGAATCTCATCACAGAACACATCACCATCAGAGGACGGGAGAAAGAGGGACAGCTCTCTGCTTTTTTTCCATTTCCTATGCTGGAAACATCCTGGTGCAACACTGGACCTGTGCGTCCCTGTTTTTGTCTGTAAAGGGTATTTTCTACACACGGACCACAGCAGAGCACTGTGACCTACAGTATGCTTGCTGAGGTGGAGTCCTGGGGCAAAGCTGATCTTATTGTGTGACAAATTCCAGGATATCTCCGAAATGGGAATGGTGTTTAACGCATTGTTCCATGTAGCTCTGCCACAGTGATGACAGTGTCAGATGTTCTTAGAGGAGTGCATGACATACAGTAACTGGACCATAACATCTCCGGGATTCCCGAAGGAGGCAAGGAGGCCAGCAGATGCTTCACCGAACCTGACTCAGAACATCTAAGCAGGAAACGTGTTGCAGTGCTGAATAATCCCCAGCTCCTTGTCAGCCATAAGCCCCACCTTCCCTGCTACAGGTAATCCTCCATGTTTCAAATCAGAGTCTTGGGCTTTTATAACCTCCACAGCTGAGGGGTGGGTAGCAATCTACATGAAGACAGCTTTATAGATGTTTGATGATGACCTAAGGGGAAAAGCAGCACCCTGGCTATTCTTGCACATCGAGGAGATGCAGTGAGCTGGGTGAAGACGTACAGAAAGGGGCACATTTGTGTGACACCTCCCAGGGCCCGTAGTGGGCATCACCTGCTGCATGTTGGATTCATTCTGACCTTTCAGATATACATGCTATGCTATGCTATGCTAAAGAGCTCACACTTTCTAAACACCAGAGCCATCTGAACTGTATTTCATCAGCCATGCAGCTATACTTTGCATGATTACAATGAAGTTGAATCTGTGATACACACCACTTGCAAAGTTCAGAAGCATTAAAATACGAGCCCTACCTCTGTGTATTGTTTCACAGACTTTAATATGCATGCTCAGTCTTGCAGAACTAAGCTTCATTCTGCAGCTTGACTCCCGGTGCTAAAAATACGCTCCCATGTATATGATGTAATCTCTGAGCAGGCAGATTCTGTCCCATCCACGCTCAGAGGACAGACACTGAAGCTGCTAACCCACCTCTCCCAGAGATTAAAACATGAAAAAACACGACCATGGAAAGAGGAGTAAACATCAACAAACCACCAAAGTGAAATCAGAGCAATACATTACCGCAGTGGTTTCTAATAGTACATTGCAATAACAAAATAAAATGCAGCAGCTATTTCATTGTGGGGAAAATGGATGATAATCACAGTTCTAATGCATAATATCCACTGTCTGACAAACCCTGATACGATGTCATGAACCTGGACCTGGTGCTCAGGGTTCGAATCTGCCGAGAGCAGACATGGGAGCGAAACGTCGGACGCAGCAGGATCGATACACGGCTTTGTGATACGATCCCAGTGATACTGGGTCAGCTCTGGACAGACAGCGGCTCTCTCAGGGCTTTACGGACCCCGCTGTTAAAAATGACCTTCCGCCTTCAGCTGTTTCATTTACTTTACAGACAGTTTGGGTTGGAAACAAGCTCGCTGATCTGCTGACCATGAGCAAAACAAAACAGGAAATGAAACGACCGGATCACTGCAGAGTCAGTAGCAGGTGGCAGACATTTACAGAGCCTTTGCAGGGGGTGGGGGAGATGTTTCAGGGTCACCATTTTACACACCAGTTATACTCTCTACCTCAAAAACAGGGGAGATGTTTCAGGGTCACCATTTTACACACCACTTACACTCTCTACCTCACAAACAGGAGAGATGTTTCAGGGTCACCATTTTACACACCAGTTATACTCTCTACCTCACAAACAGGAGAGATGTTTCAGGGTCACCATTTTACACACCACTTACACTCTCTACCTCACAAACAGGAGAGATGTTTCAGGGTCACCATTTTACACACCACTTACACTCTCTACCTCACAAACAGGAGAGATGTTTCAAGGTCACCATTTTACACACCAGTTATACTCTCTACCTCAAAAACAGGGGAGATGTTTCAGGGTCACCATTTTACACACCACTTACACTCTCTACCTCACAAACAGGAGAGATGTTTCAAGGTCACCATTTTACACACCACTTACACTCTCTACCTCACAAACAGGAGAGATGATTCAGGGTCACCATTTTACACACCAGTTATACTCTCTACCTCAAAAACAGGGGAGATGTTTCAGGGTCACCATTTTACACACCAGTTATACTCTCTACCTCAAAAACAGGGGAGATGTTTCAGGGTCACCATTTTACACACCACTTACACTCTCTACCTCACAAACAGGAGAGATGTTTCAGGGTCACCATTTTACACACCACTTACACTCTCTACCTCACAAACAGGAGAGATGTTTCAAGGTCACCATTTTACACACCACTTACACTCTCTACCTCACAAACAGGAGAGATGATTCAGGGTCACCATTTTACACACCAGTTATACTCTCTACCTCAAAAACAGGGGAGATGTTTCAGGGTCACCATTTTACACACCAGTTATACTCTCTACCTCAAAAACAGGGGAGATGTTTCAGGGTCACCATTTTACACACCAGTTACACTCTCTACCTCACAAACAGGAGAGATGTTTCAAGGTCACCATTTTACACACCACTTACACTCTCTACCTCACAAACAGGAGAGATGATTCAGGGTCACCATTTTACACACCAGTTACACTCTCTACCTCACAAACAGGAGAGATTAAGAACATTCTACACAACTATATTTAAGATTTAGCAAAAAAAACTGTAGGAATCTTTATTGGTTTTGCCCACCGCATATAGTATGCAGGGTTGGTGTCGTGCCCAAATGAGCCATTGTAACCCCCTAAATGCCCCCTCTTTTATTTCATTTTAGTTTAATTTTTTCAATAAATGTATTCATCCTGAAACAAATTAACCTGCTCAGTCCCAGGGGTGTGGCTACAGACCGTCCACATACTCAAAGCTCCACCCGCTATAATAAAAAAGAGGAATGAATTAAATGAAGATACAAATGTTGCCTCTTTTCTAATTAAAACCATCGTAACACTGGAACCTCTGCTTGCAAAGGAGCAGCTCGCCAGTCAGCAGTGCAGCCAGCACACTGCAGACACGGGCAGCCAGCACACTGCAGACACGGGCAGCCTGCACACTGCAGACACGGGCAGCCAGCACACTGCAGACACGGGCAGCCAGCACACTGCAGACACGGGAAGCCTGCACACTGCAGACACGGGCAGCCAGCACACTGCAGACACGGGCAGCCAGCACACTGCAGACACGGGCAGCCAGCACACTGCAGACACAGGCAGCCTGCACACTGCAGACACGGGCAGCCAGCACACTGCAGACACGGGCAGCCAGCACACTGCAGACACGGGCAGCCTGCACACTGCAGACACGGGCAGCCAGCACACTGCAGACACGGGCAGCCAGCACACTGCAGACACGGGAAGCCTGCACACTGCAGACACGGGCAGCCAGCACACTGCAGACACGGGCAGCCAGCACACTGCAGACACGGGCAGCCTGCACACTGCAGACACGGGCAGCCAGCACACTGCAGACACGGGCAGCCAGCACACTGCAGACACGGGCAGCCAGCACACTGCAAACACGGGCAGCCTGCACACTGCAGACACACAGAGCTGCATCCCGCATCCGCCCCTTCTGTGCTCAGCCGCCACTGCATACAAGACACAGCGAATGCTGCAAAAAGGAGGCCACCCCGTGGATTCAGGTCCTCGAAAACAGCAAAGGGGGAAGACTCAGGACCCTGGACGGCCTCGACACACTACCGGGCTGTTCCCAGCTCAGCCTGAATGCTTAATCTATTCCAGAAATAAAGTCAATGTTTTATTTTTTCTGAGAACCTACACCTTTTGCTTGAAATAATTTAGAAAGAGAACATTTCAAAGGGATCACATCCACAAATAAAAATTGCATAAACAGGTGCAAATAGGGGACAAATGCTAAAGCTTTAATCATTATGCTTGGTATCAACTTCTCACTCCAGCTCAGATTATAGGTCAAATTCTGTCACTTCAGCTAAAGCTCAGTGAAAATGTCCTGCTCTGAGACCAACACCAACAGGCTTAGATGAAAATAGCCAACCAGCACTGGAATACAGCTACCAGGAAATATATCATGCATGCACCCATCCATCTATCCATCCATCCATCCATCTTCTAAACCGCTTGTCCTAGGCCAGGTCATGGGGGTCCAGAGTCTTACCCAGAGCCTATGGGCACAAGGTAGGGAATAACCCAGCATAGACTGCCAACCCATGGCAGAAAGTGCCATTCAAACAGTAGATTTCTGTTCATGCGTCTGGCCAAAAAGATCTAGGCTTCTGTATCCTGGCAGGCTCTCTGGAAAAAATATGCAGTTTCTCCCAAATGAGTGATTTTCTTCTCTATAGTCTGATCAAAGATGGTGCTGTTTTATTGGGACTGTTCTGTTTATGGGGAGTCAAGTAGCTTTTTACAGAGGGAAACATCTCCAGGTGTTTTCCTTCCACAGCATACAAAAGGGGGAGAATTAGTCTCTCACTTATTCCAATTAATTCTTGGTAGTTAATAAAAATGAATTTAACAGCAGGGCATGTATAACGGCAGACAATGCAGCTCTCCAGACGAAGGGGAACTTTATTAGCAAAACAAAACTGGGCTGGGTGATATGGAAAAATATTTTATCATGATAACTTTTTAAATATGAAATGATATTGACAATATCACGATGTAATTTAAGTAATTATTTCTTTACTTCATTGCTCTATTTTTGCTTAAACTTCCCTTAGAATTGCCCTTGAACAAACTGAAGAGACCGTAAAACGAAAATCTACTTTTAAAGTATAAATCATATGAAAATACACCTTTGTCGTATGGCATAAAGAAGGTGAACAGTACATTTTGTTGTTAGGTATTTTTCTCAGACTGCCTCACTGTTTGTGCCAGGGAATGGGTTTGACTAGGACTGGGCGATATTCCCTAAAAATAGCATCATTGTATTTTCACAAGATTTTTACAATATCGATGTTTCTCACAATCATATGTAGAAAGCAGCAAAATATGACAGGAGTTTTTCTGATTATGATTACTTACTAATACAGCAGCACCATGGAACTCAAATGCCTCTAAACTCAACCAACTCAGACATCGAATGGATTTTTTTCGACTTGTACCTCGACCGAAATCTTGGAACTCAACTGTTCCTGCTAAAACTTGTATGGGTTGAGACGCGTTCAACTCCATCAATACAGACCTCAAACAGGTTGGTAGAGAAAAATCTAACTGCAACTCAACCAAAAACTTGGAACATGACAAAACAAAACGGACCTTCTAAAACCTGTACAGACTGTGATGTGTCTCTGACTGGCTGACAAAGGCAAACGGACCTACTGGGACGCTGACACCTATGAATCGCTCTCGGTCTCATGGCACCTCTCGATCAAGTTTAATGTGCGAAAGCTGTATTCCTGTGTTCAGTGTGATTTTTTTGCACTTTATCTACAGTACATTCAGTGATACAGTAATCATGGCCCCTAAGAAAATGAGCAGTGATAGCAGCAAACCAAAGAGGAAAGTAGTGAACTTAAACTTTGTTTTGAATGACCTTGCCACAGGCAGAAGTGGGTAATTCCGATCCAGAGAGTAAAAGATCAGACCAAGATTCTGTTTCAACCAACCAGCCGAGTATAAAGAGTCACAGTGACAGAGTACTCAACTGACTGGTTACCAAAAAGATCTTGGTCTGGACTCTCTCTGGATCTGAACTCCTCTGGCTACAGGTCAGGCTATACATAAGAACATAAGAAATTTACAAACGAGAGGAGGCCATTCGGCCCATCAAGCTCGTTTGGGGAGAACTTAACTAATAGCTCAGAGTTGTTAAAATCTTATCTAGCTCTGATTTAAAGGAACCCAGGGTTTTAGCCTGCACTACTTGAACAAGAAGACTATTCCATACTCTAACTACATGCTGTGTAAAAAAGTGTTTTCTCAAATTCAGTTTAAAATGTTCTCCCCCTAATTTCTAGTATTTAAACTAATATTGAAGTAGCTATTTGGCTGAACAGCATCCAGACCTGTTAGAATCTTATATACCTGTAAGGTATATAAGGTATGGTGACCAAACCTGCACACAATATTGTAGGTGTGGTCTTACCAAGGAATTGTATAATTGTAGCATCACCTCCCTTGACTTAAACTAGAGATGTAACCTAACATCCTATTGGCCTTTTTAATTGCTTCCCCACACTGGCAAGAGTGGGACATGGAAGCATCAACATACACGCCGAGAACTTTCTCGTAATCAGCTACCTTTATTTCAGTGGAACCCATAAAATATCTGTACTTTATATTTCTGCTCCCTGCATGGATTACCTTACATTAATCTACATTAAATTTCATCTGCAAGGTATCAGCCCAGTCGCTATTTAAATCCTGATCCCATTGTAGCCTCTGTGCTGCTAATTTAGTATCTGCTACACCACCCACCTTGGTGTCATCTGCAAATTTAACCAGTTTACTGTATGTATTGGTGTCAATATCATTAATGTAAATTAGGAACAACAGTGGTCCTAAAATTGAACCCTGCAGTACCCCACTATGAACACAGGCCCACTGTGACATTGTGCCTCTAATAACTACTCGCTGCTTCCTGTCGGTTAACCAGTTTTTGATCCAAACTGCTACAGTTTCTAAAATCCCTGCAGCTTTGAGCTTTAGCAAGCGCTATTTGTGGGGGACAACATCAAAGGCCTTCTGGAAATCTAAGTAGATCACATCATAGGCTTTTTGTGATCAATTTCTCTTGTAGCTTCCTCAAAGAACTCAAGTAAATTAGGATCAAGTAAACAGGACCTACCTCTCCTAAATCCATGTTGGCTATCCCTCAGAATGTTATTCGAATCCAGGTAATCTACTATTTTCACTTGGATTATAGCTTCCATTACCTTTCCAGTAATGCTAGTTAAACTGATTGGCCTATAGTTTGCTGGATTACTTCTATCCCCTTTTTTGAATATGGGTGTTATATTAGCATGCTTCCAATCTGAAGGTACCACACCTGCAGATAACGATTTCTGGAATATTAAAGTTAAAGATTGGCTAATAATATCCTTCATCTCTTTTAAAACTATAGGTAAGATGCCATCAGGGCCCTGCAATTAATTTATTTTGAGCTTAGCTAGGCTTTGTACCACATCAGCCTCAGTTATACATATATTCAGTTATACATATATAACTCACACCTCCATTGCCAACCTGTGACATTCCTGTGAACTGCTGGGCAGTGTCTGCTGATGGAACAGCCATCAAACCAACACCGCCTTTGCCAACCGGTGACATTCCACTGGAAATGTCATAGGTCTGTGTGCCTATGTGTATGTATACTGTGTATAAGCTACTGGACACCTAAATGTCCTTCTGGATAAAGTCTGTCTGTCTGTCTGTCATAGACGATGCTGTATTTGCACTAAATGGTGGCAAGTTACTTATGTCCCCTACTGTGAACACCTGTATAAAATAATCATTAAACTCATTTACTATATCAATTTCATTTTCAATTATAAGGCCCTTACTATCCTGCAGATTGGTAATTTCAGTTTTTAGAGCTCTTTTGGAGTTAAAGTATTGGAAGAAACTTTTATTGTCATCCTTAGCCTCCAATGCAATCTTCCTTTCTACATTCCTCTTAGCGAGTCTAATGTTATTTTTTTACTCAAACTGTAGACTTGGTTACTACTGCTTTATTTTGAAATCATTCGTTATTTTCCATTTGTGGAACAGAGCCCTTTCCCTCCTGACTTTATTCTTAATTTCCTTAGTAAACCACCTTGGCTGCAGTTTCCTAGATTTAGTTTGGCTGGAAACAGGTATGAAGTCCTCTTGCACTTGCAACAACGTGCTTTTAACAAATTCCAATGGCTCTTCAACAGTTTTGCTGTTTAACTCCATCCAGTTTACAGTTTCTAGTTTCAGTCTCGTACAATTAAAGTTAGCCTTCTTAACATTGTATACTTTTGTTTTGGACTTTGCTCTTCAGATACTAAAATTAACCTCAAATTTAATCATGTTGTGATCACTACTGTCCAGTGGTTCTAAAACCTCTGATTTTCCAATCCTATCCTGGTTGTTAGAGACAACAAGATCAAGAAGGGCTTCTCCCCTGGTAGGGGTATTTACAAACTGAGTAAAAAAGCAATCCTGTACCAACTCCACCATCTCAAGTTCATTTACAGAAGAGCCAGAGACTGTGTCCCACTGTATCCTAGGTAAATTAAAATCACCCATAACCATATGAAAATATAAACCTTCAAAAGGTCATTGAATGTTCCCTTAATTAATAATTTTATGAAGGGGTCCTTAAGGGCAGAGGAGCAAACACACACATGCAGAATGCAGAGTATGGCAGGGAACGATTCTGGAGCCTCCCAGGAGCCTATCTGGGTCAGCAGACGCAGCTGAAGGGGAACGGGGCAGATCCACCATCTCACCGGGCCGCACAGACCACACGGCTCAGTCTGTCATGTGCCACCGTAAGAAAGAGGTGTAGCACCATGCGGGACTCACAGCGGTCAGCCAGCCACTCCCAGGAGCAAAACCCAGACGTGACACTCTGACACGGGACCTCTGTCTGCTAGAGCGTGTCCTTCTGCAGCAGAGGTCATAAATCCATTACTGAGCTCATGGCAGCAGCAGTTCAGCGGAGGTGTTCGCACCCGATGCTCGGAGCGTCACACTGCTGTCACGTCCCTCCTGTGTGCCACGCTCCCTCATTAACCACATGTGGAATCCCCATGTTACCAGCTGTTCCTAGTCCTGTCAGTTTCTGTATTTAAGTGCTTCCCTGTTAGTCTTTCCCCAGTCCTGTCATTGAAGTGTTGTGACGTTATCACCTGTTCTGCCTTGTATGTCTCTCCGTTTACCCATTAAATCCCTCGTTCTCCGATCCTTCATGTCTTCCTCCTGCTTCCCTGGTCCGTGCCCCGCGATTCATAACAGCTGCCCTTTGAGCCATGCCCATGTGCCTGACTATACCAGCCTGTGTTCCTCCTGCTTCCCTGGTCCGTGCCCCGCGATTCATGCCCATGTGCCTGACTATACCAGCCTGTGTTCCTCCTGCTTCCCTGGTCCGTGCCCCGCGATTCATGCCCATGTGCCTGACTATACCAGCCTGTGGGCACCTTTGGTTTTTACAGGTTTTTTTTTAATTTTTTTTATTCATTTTCAGGAAATACAGTGCAGTGAAAGCTTGGTGAAAAAAAATGCCAACATAAATGGTTACAGAGAGGAGACTGGGGGGCTGGGCTGTCCCACATGTCCTCCGATTAAAACATCCCAACAGCCAGTAATCCCTGTCTATGCACTGGATGGGGGGGGGAGGCACATACAGGTCAGAGTCTCTGTTAAGCTGCGTGTGTCACTGTGTTTCGCTACAAAAAGCAGACACACAATCCCAGCAGCCCCTCCACGTGCTCTGGGCTGTAAAGGGACACCTGCTACAACATCTTACAAACCAGCTTTACATCTATTAATCTGTACTTAGACCCTGTAGAATATTTTAAAAGGGTTAAGCAGTATTGTTATTCACATCATTACCATTAACAACACTGATAATAATATAAATATTATGTGTGTACGAGTGTGTGTATAGGCCATATGATTAGACTGGGATCCCATCAGTAGTGAACCCCAACCTTGTCCCCTGTCCACTGGCAAAACGGGGGGGAGGGGGTGAGGACCTGCCCCCTTTGCCCAAACAATTGAAAATGACTGCCACCCCCCAACAAAATTTATCGAGCACCAGCAGCCCAAAAGTTCCCTTTGTGAAATTAATCAAGTTAATGTTAATCACGCTAAATTTAGCAAGGTCGGCCAAAGAAGTGGAAACCCCCCCCCCACCCCCCATTTGGGCACCTGTCCTACAAATAGCCTGTGCAAACCTAACCCAGATGTGTGGTTAGATGATGGATGGATGGTTTTATATATATATAAAACTATCTATATCTATATCTATCTATATATCTATCTATCTGTCACGCCCCGCTCCGTCCGCTCCCGATGTGTGCCACGCCCACCTCATTACCTCCTGTTTCGCCCTGATTGTTCTCAACTGTGGCTCGTTATCCGTGGCTTGTCTTTTGTATTTAGTCCTCGTCTGAGTCAGTCTTCCCCAGACTCGTCATTAATGTTGCCTGTTGTGATTCCCCGGTCCCGTCTTTCCCGAATAAATCCCCGTTTCAACCCGACTTCCTGGCTCCATTCCCCTGCTTCCCTGCTCGCCTCTCCGCAACCGTGACAGAATGACGAGTCTCCGCAAAAACACAAAGCAGCAGTCCGAGCACCATCGGCTCAGGCTGCTGCAGGACTTTGTGTATTGGCATTCCCAGCCCGAGGTCCAGGAGGACCCTGTAGCCCTGGAGCTGGCTAGCCGGGGCAGGGACCTGCTCCAGAAGGAGCGCCCACCTGGACAGGAATACCCACTTACCAAAGCCCGGAAATGCCTCCGCCGCCTGCAGCGCCGGCTCATCGAGCGACGGGAGGCGATCCCAACGCTCCGCTTGGGAGCCTGCACTCTGCTCCCAGCCAGTGTGTACGAGGGCTCACCACCCACCTGGGATGACATCGCCGCTGCCCGCCTAGCTAGCGTCCCCGGAGAGCAGCCGCCTACGTTAGAGGTTTATATTTATCGGCCGGAGCGTCTGGGGCACGGTGGCATTCGCGGCGTGAGAGACACTATACCCCGGGTCTCTGAAGCCCTTAAAGGAGCAGCGCTTAGTCGCTCGGCGCCCCTCCTGCCGCCCGTGCCGGACCCGCCTGCTGCTGCTGCCGCCGCGGCTCTGCCCGCGGCACCGCCTGTTGCTGCTGCCGCCGCTCTGCCCGCGGCACCGCCTGACCCGCCTGTCCTGCCTGACCCGCCTGTCCTGCCTGACCCGCCTGTCCTGCCTGACCCGCCTGTCCTACCGGCGCTTGAACGGCCCGAGGGGCCCGCTGCGGCGCCCCCTGCTGGCCGCATGATGGCGGCGCCCGCTGCGACGCCCCCTGCTGGCCTCACGCCCGAGGTGCACGCCGAGGCGCCCCCTGCTGGCCGCACGACGGAGGTGCACGCCGAGGCGCCCCCTGCTGGCCACGTGACTAAGGTGCCCGAGGTGCCTGCTGAGGCGCCCCCTGCTGGCCAAGTGATGGCGGCGCCCGCCAAGGCGCCCCCTGCTGACCACACACCCGCGGCCCTGCCTGAGGCCGCTTCTCCCGTCGAGCCCGCGGCCCTGCCTGAGGCCGCCTGTGTGCCACGCTCCCTCATTAACCACATGTGGAATCCCCATGTTACCAGCTGTTCCTAGTCCTGTCAGTTTCTGTATTTAAGTGCTTCCCTGTTAGTCTTTCCCCAGTCCTGTCATTGAAGTGTTGTGACGTTATCACCTGTTCTGCCTTGTATGTCTCTCCGTTTACCCATTAAATCCCTCGTTCTCCGATCCTTCATGTCTTCCTCCTGCTTCCCTGGTCCGTGCCCCGCGATTCATAACAGCTGCCCTTTGAGCCATGCCCATGTGCCTGACTATACCAGCCTGTGTTCCTCCTGCTTCCCTGGTCTGTGCCCCGCGATTCATGCCCATGTGCCTGACTATACCAGCCTGTGTTCCTCCTGCTTCCCTGGTCCGTGCCCCGCGATTCATGCCCATGTGCCTGACTATACCAGCCTGTGGGCACCTTTGGTTTTTACAGGTTTTTTTTTATTTTTTTTTATTCATTTTCAGGAAATACAGTGCAGTGAAAGCTTGGTGAAAAAAAATGCCAACATAAATGGTTACAGAGAGGAGACTGGGGGGCTGGGCTGTCCCACATGTCCTCCGATTAAAACATCCCAACAGCCAGTAATCCCTGTCTATGCACTGGATGGGGGGGGGAGGCACATACAGGTCAGAGTCTCTGTTAAGCTGCGTGTGTCACTGTGTTTCGCTACAAAAAGCAGACACACAATCCCAGCAGCCCCTCCACGTGCTCTGGGCTGTAAAGGGACACCTGCTACAACATCTTACAAACCAGCTTTACATCTATTAATCTGTACTTAGACCCTGTAGAATATTTTAAAAGGGTTAAGCAGTATTGTTATTCACATCATTACCATTAACAACACTGATAATAATATAAATATTATGTGTGTACGAGTGTGTGTATAGGCCATATGATTAGACTGGGATCCCATCAGTAGTGAACCCCAACCTTGTCCCCTGTCCACTGGCAAAACGGGGGGGAGGGGGTGAGGACCTGCCCCCTTTGCCCAAACAATTGAAAATGACTGCCACCCCCCAACAAAATTTATCGAGCACCAGCAGCCCAAAAGTTCCCTTTGTGAAATTAATCAAGTTAATGTTAATCACGCTAAATTTAGCAAGGTCGGCCAAAGAAGTGGAAACCCCCCCCCCACCCCCCATTTGGGCACCTGTCCCACAAATAGCCTGTGCAAACCTAACCCAGATGTGTGGTTAGATGATGGATGGATGGTTTTATATATATATAAAACTATCTATATCTATATCTATCTATATATCTATCTATCTGTCACGCCCCGCTCCGTCCGCTCCCGATGTGTGCCACGCCCACCTCATTACCTCCTGTTTCGCCCTGATTGTTCTCAACTGTGGCTCGTTATCCGTGGCTTGTCTTTTGTATTTAGTCCTCGTCTGAGTCAGTCTTCCCCAGACTCGTCATTAATGTTGCCTGTTGTGATTCCCCGGTCCCGTCTTTCCCGAATAAATCCCCGTTTCAACCCGACTTCCTGGCTCCATTCCCCTGCTTCCCTGCTCGCCTCTCCGCAACCGTGACAGAATGACGAGTCTCCGCAAAAACACAAAGCAGCAGTCCGAGCACCATCGGCTCAGGCTGCTGCAGGACTTTGTGTATTGGCATTCCCAGCCCGAGGTCCAGGAGGACCCTGTAGCCCTGGAGCTGGCTAGCCGGGGCAGGGACCTGCTCCAGAAGGAGCGCCCACCTGGACAGGAATACCCACTTACCAAAGCCCGGAAATGCCTCCGCCGCCTGCAGCGCCGGCTCATCGAGCGACGGGAGGCGATCCCAACGCTCCGCTTGGGAGCCTGCACTCTGCTCCCAGCCGGTGTGTACGAGGGCTCACCACCCACCTGGGATGACATCGCCGCTGCCCGCCTAGCCAGCGTCCCCGGAGAGCAGCCGCCTACGTTAGAGGTTTATATTTATCGGCCGGAGCGTCTGGGGCACGGTGGCATTCGCGGCGTGAGAGACACTATACCCCGGGTCTCTGAAGCCCTTAAAGGAGCAGCGCTTAGTCGCTCGGCGCCCCTCCTGCCGCCCGTGCCGGACCCGCCTGCTGCTGCTGATGCCGCGGCTCTGCCCGCGGCACCGCCTGTTGCTGCTGCCGCCGCTCTGCCCGCGGCACCGCCTGTCCTGCCTGACCCGCCTGTCCTGCCTGACCCGCCTGTCCTGCCTGACCCGCCTGTCCTACCGGCGCTTGAACAGCCCGAGGGGCCCGCTGCGGCGCCCCCTGCTGGCCGCATGATGGCGGCGCCCGCTGCGACGCCCCCTGCTGGCCTCACGCCCGAGGTGCACGCCGAGGCGCCCCCTGCTGGCCGCACGACGGAGGTGCACGCCGAGGCGCCCCCTGCTGGCCACGTGACTAAGGTGCCCGAGGTGCCTGCTGAGGCGCCCCCTGCTGGCCAAGTGATGGCGGCGCCCGCCAAGGCGCCCCCTGCTGACCACACACCCGCGGCCCTGCCTGAGGCCGCTTCTCCCGTCCAGCCCGCGGCCCTGCCTGAGGCCGCCTCTCCCATCCAGCCCGACTCTCCAGTCCAGCCCGACTCTCCAGTCCCGCCCGCGGCTCTGGCTGCCCCGCCCGCGGCTCTGGCGGCCACCCCCGCGGCTCTGGCTGCCCCGCCCGCGGCCACCCCCGCGGCTCTGGCTGCCCCGCCTGCAGCCACGCCCGCGGCTCCGGCTGCCCCGCCTGTTGCCTCTGTAGAGGCCCTGACAATTGTCCGCCCGGCTCTGTCCTCCCTCCTGACTCCCTCGCCCTTACCCCGGCAAGGCCGACACCCCCCAGGACCCCGCCTTTCAGTGTCCCGTAAGGGACGGGCACATAGGCGTCGGGCCTGGGTCCCGCCCCCCCTGCCCCCTAGCTCGCCCGTTCGGCCCCTGGCTGTGGCTCGGTGGCTGCCTGCGGGTCCTCCGGCTCGGGGTTGGCGGTCCCCTCCGGGTCCCCCCCTGGTTCCTCGGTGCCGGTCCTCGGTCCCGCCTCCGGCTCCGTGTCGGCCGCCTCCGGGTCCCCCTGTCCGGCTCCGGCTGCGCCTCCGCCTGCCGCGGCTTCCCCCTCCTGCCTGCCTTCACTGGTGTTCCCTCCTGCTCCCTCCATGTCCGCTCCTTCACTCCCTCGTCCCGTTCCCTTGGCCCCTGGGTGGTCCCCTCCTGCTCCCTCCTCCCTCTCGCCTGCGGCCCCTCCGGCCGCTGCCCGTCGCCCACCTGGGTTCCTTCGGGCTCCCCTGGTTCCTCCTCCCTTTCCCTTTCTGCCTCCTGTCTCTGCTCCTCTGCCCTCTGTGTCTCCTCTGTTCACTCCTGGCCCCTTCGTGTCACCTGTGGGTGTTCCCTCTGTGTCCCCCTTCTCTGTTTGCCTGTCTGCGTTTCCCGTTCTTTGTCATGTCTTGTCGTTCTTCTGGTCCCTGTTCCTGTTTTGTTCCTCTGTCCTGTTTCCGGTCCCTCGTTGATGATTTGGTTCTGTCTTCCAGGTTCTGTCTTCCAGGTTTCGTCCCATCCGTCGCCTCCACTCGGGCGTGCCTTTGGGGGGGGGGTTATGTCACGCCCCGCGGGCGGGCACCGCCATCACGCGGCCAGTAGGGGGCACAGCCGGAGCCGGGGAAGGCGCCGTCCGACGCCAAGCCGGAGCAGGGGGGCCCGGAGGCTCCCTCCGTGTCCCCTCCGTTTCTGGTCCCTGTTCCTGTTCTGTGTCTCCGTCCTGTTTCCTGTTCTCCGTTAATGTTTTGCTTTTGTCTTCCAGGTCCTGTTCCCCGGTCTTGTCTCGTCCGTCGCCTCCTCTCGGGCGCGCCCTGTGTGCGTGCCTTTGGGGGGGGGGGTTCTGTCACGCCCCGCTCCGTCCGATCCTAATGTGTGCCACGCCCACCTCGTTACCTCGTGTTCAGCCCTGATTGTGATCACCTGTGTCCTGTTATGTCTGGCTAGTCTTTTGTATTTAGTCCGTGTCTCAGTTTCCCCAGATCCGTCATTGTAGTGTCACGTTAGATGTCCATGCCTGTCCGTCCCTCCCTTAATAAATCCCGTTACCTGACTTCCTGGCTGCTCTCACCTACTTCCACGGCTCGCCTACCGTCCGATCGTGACATATATATTAGTAATCCCTAATTAGATTACTAATATGTATCCAAACAATGTGTCCTGCCCCGATCGTCCTCTCCTTCCATGTGCCACGCCCCCTCGTTAACCCCGTATGGAATCCCCGTATGATCAGCTGTTTCTGGTTGTTGTCACTAGCCCTCTGTATTTAGTTCGCATTTCAGTTTGTTTCCCCAGTCCGGTCATTGTATTGTCCATCTGCGTTTTGCCTGCCTTACCTGTAATTAAACCCCGTATTCCCCGATACCCTGACGTCTGCGCCCTTGTCTCCGTTTCGTCCCCAATCGGCACGACAATATTATTATAATTAAATGTATTAATGGTTTATTATTAATATTAAAATAATGAATAAGAAATCTTTATTTTTAAGTGTATTTTATTATATAATAATTACTGTTACCGTCTATCATTGTCTAAATATATTTTTACTCTGTAAATATATGTATTCAGTTAGTGTAAACATGCATGGTGCTATCACAGCTAATACGAGGCTGAGACTGAAGCATTACCCTTTGTTTCCGCGGAGAGACGTGCCGCGTGACTCATTTCCCCGCGCGTACAAGTTATCTTAGGTCGGCATTCACGATTTGACTTCTGAGATTCAGATCGAGCTCTAGGTAATTTTTTTTTTAACTGGTTGGTTCGACTTTTAAGAAATTCGAGTTCTAATGAGTTTGAGAACTGAGGTACCACTGTGTATATATATTTAAAAAAAACATAATTATTAGATATCACTGGTGATACGGGATTATTTTGCATTGCCTTTGATCCAATATATGCATAAATTATTTTGTATTACTAGTAGTAAAATAGTTTTTAGAAGCTAACCTAAGTGTGCCTGTTTGTTCCTCGAGAGTCCTATATCCCTCACATCATTTTAAAACAGCTTGTTTTAATATTAGGTTCAGTTATAGTTTTCTGTTATAGTCATCTCTTCCCGGCACACATTATGCCCTGTAACAATGTAGTTCATATTTTATATACAGCAAGGTACAGTTATTTAATTAATTTTGCAAGAAAACAATGTGAGACAGGACCTCCTTTAAAATCTACACCCTTGAGAAATTATTTATAATAGGCTCAGGAAAAATGCCAAACCGTCTGCACAGCCCCTCATTTACTTTAGATTTGTTTTCCGCCGCCTGTCATCCATTCTATTCACCTGACAGGACCTCTCTCTGGACCACATAGAAATCACAGGACAGCAGGAGAGGAAGCTGACAGGCATCTGCAGGCAGGGAAGTATGACAGGATGAGGACATCCTGAGGAATTCTACTCAAATGCAACATCACTACCAAGCATCCACATGCTCCCCAATTGATCACTACCCAGTTTAATTTCCCTTTCTGAAAAGACAGATCTCTAGCTATTCAGGACAGATATAAAATTAAAGCAACATAAATAAGTGAGGAGAGAAGAGGAAATAAAAGCAATTTCCTATGCAGAATGACTAGAATAAGTGATGATTCTGTCATCGCACGTATTTTCATAGCTGATAAACGCGTGAACATTACCCCTGTAGGCCACAGCTGCCCGTCAAACATTCAGATCTGAACTGAATCAGGAGATTCTGAGATTTAACCCCAGTCATTTAAGCCCCCATTCTGTGTCTTTAAAATTCAGCCTGAAGTTTCTCAGACCCCGACATTAGAAAATGTAATTTATCTGTCCAAGGTGAACTTCTGGCTAATCTAATTATAGTTAACAGTAGATCTGTGGTTGACTTTCCTTTCTTGACAAACCTAATGTTATTTCCATCCATCCATTAACTGCTTACCCTGATTAAACAGGAGCTCTGGACCCTACACCCAGGGCAGCGGTACACTAAGCACCGGGTGCCAGTGTGTCACACTCAGAAATGCATGTCTTTGGCCTACGGGGGATTATAAGGGCACCTGCACAGCACATGGAGGAGTAAAACCTACAGAGAGACACACAGCTGGGATTTGAACCCACCGCTCCAGGAAGAGGGAGGTAACAGTGCTGCCCAATGATGCTGCCTGCTGCTCTTATGCTGTTATAATATCTTGGTGAAAATGGCTGGCTGGAGCTATCACAGGGTCTCCCTAGTGAGCCAGCAGGGGCCCTCCCCATCGGATAGCAGTGAAAGGCCAAGCTGCGCCTCACTGGCTCCTCTCCTCCGAGGATCTGCCTTTGCAGCCCCCTGCTAGAGGGGGGAGGCCCTACCCTGGGGTAATGAAGGATGAGGACAGGCCAGGGAGTCAGGCAGCTGTGGGGAGGAGGCACCCAAATGCAGGGACCAGCTATGTGCTCCTCACAACTCCTCAGTCTTGCATCTAATTAAATATTATAAAACCAGTGACTGAGTTTATTCCTAGTTTGTCCTGGGCATCAGGGCAAGCTTTCAAAAAGAAACATTAAAAAATCCCGTCCCTCAGAAAGTCAGCATTACAGGGCCGAGTTCCCGCCAGCATCCCTCTAGACATAAGCCTGCTGTGAGCCGTAGGGGTCTCACCTCTGCTTTGAGTTAGCTGACTGACAAAAACACTGCAGAAAACATGTATCAATTAATCATACCCTCATAAATGACTGCGGGCGGCTCACAGCCATTTTGCTCTCAATACGCATGGGTCACATCCAACAATATCCGTTTTCTCAATATTGTTTGCTTTTATATGATATTTATATATAACGTTACGTCACTTCACCATATGTAGTGAACTGAATATGACTGATGTGATAATAAAGCCGTACTTTACTTAACTTGCTTGCTTTAGCATGCTCAGAGTGCTCTATTACCATGACGACAATGCACTGCGATGGCAGCGCAAGGCACTTCTGCAATAAAGTGCAACATTCCTACAGGACTGATCGACCCCACATGGGTCTGCAAAGCCGCTTGCAGCAATAACAATGCAGCCTTGGACCTGCAAGCAAAGCTATTTGTGGCACAGCTGAGCCTGACTTTACACAGATGGAAAATCAACCCACCCCTGCTGTGAAAAGCCTGCCATCAGAACACTGTTTGTAATGCTTAACACCTGACATGCTTAGATCCTACATTTCCTTTGGGATCGATCAATCTATCTATCTGACAATGACCATAGCATAGTGAGAAAGTACAATCTAATATACTAACACATAGTTCAATAATATTATTACATTTATTATAATGACAGCATGTTAGGGTTGGCACCTGTCCATCCCTGTCCTATGTGTTATGTTCCTGTTTGGCCAGCAGGTGTTGCTGGCCATCTTGTTCCCTCCTCCATCTTGTAGCCCTTCAGCCCTAGTGTGTCTCCCTGTTTCCCAAGCTGCTGTGTAACCCAACAGGTTGAGCATCCAGCTCAGAGACTGTACCCACTGGTCAGAGGACAACCTCCTGTTATTTAACATTTTGTTGGTTTTCTGTTTCCTAAGCATCTGTTATTATTTATATCTGTGTCCCCATTTTAGGTTATCCTGTTCCCAATGGTGTAACTTTGGCTGGAACATTGGGGGAGTTGAGGTCTCCATCCATTACGGGGGAAACATGATTATTGGGGGGGTTGTATTAGCTGGTTTTGATTTATTGGGGGGGCTACAACCCCCCCATAATTTACGCCCAGGCCTGTTCCTGTATCCTTGTTTAATCATGTTCTGCGTGCACTTCTGTTCCTAGTCTTTCCTAGTGTTGTTAGCCTTTAGTTTGTTTGCTTCCCAGTCTACAGCACTTGTTAATTGTAATCCACTCCAACTGTTCCTTGTTGAATCAAATCGTTTTGATTGGTTTATTTGATTATGATTTATACCTGTCCCTTGTTTGCCCTGATTCCCTGTGTGTATTTAAGTCCCTGCCCTTACTCCATTTCTCAGTCTTTGTGTCAGATTACAGTGCTTGTTACTCTGTCCCATTGCCTAATCCTTCGGCCAGTGTTGCCCTATTCCCTTGTTGTATTATCTTATAGTTCTTGTAGTTTGTTCTTGTTTTTCCCCATTGTTTTTTTCTGACAAAATAAAACTGGAACAGAACACAAGGAGGGCAACCTAGAACAGGAAACTCCAAAGGAAACGTAACAAAACACTGGGGAACAGAAGCTCAAATACAAAGAAATAAATTAAGCTGATCATTAGCCATGCAGCCTCAAGCCCACGCCTGGGGGAGTACAATCTTTAAGCCACAAACTCCACCCACTGAGCAATGCAGCAGCCCAGGGACCAAGGAAAACACACTAGGAACTAGTACGAAGACAAAAGAGGGAACAGGATGACCAGCAACACCTGCTGGCCAAACGAGGAAGAGACATGACGGGCAGAGTCGGACGGGCACTTACCCTGACAGGAACCCCTAGTACACAGAACCCAGCCGAAAGTGGACTCTGTTGAGCTTTTCCCCAAATACACAGGATCAGTTATCATTATCAGTGCCTAGACGTCCAACGCACTTCCGGCCTTCGATCACACTCTTTCCTCCAAAGCCTGGTTCCCATGGGAAAGTACCTTGTCCACTTTATTGGGTTGCACTTCAGTTCCACCTTTGAGACCCATTTTGCAGTTATGATATGCAGTGCATCTAGTTATGGGCTTAACTTACAACAGTACAGAGTTAAAAATCGCTTGACCTGTCCTATCAACTGAATGCTTTTAGATCTGTAAACCAAACCACAACATGCTTTAACTTCTTAAATCAGTTTTGTATTTCTTGTAGTATCTTAAAGTTAAGGGAGTTGAAAAAAGCAATTTAATCATCTCCTTTGACATAAACCATTTTCAGTAAGGGATGATTTTACCTTAAAATGTTTTTTAAAAGACCCCATGAAATTCCACATATACTGTAACAGTGGAAGGAAGCATGGAAAACAGATACAGAATTTAAGCCACATGCACCAGTCAACTAAGCTGTATACATAGTAGGCTACATCTGGCTGGAAATAGATAGGGGATGACAAGTCCAAATCACCATGCAGTAAAATCTGAAAGATAACGTCATACGATATTAAAGCACGATAATAATAATTAAATATTACACCAATCCACCAGCCTGTACTCATATAAAGATAAATTCCTTCTAATCAAACACCTCAAGGTTAAATGTACACCCAATATAAGCCAGGAGAACCAGGACCTTATTTTAAAAATAATAATAATAATAATAAACTAAAATAAAAATATAGCTTAATAAAAAAATCTGAATATACTGAAATGCCGTACTGTTGCCGTATTTCCGATACGTCGCTTAAGTATAAATCAGTACCGAGTTATTTTAAATTTCAATGAGCAGAAGCGCCGGGTTGTGCTGAAGGTCAGCAGGTTCCTCAAGGCGATAACAAACCACAAGGGCCGGCTTCCAGATCCGCATATGACAGTTTAAAACTTAAACTCCGTACCGTAATGGCCCGGCTCGGGAGAGCTTAGGACTCCACCCTGCTCTCTGCCTTATTCCGCTTCAGAAATACGCCCTATTTACATTTAATTTAACCAAAGACTAATTAAGGAGCGGAAATAATTAGGAAACAACGCTCTCTAAATCGCCTGACTTTAAAGAGACTGCAACTAGGCGTTCTCCAATAGATTATTTTTCCCAGATCCTAAATCCAACAGTAAAACTGTTACACAACAGACAAGTGCGTATTAATGCGAAAAGCCTCGGTCTTTAGCCGGTATGAGTCGTAAAATAAACAAGAAATGCTTTGATTTTTTTATATCATACTGCAAATGCAATATAGTGTTCACATTTGGCTGCATCCATGCATTTTCAGTTGCACTTCTGAAGGAAGTCAAATAATATTTATCACCTCTGGAAGACTTGGAGCGCAGGCAAGGTGTCCCAGTACCCAGTACTCTGCATTGCGGTATAGCGGCGCAGTGCCCGGAAAACTGCACAGATCACCGGGATGTGGTTGCACTGTGCTCCTGTCTATGCTGTCCAGTGTACAGACATGCATTTTCGATATTTAGGGCACCGCAGCCGTTTTCTTACCTGGCGAATGATGATCAGCGTCCGCCGATTCTCCGCAGACCCCACCTGGGTCAGCGCCGCATCATTAGAGCAGCGGAGCGCGGCGAAGAACAGCTGAGTCCGTGAGCCGTGATCGGGTGTCTGGAGACGCCGAAGGGGGCGCTGCTGCACCGGTCAGGGGTGAGAACTCAAACCTTCCTGCCGTAGCCGCTAGTGCTTTGAGGATTGTATGAGGTGCCGGGGACCTGATAGGCAGATGATCGTTGCATTACTACTGGGTGTATGCGGCTGTTTTTCGAAACGATGCCAGTTTACAGTTACTGAACACTGCTGAGCCACAATCCCCTTGTGTATCTGGGTAGCAAAGGCTTAGGGGAATTTTACTGTCATACAGGGATAAAAAAGGAGACTAGATTCTCCCTGTAACCTGAAGGTGCCTTAATTTCGCGCAGCTGATCGGGATATAATATCGGGATATAGTAATAGCTAATCCAAGCCAAAACCCTCCTATCCCAAACTTCACAGGAGTTTAGTCATTTAGACAAAGAATATAGCAGTATGTCTGTGAATTCTAAATACACCACCATGGCATTAAGTTATGAATTACAAATAAAATAAAAAAAATATATATATTAACCTATCTTTCCATTTTGAAACAAAAAAAATCCTAAATCCATATAGCTTGGCAAAATATATAAGGTAGCAATGGCGGTAGTCTGACTGTAGCCTGTTGATGGTGCTGGCGGCAGGGCAGCTCCATGCCAGTGTACAACCTCGTCACGGTACAGACAGCACAAATTTAAATGTCCAGAAAAACTGTCTGAGACACGTGATCGTCTGTGTTCTGCCTTTGCATATAAAAATCAGAAAAGATGCCTGATTGCCATGGAAATTTCCAGCATAACTCTCACAGGGAAGGGCAGGCAATTTTTCACAGGACATTACTATAGCAATATTAATATAGCCACATGACTAAAGCTATGGTAAAACAGACGTATTTCATATTGAGTTTAACTGAGTTTAGCCCTTTTTTGTAGATAGTGAGAATGGTCATTTAGTCTGTGTTCTGCAATTACACATCAGTCATGTGTCAGTGCTGATCCAGAAGGTAGAGATCGGAAAACGGGGGACGACATTCTGTCCATTCACAGCTCCAGCGATGCAGGTCCGATGGTCCTACCAATGCAAAGACTGCAAGCTCAGATCCCAGGGAGCAGAAAGTGGAACCTTCCCTCGACTGGGTCACATGAATGGAATGAAGTCCACACAGGCTCTCGAGGGTGGTGTCCAGGTGCGAATGGGGTGTGTACAGGGTCATGCTTATGTGAAAGGGCTAATCGATAAACTGGCCCATCTGCAGTACAGGACTGCGATAAACTTTAAAATGCTGGCAGTTATGACAGATTCCAGATAGACAGATGACATAATCCAAAGGCTGACCTCATGTCATGCAGCAATGGTTGGTGTTAGGGTATTATGTTGGATTAAAAAACACACACACACCATGCTTACTGCAGAATTTGCCATGTAAACTATAGCATATTACTGATGAATGGTGCATTTAAAAATGTTTGAATACTTGTATTAACACATTCAAGTGGTTACTTACAATTAATTGTTAATTAATTTTTAATTGTTCTGCAAAATCCAGCATTTTTGTTGAATAGCCAGTGACGTGCATCATCCTGTAAAGATTAAATGGATCTTCTTGTGCATTATAAATATTCAGAATTATATTTTAAGAATGTAATTCCATTTCTTAAAACTCAAGAATGAAACGCAAACAAAACAAGCAATAAAATAAATTGTTAGTGAAATCCTGAAATCAACATTTATTTTCATTTAAAATACAAAATCTTTGCAGCGATATTTTAGAGTAATCCATTTGGCAGTTCTGTCATGCTTGTTTGTTTCTACATTAAACAGTGTCATCTGTAACATAAACACTTCCTACCAAAGCTTTCATTCTGTTGTGCTGTCAGCTAATTTCTCTTGGAATCTTGGAGGAACCGCATGATTAACATGTATCATCAATTTAACTGTGAAGGTTCATGAATTCTCAGAAGCAAAGAATGGCAGCCAACTTAAAAACACAATCTTAAAGTTAAAACTAATCATTTTGAACTTAAGCTTGATCCTGTGAGCGGCCTCCCTGTGGGTTAAAATGTATACAAAAATCACAGCAAATTAAAATGTAAGGAGGATAATATTCAATACAACTCAATCCACCGACTGTCTCACTTTGAGTAATAAATCAGTCACATCAGTGTGGCCTAAGGAGTCTATTGTAAATTAGGACATATTTACAAATTGAACAAAATATCTACACATAACAGCATAAACTTCAACTTAAAACTTGATGCAAGTTATGAAAAAAAGAAAATGAAAACCACAAAAATCTAATCCAATTCTCTCTCTCTCTTTCATCTCACCTGTAGACCTGCGCACCCTCCAAATTTGATCGTTTCCTACGATTCCGACCTGTATCCAAATAAATGTGAGCCAGTCCTGGGCTCCGGACACGGCGCAAGCTTCCGATACACAATCGTAGCTACGGGAACTTCGCAGGGTTATGTTCCCTGGCACTCAGTTTCCCAGGTAGTTTGTTCTGTGAAATCCGAAGTTGTTTTAGGATGCTTGAGAGATTAAAACAAGGCCCTCCACTGATGGAACGGGGCAGGAGTGCAAGAGGTACGCTGTGATCGTAACGTTACAAAATATGAAACAGATATGAATTATGAATCTGATCATGGTCACCTTTCACAAGTTTTGCGTGTATGAAACACATCCTTCTATCTCTGTCTGTGTATCCAATTGGGATTCCTCTGTTCTTCGGACAAAATGAGCAGAAGGGGAAATGGGCACGGTTCTCTAAAAGGCACTATATGCCGAAGCAGATACAATCGACGGTGGAACCAAGGACTGCTGCGCACTGCAGACGCTTAGGGATGTACGTGCATGCTTTTAATGAAAGGAAGACTATGAAGTGATATCCCACACTGTGCTAGGTTTTAACAGGTGACGGCTCAGGCAGATTGGAACCTGAGTGTCGAATGGGTTTGGGGGGTGCTGGACGAAGGCTGCCAAGTGTCCGCGCCCTCATGATCTGACGCGCTGCATTTTAGCCCGTGTTCGTTTGCGCAGATGGCGATAAGAAAGCATTCTCAGTGTTGAAAAAATGAAGCAAGATGATTAAGTGTTATTATGCTTGAAATTATAACTAACATGTCATAACAAGGCCAAACCCAGGAAGTATGACAAAAGGTTTGCATTAAAAAGGGAATTTTTTTTCTGAGATCAGAACCCTATGCATGAACAAACATCACCCCAATTTCCAGTCTCTCTATATTTTTTTCTGCAATTATATACAAACAGCTCCTGTCTTGCAAAAAAGACATATAATAATAGCTATACATTATACATCACATGTGTCACAACAATGTCCACACAGACATTGAAGCCTTTTTTCCATACAATACCAATATAACACTTTCACAATAAAATGAAAGGCATACCCAGTAACTCAGATGTGCACCGTTAAGTCAAAATGAAACCACTGCTTCCACGTTGTACGCTAGTTATTCTCCATGTTATAATGTGTGGTAGACGACTATCCATGCACTATATTAGAAGCAGATGAAAGGTGGATGTTCTTCTGATTGGCGGATCGGTCATGAAGACGCAAAGCACCTATGAACAGTGATGCCGCGCGGGCAGCAGGCCGTCTGCCTTTTTATTTCGCTGCATTCATCTTTCAGGATTCCTCTTGCCGCTCGTCTCTGTCATTGCAAAAAAAAGAAAAAAATAAAATCACCGTGATGCACATGGGATGTGGGGGAGTATCACAGTGTCAGGGGACAGCCTGTGAAATGTGGGTGGGCCTTTTCTTCCGGAAGCTCGGGCTACACAAAGGAGTTCATGGCGTTGACGGGCGAGGGTGCCTCGGAGCTCTCGTTGCCTTCAGCCGTGTCCCTCTCCTTTTTGCCACTGTACTGGCCGATGAAGGAGCCATCCTCGTTGAACTGGCCTTCTCCGCCCTCCCCGTAGTCCACCAGGCTGTCGTCACTGTCATCCTTCTTCACCGTCCCATTGGATGGGGTGCGGCTTCCTTTCAGTGGCTTGTGGTCCTCCGTGTCACTAGGGGGCGAAAGGGCAGCTCAGACATTGCAAAGAAACCCTTTCTTTAGACATTGCGTTTTGATGGCATGCTGAATAATGTCTGTGGCATATCAAGCAGCATTCAACCAAGTTTCTTCTGCAATGGCATGAACCAAAAGGAAGGATTCAAATAAGGTTTGATGAAAGCGCAGAGATGCCACGGGTCCATGCGCCAGAAACCTTGTGTAACTTTATTCGCCTCAGTACCACTTCTGGCCTGGGTTGAGAAGAGAAGCACTGATATTCTGCAGAATCCCAAGGCAGAAATTAGCTACAAGGAGCGATAGCATGTCCTTTGTAACTTGCAAGTAGATTTGTGATTTATTTCCTATTAATTCCAGCTTCCATAGCTATAGCTGCGACTTAAACAGACTTTAAATATTTGTTGCAAGTCCCAATTACCCCCTGGTCACGTCATGCCCCAATCACACTTCATGATGTGGCTCCTGCCAGTCAAAGTACACATTAGCTTGACTTTGAAAGAGACAAAAAGCAGAAATGCCAAGCAATGATGTCATCTGTATGACACTAAGTGTCAGCCAATCAGAATCAAGCACCAGGAGGCAGGGGTTTAAGAGGAGACTCTGCAGGGTAAGAGTAAAGCTCAGTGGTGATGAATGATTCCAGGGATAAATGGAGAATGCTGATTGGACAGATGGGAGTCAGGCTGACAATGCTGCGTGCTATCATAACACCCCCCCGCTGGCCCGTCAGTCGCTCTCTGACCACCATGCCGGGTCAGCGGGTTTCCGTCTTACCTTCCCAGAGACCTAGACACCCCAGAACAAAGAATGCAGATGCTTTCTGAGAGGGGGGACTACAGTGTTAAAAACCTGCCTTGAAAACACAGATACCGCCCCCCCCCCCCCCCATCACTTACATGCATAGGCTACATATGGGCAATGGGAAACGGGGACACTTATTTAACATGGAGTGGAACACGCTCCACCATCCCAAATACAGCTACACATGGATGAACAGTACAGGATGAAGACAGACAATAGTAAAAAAGACACAATATTTAACATTAAGCACAGCTACAGACCTAATGTTGATATGCTTTAGTTTTACAGATGGATATTCAGGTCCCCTAGGCATGGTCCACTAGGTACAGCCCCCTAGGTGTCGTCCGCTTGCTACAATCCAGTAGGTACGGTCCCGTAGGTGTGGTCCACTAGACATCGTCCCCTAGGTATGGTCCCCTAGGTATAGTCCCCTAGGTATGGTCCCCTAGGTATAGTCCCCTAGGTATAGTCCCCTAGGTGTGGTCCCCTAGATATGGTCCCCTAGGTATAGTCCCCTAGGTGTGGTCCCCTAGGTATCGTCCCCTAGGTGTGGTCCCCTTGGTCTAGTCCCCTAGGTATGGTCCCCTAGGTATAGTCCCCTAGGTATGGTCCCCTAGGTGTGGTCCACTAGACATCGTCTCCTAGGTATGGTCCCCTAGGTATAGTCCCCTAGGTATGGTCCCCTAGGTATAGTCCCCTAGGTATAGTCCCCTAGGTGTGGTCCCCTAGATATGGTCCCCTAGGTATAGTCCCCTAGGTGTGGTCCCCTAGGTATCGTCCCCTAGGTGTGGTCCCCTTGGTCTAGTCCCCTAGGTATGGTCCCCTAGGTATAGTCCCCTAGGTATGGTCCCCTAGGTATGGTCCCCTAGATATCGTCTCCTAGGTATGGTCCCCTTGGTCTAGTCCCCTAGGTATGGTCCCCTAGGTCTAGTCCCCTAGGTGTGGTCCCCTACATATCGTCTCCTAGGTATGGTCCCCTTGGTCTAGTCCCCTAGGTATGGTCCCCTAGGTATAGTCCCCTAGGTGCGGTCCCCTAGATATCATCTCCTAGGTATGGTCCCCTAGGTATGGTCCCCTAGGTGCGGTCCCCTAGATATCATCTCCTAGGTATGGTCCCCTAGGTCTAGTCCCCTAGGTGTGGTCCCCTAGATATCGTCCCCTAGGTATGGTCCCCTAGGTCTAGTCCCCTAGGTGTGGTCCCCTAGGTGTGGTCCCCTAGATATCATCCCCTAGGTATGGTCCCCTAGGTCTAGTCCACTAGGTGTGGTCCCCTAGATATCGTCCCCTAGGTATGGTCCCCTATGTCTAGTCCCCTAGGTACAGTTCCCTAGGTCTATTCCCCTACGTCTAGTCCTCTAGGTATGATCCCTTAGGTCTGGTCCCCTACGTATGGTGCCTTAGGTCTGGTACCCTAGGTCTGGTTTCCTGGGTACGGTGCCCTACGTCTAGTCCCCTAGGTACGGTTCCCTAGATCTAGGCCCCTACGTCTAGTCCTCTAGGTATGGTCCCTTAGGTCTGGTACCCTAGGTCTAGTCCCCTTGGTACGGTGCCCTACGTCTCGTCCGCTAGGTACGGTCCAGCTCGGCTCACCTGTACTCCCCAAATGTCCCATCATCGTCTTTCATGGGCTGGATTTCGGGATCTGCGTGAGCGTCCTCCTTCTCTTTCACTGGAGGAGCAGAGAGAGCTGGTCAGCGAGGGAGGGGGCTTTGGAGACCTGGGACAGACAAGCATGCGTCCTGTCGGCTACCCACCGGGGTACTTTCCCCCTTTGTTGCGTTTGATGAAGCAGGCGATGAGCAGGACCAGGATGAGCAGGGCGATGGCACACATCAGACCAATGAACCAGCCCTGAGTGGCGATGTCCACTTGTTGACTTGGTATTACTACACGTCGGCATGCAGCACACGCACGTCCGAGGAGAAGCAGACCAGGGGGAATATGTTAAAAAAGAAACTTCTGGATCCATTCCAATATTTTTTAGAACTTTTTTTAGAACAAGCAAATTAAATCTTTAAAAAACTTAGAAGCTAATAATAAAATCTGACTAGGCAATTTCAGTACAAGTAAAACTGTTAACAATAAAGGCATTTGAAATAATCATTATGAATTGAAAAAATCTGAGGTATATTAAAAATATATTGTGTAATAAAGATACATTGGAGCATCATGCAGGAGATAAAGCAGAGATACGTCAAGAGGGTCTATTGGGGTAATATGGGGAAAAGCACGGCTTTTTCACGCTGTCTGGTGAGAAGAGTCACTTATAAAGAATTCCATATGCATCTTATAGCTGAAAACATTCTGGTCACAATCAGTGGAATGTTCTCCAAAAACGCAGGCAGCCACTGTTACACACTTTCACACTTACACACTAATTCACACTCTCTGCCCAGGAAGCAGACGGGCACAGGGGCATCATGGGCCGTGTGCAAAAGTGAGCTCAGGCAAATAAAAGACGCTCCAAAAAGGTGACCCAGTCCATGGGAGGAAACGTCGATACCATAATACTTGAAAATCACACCTCTCTGCATTTGTACATCACAACAAAGACCCTTTTGTCTGTTTCTGCGCCGAACTGTCCAGACTGTTGTCTTTATGCTTAGATGTTTTACTGCCATGCAGTGAAGTACAGCTACCGCACATGCACCTTTGTGTACACGTCCACGACCACCCAGGACGACCCTATTGGGAATTGAAAAGGCCCGCCCCCTAGGAGGGGCTTAGTCAGAGGGCATGCTGATTGGCTACAAGGCGCAGGGGGCGGACCAGCCCGTCGCCTCACCTGGGACGGTTATTGAAAGCTCTTGCGAACTGTGAACCGTCACACCCGTGTGATCTTTAGCAACAACCCGCACTTTATACGTTCCAGGCTTTAACCCTTTAAGTAGATACGTCTGGGAGCCATTTACAGACTCCTTTGTCCATTCTTCTTTACCTAAAAGAGTTTGAGGAAGAAAGGAAATTCGGAATGATAGCAATAATAATAATAAATAAAACATGTTGGTTGAGTTTCTGAGATGAGAGTGAGTTTCACGATGCTGTGCGTTAGACGATAATGATGATAATGGGCAGAGTACAGCAAAGATGGATGGAGATGTAAGCACACAGTATTTATATATATATCACTCAGTTGGTTATCGGCGAGCATGATCATGGGTAATTCACATAGTAAATTAGCACTGCACAGAGTTAGAGCACCACTGCAGAATTTTAAATGATTCCATACTGACTTTGAGGCATTAGACTGTATATTAGCATTTAAAATGCAGCTAAAGATTTTGCAGTGGACACTTAAATCCTACTGCCAGTATTTAAACTGTCAGTGCTAAATCAGGATAAATTACTCCCAGGAGACTCCTGATATCATGCTATGAACCAGAGGTGCAGATTTTAGGCCCAGAGAGTACAAATCCAGACCAAGATTTTGTTTCAACCAAGCAGTTGAGTATACTCAGATGAGGGAACACTCAGGCTAGTTTTCCTTTTATGCAGTTCAAAGAAAATGACTCAAATGTCAAAAACTGTCCATGCTTAACTGCTAGTTGGGATGGCTGCGGGAACATACAATATATATGTAAAAATTGTAAAAACAGTTTTTACACTATAAGCAGGACATGTACAGAAATGCTGCACCTGCTTTGCCCTACAGAGCTGCTTCATGCTGCCATTTCTTACACATACAGTATTTACTTTCTTCATCTGATGACTTAATGCTTTAATTAAAATTTTTAAATTCTGCAAAATTTAGCATTTTACAAATATAAAATGACAGTGATGGTTCAGGATGAGCCGGATGCAGCGAGCAGAAAATGGCATCACCAGCCTATGGCAAGCGATAAAGGAATATCTTACTGTTCTCTACAGTATATTCAACAAAAAGGTTCTTGTCAAGGCCCCAGTACTCCCAGCTGAGTACAGCTCCATCCTCTCCCACAGACGAGCTAACGTTCCCGAACCCCGGGCTGGTCGGACGCACTGAGCACAAAGGAGAGAGCAGAGAGTGACACACACACACTTCAGAGGTCAGTTCAGCAACTGCGGACACATTTAGACGACATCTTCAGACACAGTGACTTGCAGAGACACCACCGGGCAGGCGGATGACTAAGTACTTTGATACTTGTAAACAGATGTTTACCACGGATACCACTACGGCTATGGGATTGTCGGCACGAGTAATACTGCATTATTATGCAATTATTCATAATCCGAAGAGCTATTAATGACAAAGAGATCAAGGAAGATCATCGTGGGGAAATCCAGAGTGGATGAGGCAAGATCCACGTGGCATTTCTGTAACCGTAACACCCTTGGTGGGGCTCAACCTGAGCTCCCTGCCAGGGGGGGGGGGTTTAATTTGACAGCCAAAAGGCTCATTCCTCCCATCAAAGGATTTCAGTGCATATGAATTTTAAATGTATTATATAAACAGAAACATTGTTTCTCATATTTAAGGTGCTTCAGCACCATTACGCATATAAATCAGGAGATAATTCTATTGGCTGTATGGGTTTGAGAGTGGTGGCGAAGTCTAGCTGGGGATTGGCTGTACCCTTGGGGAATGGAGGGCGCAGAGACTGTGTGATAGGGTAGACTGGATGAGGGAGCTCTGTGTGTCCTGGAAGAACATGGAGAAGGGTAAGAAACAGCACACGACAGACAATACGTCGCAAGCTCAACAAATGCAACAGACATATACTGTAAGATCACCTCCTGCTATGACATCATCAGTGCATGCTGGGACTTAGACACATGCAAGTTACTTTGTTAGCAAAGCAAGAACAGCAGCAATGGAGGAAGAACATAAAAGGGGTCAGATTTAGCTAGATATTTTTAAATGTACGCTTCATATTCTTCCTATAAGGCAAAGAAGGCTTTACTGCTAACTGGCTACAGCTATCAAAAGTGGAATGCAACATGAGAACTTAAAGCGAGGTGCCACAGTGAGACCAGACAAAGAGGAAACTTCAATTTCTTCATTTGAAATTTGTTTTTCTGTCTCTTTTCTGTGCCTCAATGTCATATCTCACTTCCGCCACAATTCGGGGATTTCTGAGATTCTGAGATACATGCAACTTTGGTTTTTGAATCCTCTTTGAACAGCATGCAGGGGTCTCATTTTCAGTACTGATGTTACCTTTGCCCACATCTACTGCAGGGTGATGCATTAGATCTTTGGTGGAGGAGAAAGAACAGAGAGAGAAGGAAGCACAGTAAATTAGGGGGATCAGCATCCGGGGAGAGTTTGCTACACGGGGGCATTTTCCGAACCAAACACATGCTGCTTTAACATTGAGAGAAATGAACTTCCTGCAGTACTGTGTGTACAGAGAAGATCTTCGGTGCTTGGAAAAGTCCGGTTAGGGGAAAAAAACACTACAGATTGGTCAACACGCTACATTTAATCATTGAACAGTGGTTAGCCGATACCACGGCAGATTTTCTCTGCGATTCATGGATGTAAAAGCTATTATGGATCAGAAATGGAGGGTCTGAATCTGCCAGCAAAACAGAAGAGGCACTGACCTTCTGAGGAAAATCTGCATAGGAACTTCAGTGAATCTGTTGCACATATAATGTAATTATATAATGAAATTAACATAAAAATTGCTATTTATTATAATTGCTTTACTTGTATGGTAAAACTAATTTAATATGAAATGAGGAAGGGAAATATGGTTATACTACAACAACAACTCATATTCCTCCAGTTGATTAAATGAGCAGCATCTTGGGGGTGGGGGCTGAGGGTGGGGGTGGGGGCACCCCCAACATGGAACTGGCAGAGATTCAGCGCTTCCATTTCCCTGCACAGGACAACAACATGATCTACAAGCCTACAGAAGATAGAAGACAAACTAATGGAACAGACTCGTTTCACAGCCATTTACTGTACTGGGGAGAGAAACGCAGAAGGAGGTGACTAAGGCGCAGGGGCACCCGAGTGCAGGCTGTGATGTCATACTTTTATTTTACCTTGAACAAAACCAGTTCTTTGATAAAGAGGCTTCAAATTAGATAAAGGCTACATTCTGGAAATGCCAATGGAGTGGATCTAGAGTGATACACCATCACACCGGGTAACAACTAGTAAATAGGTAATAACACCATTTGTTTTGTGTCTCCTGTCACTTGAATAAAACTGCCATTTAATCACACGGCAAGTGGTTTTGATATCAGCTAAGAAGTTCTATATTTAATCATTTCAAGATAATTTTGCTGGGAGTGAAAGGCTGACTGGTTTGCCAGCACTTTCAGCATACTGGTGCGTTTACCCAGGAAGCTGTTTGAAGCGCGTGGTTTTAAGCACACTATGGATGCACTGTGTCGGGTCTAACTGGCAGCGCAAGGCTGACATGCCGTGTGTCACTGACACTGGATAACTTACCTTCGTCCATGATGATGACGGTCTCCTCGGTGACCGCTGGCCCCGCCCCCTTCACTGTGTTGGCATTTAAATAGAACTTGTAGCGGGTGCTGTACTTGAGGCTGTGCAGTGTGCAGGAGGTCTTGTTGGCCGGAAGACTGACCTCCTCCAGCGGGCCGAGCTCATTCGTGCTGTTGACTGGAAGGGGGACACAGAATCAGGTGACCTGTCACCTCTGTTTTCTTTAAGCAAGCCCTGATATATTAGTGCGTTTTCTGGATATTTTAAGTACAGTATTGTATGTATTTTTATACAAAACTGTCCACACGGAACTTTAGAAGAGCCACAGAAGCTTCTAGACTTGAATCAGAAACATGAAGTGCAAAGAAGACTGACTTGGCTGGTATCTGAGTGTGTAGCCAGTCAGCTGCCCGTTCAGCTCCACGGGAGGCCCCCACTCTACGGTCAGAGAGTCCAGGCTGGGGTTGGTAATCCGGAGAGACGCCGGCGGTCCGGGAACTTTGACATGTGCCAAAAAACAGCAGAGTGAGCAGCCGCAGAGCAGAGGAGCAGCTACTCATGCATGAGTAATGCAGACAGCGTCACCCCAGAGATGGACCCCCACTCAGGTAATCACACACATTCCTCCGCTTGGAGGCTGAGAAGACCCACCTCCCTCGGGGGTGTTAAACTGCTGGTTGGGGCTGGGGGGGCCCTCGCCCTTCCCGTTGAAGGCCCTCACGTTGAAGGTGTACAGGCTGTAAGGCTGCAGGCCTGCTAGCTTGCCCTGGGTCTTGTTCCTGCCAAAGGTCAGAACCTTCTGCTCCTCTATCTGTGGATCTTCCTTCCAGTAATAGACCTGCCAGTAAGAGCCCACATTCAGCAGACACGCCTTTCTTAGTTGGGCTAAATGTTTAACACCACTTTTTAATACTGATATACAGTTTGTAACAATTGGCTTTTGATGCAAAAAGAAAAATGCTTTTTAGGTACAACAGTCGGAGAGCAAATTCCCAAAATTCACACCGTCCATGGGAAATGTTTTTGAGAAGATTTCTGTGGACTGTGTATTTAATGAGAGTTCTTCATTTGATTACATGAGGACTGAGTGAGTTTTGGTTCTCGACACTGTAACATGAGATGAGGAAGCCAGAATTAAGGCCATCAGCAGGCTCATCTCAAACACAACATCTCAAAATCTGCTCTCTACTTCTTTGTGGTTCAGATTCCTTTCCAGGTTCCTCCCCACAAATACACAACAACCAATCCAATCAGCGGGGGAAGATGGGTGTGGGTACCTTGGCAATAGTACTTAGTACAGAAGTGCACCCTCAACCAACTCAATCAAACCCTCTTCAGCATGACAGTAATATGGCACCTACAGTGCTGCAGCAGCAAAGCATCCCAGTCACAGCACTGTACCTTGTAGCCCTTCAGCCACCCCCGGACCATCTGGGGATTGATGGGGTCCCACTGAACTTCTGCCAGTGTGCTGTTCTCCACCAGGACCTGCACCGCCTCCGGAGGAGCCATAGGCACTGCATCCATGAGAGGAGACGTCTTATATCACATCAGAATGCACAGTGATGCAGCCTTGGGCACTGCATCCATGAGAGGAGACGTCTCATATCACATCAGAGTGCACAGTGATGCAGCCTTGGGCACTGCATCCATGAGAGGAGACGTCTCATATCACATCAGAGTGCACAGTGATACAGCCTTGGGCACTGCATCCATGAGGGGAGACGTCTCACATCACATCAGAATGCACAGTGATGCAGCCTTGGGCACTGCATCCATGAGAGGAGACGTCTCATATCACATCAGAGTGCACAGTGATGCAGCCTTGGGCACTGCATCCATGAGGGGAGACGTCTCACATCACATCAGAGTGCACAGTGATGCAGCCTTGGGCACTGCATCCATGAGGGGAGACGTCTCACATCACATCAGAGTGCACAGTGATGCAGCCTTGGGCACTGCATCCATGAGGGGAGACGTCTCACATCACATCAGAATGCACAGTGATGCAGCCTTGGGCACTGCATCCATGAGGGGAGACGTCTCACATCACATCAGAATGCACAGTGATGCAGCCTTGGGCACTGCATCCATGAGGGGAGACGTCTCACATCACATCAGAATGCACAGTGATGCAGCCTTGGGCACTGCATCCATGAGGGGAGACGTCTCATATCACATCAGAATGCACAGTGATGCAGCCTTGGGCACTGCATCCATGAGAGGAGACGTCTCATATCACATCAGAGTGCACAGTGATGCAGCCTTGGGCACTGCATCCATGAGAGGAGACGTCTCACATCACATCAGAGTGCACAGTGATGCAGCCTTGGGCACTGCATCCATGAGGGGAGACGTCTCACATCACATCAGAGTGCACAGTGATGCAGCCTTGGGCACTGCATCCATGAGGGGAGACGTCTCACATCACATCAGAATGCACAGTGATGCAGCCTTGCACGGTAAAGAAGCGCTTTTCCAATAATACCCTGCAGGGGGCATAGCAGTAAAGGGCTTGCCAATCAAAGATTTATTTCTCAGTTGGGGGTTGTTACTGCGATGTTGAATTGCTCTGGCAAACCTCAAACTTTCATAAAGGGTCAGTAGTTGAAAATGTAAAGGCTAAGTGAAGAAAATCATATGTTAATTTGAAAAATGGCAAACAGAGCAATTAAGTAATAAATCATGTGCACACACAGCACACAGTGCTATGCTGTATAGCAGAAAGTGTGGTACAATCACTGCACTATTCTGCTTCATTGGTCATATTCAATGCTCCATTTAGAAGTACCTGCTAAGGGAATAAAATTAGTCAATGCACAAAGAAAAAAAATTAATAAATGACAGTTGCCCCCACTGCCTTGTCCTCCCTCCCCCCCCCCCACCATCACTTACAGTCCTCTCCGGAGAATCCACGGATGGCGTTGGGCTCTGGTGCACTGCCATAGTCGTTCACGGCCTGCACTTTCACCTCGTACTTCACGTAGGTGGGTGTCCCCGACACCACATACTTGGAGACGTTGGCTACCGACACTGATTCCCAATCCTTGTCACCGTCCGTCTGTCTCCAGCTGACCTTGTACTGCAGTCCAGGGCCATTGGACTGCAAGCTTGTCAAGGCCTTCATTCGGGAGGAAAACAATGCATTACAATTCAACACATTAAGGATGAACGTCACATTACAGTCACCTTACAGCCAGGGGCGCACAATCAGAACTCGCCAAATTTCAAATTTATTCATCTCCGGTAGCCATTCGGGCAGGCATTCTTCAGATTTTGGTAACCCAAATTGAATGTTGACTAAATTTAAAGGCAAATTTAAAGCCCAAATTTAAAAAGGCAACTTTTCATGTATATATACACTATAGAAAGCCATGATAATAATTTTAAGTTTGGCAAACTGGCCACTATGTATAACAGAGGCAACATTAACTGGCACTAGCAGCAGACTTGGGACACAGCAGTCTGTCAGCATCATGGACATCAAGAGAAACAAGAAAAAAGAACCAACTACTCAGACAGTTTCTGCAACTGAACATCTAGGGAGAAAATAAATCGATCAACCATTTGCCTTTAAAATACATTCCCTTATGTGTGATCAAACTAGATTCAGATAATAGTAACAGGCACAGCAGTGTAACATTAACATTGCAGCACAGAGCAACGCAATTGTTTAGCATTATCATTACATGACAAAAATAATACAAAGCTAAACAATATACAACAATAAATGAATAATTATGGAAGTTTTTGTTGAACTTTATTATTTGTAACCCACAGCAGATGATCCACAAATATGTACCATGATCCATAAATATTTCACATCCACAAATAAGTATTTTTTATCTGTTTTGTGTAAAATCATATCCAAAAAAAAGGAGTGATCTGAACATGTGAAATGGGTTTTTTATTCATCTCATTCCTGGCCGTACACTTCAAACGTAATTGACAGAATCAACGTCATTTTAGCAGTACGATGTCGTATGAACGGTGACGGCGCTCCGCCTGTGCACGGTCTCCAAAGCGAACTTCTTCATTTTGATCTGATCCCACCCACTGTCCACGATTGGCTGACATAAATGAGATGCAGCGGGGTTGGTCACCAGGACTAATTATGCAGTTATTTACTGCGTAATGTTTGCTCAGGTTTCGTTAGGGTGTAACCGTGAGTGTTGTTTAAATTGTTGCCTTCCCTGTCTGTGCCGCTGCTAGTATTAAACCTATAATGGCTGTTAATAAAGAGCCACTTCCATTTTAAAATGACTCAACCACTCACCACAATATGTTAATCTACACTCTATGCGAGTCTGCTGCAATTTGCGAGTCTGCTACAATATATTCTGCACCCTCTCGGGTTGTGCGGCCTGGGTGAGCCTTACCTTCCATGATATAACCAAGTTGTCATGTTCATTTCCAGCAGCGTCCACTTCAGAAGGGTTTTCTTCAGGAACTGAAATGAACAGACCAACACAACAGTGTCTGGGCTTCAAGTGAGACACGTGTCACGGCGGCAGGTGGGGAGCGTAGCTAAGGAGAGTCTCTGACCTGCCGGTTCTGTCTGGTACCGCGCGGAAGGGTAACTGGGCTGGCTGAAGCCCACCTCGTTGACCGCCAGCACCCTGAAGGTATAGAGGACGTATGGGGAGAGCTCGAGGTGGGCCGTGGTCTTCGTGCCCGGCACCTCGGTCAGGTTGTGCCAGACGCCTTGCTGGTGAAGCACATCCTCATACTGGATGATGAACCCTGAATCATCACAGCAGAAAGGCACAGTCACTTCCTACAACCAGCCAATCGGTGCTTAAGGTCCAACACTGAAGCAGTATAGGGCTGCTGTGGCTGGCAGAGATATGTCACAGCTGGGTCCTAGCAAGGCCCTTGCAAGTCACCTACAGTGCTTACAGTATGCTGCGCTCCACTTCCCTCGGAGGTTGGAAAATCGGAGCTGGGAATGACGTCACACCTAGGATTACCATACGTCCGGGTTTCCCCGGACATATCCTCTTTTTGGGCCGGGTTTTTCGAAAATTGGCAGTTTGTCTGGATTTAACACTGCAACCCGTATGACGCAGTGTTGCAAGCTACAGTGGAGCACCAAGTGAAGGAAATGACGCCAATTTTCAATATCCAGCAGCCACTCAGTATCATCGCACAGTGTTTACAAGGCTCGTGCACACCTTTGCTTTTAAAAAACCATAAACCATCGTGTTGTTTGCTTGAAGTTTAACAAACTTTACACGTATATTGTGTTATCTATGTGCAGTAAACTGTAAGGTTACCATACTTCCAGGTTTCCCCGGAAGTGAATTTTTGTTTTATAGGGTGGTTAGGGAAAACTTATCAATATTCATAAGAGAAGTGCTACCTGATTGGTCTGGAAATGCAAAGCACTCATTAATATTCATAAGATAAGAGTTACATGATTGGTCGGTGAACATTAAAAACTCATCAGTATTCTGATCCCCGACATGTCCTCTTTTTTGTATCACCAAATATGGTAAACCTAATAAAACCTGAGTTAACGGCGTTCCAGTACAAAAAGTCAGAAATCCTCTTTCAAAAAGTACGCTTAGCCGGAGAGCTTGTCGGATTTAAGGTACCCCAGTTTAAATGGCTTTTACCTGCATTCACTTGCACTTAGCCCAGACTACCTTAAATCTGGCTACCTAAAGTTATCTGGCTAAGCAAGAAATCCTGTGTATGAAACAGGCCCCAGTTCTAGCCAGGTCCATTGTTAAACAAATAAGACATGCAGGGATTGGACAATGAAACTGAAATACTGGCCAGTATAGTGTTTGAGGTTCACGCCTACATGTGCGCGGCCTGGTGACCAGTCTGCACTGATTTATACATTCCATCACTAAGAGCAGAGTGTGAAGGCTGGCCAGTAGAGTGTTTGAGGTTCACACCTACATGTGTGTGGCCTGGTGACCAGTCTGCACTGATTTACACATTCCATCACGAAGCGCAGAGTGTGAAGGCTGGCCAGTAGAGTGTTTGAGGTTCACGCCTACATGTGCGCGGCCTGGTGACCAGTCTGCACTGATTTACACATTCCATCACTAAGAGCAGAGTGTGAAGGCTGGCCAGTATAGTGTTTGAGGTTCACGCCTACATGTGTGCGGCCTGGTGACCAGTCTGCACTGATTTACACATTCCATCACTAAGAGCAGAGTGTGAAGGCTGGCCAGTAGAGTGTTTGAGGTTCACACCTACATGTGCGCGGCCTGGTGACCAGTCTGCACTGATTTACACATTCCATCACTAAGAGCAGAGTGTGAAGGTTGAATTACCAGAGCAATAGCACAGATGTACATAAAATATTATAATCCACACAACATAATGGTAGACATATCAGAGTTCAAGAGGACAAACTCTTGGTGTGCATCTCACTGGCGTATCTGTGACAAAGACAACAAGTCTTTGTGGTATATTTACACATTCCATCACTATAGTACTATAGCACTAGTGTATAACTACCCTAAAGAGGCTAAGCACTTCTGCTGATAAACCGTGTATAACTACAGCTGCACTTCTGCTGATAAACCGTGTATAACTACAGCTGCACTTCTGCTGATAAACCGTGTATAATTACAGCTGCACGTCTGCTGATAAACCGTGTATAACTACAGCTGCACTTCTGCTGATAAACCGTGTATAACTACAGCTGCACTTCTGCTGATAAACCGTGTATAACTACAGCTGCACTTCTGCTGATAAACCGTGTATAACTACAGCTGCACTTCGGCTGATAAACCGTGTATAACTACAGCTGCACTTCTGCTGATAAACAGTGTATAACTACAGCTGCACTTCTGCTGATAAACCGTGTATAACTACAGCTGCACGTCTGCTGATAAACCGTGTATAACTACAGCTGCACTTCTGCTGATAAACCGTGTATAACTACAGCTGCACTTCTGCTGATAAACAGTGTATAACTACAGCTGCACTTCTGCTGATAAACCGTGTATAACTACAGCTGCACTTCTGCTGATAAACCGTGTATAACTACAGCTGCACTTCTGCTGATAAACAGTGTATAACTACAGCTGCACTTCTGCTGATAAACCGTGTATAACTACAGCTGCACTTCGGCTGATAAACCGTGTATAACTACAGCTGCACTTCTGCTGATAAACCGTGTATAACTACAGCTGCACTTCGGCTGATAAACCGTGTATAACTACAGCTGCACTTCTGCTGATAAACAGTGTATAACTACAGCTGCACTTCTGCTGATAAACCGTGTATAACTACAGCTGCACTTCTGCTGATAAACCGTGTATAACTACAGCTGCACGTCTGCTGATAAACCGTGTATAACTACAGCTGCACTTCTGCTGATAAACAGTGTATAACTACAGCTGCACTTCTGCTGATAAACCGTGTATAACTACAGCTGCACTTCTGCTGATAAACCGTGTATAACTACAGCTGCACTTCGGCTGATAAACAGTGTATAACTACAGCTGCACTTCTGCTGATAAACCGTGTATAACTACAGCTGCACTTCTGCTGATAAACAGTGTATAACTACAGCTGCACGTCTGCTGATAAACCGTGTATAACTACAGCTGCACTTCTGCTGATAAACCGTGTATAACTACAGCTGCACTTCTGCTGATAAACCGTGTATAACTACAGCTGCACGTCTGCTGATAAACCGTGTATAACTACAGCTGCACTTCTGCTGATAAACCGTGTATAACTACAGCTGCACTTCTGCTGATAAACCGTGTATAACTACAGCTGCACTTCTGCTGATAAACCGTGTATAACTACAGCTGCACTTCTGCTGATAAACCGTGTATAACTACAGCTGCACTTCTGCTGATAAACCGTGTATAACTACAGCTGCACTTCTGCTGATAAACCGTGTATAACTACAGCTGCACTTCGGCTGATAAACCGTGTATAACTACAGCTGCACTTCTGCTGATAAACAGTGTATAACTACAGCTGCACTTCTGCTGATAAACCGTGTATAACTACAGCTGCACTTCTGCTGATAAACAGTGTATAACTACAGCTGCACTTCTGCTGATAAACAGTGTATAACTACAGCTGCACTTCTGCTGATAAACCGTGTATAACTACAGCTGCACTTCTGCTGATAAACCGTGTATAACTACAGCTGCACTTCTGCTGATAAACCGTGTATAACTACAGCTGCACTTCTGCTGATAAACCGTGTATAACTACAGCTGCACTTCGGCTGATAAACCGTGTATAACTACAGCTGCACTTCTGCTGATAAACCGTGTATAACTACAGCTGCACTTCTGCTGATAAACCGTGTATAACTACAGCTGCACTTCTGCTGATAAACAGTGTATAACTACAGCTGCACTTCTGCTGATAAACCGTGTATAACTACAGCTGCACTTCGGCTGATAAACCGTGTATAACTACAGCTGCACTTCTGCTGATAAACAGTGTATAACTACAGCTGCACTTCTGCTGATAAACCGTGTATAACTACAGCTGCACTTCTGCTGATAAACCGTGTATAACTACAGCTGCACTTCTGCTGATAAACCGTGTATAACTACAGCTGCACTTCTGCTGATAAACCGTGTATAACTACAGCTGCACTTCGGCTGATAAACCGTGTATAACTACAGCTGCACTTCTGCTGATAAACAGTGTATAACTACAGCTGCACTTCTGCTGATAAACCGTGTATAACTACAGCTGCACTTCTGCTGATAAACCGTGTATAACTACAGCTGCACGTCTGCTGATAAACCGTGTATAACTACAGCTGCACTTCTGCTGATAAACAGTGTATAACTACAGCTGCACTTCTGCTGATAAACCGTGTATAACTACAGCTGCACTTCTGCTGATAAACCGTGTATAACTACAGCTGCACTTCGGCTGATAAACAGTGTATAACTACAGCTGCACTTCTGCTGATAAACCGTGTATAACTACAGCTGCACTTCTGCTGATAAACAGTGTATAACTACAGCTGCACGTCTGCTGATAAACCGTGTATAACTACAGCTGCACTTCTGCTGATAAACCGTGTATAACTACAGCTGCACTTCTGCTGATAAACCGTGTATAACTACAGCTGCACTTCTGCTGATAAACCGTGTATAACTACAGCTGCACGTCTGCTGATAAACCGTGTATAACTACAGCTGCACTTCTGCTGATAAACCGTGTATAACTACAGCTGCACTTCTGCTGATAAACCGTGTATAACTACAGCTGCACTTCTGCTGATAAACCGTGTATAACTACAGCTGCACTTCTGCTGATAAACCGTGTATAACTACAGCTGCACTTCTGCTGATAAACCGTGTATAACTACAGCTGCACTTCTGCTGATAAACAGTGTATAACTACAGCTGCACTTCTGCTGATAAACAGTGTATAACTACAGCTGCACTTCTGCTGATAAACCGTGTATAACTACAGCTGCACTTCTGCTGATAAACAGTGTATAACTACAGCTGCACTTCTGCTGATAAACCGTGTATAACTACAGCTGCACTTCTGCTGATAAACCGTGTATAACTACAGCTGCACTTCTGCTGATAAACCGTGTATAACTACAGCTGCACTTCTGCTGATAAACCGTGTATAACTACAGCTGCACTTCTGCTGATAAACCGTGTATAACTACAGCTGCACTTCTGCTGATAAACCGTGTATAACTACAGCTGCACTTCTGCTGATAAACCGTGTATAACTACAGCTGCACTTCTGCTGATAAACCGTGTATAACTACAGCTGCACTTCTGCTGATAAACCGTGTATAACTACAGCTGCACTTCGGCTGATAAACCGTGTATAACTACAGCTGCACTTCGGCTGATAAACCGTGTATAACTACAGCTGCACTTCTGCTGATAAACCGTGTATAACTACAGCTGCACTTCTGCTGATAAACAGTGTATAACTACAGCTGCACATCTGCTGATAAACAGTGTATAACTACAGCTGCACTTCTGCTGATTAACAGTGTATAACTACAGCTGCACTTCTGCTGATAAACAGTGTATAACTACAGCTGCACTTCTGCTGATAAACAGTGTATAACTAAACTAAATTTCCAACTTCCATGTTGAAATGGAATGCAGCATTACAGCAAGCAAAAGGCCAGTTACTCACCAGACCATCCCAGCCAATCAGGAAGCACGTTAATAGTCACAGCATTTACTTCCAGCAGGGTCGTCGTTAGGGAAGCATATCTAGAGTGACTGAATGCAGTGAGGGAGACTCACTCTGAATGGGGCTGTTGTTATCACTGCCAGGTACCCAGGTGAGCTGGACACTCCTTGCCTGAAGTTCGGTCATCTCTAGGTCTGTTGGGGGGTCTGGTTGGTCTGGAAAAGAGGCGGTCTTTGAACACACTGGCACCTGCTTCTCTAATTGTGACTAAGCTAACACACAACACGGACGATGATGCTACGCTTCATATGACATCATGAACCAGCACGGCGCTAACTTGTGAACAGATAAACAAGATTAGGAGTCTCAGTGATGAGGTTTACACCTTGTAAGTCATTACAGTAAAGACATGTTCTTTGCATTAGGACAACACTGAAATGTTTGATGTAAATCTGACTAAACCAGTATTTATCAACCCGGTCCTTGGGGACCCCCAGACAGTCCACATTCTTGGTCCCTGCCAGCTCCTAGCCCACCTGTACAGTACCAGGTACTCGGTGTTGATTGGCTGGGAGCTGGGAGGGAGCAAAGATGTGGTCTGTTTGGGGGTTCCTGTGTGCTGGGTCGAGAAAGACTAGACTAAACACAGGCTTGTTATTGCTGAGCAATTTTTTTTATTAAATGGAGAAAGAAATGTGTAAATACATGAAAACAGACAGGTCAATCCTTCCTTTCCAAGTTACCATGAAACATCAGCATGCATTTTTAGAAAATAATGTCATTCAAGCTTTACAATGACATACTCCATAAAAAGAGAAAAAAAATAAGTTTTCTAATACAGTCAGACAATACAAACCACTCAGGTATTACAGCCTTACAGACACACGGTCCCTTTCGTTTGGCCAGTCGTTATTATAACAGAACATTTATATTTCATGATATTTCATTATATTTATGCCAGTAAAAAAGCAAACCTTCCTTTAATGTGTTATTCCTTGATCTAAGTGACATGAGAAATAAATAATTTTAAGGAATTCGAAGCCTATTTCCCGATACCTGGGAAACAATAATTATCTGGAAATCCTTGTCGGAGAGAGGGCTCACTGTCCAGCGTGTACCAGAATGTCACAGCTCAGATGAGACAGTAGACAGCAGAGCTTCCTCAAATAAGGCTCACCCTGTAGTTTACGTTTATTCAGTGTTCATATGTATTGTGTATGTGCTTAAGATAAGATTTTAACAACTCTGAGCTATTAGTTAAGTTCTCCCCAAGTGAGCTCGATGGGCCGAATGGCCTCCTCTCGTTTGTATAGTTCTTATGTTCTTATGTTCTTAACTCTGTGTTTCTCCAGCCAGTCCTTTGGGATCCCCACAGTCCACATTTTTGCTCCCTCCTGGCTCCCAATACAACTGTACCAGGTATTCAGTGTCCATTATTGACTGGAAGCTGGGAGGGAGCAAAAATGTGGACCGTCTGTAGTCCCTGAGGACTGGGTTGAGAAACACTGGTGTAAATAATATTACGCTTGACTTGGGCAGTAACTGATGTGGAATCATGAAGGCATCATTAAGTTGAGTGTAGAGAGGGAACAGATAATCCTAAATGCGGGGGCGATTCTAGAAATTCCATTAAGTTGGAGGGCATAAGAAGGGCCATGATTCATGTACAGTGGCCAATGATATGTTTTCAATAGGTGAATGAGAGGTACTCTGAGGGCCAATCAGCTTTCAGCTGGGGTCAGTAACCCAGTGGCTTGATCCCTGTAACTCCCCTGCTAAAATAAAAGGTGACTTTTGGGTAGGATTGTGTCATTCCACTAAGAGAGGACTATGAGATGTCGGGATGGCTATCTGTCTCTCCATTACGGAACGTGTCTCAAACCACATCCTCACCGGCAGGCAAGCGTAGAAAAATCCCAACTCATACACAGGAAGAGCTATGCCCACAGATACACATGCACAGCAGATGAGATCGACGTGGCCAGGCTGGGACATGCTTGAGTATGGAAAACCAAAGGTGACAGGTCAAATGAAGAGTCAATCACAAGCCCCAAGTGGATGAAGGGTGATGTATAAGACTGGGACCATTGGGATGCAGCTTTACCGTAGATGATAGCAGGAGTCGGCGTTGCCTCTGACAGCAGAAGGACAGCAGTCAGGTAAGAGGAAATGGTTAGATACTTGACAGCAGTATAGCATCCTTACAAAAATCCTTACTTATTCTCATTTGAGGCTATGGAAGGAACAGGTACCTAAACACCGCTTAACGAATCAGACGATGTTTCTGATGTTACTGCATGAAATATAGACCCTAATCTTACACCTCAAAAACACGGAATAGAAGTCACTGAGGGAATGAACACATCAAGACATACAGGCTGCAGCAGAGGAGGCAAAGGGAAGAGCATTCGCTTGTGGAGAAACCGCTTCATCCAGACATGGTGCTCGTTAGGAAGCGAGGGCCATACCCATGAGTGTCAGCTTAGCACTGGCGGTGTCCTGGTCCAGCGTTGTGTTCATGATGCAAGTGTAGGTGCCTTCATCACCTTCAGTCACGTTGTAGATGGTCAGACTGTCCATGTCGACCACGAACCTAAACACAAGGGAAGACCATGTGTAACCAGCAATGGCATAATCACTCTATTTCCCAGAATTCTGCAGGAAAAACACGCCTTAAAGACTGTATACTGGTCAAGATGCCCAAGACCCGTGGCACCTGCCTCTCATCATCTGGCAGCTCTCCGTCATTCTTCAGCCACGTCATTGTGGGAATGAGTGAGGGGTCGTGCTTCACCTTGCACTCAAAGAGCACGTTTCCGTTCCTCTGGACGACCTTGTACTCGGGCTGCTTGAGGATCCGTGTGGGTTCTGGCACAAGTAGAGTACGGAAGACACGGGTCATTTCATTGCCATGTAGCTGCAACATAATGGAATGAAACCATCTGCTTCATGCATTTATAAAACGAACAAAATACAGCTCTGGAAAAAATTAAGACACCAATCTATACATTTCTTTTTAATCTACATTGTTAGATCCTGGTTTAATGCTGATTCTGATGGCAGAAAGCTACGCCGAGAAGCAGGTTATTTCCAGTAGGGCTGGTCGATATAGCTGCAAAATGATATCACGATATTTCAAGGAAATTTCTGATAACGGTATTTATGATGATGCAGAACAAAAATTCACATCTTAGCGGTGATTGCAGGCTGCAGGGAGCAGCATTTATTCGTGCAGACAAAATGAAGGGCATTTTCCATCGGTCTTCTCCAATGGGCCACTGTCATTGACGACAGACTCCCTAATTCGGAGTCTGAATCTCTTGCCACAAGGTGGCAGCAGCACCATTATAGTGCAATTGTAGGTACACAGCACTACATACAGCGACACAGCCAGTGTGCGACATACGGGGGAGTCCGACACCCCCGATTAACTCATGAGACCCCTTGAAAGCCTCAAAAGCAAAATTTTAAGGGGGTCTCAAGATGGGTATTGCGCAACAATAATATCTTGCATTTTTTTTTACCATCAAAAGAGGCAGAACATCAGAGCTAGAACCGTTGCATTGCCTCTAATTTGTGTTAATATACACTGCTCAAAAAAATTAAAGGAACACTTTTTAATCAGAGTACTGTATTGCATCAAGTCAATTAAACATCTGGGATATTGATCTGGTCAGTTAAGTAGCAGAGGGGGCTGTTAATCAGTTTCAGCTGCTTTGGTGTTAATGAAATTAACAACAGGTGCGCTAGAGGGGCAACAATGAGACGACCCCCAAAACTGGAATGGTTAACAGGTGGAGGCCATTGACATTTTTCCCTATTCATCTTTTTATGACTGTTTTTCACTAGTTGTGCATTTGGCTACGGTCAATGTCACTACTGGTAGTGACACTGGACCCTACAGAGGTTGCACAGGTAGTCCGACTCCTCCAGGATGGTGCATAAATACGTGACATTGCCAGAAGGTTTACTGTGTCTCCCAGCACAGTCTCAAGGGCATGGAGGAGATTCCAGGAGACAGGCAATTACTCTAGGAGAGCTGGACAAGGCCGTAGAAGGTCCTTAACCCATGAGCAGGACCGATATCTGCTCATTTGTGCAAGGAGGAACAGGATGAGCTCTGCCAGAGCCCTACAGAATGACCTCCAGCAGGCCACTGGTGTGAATGTCTCTGACCAAACAATCAGAAACAGTCTTCATGAGGGTGGTCTGACGGCCCGACGCCCTCTAGTGGGCCCTGTGCTCACTGCCCGGAACCATGGAGCTCAATTGGCATTTGCCATAGAATACCAGAATTGGCAGGTCTGTGCTTTTCACAGATGAGAGCAGGTTCACCCTGAGCACATGTGACAGAAGTGAAAGGGTCTGGAGAAGCCGGGGTGAACCTTATGCTGCTTGTAACATTGCTTAGTATGACCAGTTTGGTGGTGGGTCAGTGATGGTCTGGGGAGGCATATCCATGGAGGGACACACAGACCTCTACAGGCTAGACAGCGGCACCTTGACTGCCATTAGGTATCGGGATGAAATCCTTAGTCCCATTGTCAGACCCTACGCTGGTGCAGTGGGTCCTGGGTTCCTCCTGGTGCACGACAGTGCCCAGCCTCATGTGGCGAGAGTATGCAGGCAGTTTCTGGAGGATGAAGGAATTGATACCATTGACTGCCCCCAAGCTCACCTGACCCAAATCCAAGAGAACACCTCTGGGACATGATGTTTCGGCCCATCTGACGCCGCCAGGTTGCACCTCAAACTGTCCCAGAGCTCAGTGATGCCCTGGTCCAGATCTACGAGGAGATTCTCCAGGACACCATCCGTCATCTCATTAGGAGCATGTCCCCACGTTGTCATGTATGCATACAAGCACGTGGGGACCATACAAGCTACTGAGTACGATTTTGAGTTGCTGCAATAAAATTTTGGCAAAATGGACTAGTCTGCTGCATCAGTTTTTCACTTTGATTTTCAGGGTGTCTTTGAATTCAGCCCTCTGTAGGCAGAGAATTTTCATTTCCATCAAACGATGTAGCATCCTTTTGTTCCCAACACATTACCCAGTCCATATCAGTATAGATTTCCAGCATGATTTTTTTCCCCTGTGAGATCTGATGTGTTCCTTTAATTTCTTTCAGCAGTATAAAATGGATATACCCTGAAATGAGGTAAGTTAGAATGTTAGGACTGGAACTGTAAACACTGGAATAGTTAACTAACCATCCAGCTAAAGACACATCACAGTCAGAGCTTTAGATTCTTTGTCAAAAACACCAGCTTTAATTTGTCCTAACAAATGTTTTCCTTCAATATTACTGTAATGCCCAGCTCCGTCCGATCCTTGTGTGTGCCACGCCCACCTCGTTACCTCGTGTTAATCCCTGATTGTCATCACCTGTTTCCTGTTCCTTTTGACTTGTCCTGTGTATATTAGTCCGCGTCTCCCACTATCTCCCAGATCGGTCATTGATGTTGTCGTGTCTCATGCAAGTTCGTGCCTGTCTGCCTTGTTGTCTCCAAATAAACCCCGTTTGCTCGTCCGCTTGGCTCTACTCGCATGCTTCCCCGCTCGCCTGCTTGCCGAATCGTAGCAATTACTATGTAATTATGTGAGTAATTAAAATTATCACAAAACAAAGAGGCGGTTGGTTCGCTGTGCGAAGCTTCGATGGCAAACCGCAGCGGCACTGGCGCTGGGCAGGAGCACCTGAAACGGAAACGCACAGGCGCTGTTCCGGCTGATGGGCCGCTGGAGCTTTTTAATAACCTTTGTCCTTATAGCTGCTAGATTCACTCATTATTAAAGTCATAAATTTACCTGCCTACTAGCTTAGAATTTCCACTGAATAAGTGGTTGAGAAAATGTGCAGGCTAAAATCTGGGTTTATTCTACATTGACTAACAGTGCCAGAGTGTGTGTTCGTTAACGTACGGCTTCTTGGGGCCAGTGTTGTTACCGTAAAGTAAACCTGAAACGAAATAATTAATGAACTGAATTAAAAATGAAAACTATTTACCAAAACAATGTGTCGGACTTTACTCTGTGAGAAGTATCGCCACACCAACGTCTTTTTACCTGGTTTATCCATAATATTTCCTATTTTAAAAGATGTTGGGGCTCCTGAGCTTTGGAACTGACAAAATGATTCACTTCTATAATGCATTTCTTTAAACATTCAGCATCCTGTCTAAAGCACAGTGAATGATTAAATGCGCATGTCAGTAAATGCGCATGTCAGTAAATGCGCATGTCAGTAAATGCCCATGTCAGTAAATGCCCATGTCAGTAAATGCGCATGTCAGTAAATGCCCATGTCAGTAAATGCCCATGTCAGTAAATGCCCATGTCAGTAAATGCCCATGTCAGTAAATGCGCATGTCAGTAAATGCCCATGTCAGTAAATGCGCATGTCAGTAAATGCGCATGTCAGTAAATGCGCATGTCAGTAAATGCCCATGTCAGTAAATGCCCATGTCAGTAAATGCGCATGTCAGTAAATGCCCATGTCAGTAAATGCGCATGTCAGTAAATGCCCATGTCAGTAAATGTGCATGTCAGTAAATGCCCATGTCAGTAAATGCGCATGTCAGTAAATGCGCATGTCAGTAAATGCCCATGTCAGTAAATGCCCATGTCAGTAAATGCGCATGTCAGTAAATGCCCATGTCAGTAAATGCCCATGTCAGTAAATGCCCATGTCAGTAAATGTGCATGTCAGTAAATGCCCATGTCAGTAAATGCCCATGTCAGTAAATGCGCATGTCAGTAAATGCCCATGTCAGTAAATGCGCATGTCAGTAAATGCGCATGTCAGTAAATGCCCATGTCAGTAAATGCCCATGTCAGTAAATGCGCATGTCAGTAAATGTGCATGTCAGTAAATGCCCATGTCAGTAAATGCGCATGTCAGTAAATGTGCATGTCAGTAAATGCCCATGTCAGTAAATGCCCATGTCAGTAAATGCGCATGTCAGTAAATGCCCATGTCAGTAAATGCGCATGTCAGTAAATGCCCATGTCAGTAAATGCGCATGTCAGTAAATGCCCATGTCAGTAAATGCGCATGTCAGTAAATGCCCATGTCAGTAAATGCGCATGTCACCCAGTCCCCCACCACTGTTTTACATGATTATATGGAGTAATCCGATGCCCATACTGTACGTTAGTGATCTGTATACATTCGGTATATCGTTACGTTATTAAAACACGTCAGACACCACTGACATCTTTTTACCTAGTTTAACCATCATATCTCCTCTTTTAAAAGATGTCGTGGTTGTTGATCTGTCCCTGTCTTCAGCGCCACTTCAGTGTTTATCTCTTCCATGATTTACCAAAACAGTAGCATGTGGCGCCGACTTTAATATATATATATATAAAAAGGATACTCTGAATTATTACTAATATTTGGCCATCGCAATATATCTCTCATTAATATTATAGGCTTATCAAATTGTGGCCGTAAATAATCATCCATATTCAGCTGAAAATCCGGCGTCCATTATCTAAAGCCCTGCAATGAAAATGTTCTGGTCAAAATAAAATGAACTTACATGAGACGACCAGTTTGATTTTCTGGAAGAAAATGAATCATGTCGATGAATGTATAGAAAAGTATTCGTTAGTGGCAGCCCTAAATGTATCGCATTGCTATATCAGTGATATCACGATACAGCACTTTTTTATCATGGGAAGATTTTTACCGGTGTTATCATGGACAGTATGATATGGCACAGCCCTTGTTCCACGTTTCGAAAGTTTCTAAGACAGCAGTACAGAAAACAAGGTGAAGCAGGAGACACTGGGAACGACCAGAAACCAGTAGGGTAAAGGGCAGAAGCAAACTCCTAATGTCAGAGATGACCGCTAATTATCCATCAGTTTCTCATGAATGGTAGGATGACATCAAGTGACCTTCTAAAGGAATGGGAAACATTAAGTGCAGGTGTGAAGTGCACTGCTAGGACAGTTTGTATCAGGCTGCTAGAAGCAGGGCTGAAGTCCCACGAAGCAAGGAAGAAGCCCTTCATTAATGAGGAACATAAAAGGACCAGACTGCAATTTGCAAAAAAATGTATATTTGACACAGACGCATACCCATAAATTGAGAAATGAGAGAAACAAAAAATTTTGCTAAGGCCTCAATTTTTTTCCAGAGCTGTACATCAGAAATACAAATACAGTCATCTAAACATTGCCTAGCATGCCGTAGCATGACACCCATGTGTCCATCATACATGCTCCAGTGGTGACTCACCTTTGACCTCCAGATAGACGTGGTTCTCCTTCTTGCCGAGGGAGTTCATGGCCACACAGGTGTATTTGCCACTGTCTGCCTTCTGCGCCGTGTGGATCTCCAGGGTCCCGTTCTTGTGCTGCTCGTAATCATCCCCATCCAGGACGCTGTTCTGGCCCTCCTTGAACCTGCAGGAGAAACGTGCTGAGATCACATATCCCCATTGAATCAGAGTGCTTCAATATTACAGTGTTGACATATTGGCACATGTTTTGTTTTCAAACATGGCTATATCGCACTCACAAAATGACAGCAGTTTCGTAGAATGAGGGAGTTCTAACTTGTCTACTGATCATTGGATACATGGACATACCATGTGATCTTTGGTATAGGGGATCCAAAGGTGGCGCAGTCCAGCAGTGCGGGACCGTTGGTGATGACCGGGTAAACTTTGTTTGGCCGTGTCAGCACCCGCGGTGGCTCCGCTGTGGGACCGGAAGGGCTGTTACTCTACAAGTACAGGCCAAAGGCAGCCCACACACTGGCTGACCAGTGCTAGTGAAAGTCAATGAATGCATCCCAGGAAAACAGCTCCATAGACATGAATAGTAACCGTCTATTAAGATTATTATTGACAGCAGTGTCGGTCAGTATGATAAAGTAGAGTGCAACTCACCCAGTACATTGACGAAGGCATTGGCCAGCAAATAGCCAAACTCATTGGACGTGTTGCACTGGTACACAGCACTTGATCCAGGCTGAACATCACTAAAGATGATACTGTCCTCTTCTACTTTCCTGCTGGGGTCTCTAGGTGAATCTATCAAGGGATCACAGTCTATAAATGTAAATATGTGTATATATCCATATTCTTTGTATTGATGATATCATCCAAATTTAATGACCAGTTATCAAGTACAGAGGATGTGGTGGGTTTGGAGCCCATAAGGACAGGGGCCAGGGGACACCCTGGATGGATGCCGGTCCATCACATGGCACACACTCACACGCACTCACACGCACTCACACACACTCACACGCACTCACACACACTCACACGCACTCACACGCACTCACACACACCTGTCAGGGTCAGCCCCTGCTGTGGTCCTTCCGTGTCCCTTCCCCGTTTGACCAGCAAGTGTCGCTGGTCATCCCATCCTTCATGTTAGTCTTTGTTCTCTCTTGTTCCCTGTCTGGTCATATGGCTCAATGTGTTGAGCATGTGGTTGTCTGTGTTCCCTTCTGTTCTGAGTACCCTTCTGTCCTGTGTTTGAATCCCACCTCCTCTGTTTTTGTATTTTGCTCCCTAGTGTTTCAGTTGAGTTTGTCTAGTTATTGTATTTGGTGATTTTGTATATGGTTTTTGGTTTTGTTCCTTGTGCCCCTGCTTGTGTCTTTACCTGTTTAATTCCCTAGTGTTGCTTTCTGTTTCCCTGTTTCCTTGGTTAGTTCTTAGTTTCCCTGTTTTTAGTTCCTTTGAGTTTATTAGTTTCACCTGTGCCCTGTTTCCCTGGTCTTTGTTAATTAGCCTCACCTGTCCTGTGTTAGTCTTGTTACCCCTTAGTATTTTAGTTCCTGCTTCTGTTCAGTTCCCCGGTGGTTCATTGTCTATGATTGTCTATGTGTGTTGTTGTTGTTGTTGTTGTTGTTGTTGTTGTTGTTGTTGTTGTTGTTGTTGTTGTTGTTGTTGTTGTTGTTGTTGCTGTTGTTGTTGTTGCTGTTGCTGTTGCTGTTGCTGTTGCTGTTGCTGCTGCTGCTGCTGCTGCTGCTGTTGTTGTTGTTGTTAGTTTGTGCTTCATAGTTGATGGTAGATGTGTATCTGGTTTTTGTTAATTAATCCCTTTTTAGTGTTTGACCCCTCGTGGTCCTTTTTGGTTTTGTAGTTTCTTTCTGTTTTATTTAATAAACCCTGTCTGTCTCTGAGCCACAAGTGGGTCGTCCGCCTTGTTTGTGCCTGCATTATGCCTCGTTCCTGTGCCCGAGCCGCCCGGATCCATGACACACACTCACACGCACACTCACACGCACACTCACGCCATGGACATAAACATGAAGATGGCACTTTGCAGTGACAGGGCTGTGAGATCAGGTCCCCCACCACAGGGACTGAGGGCCCACTCACTCTCAATGGGGATGCCATTCATGGACCAGCTGATGGTGGGCTTGGGATTGCCACTGGGAAGACAGCTAAGGACACCATTCTCCTTGGGGGCCAGGATCAGGTTCTTAGGGGTTCTTATCCAGTACGGAGCAGCTGCCGTGGACAAAGCCAGCAGTGACATCATCAGTGAGATCAGAAAGAGCCAGGCGTGCAGGTAAGCCTCATCTCCCTGACTGACCTTTCACCGTGACGGTGATGATGTGATAGACGGCGCCCTGTGAGTTGCTGGCCATGCAGCGGTAGTCGCCTGCGTCTGCTTCCGTCACATCTGAGATCATCAGGGTCTTCTGGAAGTTGTGTAAAGTTGTCCGGTTCATGGGCAGGTCCCCACTATCCTTTCTCCAGGAGATCTCTGGAGTTGGCCTTTTTTTTAGAACAAAAAAATAGAAAAAGAGAGCAAATACACGTTTTGCGAGAATGTCCATGGCCACTCCTGTTGTTTTCCAGACACATTCAGTTTCCATGGTGACATACAGGCCTTCAGCAATACACTCCAGCTGCAGAACATCCCCTCTGAGCACCATGGCCGAGCTGGAAGCTCCAGAGGGCACCAGGAATGTAGGTCGGCGCTCCCCCGAAGGACTGTCTGCAAACGTGAACATGAAGAGTGCATTTTGGCAAAGGAGCTGAGAACCACAGCCTTGGTGTGGTCCTGAACCTGGCCGCTGGGTCCTAACCAGGGCGACTATGGAGACACACATCTTCTAACTCAGGAACAAAGACATGCTACCTGGTCCTGGAAAGCTTCTCCTGGGCATTTTTGGCTCCATACTAACAAATGTACTCATTTACAGCAGGCCCTATTAGATAATGTACTCATTTACAGCGGGCCCTATTAGATAATGTACTCATTTACAGCGGGCCCTATTAAAAAATGTACTCATTTACAGCGGGCCCTATTAGATAATGTACTCATTTACAGCGGGCCCTATTAAAAAATGTACTCATTTACAGCGGGCCCTATTAAAAAATGTACTCATTTACAGCGTGCCATATTAGAAAATGTATTCATTTACAGCAGGCCCTATTAGATAATGTACTCATTTACAGCGGGCCCTATTAGATAATGTACTCATTTACAGCGGGCCCTGTTAGATAATGTACTCATTTACAGCGGGCCCTATTAAAAAATGTACTCATTTACAGCGGGCCCTATAAAAAAATGTACTCATTTACAGCGTGCCATATTAGAAAATGTATTCATTTACAGCAGGCCCTATTAGATAATGTACTCATTTACAGCGGGCCCTGTTAGATAATGTACTCATTTACAGCGGGCCCTATTAAAAACTGTACTCATTTACAGTGGGCCCTATTAAAAATGTACTCATTTACAGCGGGCCCTATTAGAAAATGTATTCATTTACAGAGGGCCCTATTAGATAATGTACTCATTTACAGCAGGCCCTATTAGATAATGTACTCATTTACAGCAGGCCCTATTAGATAATGTACTCATTTACAGTGGGCCCTATTAGAATCCTTAAAAAAATTTGGGAAAAAGACCACATAACACAGATTTCATTCAAACCCAGTAAAAATGTACAGGCGTGGAATGGATGTTTGAAAAGCTGGATAAGCGAAAGAGGAAACAAGAGGAAAGGAGAGTCAGGTGTCTCTGAATACTCCTATGCTCCCCTTCAGCTCTATGGACTGAGGAGTTCATAGGAGGATCCACAAAGAAGCCAGGCACTGGAGATCTAATCAAACCACTGTTTTATCAGACCGAAATGAAAATGAAGTTTCTTCACACAAACTTTTACTAACTCTCGAAAGTTTCATGAAGAATATCTATGACAGTTTAAAAAGGACCAACTTGTGTATTTATTTTGTTCAATTAAATTTGATAATGGAAATGTTTTTTTTTATATGAGACCAAATGTATAAAATTCTATTCAACATCTTCTAAAGTGAAAATTAAATTATGCAGTTTTCAAAATATTAAGCAAGTGTCCATTTCTCCTGTAAGCTTCAACACTGACAAAAAGCATGGAAATACAAAAAGAAATGTTAATCTTTATACTTAATTAAAGAGAAATGTTATTTGTTATTTATTTTTCATTATTGGTTAAAGATGAGACAGGGTTGGTTAATTTTACAGTGAATTTCTAGCATGTTAACCCAGGTTTAAACACTAGGGGGCGCCAGCACTCACCACTAAAAAAATCAGTGTCATTCAAAAAAGCTGCCATTGTCTCATTGATTGCATCCACTGTAACACAACAGAAAATCCGGATAACATTCTAAAAACATTCAATGGGATGCAAAAATTCTTTCATATTTATAACATCAGGATTGTCCTGAAGTAACACGAAAATAGAAGAAGACAAAAGGAAGAACACTTCATCATTGTTGCTTGCTCAGTAAGTGAATTTCTTATTTTTTTCCTTGACATGTTGAACACCTGAAGAAGAAATGAATGAGACAGAGCCCAGAGACCCACATAATGGTCATGTGAAACCGCCATTTCCTTAAAAAAAAAAAATTATTGTGTGGTGGCAGCATGCAAGTCTGTGTTCGCAATTGAACTGAATTTCCCTTACCATTGAGTACTCTGACCGTGATTGGCTGCTTCTGCTGAATGGTCTGTGTGTGCGGGAAACGTGCATAGCAGATATAGTCGCTGCGAGTGTCTTCTGCCCGGACGTTTGAGAAATACAGGTCTCCATTCAGGGCTTGGGAGACACGGCTGTTCTGGGGAAGTCTCAGGAAATCTGAGGGAGAAATGGAAGACATAGGGTGCATCCTAAATCGCATTCTTGTTTGCTATGTAGTAGATGAAATATAGTAGGCGACGTGAGCAGTATCTCTGAATCCTCAGTATGGATGGGAAAGTAGTTGAACAATATCCAGATGGCATACTACATGCTACCAAATCCTCAGTATGGATGGAGCAGTATGCAAGCAGTACCCGGATAATATACATTCTGCCAAATCCTAAGCATGGATGAGACCGTACGCAAACGGTACCCGGATGACATACTACATTCTGCCAAACACTCAGTATGGATGAGGCAGTATGCAAATGGTACCCAGACATTAACATACTGCATTGTGCCAAATCCTCATATGGATGAAGCAGTACGTGACTGATACCCGGATAACATACTACATTCTGCCAAATCCTCAGTATGGATGAGGCACTACGTGACCGGTAACTGGATAACATACTATATTCTCCCAAATCCTCAGTATGGATGAGACAGTACGCGACCGGTACCCGGATAACATACTATATTCTGCCAAATCCTCAGTATGGATGAGGCAGTACGTGAATAGTACCTGGATGACATACTACATTCTGCCAAATCCTCAGTATGGATGAGGCAGTATGTGAATAGTACATGGATGACATACTACATTCTGCCAAATCCTCAGTATGGATGAGGCAGTATGTGAATAGTACCTGGATGACATACTACATTCTGCCAAATCCTCAGTATGGATGAGGCAGTACGTGAATAGTACCTGGATGACATACTACATTCTGCCAAATCCTCAGTATGGATGAGGCAGTACGTGAATAGTACCTGGATGACATACTACATTCTGCCAAATCCTCAGTATGGATGAGGCAGTATGTGAATAGTACATGGATGACATACTACATTCTGCCAAATCCTCAGTATGGATGAGGCAGTATGTTAATAGTACCTGGATGACATACTACATTCTGCAAAATTCTGAAGTGTGAAACTGATGGACACTACACTATCCTACAAGGCCACAGGAGCAGCAAAGAATGTCCCTTAGTCAGAAATATTTGTCAAAATGGTGGCAAAATTGCAATCTCTGTACAAATTTAAGTAGAAACCAATGCCTGGTTACATAAGAGGACTAGGTCAGGTTTTTGTTGATCATTTTTAACAGTTTTTAACTTTCACTGTGGTGAAGCTATGTCATTGGAAAACATCTGGGTCAAGTAATACGCAAGATGGCGACTGCAGTATGTTTGAATGCAAGCATACTCTTCTCATAAATAGATACAGTATGTACTACATTAACAGTCAAGTAGTATGCTTCTGAGGAAATTCAGTATGTACTGTGTAAGTATGCGGTTTTGGATGGATTAGCGAAAAGGAGATGAACCTACATCGTTTGTTTTCTCTACCCAAAACTTAGCTGGTCGCAGTGTGTGATTTTATAGGATTGGTCAAAAATTAGGGGACATAATGTGGCAGTCTACATGTCCTACACTTGGAACAGGGACTGGCATATTGCACTTGATTTAGAGCTAGTTGTACCCAGACCTACAGAACTAGCAGGAGAGAACCAGCTGTGGTACCCCAGAGACTTCCCAACATGAGCCACCTTGGAATAGCATTGTTTTCTGACAAGACATTACACATGAACAAACAACGGCCCCCGAATGACAGGGCAGCTCTTGATGTGGCTGGATGCTGAGACTCCCCCGCCTGCATTCCATAAGGTCATCCCCGAGGCAGGTTGCCATGACAGCAGGTTGCCATGACAGCTTACTGTTGTCCATCCAGAAGATGATAGGAGGGGGAAGGCCAGCAGGCGGCCGGCACTGCAGAACCAGAGAGACACCTTCCTGCGCGACGATGGGCTCGATTCTCTCCTTTGCCCATAGGGGAGACCCTGCCAGAGAGTTCATGAAAAAACAGTGACCCAAAACCACAACTAGGTGGTGCTATGCATACATAAACAGCAATGGCAGAAGAAGAGCGAGTCACTGCTACTCAGCAGAGACAAAACAAGGACAGGCAAAAAAAAGAGGGTGATGTGGGAATTAGGAGCCTGTTTTAAATACAAATTGGTGAACCTATTATAAGGAGCAAACAAAGGAATGAATTCCTTTGTGGAGAAGGATTTGAGAAATACATGTGCACCATGTATGTCCATGACTCAGCATCACTTTTAAGATGGAATCATGGCTGACACTGCGTTCTGAGATGCACAGAGGTGTTTTCAGGGGTGTTTGGCTGTGATTCAGCCTGGGGGGAGAGTCCATTGAATGGTGCATTCTTACTGGACTGGCGGATGACAATGTTGTTGGACACTGCAGCCCCGTGCTCATTCCTGGCTGTGCACTGGTAGACGCCCTCGTAGGCCTCGGCCTTCTCGCCACTGATGTCGATGACCAGTGTCCCCGCGCCGGCCTTCTTCATCACCTTGGGGTCCTTGTCAATGTCGAAGTGCGTCCCATTCCTGGTCCACGAGAAGCTGCGTGTGGAACAGGGGTCTCGTCAACAAGAATTTTGGGTGATTCATCTCACAGAAGAGCCCCTCAGGGAAAGTGTTGCGTGGAAAAGGTTCAAGCTCCACAAACCTTGGATGAGGCTTCCCTTTGGCTTCGCAGTGCACCACAATGTTCTCCCGCGGGTCGACAATGTAATCCTTCGGGGACTGATGAGTTATGGTGGGAGGCTGTGGTACTGAATTCGAGAGAGTGGCGTCACACACGAGCGCACACCTTGACGCAGCCTTATGTAGCGCAACACCAGACAACATCAACAGAACACAGCAAAACACAGCATGTATTTATCTATTAAAACAGTGCTAATCTGCAAACAAATCTAATGCGATGAACAGCCAGAGCTGAAAACAACAATAATCAGCATCATGCACAATATGACACCTTTTACACAAACTTCATCTAACCTTGACCTCACACACGGATATCATTTATACCGTGAAATGTAGTGCTAACAGAAAGCAAACACAACAAAGCCAAAACAAAATCAAAGAATAATTAAAACAACAATAATAATAACAACAACAATAATCAGGACAATAACGTGAAAAAAGAACAAACATGAGGAACAATAAACAACCTTTATACATGCAAATCTACTTAAATCCAGGCGAAAGCAACGAAAAAATCCACAAGGACAAAAGAGAGCGTGCAGAGGCAGCGGCTTAAGTGCAGACGCTCCTTAAAGCAAAGCTACGCTCACAGCAGGCACAGCCCAACTTACGTCCTTCCAGAAGTTTAGCTTTTCCCCCAAGAATCAGCAGATAAGCAGCAGATAGGCAGTGAAGAAAACCAGACGTTAGTGGTGAGGAGACGCTGTGCCAGTCGTGCTTAGCTTCCTGCCTCAGGCATGGCTCAAGTGAGCCTTATTGACACTTTTTTCCAGAGCCCATTTTCTGGTGCATCCAGACATCAGCTGGACATGTATAACCGTGCGCACAGTGGTGAAGGTGAAAGGTGAGGTACTGGGGCCTTTTGTGAACAGTCAGACGGGTTACTGTGCCTTATTACCTCAGCCAAGATGCTTAAGTAGGATAATATTAGTGAGTGTTCAGTTATACTGATAAAGCCTCATAGGGAAGGTAGATATTTAGCAGTTATTTATACAGCCGACATGCAGTTTTGAGAAAATAGGGTCAGACGATCCCTGAGCTCCTGAGGGCTAAGGATCTTGTTCAAGGACCCAGCAGTGAAATCACTCTGCTACCCCCAGGACTTCAACTGGTGACCTTCCGATTACAGACACAGTATCCTAACCTGCTGAACCTGCATGAGGAGTAGATAGATGGACATGTGGAACACACACTCTTGGGATGGGGTAAGCTAGGCTCTCCACAATGAGTGTGATGAGAAGCTGGCAAGGTTTCCTTGGCTAGGTCAGGGGGAACGGAGTCAGCAGTAGAGATTTCCATCACGTCAGCAAGCTCACCCTCCCTCCCTCCCTCTTCGTGTCCAAACCCCATCGACAGACTGGTTCTGGGAATGGCTCTGACCGACCTGACGCAGCCTAATTTGCCTGCTGATTCCAGCATTTTATTGGTTGAAGGCAACCGTTCTATTTATGACCTCTAACAAACATCAAAAGTCATTCTGTCACTTAACGACAGCGTTATAGAAGTATCTAGAATATGGATTCGTGACAGATGCAGAGTGAACTGGGGACTTTGAGGATCTCTCGTCTCATCTTGATCTCCACCTTGATGACCCATAACTGACACTCATTACTTAATCATACTTGATTGGCATAGTACTCATACTTACGATCAAGAGGCACTTCCAATGCTGTGATCATGTGACCCAGGAGAAGGAGGACTGTGATGCTCACATGCAGCACGCACTGCAATATACTCTCCATCGCCGATGTAATCGCTGAGACCCCACCCTCTCCGGCTGAAGCGAAGTCCCTACCCCCCTCCCTCCTCAAGCAAGGCAGCACTTTAGATCAATGGCACCTCCACTTCAGAAAGCCAGCTAGAGTATGGGGGTGGGAGGGCAATGAAGGGTTGGGGACGTGGAGGAGAAAGATAACAGGCTCTGTTAACTAGCCACTCTGGTTACAAGCTCACTGGGCACATGCTCAGTGGTTACAGTACCTGTGACTGGAGATGCAGTGATCCTGCAGTAGGGGAGACCAGGGGAGGGACCAACCCAGAGACACAGGAAGGCAGTGATCCTGCAGTAGGGGAGACCAGGGGAGGGACCAGTGCAGTGCAGAGACACAGGAAGGCAGTGATCCTGCAGCAGAGGAGACCAGGGGAGGGATCAGTGCCGTGCAGAGACACAGGAAGGCAGTGATCCTGCAGTAGAGGAGACCAGGGGAGGGACCAGTGCAGTGCAGAGACACGGGAAGGCAGTGATCCTGCAGCAGTACCTGTGACTGGAGATGCAGTGATCCTGCAGCAGAGGAGACCAGGGGAGGGACCAGCCCAGAGACACAGGAAGGCAGTGATCCTGCAGCAGAGGAGACCAGTGGAGGGACCAGCCCAGAGACACGGGAAGGCAGTGATCCTGCAGCAGGGGAGACCAAAGGAGGGACCAGTGCAGTGCAGAGACACAGGAAGGCAATTTGCAGTCTCCCTAGGCAACACAACAGTGTTTAAGTGGCACATAATCCGACTGATCTGAAAAGTAAGATGCTAATAATGCGTTCTAACTCCACTTTACATAGATGTAGTTTTAACTTCTTAGATATTATCCAGATTTTTTAATGGACATAATTTGTCAGTTTCTAAAAATTATTTCTAGACAAATATGAAAATGATTCCATTTTTTAAAAAAAGCTCCAAAAGCATTTGATGCTGAAGCAGCCTTGGCACCTTAAAAGCTCACAGTGCAGATGGAGATAAATGGAAACGGCATGAATTATTCAAAAAGCACAGGGCATATCAGAGGGGGGAGATCAGGCCACTGGAGACAAATGCGGGAACATTCAGCAAAGTGCATCCTGAGTGGATAGAAAGGTGTGTATGTGTTTATGTTTCCATCACAGCACACTAAATCATTTCAGGGTGTGGAGTCATTCAAATCACTTTATTTAGCAGGACAGAAAGATGCAAATTATACAATTATATGCTGATATATTTGGATTTATACTGAAATATATGCATATATATCCCTCCTGAGATCAATAACATATATATCTACATGCAGAGGTACCCCGAGGGATTCTAGGTACACATGGCTGGTTTGGGTTTGACCCCCTTTTGTCTCCAGAGCCGTTTGCAGGCTGGACTAGTTACGCATTCAGAGAGGCCTTTCTGCACACCGCTGTAGTACTGAGCTGTTATTTTTGCACTTGTGGACTTCCTATTAGCTAGTCAGTCTCCTCTGACCTCTCTCATTAACAGGATGTTTTTACCCACAGAATAGCTGATGACTAGATGTTTTTCTCTGTAAGCCCTAGGCCTAGAGACTGCAGCGTGTGAAAATCCCCGGAAGGTGGATGCCCCCCCCATCAAACCCAGCACATTCCAAATTGTTTGGATCACACGTTTTCCATTCTACTGCCCAGCCATACAGCATCCAAACCTTTTCATGCCTGCAGTATGTACTGAGCCACATGATTCACACACACAAATATATGCAGAGTGGGCTAGAGGGCTATCAAAAAATTCAAAATACCACAATGGCCATAAAACACAGCAATCGCCATTGCTTGGTATGGTTGCCATGGATACACATCAGGCTTGGTGGAGCTGCTCTTGGAGAATCAGTTTCAAAATGCTCCAGGCTCAAGCCCTTCTCTCTATGGCAACCATTCCAGCCCATAATGCCAAAGATATACATCATTTCTCCCAATGAAGCTGGCCATCAGATTCCAGCAGAAATGCAGTGCTGGCAGGCAGCAGTGGCACTGGATAATCCAGAAAGAGGCAGAGATGGACAGAAGGGATGCAGTTTGTCAAGCTATGGAAAGTACGGTCATGAGGGAAAAGCCAGTCAGAGGTGCCAGAAGCCAAGGCGTCTTTCTCTCTTTCGTTAAGATGGCTCCCTTTCCACTGCCAGGGAAATTATACCGACTTTTCAGCTACTGTATTTGCATAATTTCAGCAGCTTCAATGGGTGTTTCCCGAAAATGCCATTCAAAGCCAAGTGTAACTGAAGAAGGAGTAGCCCTCTACCACGTGTGGTCAGCATGAGGCCACTGGTCTTCCCTGACTGGGCCATGGGCAGAAACGACTACTCCAGATTGGCCGGGAAACTGGTTATCAGTGGGGCGAGATCCTGATGGTGATACGCCATAAAAGCTCTACTGGAGGCCGCATGCTGTCGCAAAGGAGCGAAAAAAAAGTTTCATGAAACTGTGTGTCAAAGTCTGTTCCTCTTCAGAGAAGACACCAGATCCTTGACTTAAGCCTATTTATCTTTACCCTGCCAACACTGTTACTTAGTGTTACTTGCCATCTTATTTCCCTCCGAAGAAATTAAAAAGTCACAGCTAATTCCCTTGGCCGATACAAACGAGCACATTCTCTGTCTTTCTGTGGCTTGTGATAGTTTGCTTTTAGATTGTGGCAGCAGGAGACGGGCTGCTGAGAATGATGGCTGAGGGCATGCCAGACAGACGGAACGCAAACACCGAGCACTGGCCTGGCACACGCTCCTCCAAAAGCGGCCTACAGTACATGAGGAATAAAGTACCCAGAGTCCACAGCTGCAAAGCACTGCTCTACCAAAACAAGCTGAAACAGGAAAGTCCACAGTAGCCATTTCTACATATATGCATTTATTTATATCTAGCAAACTCTCCCAGTGACGGCCCAAGTCCAGGGTAATGAGGACCGGAGCAGGAGCGACACAACATCTAATAAAGCCAGAATCTAATAAGACTGCTATTCAATGGGCCATGAAGTGCATTAAGGACATTCAGGGAATGTAAAGAGGGATCAGGCTAGCAGAGTTCCTGGAAAAATCCTGTACTGGATAAGCATCTGGAAGACGGATGGATGGGATCTTCACATATGCACTTTATTCCATGCAAAGGTCTGATTAAATTCCTGGGTTCCTTACATTCAAGTGCTACACTACATCCTCGTCCAACTTATATTTGCGTTTGGATTATGGTGAGATAAACTTCATCTCACTGAATAAGCGTTTCACTTCCTGTTCATCCAAACAAACGTCACTCACCTCACTTTGACCAAAGATAAAGTGATGAAGTGAAGCTGCTGGTTCTTCAGTACAATTTTATTTAGCTAAGCGTGAGTCCACCTCCTGTGCACACTTCAGTCACTATGTTATGCGTGATTTTTTTCCCTGTTTTTTACGGTGGCTGAGAAGGGCAAATCAAATTAATGAAAACAAATTAACATTTCATAAAACAATATTACAAAAATAAAAACAAATTTACAATATGCAAGACACTTTTACCAAATAAAACAAATTTACAATATGCAAAACACTTTTACCAGTCCCAAAACCAAATTACAATTGTGAAAACAAATTTACAATACGCGAAACACTTTCACCAATCACTGACAAAAATTTACAAGCGGAGAATCGCACGGAAAGGGTAGGTACGATACAGAGGAAGTTTGTGTCGTGTCAATCAAACAGTTTCGCCGGGTGAATTAAACGGAGCGTGAGACGTGATGTTTTGTCTGTTTTATGGAAATTATTTCAGCCAACTGGCTCGCTTTTGTGTTTCCTGAGGGAAATGTCACCGCGGTTAAGTTAGCCTCATATATTCGATATTCAATTTTTCTGGCTTTAATAACTTTTAACGGAGGTAAGGTGGAGCGTTTTTAATGACAGAATTGTGATGTCCAGTACACAGACAACGATGTCCACTGATTTTTGTTTGCGCTTCAAACCATTTCATGATTTGTGTAAAATTATGTTAATAACTAACATTATAGGTCCTTTCAGCTATAATGACATGGTGGTTTAGCATTTTGGGCTCATGGCGACTGTTGCACTCCCATTTGTTTCCCAGATTGCTTTACGTACGAATTTTTATTAATTTTTTAATGTTCGAATGTGTCCGTATAATGTGCAATGGGACAATACATGAATGGGTTAATAACTTTAAAACTAAACAAGACAGGCACATCTAGTGAAGTGTGCTTTGATCAGTGGACTACAGGGAACAATGCACACCATTTGGATTTTCAGAATAACCTTCTCTCTAACAGTTATTAATTAATTCATTGAATCCATATTATATGTCATGGGAGCAAAGTGGCTCACCCTCTGGTCTTGGTCGGGGGAAAAGGCTGCATGAGTGAGGTGACCAAGAGTGGTTTCGCAGTTTCCTATTGGCTGCACTGTGACCCAAACAGCGCACATGGAGACTGAAACAGATCACGGGTCACAGACAGTTTATTTACAGTACGAGACAGACCAGTTATCCCAGTGAGGACCGTGATACCGATCACTTGGGAAGGGAGGATAGATGGTGCCAAAAGAAAGAACAAAATAAAACTAGTTCTAATTCCCTATACGCCCCCCCTCAAAGGCTAAGCTAGTCCTCCATAACATACAGGGATCGGAACTCACCTTCTAACCTGGCCTGTTTAACAGAGAATATTCCTAGGGGTCACATGTAGGTGCACATGTAACCTACCTGCCAGAACCTTAAGGATTAATAAGGCATTAATGAAACATGATATCGGGTAATGACAGTGAGTGTTTTCTAGGTTAAAAATCCAGAGTACAAAAGAAAGGAAGAAGAGGATGCAAGGACGACAGCACGGGAAAGCCAATCGCCAAGGGCTGAGCCCCGCCCACATCATTAATGCCATCCCACTGATTGGTCCAACTTCCAGTGCACAACTGAACGGGAACCTTGGCAGTACCACCACACCAAACACCCCCCTTGGACATAACAGGCCATACAATTACAACTCATGGAAAACCAAACAATGGCCCCATTTAGGCTCTGTCCTTAATGCCACCCCTGCAAATGCTTTTGGTCCAACCGACTCATAGAGTAGAAAACAAAACAAAAAATACAGCGTCCCGTGGAGGGAGGCATGACTTTCCACATGTTGTTTAACGTCAGTAAATTCCCATGAGTAGTACAGACAAAGTTAATGAGCTGTTATGGAAACCATCATGTTCAAGGTAAGGCAGTGATTAACCAATCAGATCATGGGGGCCTTTTCTGCTTTTCCTTGATACTGCCAATAAGTGGGCTCGATTCTGACGGGCTCAGGACAGCCTGGAGCTTTGACAGGCATAGAACATGTGAAGGGACTCGGCCCAGTGTTGGAGGTTGTGGAGTATTATCTCGAAATTCTGGGCCCCCTAACAAAATGTCACCTTTTTATTTAACCTTTTATTTTTTCCAGGCAAGTTACTAAGAACAATTTATAATTTACATTGATAGCCTTGGCTCCTCCCACCAAATTTTACGTATAATTATAACACATTCAAGGACCCCTGTAAAGTGCTGGGCCCCCTGAATCTGCCAGGGTATCCGTGCCCCTACTGCGCCCCTGGGTAGGGCCCCTGTAAAGTGCTGGGCCCCCTGAATCTGCCAGGGCATCCGTGCCCCTACTGTGCCCCTGGGTAGGGCCCCTGTAAAGTGCTGGGCCCCCTGAATCTGCCAGGGCATCCGTGCCCCTACTGTGCCCCTGGGTAGGGCCCCTGTAAAGTGCTGGGCTCCCTGAATCTGCTGGGGTATCCATGCCCCTACTGCACCCCTGGCTGGACGCCCAGCTAACGAAGGACCTAAAACTCCATGTAATTCTGCCTGAATTGACAAGGCTGCCTGCTGGGGATGATATATGGCCCCAGCAATCAGCCAATCAGGCAGGCCCTTCCCACTTCCTGGGCATGGTTACCTCTGCCCAACCCCCCCCTTCCTCCGATTGGGGGTTCTGTGATTTATCCCATGTTCTGCTGACCTTTAATCACATCTTCATGATTAGTCCCTCCCAGAGCAGATTGCGATCTGCAAAGCACAAGCCATCCATCTGCATCTGCCGTTCCATGGCTGGGGTGCTAGCTTCCGAGATGATTCGCTTTGAGCCACTTCCTGGCTTCACTTGACGTCCTGTTCAGGGCACCTCCATTCAAGCAGCACCCTTTACAGAGCCCCTGCACCCCAGGGCTTCCCATAATCCTCTTCAGTCCTCTTTGATGGGGGAGAGGTGTAATGGATAATCAGTGTGTTTAACAGGTACATCATGACTCGCTGCTAATGGGCTGCCCAGAATCTGCAGCCTACTTTCGCAAGTGCCTTATGGGAAACGTCATCACTTATTCATGAAGTCTTCAGTCAGGCAGTCTGGTTATATCTGTGCTGCCTTCCAAACAAACATCGAGCTACTCAAACTTACACGGACACACAAAAGCCGACTCCACGCCATACACTGCAGTAATAGCGGCTGGCTTTTGCCCGTGATGAAATCACCCAGGTTAATGGCCACATTCTCTCCCTGCTCGCACATTCTAAGTGGGATAGAAGGAAGGCTGTCGAAGTGCAGAATTTCATGCTGGTGAAAACACTCATCATCCCCCACCATTCACGCACAAAACAAGCCCCTGGATCCTACCCCAACAAATGCTAATCAGAAGAAGAGTTTAAAAAAGGCTGGGTTTTTAGTATTCATAGGAACGGCAGACCGCCTGTACTGTGGCCTTTAGAAGACGACCCACCCCCACAAGAAACACTTTCCACTGCATTCTCACTGCAGCTAGGTCCATACAGCGCACACATGAGTACTGTAGCCTTAAAGGGGATAGACGAGTACATCAGGTACACAGTGCAGAAGTGAGTACTTTACCGACAGATTGGAGAGATGAGTACTTCTTCTACAAAGTGCGGAAGTGAGTACTCCATCCACACAGTCAAGATACGAGTACTTCATGTAAAGAGTGCCAAGTTAATTTCATAACCTGTGAGAAAACAAAAATACCTGAAAAGCTGATTCCTTCTTCTTTGAGTGGGCACAGCAAATGCAATGACTGAACAGTGGTAGAACAGACAGACCAAACCACAGAGAAATGTTCCAAAGGGGGTGACAATAATAACTAGGGCAATTTAAAAGAGTAGCTCCCCAGGGAGGTGACTGAAATGAGACGAGCTGCTGATGGATCAGGAGCATGGATCCGCAGCGAGTTCCACAGTTTGGATACCCAGTAGAGACTCAGACCAGTCTCAGGGGTCATGGGGTCATGGAGCGGCGGCTGGTGCCTGTAAGGGAACAAAGAGGGGATTCTCCCAGGACTGACTCCACTACAAGCAGTGGCGCTCATCAGCATCCATAAACGGGACGTGGACGGGGTCATCAGGGACCCGTCATGAGGGCACACTCCAAAGGAACTCACAGCTGCCCTGCTAGAGACCTCCCGGAACCGTCCCTGGAGATTCCCGAAACTTCTTCCAAAACAGACGCCTTGCTTTATCTTCAAAACACTCCCAGCCTTTTTTCATGAGCTTCAGACTTTTCATATGACCCATAGTGCCCCCCCCCCCTCACCATACACATACCAGAAAGCAGGGAACACATGTCCACTGTGTTCTGTTGGTGTCTGACTCATAGCTATACGTCTCAGTCCATCTCAGTCACAGTAGGCAGGGTGACCCCCTCTGATGGCTTTAGGAATGTGCTTCCTGTTCTGATGTCTGCTCTGGGACAACAGCCTCAGTGTTACAACCCCAAATGACGAAGACCGGACCTGCGGGGCTGACTCAGTCTCCATGACAACAGCCTCAGTGTTACAACCCCAAATGATGAAGACCGGACCTGCGGGGCTGACTCAGTCTCCATGACAACAGCCTGGTCTCTGAAATGTGACAGATGTGATGGAAACGCCAAGCAGAGAGGGAGAGACATATCTGTCATCTCTCAAGTAAACTGTGCAAGCGGGGGAATTTACACAAGAGTCTGTCCCTGAGCGAGAGGTTTAACCCTAAAGTTTCAGTGTGCTGAGGAGTGCTTGGAGGCACTGGGAAAAAGGCTTGGTGTGTAAAAGAGGCTTTGAAGTTAAAGAGGATTGGTGTGTTAAAGAGGATTGGTGTGTAAAAGAGGCTTTGAAGTTAAAGAGGATTGGTGTGTTAAAGAGGATTGGTGTGTAAAAGAGGCTTGGTGTGTTAAAGAGACATGGTGTGTAAAAGAGACATGGTGTGTTAAAGAGGATTGGTGTGTTAAAGAGGCTTGGTGTGTTAAAGAGGCTTGGTGTGTAAAAGAGGCTTGGTGTGTTAAAGAGGCTTGGTGTGTTAAAGAGACATGGTGTGTAAAAGAGACATGGTGTGTTAAAGAGGATTGGTGTGTAAAAGAGGCTTGGTGTGTTAAAGAGGATTGGTGTGTTAAAGAGACATGGTGTGTAAAAGAGGCTTGGTGTGTTAAAGAGACATGGTGTGTTAAAGAGGCTTGGTGTGTAAAAGAGACTTGGTGTGTTAAAGAGGCTTGGTGTGTAAAAGAGGCTTGGTGTGTTAAAGAGGCTTGGTGTGTTAAAGAGACATGATGTGTTAAAGAGGATTGGTGTGTAAAAGAGGCTTGGTGTGTTAAAGAGGATTGGTGTGTTAAAGAGACATGGTGTGTTAAAGAGGCTTGGTGTGTAAAAGAGGCTTGGTGTGTTAAAGAGGCTTGGTGTGTTAAAGAGACATGGTGTGTTAAAGAGACATGGTGTGTTAAAGAGGCTTGGTGTGTTAAAGAGACATGGTGTGTTAAAGAGGATTGGTGTGTAAAAGAGGCTTGGTGTGTTAAAGAGGCATGGTGTGTTAAAGAGGCTTGGTGTGTAAAAGAGACATGGTGTGTTAAAGAGACATGGTGTGTTAAAGAGGCTTGGTGTGTAAAAGAGGCTTGGTGTGTTAAAGAGGCTTGGTGTGTTAAAGAGACATGGTGTGTAAAAGAGACATGGTGTGTTAAAGAGGCTTGGTGTGTAAAAGAGGCTTGGTGTGTTAAAGAGACATGGTGTGTTAAAGAGGCTTGGTGTGTAAAAGAGGCTTGGTGTGTTAAAGAGGGTTGGTGTGTAAAAGAGGCTTGGTGTGTTAAAGAGGGTTGGTGTGTAAAAGAGGCTTGGTGTGTTAAATAGGCTTGGTGTGTAAAAGAGGCTTGGTGTGTAAAAGAGGCTTGGTGTGTTAAAGAGACATGGTGTGTTAAAGAGGGTTGGTGTGTAAAAGAGGATTGGTGTGTAAAAGAGGCTTGGTGTGTTAAAGAGGCTTGGTGTGTTAAAGAGGCTTGGTGTGTTAAAGAGGATTGGTGTGTAAAAGAGGATTGGTGTGTAAAAGAGGCTTGGTGTGTTAAAGAGGCATGGTGTGTTAAAGAGGATTGGTGTGTTAAAGAGGCTTGGTGTGTTAAAGAGGATTGGTGTGTAAAAGAGGCTTGGTGTGTTAAAGAGACATGGTGTGTTAAAGAGGCTTGGTGTGTTAAAGAGACATGGTGTGTTAAAGAGGCTTGGTGTGTAAAAGAGACTTGGTGTGTTAAAGAGGCTTGGTGTGTAAAAGAGGCTTGGTGTGTTAAAGAGGCTTGGTGTGTTAAAGAGTGATGTTTTTAGCTTGACCTCTTTAGGTCAAAAAAGAAAACCTCTTTCATTTTAAAAACTCATTAGATACAAATTAGGAGATTATATAGCATTATATAGTATGTATATTAAACCATGTAAATAGTGGGAGTGAGTGTGTTTTACAATGGACTGGAATCCTGTCCAGTTTGTCCCTATGATTCCAGGGATAGACTCCAGGCCCACTACCCTGTGCTGGATAAGCAGTGTGGATACCAGGGGGCGGCCCAGCAACAAAAGCAGCCTGGGAATTAGCCCCAATTTGATCGGGGGGGGGGGGGGGGGGGGTTATTAGGCCAGTCTTCTCAATGGCTAGTCTGTGCCTGGTATGGATGCAAATGCAAAATGCATTTCTGTAGTTAATGCACCAAGAAACCCCCCCCCCCCCCCCCCCAAATGCATTTCTATAGTTAATGCACCGAGAAGCCCCCACCCCCCAAATGCATTTCTATAGTTATTGCACCGAGGATGACCCTGCCGAAATGCATTTCTGTAGTTAATGCACCGAGAAGCCCCCACCCCCCAAATGCATCTCTGTAGTTAATGCACTGAGGATGACCCTGCCAAAATGCATTTCTGTAGTTAATGCACCGAGAAGCCCCCACCCCCCAAATGCATTTCTATAGTTATTGCACCGAGGATGACCCTGCCGAAATGCATCTCTGTAGTTAATGCACCAAGAAACCCCCCCCCCCCAAATGCATTTCTATAGTTAATGCACCGAGGATGACCCTGCCGAAATGCATCTCTGTAGTTAATGCACCGAGAAGCCCCCACCCCCCAAATGCATTTCTATAGTTATTGCACCGAGGATGACCCTGCCGAAATGCATCTCTGTAGTTAATGCACCAAGAAACCCCCCCCCCCCCAAATGCATTTCTATAGTTAATGCACCGAGGATGACCCTGCCGAAATGCATCTCTGTAGTTAATGCACCAAGAAACCCCCCCCCCCCCAAATGCATTTCTATAGTTAATGCACTGAGGATGACCCTGCCGAAATGCATCTCTGTAGTTAATGCACCAAGAAGCCCCCCCCCCCAAATGCATTTCTATAGTTAATGCACCGAGGATGACCCTGCCGAAATGCATTTCTGTAGTTAGGGCACTGAGGAGCCCCCCCCCCCCCCCAAAATGCATCTCTGTAGTTAATGCACTGAGGATGACCCTGCTGAAATGCATTTCTGTATTTAAGGCACTGAGGAGCCCCTCCAAAAAATGCATCTCTGTCGTTAATGCACTGAGGATGACCCTGCCAAAATGCATTTCTGTAGTTAATGCACCAAGAAACCCCCCCCCCAAATGTATTTCTATAGTTAATGCACTGAGGATGACCCTGCCAAAATGCATTTCTGTAATTAATGCACCGAGAAGCGCCCCCCCCCAAATGCATTTCTATAGTTAATGCACCGAGGATGACCCTGCCAAAATGCATGTCTGTAGTTAATGCACCAAGAAACCCCCCCCCCCCCCAATGCAATTCTATAGTTAATGCACCGAGGATGACCCTGCCGAAATGCATCTCTGTAGTTAATGCACCAAGAAACCCCCCCCCCCCCAAATGCATTTCTATAGTTAATGCACTGAGGATGACCCTGCCGAAATGCATCTCTGTAGTTAATGCACCAAGAAGCCCCCCCCCCAAATGCATTTCTATAGTTAATGCACCGAGGATGACCCTGCCGAAATGCATTTCTGTAGTTAGGGCACTGAGGAGCCCCCCCCCTCCCCCCCCAAAATGCATCTCTGTAGTTAATGCACTGAGGATGACCCTGCTGAAATGCATTTCTGTATTTAAGGCACTGAGGAGCCCCTCCAAAAAATGCATCTCTGTCGTTAATGCACTGAGGATGACCCTGCCGAAATGCATTTCTGTAGTTAACGCACCAAAGATTACCTTGCCAAAATGCATTTCTGTAGTTAATGCACCGAGGATGACCCTGCCGAAATGCATTTCTGTATTTAAGGCACTGAGGAGCCCCCCCCCTCCAAAATGCATCTCTGTAGTTAATGAACAGAGGATGACCCTGCCGAAATGCATTTCTGTAATTAATGCACCGAGGATGACCCTGCCGAAATGCATTTCTGTATTTAAGGCACTGAGGAGGCCCCCCCAAAAAATGCATCTCTGTCGTTAATGCACCAAGGATGACCCTGCCGAAATGCATTTCTGTAGTTAATGCACTGAGGAGGCCCCCCCAAAATGCATCTCTGTAGTTAATGCACCGAGGATGACCCTGCCAAAATGCATTTCTGTATTTAAGGCACCGAGGATGACCCCCCCAAAATGCATCTCTGTAGTTAATGCACCAAGGATGACCCTGCCGAAATGCATTTCTGTAGTTAATGCACCGAGGATGACCCTGCCGAAATGCATTTCTGTAGTTAAGACACTGAGGAGGGCCCCCCCAAAATGCATCTCTGTAGTTAATGCACCAAGGATGACCCTGCTGAAATGCATTTCTGTAGTTAATGCACCGAGGATGACCCTGCCGAAATGCATTTCTGTAGTTAAGGCACTGAGTATGACTACAATGGAGCCATTTTTTCCCCTAAGTTACCACATCCGGCACTTGCACCGTCAGGCACCTCCTCGCCTGTCACAGCGATGTTATGCCAGCCGCAGACCAAACTGCGCAGCTCTGCTGAGTAAACAAGTGACATCAGCCCTCTGTCTGGAGCTCCCCAGGGACCTGTCCTTCCCACAGGCTTCGCATTAACAGCCATTCTCCCCCGGGACTTTGTGAACTGCTGACTGTCTCTGCCGGCCTATTCAGACCTTTTGTTTATGAGACTACAGATCAGCAAAATGTCACCTACCTGCCCGGCAAAGACTGGCAGGACACACCCCTCTGGGTTATTTTAAAGACTGGGGAGGAATGTTTGGGTTGGGTGGTGTTGGGGGGGAGCGATCAGGAGATGACGTTTGAGCCAGGCTAGCTCCTAATGAGCAGAGAAGGCTGAAGGCCTTAACGAAGAGAGGGTTTCCCGGTGATGCCGACTTACGGCACTGACCCACGCTGATACTGTTTCTGTTTTAAACTCCCCCATGCAAGCTGTTTCACCATCTGTTACGAGAGCACACATCGCTTTGGTGAAAGGCCCGTGCACTTTACCCTGTCATGGCCTCGATGCACCACTGACATCCCATAATCGCCCGAACGTGCTGCCTTAACTGGGAGAAGCTCATGGGAGATGTGGAGCCTGTGACGGGCTTTTGGAGCTGGAAGCAGGAAGTTGATCTGTGTTACTTGTGCTGGGGCCTTTGGGACAACAGGAAGTAATTACTGCCCCCTGCTGGTGTGTGGAGGTCTCTGCAGCTCACTGTCCTAGCTGAGCTGCAGGCCGCTTCGGTGCCCCTTTGTAACACCACAGTTCCTGGTATCTTCATATAAACTGGGTTATTTCTAGCTATTTTGGGTTTTGGAAAAAAAGCTGATTTTTTCATCCTGTCTATAACACAAGCTGCGCAAAATACTTTTAGATTTACTGGGACACATATTGTGTAGTTCTAAAATCGTAATCCATCCACCCATGCTCCACACTGTTCATCCAGTACATAGCTAAGGTGTAACTTAAAAAAAATAATGAAGTGATTAGCATTTTGCTGCTCACTGCGACAGGATCCTTCTTTACAATGAGAAGAAAGAGACCCAGAGCAGAGCAGCTCTCTGAATGCTGGTGGAAAACCCCTCCCCCTTCACCCTAAAGAGGGGTAGTGCCTGTGTGGATTGCTGACACCCCCCCCCCCCCCCCCCCAATTCCGCATCCTTTGTCTCGGAGACAGAGTCTGCTGGCAGGGTCAGGCACATCCCAAGGCTGGGGAGAGAGGCGGCCGCCAAACGTGGGAGAATGCACGCTGCATTGTGTTCCCGCTGAAGCCCACTTAAGTACCCCCCTGTAGCACCGCCAAGGGGCTGGGTGCATCAACTGCATGATAAAACAGGAAAGAGCGACAATCCAGTCATTTGAGCATTCAAACACGGGCCGTAAACATCAGCTAACACGGACTGTCCTCGTTTGTCGCTTGAGTGCCGCGAAGAGGCCCGGCTGATCGATAGTGACAAGCGTTCTAACTGGATGAAAAAGCCGCCACTCAAAGGCAGGAAGGCTCTGAATGGCCGAGGGCCGCTTACAGGGGGGCGTGCAGGACCAAGGGGCTCTCAGAGTCCTATTCAGATACACCGTGTGAATGCAAATTATTTCTCCTTCATCGCCTTTTAAAAGCGCCGGCAAACCCATTTCAGACAGGGACCCCCAGACTGGGCTATTCTGAGTGAGGAATCTAGTTAACTGTGTCGACATACACCCAAGTCGCGTCTAAAAACAGATCTGAAACCCGTTTTGATATGAAAAGTGAGTAAATGAACGTTTACGAACATGCTGCCATCTGTCGCCGTACTGTGGGTCTGGGGTCTGTCCCGGGAAGAGCGGGGCAGGGGACGGAGTGTATATCTTAGGTCACATAGTCACGCTAGTGGATTTAGGCTAACACGCTCACCGCTAATTGTCTTCCGATTCCCAGAGACGGGAACGGGAAGCATGAAAGGAGAAGCGCGGAGATGCTGGGGAACGCTGCCTTTCAGAGACGATTGGGCAGCGTGCCGCCCAGGGGCCGGGTGAGAATTCAGGTTTTCATATGCAAAGTTCTGCAAACAACTCAAAGAAAGCCGACAAGAGTCAAAGTCAGACAAAAGTCAAACATCCACATTGTAAATCCGCGCCATCGTGCTCATCATTTTGTTCTCATGAGAAATTAGTCTTTAACTTAGCTTCCGAAGTTGAATGAAGTTTAGGGAAAGAGTACAAGAAACAGGGAAAAAAGACATTCTGCTCTTTATCTGTTAATGAGTGTGGCATGCAGGCCCAGACAGGCCAAAGAGCAATCCAACTGATAAAATACTCACTGGTAAGATAAACTGTTTCTACATTTCACCTGTAAATTTACCACAGAAAGACTTTCAGCCTCAGTACAATTTAGTCTTATTCCTTATAATCATGCTATTCATTATTACTGTCTTTCTGGACATAATAATCAGAATTATCATCATTTCACAAGTAACAGGACAAATACCACGTGGTGAAAAAACCCCTTAAAACACATGCTGTCATGTGACACTGTCATGTGACACTGTCATGTGACACTGTCATGTGACACTGTCATGTGACACTGTCATGTGACACTGTCATGTGACACTGTCATGTGACTGACCCATCCCTGCCCACGGCCTCCCGTCTTGCAGGGGATGGTATCCAGGATGCTGCATGCTGGATGCTGGTTTACTGGCCAGTATGTCCTGGCATCCAGGATCAGTGTACATCCCAGATTACAACAGAACAAGCACCAGAACGCAAAATAATAATCATTAAAACAGCAATCTCATACACAGCAGCAAAATAAGACAGTGAATTTAATCTCCCGTCAGTTGTGTTGAGGTTTGTGGTCACCACCACAAACATCACATGGATGTGGTGTGGCTACCCACAATGCCCCTGAAGCATGTCCCCCGCAGGACCAGCAGCTGCGTTTACCGGCCGTCCCCACAGGTGCTCTCAGATCTGGCCTTCATCCATCACAACGCATCTCAGAAACAAGGTCAGCGCTGCGCTTCAGAAGCTCGTCTCTCACTTATAAATGACAACCAGCTGCTCAGAGGCAGACCAGGCAACACACCAGCGGCCAAGGCCCGGCCCAAAGCACAGCGGGCGTCATTTGGATGACGAAGAACTTCAGTGAGAGTCAAAATCACCGACAGTGCTACGATAAAATCTACGATTTTAGGCAGCATTCCAGATCCAATTGCGTTTCTGAACTGACTTGGATATGTTGACTTTAAATCATGGCCTTGACTGTGACTTAAATAACTACAGCTTCTTGGGCGTGACCCCGCAACTAATAAATCACACTTAGCCCTGGTCTCGGCCTGCCCCTTTGTCGGGGGATTTATTAGAGTATAGGCTTTGCTCTCCCATTCGCGCTGGCATCTCAGAGCTCAGCACGCCTTGTGAGGTCCCTCACAGGAGAAGGCTGACATTCTCTGCTAAGCGTCACGCTTGTGCAGCTCTCGGTTTCCGCCGTATTAGAGAGGCCATTGTCAGCTAGCTTGCCTTCCCGGTGAGGCAGACCTGCTAGATCGGGGACAGAAGGTGACCTGCCTTCCAGACCCCAGCACATGACATGTGGCCCTGGATGGCAGCTCACTGCTAAGCCCTCTTTGTTTCACACTCCATCTTGCCATCTAGAAGGATGGGGTCTGTCTGACCCCAAGCACGAAATAACGACGGTATTGCGAAAAGGAGTAATTACACCATAGTATGGGGAAAAGTACATATAGGAAAGTTTAGAATCTGCCTTGTCTTAACTATAACTATTATAACTATATAACTACTATAAAATAACAATAATTAACTATAAAATGGTGAGAAATTGATAAAGAAAATATTTCAGAAGGCAGAAACCAAATATAATTTCCAGAGAATTAGAAAGAGGGGCTGCAAATCAGTAATAAAATGTTGTCTTATAGTTATGACATTAAGATAATAACGAAATCAGACTGCCCTTGGAAACAGTGGGTGTGCTCAGGAGAGATTTACAGCCGTGGTAAAACACCTAAGCTTACAACTCCGGAAATATTCTCATTGGTAAATCATTTAGACAAGAAACTCTGTGTATTTAATGGAATGCAGTGATTTTCCCAAATCTTTCCTAACAAAAAAAAACAGCCATCAAAGGTGGTCATTGGGGGGCCCTGTGAGAAAAGGCCGGGGTCTCCTTGTCCCCCCCGTCAGCGAGATGTGCAAGCCCCCAGCCAGTGACACTCTATTGATGATTAATACGAACGACAAGGAAAATATTAAAATGAGAGGAATTGTGATTCCGTTAAACTTCCCTGCTCATTGCGCAACACACACACACACTCATCATCCAGCTGGCAGAACATACAAAGATAGGCAATGACTGAAGGCAGTAATGCACAACAGCAAGAAGGACAGCGATGCACACGCACAACAGCAACAAGGACAGCCATGCACACGCACAACAGCACAAAAGGACAGCGATGTACATGTGCAACAGCACAGAAGGACAGCGATGCACACGTGCAACAGCACAGAAGGACAGCGATGCACACGTGCAACAGCACAGAAGGACAGCGATGCACACGTGCAACAGCACAGAAGGACAGCGATGCACACACATACAGCACACAAGGACAGCGATGCACACGCGCAACAGCACACAAGGACAGCGATGCACACGCGCAACAGCACAGAAGGACAGCGATGCACACGCGCAACAGCACAGAAGGACAGCGATGCACACGCGCAACAGCACAGAAGGACAGCGATGCACACGTGCAACAGCACAGAAGGACAGCGATGCACACGTGCAACAGCACAGAAGGACAGCGATGCACACGTGCAACAGCACACAAAGACAGCGATGCACACGCGCAACAGCACACAAGGACAGCGATGCACACGTGCAACAGCACACAAGGACAGCGATGGACGTACACAATAGCAGGAGTGGAGAGGTTAAAAAGGCATTAAACCCCAGACACCTCTTCCGGGCTGACAGTGAGGGTTCCCGTGTGTCAGACACCCCTCATCTGCTAACGTTGCAACGAGTGACGCCTCCACCACCGGGTGCCAATCAGTCCTGACCTCCCATGGTCATGTGTTTGCCCAAATGCTGCAGAACACCCTCCCCAAGGTGCCAAACTAGTGTATGCCCTCAGTAGGGGTGCGGAGCTAATGGGCTTGCCATGCATCTGTCCCGTCACACCGAGGTACCAAAAAGCAAGAGCATTACTCTGAATAAATCCACCGATTCCCCTTCTTTCAGCTCAGAACATGAGCTCATTTCCTTTGTCTCCATGTAAAAATCTGGTCCCCAGAGCAGAAGCCATCCTACAGCCTGTATTTCTGAGGGGAACTGCAGCCAAAATCCTCCGCGGCCCTCTTCAGTCAAACAGACCAAAGTCAGTGCAGAGCAGGTAGAGTATGTCCCAGCTGAACCCCAAAGCTCCCCCTGAAGCTGTCATAAGAGGGACAGAAAGATCTCGACAAGCCCTCTGGGGCATTTCCAGAGACCTGCTGACGATTTATCTTTCAAGAATGCAACATAACAAAAAAAATAAGTACTAAATGTGATTTTCCGTGCTGCACTGCGAATTCCCAACTGAGAGGGTTCCCAGGAAGCCATGTCCTACCTCTGGATGTCCAGGCCAGTCTTCTGCAGCACTTGGCTTCTCTATCAGTCCTCTTGCAGGAACTTCAATACCTATGAAACAGGTACATAACATGCTTTGAATCAAGCATGAAGGTTCACTATTCTCAGGTAGAATTGGACTAATGTAATTTCATTAAATGTTATTTGGTCCATTTTTCAAGCAGCCAGCCACTACTGCCTTCAGAATAACCTTTATGAAGTTCACATAAAAAATTGGTACTTTGTTTGTATGATCTATCTCAAGACAGTGCTATCCCTCTCAAGAAATCCCCCATGACATCACACAGTCCTAAAGTGCTTTTTAGCCTGACCACATTGAACTTGCTGACTGGCTTCTGGTAATAAAGCAGTCCTGGGAAGACCAGCTGTGACACTCACTTACTCACTCACTTACTCACTCACTTAAGGCCTGGAGGAAGCCTCCTGAGACACCAGACGTCCCGCCACTCAGTGACACGCCCACGGCCTCTGAGGCACCATTTGTGACGTCTGTGGTCAGAGGTCCTGGGTGTTTCTGCATGTCTTCACATGTGGGGGTAGCAGCAATTATGGCAAAGACCAGTGTCACAGGGTTCCACTATGATCTCCTGTGGGGGTTAGATGTCACGCCCTCCCTGCTGAAGTTGGTTCTTCTCTGACAGAGGCTTTGTTGTCTGCCTAACTATAGTTAGTTGCCGGCCTCAAATGGTGATGACTACGGCAACGTCCAGCACAATAATGCTGATTGATGCGATGATGGTGTTTTTCAAATTCGAATTTAATGCAATTTAAAGAAATATAGAATCAACCATAAGATATGAAGAACCTCAACATGTTTCTGTAATTTTAATTCACCCAGTATGGCACATATAAGTATGGCGCAGATTATGCAAGTAACCCCCTATTGTACTGTTATGGTCTGCAGCTGTCCAAAGGAATCCTGCTCAATGTGGGAGGGAATGACAATCAATGGAAAGGTGCTATAAAACCTGACAAAACAACGTTGAAGAAAAAACAGGACAATGTGCGACTTAAATTAAACCTGTGTCTATGATCAAAAGGTTGCAGGTTCAAATCCTGTCCTTGGTACCATAGTCACATGTCCATTGGACTCCAGGCCCTGTGTGTTCTGACACATTATTTCCATGATCATCATCAAAATTATCACAGCAGACAGGACAGCTCTGGTTCAGATCCTACATCTGCGTGTCCTGGCCATGCAACATTCTGTCTGCAGTTCATGGTTTTACCCTCCTTGGTCCACTCTCATTAGGTACTCGGCATGGCTGACCATCAGTCATCTGGCTCTTGCCAAAGTCTTGCTTATATCTTTATCCTTGGCCATTTCTTCTGCATTGAGCATGTTGACTATGAGTACAGAATGTCAGCTTCCCGTCTAATATATCCCAAAGCTTGACAGCACAGTTTCTACTAGACAGTCAACATTATTTCCTTCACATGGGGCATCACGTGGTCTGGCTTCTCAGTGCACGAGGGTGTAGGTCTCAAAGGAGAGAAGATGGCGTATGCGATAAGAAGCACTCCAGTGTAGCTGTGCAAATGGTGAATAAAGCTTTGTCTGGGTTGTGTCGCTCTTCAGTGTGAAGCCTCTGGGTCTGACTGCGGTGCTCCGAGCACCGTGACCAGGCTAAGCTCTGCGGCCGATGACCAGCTCTGCGTGGCTTCAGGCCAGCCAGATGACAAACCATAAGACACCCATTTCAGTCACACAGCTCCCAGCCGCACCACGATTTGCAGGAAGCCCTTGTCAGCACACAAAGAAAAGAAGCGCCCACCATATGAACATCAGCAGGCTGCAGGAAGTCTGAGATTATTTTTTTCTTTTAATCTATCTTTTAATTTATCAAAATTCTGCTTAACTATAGTACACCCAAGGCAGTAACAAGGTCACTGTACCTCTAACCTGGAAGATTAAACAGAACTAACCTACATTCTCAGTCTACAGTTGACTGCTGGAAATGGCAAAGCTGTTCTCTGTGTTTGAAAACATTGAAGATCAATAGCAATTTAACTATGTTAAAAGGAAAGTACCCACAGCCGTATTTCACGTCCTGCTCCCAATCAACGGTTTAAATATAGAAAACTATCCCATTTCCCACCCAGAAAGATTATACAAGATTTACTTTGGCTGATCGCATAAACCCCGTGACCCCGATAAGCTTTACAGAAATAAATCACAGATTAAAAATCTCAATGAAAACATTTTGCATAAGTCAGTGGGTTAAGATTATTGAAAACTGCAAGTAATTACCCTGATTAAAATTACACAGCTCTGTGTGTGTTGGGGTATGTTTAAATGCATTACTAAAAGTACTGAAAATACAGTGGTACCTTGGAATACAAACTTAACTCGTTGCAGAAGTCTGGTCGATCTGCAATTTGCGATCTGCTCATGGTCCAACTTGAATTTCCCCATAACAAAATATTTAAATGAATTTAAACCATTCCAGACCCTCAAATTACTGCTTATTTAAAGGTATCTATACCCACCTAGCTAATGATAAAAGCTCCACAGCGAGAGCAGAAACACGTGCACCACCTTCAAGTCTCGCTATAATTTCCTTTTTAAGTTCTACAGTTACTCTCACTACTTTCCTCTTTGGTTTGCTGCTATTACTGCTCACTTTCTTAGGGGCCATAATTACAGTATCACTAAATGTACTGTAGGTGAAGCAGCACAGCTTCTGCACGTTGAACTTGGTCGTGAGGCACCACGACATTGAGAGCAATTCATGGGCATCAGCATCCCAGTAGGTCTGTTTGCAATTATTGTTCTCTATCTGTACAAGTGTTAGCAGGAACAGTCAGGTTCTAAGATTTCAGTCAAGTTACAAGTCGGAAAAAAAAATTGAGACCCGTTTGATGTCCAAGTTGGTCAAGTTAAGAGGCGTTTAAGTTCCAAGGTTCTACTGTAATTTCTTTGGAAAAGAATTTACTTGCAATTTGTAGGACTGTATGTCACTAGGGACTGTCTGATGAAAAATAAGCTTAAACCTGGAATAAAACACAGGTGAAGCAGAGTTTGCTGGTCAGAAGCCACATTGTTTATGCTGTTGTGTAAAATAATTCATTTCCATACATATGTACAGCACAAAAATGCATGTCAGTCTTAAATGTCACACCATCCATCTCCCCGTCAGGAAGAGCACAGCCGCGTGGACACACACTGTGAGTTTATGCTTGGCAGATATGTAAACAGCAAGTTTTTCATACCATACATAAAGTTATAGTTTCATTCAGCCACTATAGCACCCCCTGCAGGGAGGGCGGAGTCAATGCTGTTTGCAAGGTACCGGGGGGATTTAAAAGGACACAAAGACTTCTGTGAGGTCCCGAATTACTGAAGCACAGCATGGTGCTTCACCATGACAAATGGGACCATCGAGACTGGCGATGATGGTGACGACTGGGAGAGGGGCGCGAAAGATATAAAGAATCATTTCTGTTTGGGATAGGGGGCCAGTTTACCATCCACATTCCATCATGCTGATATTTTTCATTAGCATTGTAAGAAAGCCTCATTATAAAATAAACATCACAATCACAGACTAATCATTGAACCTGATGGAAACACCATGACATGTGCAATATGGGTTAATCCATCTCAAATTTAAGAAAAACTTGTAGTTTTCGCATCTTGTATATGTGAAGCTGTTTCTGAAATATCAGCCCCCCACCTTTAAAAAAGTCACATTTATTTTAAGAAAATGAAGCACCCAGCATTTTATGTTAAACTTCAGCTACATTGCTGAGAGTCCAAACGCTTATAGTCATATTGCACATCACCTTATGCGTCACCACTTGCCACTTTTTTGTATTTTGTATATGTTGGATATTTTGTTAATTTTTTATTCTTATTGTCTGCACTTTATATTTATATTATCTTATCTGCACTTTTTTTTTTTTTTTTTTACTCTTTCTCTTTTTGTCTTTGGATCGGTCAGGGTTCATTTCACTGCATGTTGTACTTGTTATAACTATGTATGTGACAAATAAAGAATCTTGAATCTTGAATCTTGATATAACCAGATGTTTACTCTATAAAATTTGAAGGATCTAGTGGAAGCATTTAATCAATCTAGATATTGCAGTTTTTAAATGGCCTCTCAACACATGACGCTAGAAAGGCCTAAACACACCTCAGCCCCATCCCTTGAAAAAACCTTTTGCAAAAACTAATGACAGTAGAGACCTAAAATTTTGTACTTTTCCCATTAGGAAATAAATCTTCCCCCTGAAATTTTTTTAGGCAAATCTGAGTTGGTCAGGTGGGAGGCGTTTGATGGACTGACATGGGCTGACATGGACTGACATGGGCTGACATGGGCTGACCCATATGGATCCTCCTTGTAATAGTGTGACTAGTGTGAATAGCAGTGCAACAACCAAGAACATTACCGGATGAAAAATTCATACCGTTTATGTAATAAAAAAAGCAGCAGCGACAACATGAACTGAGAGGTTAACAGGAGAAGACAGTCACTGTCTGAATCATGTCTGGCAGTAATTCTGCTAAACCAGGACCGGTTGTTCAGATATAAATATATGCAAAGATCTATTAGAGAGAGGAAGCTTGCAGCTCTACAGCAGTGTGTCTGTCTGGATGCAGCAGGGGGGGAAATGCAAATGGAAGGTGTTTGTTTTTACCTTTATAGCCTTGATCACACCCACTCTGCAGTTAGGGCTGAAATGCGAATGGTAGGTATACGTTTTTACCTTCATAGCCTCGGTCACGCCCACTAGCAGTTAGGGCTGAAATGCGAATGGTAGGTATACGTTTTTACCTTCATAGCCTCGATCACGCCCACCTTGCAGTTAGGGCTGAAATGCGAATGGTAGGTATACGTTTTTACCTTCATAGCCTCGATCACGCCCACCTTGCAGTTAGGGCTGAAATGCGAATGGTAGGTATACGTTTTTACCTTCATAGCCTCGATCACGCCCACTAGCAGTTAGGGCTGAAATGCGAATGGTAGGTATACGTTTTTACCTTCATAGCCTCGATCACGCCCACCTTGCAGTTAGGGCTGAAATGCGAATGGTAGGTATACGTTTTTACCTTCATAGCCTCGATCACGCCCACTCTGCAGTTAGGGCTGAAATGCGAATGGTAGGTATACGTTTTTACCTTCATAGCCTCGATCACGCCCACCTTGCAGTTAGGGCTGAAATGCAAATGGTAGATATACGTTTTTACCTTCATAGCCTCCATCACGCCCACCTTGCAGTTAGGGCTGAAATGCGAATGGTAGGTATACGTTTTTACCTTCATAGCCTCGATCACGCCCACCTTGCAGTTAGGGCTGAAATGCGAATGGTAGGTATCCGTTTTTACCTTCATAGCCTCGGTCACGCCCACTCTGCAGTTAGGGCTGAAATGCGAATGGTAGGTATACGTTTTTACCTTCATAGCCTCGATCACACCCACTCTGCAGTTAGGGCTGAAATGCGAATGGTAGGTATCCGTTTTTACCTTCATAGCCTCGATCACACCCACTAGCAGTTAGGGCTGAAATGCGAATGGTAGGTATACGTTTTTACCTTCATAGCCTCGATCACGCCCACCTTGCAGTTAGGGCTGAAATGCAAATGGTAGGTATACATTTTTACCTTCATAGCCTCGGTCACACCCACTCTGCAGTTAGGGCTGAAATGCGAATGGTAGGTATACGTTTTTACCTTCATAGCCTCGGTCACACCCACTCTGCAGTTAGGGCTGAAATGCGAATGGTAGGTATCCGTTTTTACCTTCATAGCCTCGGTCACACCCACTAGCAGTTAGGGCTGAAATGCGAATGGTAGGTATACGTTTTTACCTTCATAGCCTCGATCACGCCCACCTTGCAGTTAGGGCTGAAATGCAAATGGTAGATATACGTTTTTACCTTCATTGCCTCGATCACAGCCACCCTGCAGTTAGGGCTGAAATGCGAATGGTAGGTATACGTTTTTACCTTCATAGCCTCGATCACGCCCACCTTGCAGTTAGGGCTGAAATGCGAATGGTAGGTATCCGTTTTTACCTTCATAGCCTCGATCACACCCACCTTGCAGTTAGGGCTGAAATGCGAATGGTAGGTATACATTTTTACCTTCATAGCCTCGGTCACACCCACTCTGCAGTTAGGGCTGAAATGCGAATGGTAGGTATACGTTTTTACCTTCATAGCCTCGGTCACACCCACTCTGCAGTTAGGGCTGAAATGCGAATGGTAGGTATACGTTTTTACCTTCATAGCTTCGATCACACCCACTCTGCAGTTAGGGTTGAAATGCGAATGGTAGGTATACGTTTTTACCTTCATAGCCTCGATCACACCCACCTTGCAGTTAGGGCTGAAATGCGAATGGTAGGTATACGTTTTTACCTTCATAGCCTCGATCACGCCCACCCTGCAGTTAGGGCTGAAATGCGAATGGTAGGTATACGTTTTTACCTTCATAGCCTCGATCACGCCCACCCTGCAGTTAGGGCTGAAATGCGAATGGTAGGTATACGTTTTTACCTTCATAGCCTCGATCACGCCCACCCTGCAGTTAGGGCTGAAATGCGAATGGTAGGTATACGTTTTTACCTTCATAGCCTCGATCACGCCCACCCTGCAGTTAGGGCTGAAATGCGAATGGTAGGTATTCGTTTTTACCTTCATAGCCTCGATCACGCCCACCTTGCAGTTAGGGCTGAAATGCGAATGGTAGGTATACGTTTTTACCTTCATAGCCTCGATCACGCCCACCTTGCAGTTAGGGCTGAAATGCGAATGGTAGGTATACGTTTTTACCTTCATAGCCTCGGTCACACCCACTCTGCAGTTAGGGCTGAAATGCGAATGGTAGGTATACGTTTTTACCTTCATAGCCTCGATCACACCCACTCTGCAGTTAGGGCTGAAATGCGAATGGTAGGTATCCGTTTTTACCTTCATAGCCTCGATCACACCCACCCTGCAGTTAGGGCTGAAATGCGAATGGTACAGTAGGTATACATTTTTACCTTCATAGCCTCAGTCATACTTACCCTGCAGTTAGGGCTGAAATGCGAATGGTAGGTATACGTATACAAAAAACAAGGGGTCTTATACTGCATTTGGCATGTGGCGTGTTGGAGCGGCAGAGAGTTGGGGGAGGTGACAGAGATTGATGAGATAACAAAATGTTGCTGGACATGAGTGAGACGGCTTTACTAGCCAGAGTCTCAGGGGGAGGACAGCTCACATGGACAATGATCCCAGTGTCCTGGGCTTATTTTAAGGTCAGGCTTTCAGTGGGGTCTTCTGTTTCACAGGTATGCAATCAACAGCATATCCATAAGGCATACGGGCACCTGGCCACACCCAGAATTCCGCTTTACAGTACACCCGCAGTTCTGCTTTACGGTGCACCCACAATACTGCTTTACGCTATACACACAATACCACTTTACGGTACACCCACAATACCGCTTTATGGCACACCCACAATTCTGCTTTACAGTACACCCGCAGTTCCGCTTTATGGTACACCCACAATACCGCTTTACGGTGCACCCACAATACTGCTTTATGGCACACCCACAATTCTGCTTTACGCTACACCCACAGTTCCACTTTACAGTACATCCTCAACACTGCTTTACGGTACACCCACAGTTCCACTTTACAGTATACCCTCAATACTGCTTTACGATACACCCGCAGTTCCGCTTTACAGTACACCCTCAATACTGCTTTACAGTACACCTGCAATTCTGCTTTACAGTACACCCGCAGTTCCGCTTTATGGTACACCCACAATACCGCTTTACAGTGCACCCACAATACCGCTTTATGGCGCACCCACAATTCTGCTTTATGGTACACCCACAATACCGCTTTACGGTGCACCCACAATACCGCTTTACGGTGTACCCACAATACCACTTTATGGCACACCCACAATTCTGCTTTACGGTACACCCACAATACCGCTTTACGGTGCACCCACAATACCGCTTTATGGCACACCCACAATTCTGCTTTACGGTACACCCACAATACCGCTTTACGGTGCACCCACAATACCGCTTTATGGCACACCCACAATTCTGCTTTACGCTACACCCGCAGTTCCGCTTTACAGTACACCCTCAATACTGCTTTACGGTACACCCACAATACCGCCTCATGGTACAACTGCAGTTCCGCTTTACGGCACACCCACAATACCCCCTCCTGCCACCGTACAACCGGAAAATGTTGGCATCCCCATGGGTACAACTGAGCCGTCCTTTTCCGTAAGCAGAGGCCGCGTGTGAACTCAGCTCCCAGAGGGACCATGAATGTTGGGGGTAACAACAGCATCACATCACATAAACATGAGGGGGAATAAGAGAGAAATAATCCTGCTATCGTGTCAGAAGCAGAGACTGGCTAGTAAACAATGTCCCTGGGCATGTTTGCCATTTATTCATATGCAGCCCAGGGGTGTCACAAGGGCACAAGTGATGTCATCTCCCCTGGCCAGTGACGGCCTTCTTATACCACAACACATATTAAGGCCCATAAACTACGGTAAGTGCCCACAAAGGTTAATTCCAATAGCTTCTAGAAAAGTGCTGCAGGCGATGAATGACCTAAAAAGCCAGATAAATTACATTCACACTTTGAGAGATAACTATAAAACCTGAGGTGCTTTTCTATCGTCCTATATACAGTCCCATTGACACCTAAGGCAAAGAGACCAGAATTACATGCACATTCATTTTTATATTATAATAATGCTGAAAATCACTGCAATTGTCTCACAAACCAGTTTAATTTACGTAATGCAACACTATTTTGTCACATCTAATATACAAACACGTTTTTAGAAGGTAATGTCCAGTTGAATTTTAAAGATGAATCTTTAAAAAAATGGTTTAAAATGCTTTAAGGATAAAGGCATGACATTAACATAAAATTCACTTGTGATTTGGGCTGAGGCCACGGAAATCCAGGGGAGGTAAGCTTTTTCTGGCAAGCTGAAATAATTTGGTAATACAGCCTGGTTCTGACAATGTCCTAGGTTGATAAAGACCCTCCGAGACAAAATCTCTGCTGAAGGTTTTCAAAGTATTAATACATTTATGTCACACAAGACGAAAGAGCACAAACAGAAAACAACAGTTTAACCAACCAAAACTAAAGACACATGTAATATGTGTGTACTATTTCACTGAAAACTGTGGTATCTAATTACAAAATTGCTACACTGACGCTTTGCAGTAAGCTAATCACTGGGGGAGATGACGGGCTTGTCATTGGTGCTTTTTATGATGCATTTGTTTCGTTGCTGCACTGTAGCAATTCCTGGAGCGAGAAAATCTTGCCGCGGTGTTTCTCATCATTAACTTGGACAAACGACACAGGAAGGAGTCAGGCTTTCATGCAATAAATCAAGTGACCAGTCTACACTGAGGATGAGTCCATTCCAGAAGGAAAACACACTTTACTGAATCCTTATAACTGTTTCCACCGAAGACAACGGTTTCTTTTGTTCCAAATCAGTCAAGCCCAAACCATTGATAAACACAATTTGTCTTTTGAGGCCCGACAGTCACCAATCTGTGACCTTGCTCTGTTTTCTTTTTACTCTCAGTGGGACAGATGGAAAATGAGGGTCTGCGACTCATGTCAGCGAGACGCTACGTTGCTCATTTTGGAGATAATTTTGTCCCCGGGCCCTTTTCTCCCACACGGCTCTGCTATGGTGACTGAACCATGCAATCCACCAATCACGCAGCCAACCTGAAATGTGCCTGTAATCACCTCTGCCCGTCTTCACAAATGTAATGTTTCTATGGCGATCGGAGAGCGACAAGTCAGCCCTGAAGTGTGACATTCTCAAAAGGAACCCAAGTGAACCCTGTTCACTTCTTTGCACAATTAATAATAAGGTCTGCAGATCCTCTGTGTGGCTAGCAGCTCAGTACAAGCTTGTTTGGTTGCTTCTCACCAAACTCCTCACTGTTTTATCATCTCCCTGTAATGTATTGTGGAAGGGCTTGGTATATGGGACTGCTGTAAATGTTTTGTGCTGTTTGTAGAGAGCACAGCATGTCTGGGAGGCTTAGCGTATTGGGGCAAGTCTATCCATCCATCCATCTATCCACCCATTTTCTGCTGCTTATCCAGGCTTGGGTCTCGGGGGAAGCAGTCTAAGCAGGGATGCCCAGACCTCCCTCTCCCCAGCCACCTCCTCCAGCTCCCAAGCCAGCCCAGAGATGTAATCTCTCCAGTGTGTCTTGAGTCTGCCCCAGGGTCTCCTCCCGGTTGGACCTGCCCGAAACACCTCCCCAGGGAGCCGTCCAGGAGGCGTCCTAGATAGATGCATGAACCACCTCAGCTGGCTCCTTTCGACGTGGAGGAGCAGTACCTCTACTTTGAGCCTCTCCTGAATGTCTGAGCTCCTCACCTTCTCTAAGGCTGAGCCCAGACACCCTGCGGAGGAAACTGATTTTCCTGCTTGTGTCTGCGATACCATTCTTTCAGTCACTACCCAAAGCTTGTGACCACAGGCGAGAGTTGGAACGTAAATCGCCAAAGCTTTGCCTTCCGGCTCAGCTGCATTGGGGCAATGAACTTACAAAATGGAGATAAGAGGAAAACTGTGGTTACTTCTGGAGTCTGTTGAGACAAGAATAACTGGCTGAGGTTAAGAGAGGTGTGGGAGCTACAAGAAGCAGGTACAGAGCTGCTTGTTGCTCAGAAGGAAACCATGTTATTGATCATGTCCTGCAACATGACAGGCTGTGCTAATGCGGATGATTTTACATGCATAAGGAACATAGAAGCTGGACACAGGAGTGGCAGCGATGGTATGGCTACAGGGACTAGACTGAAGCTCTGCGGCGGAACATTTCTGTGACAGTGACGGTGATGCTGAGGCTGATTTAAGGCACCATGACGACCTCGCACAGGACTCTCACTGCCATGGTAATGGGCTGATGAAGGTGGGGGCTCGTCCTTCCAGGATTTTAGGATGCAGGTATTTCAAATGCTTTTCACGAGCATCTTCAGTAGAAATGCGCTTCTACCAGAAACAGGAATGGATCCCCATTTCGTGGCAAGTGAGCCACACAGTCGAGATAGAAGCGGAGCCTCGTTCATTTCACAGAGGCACACATTTCTAATCCAGGTTCAAAGCTCACTAGGAATTCCCCCAGGGGCCCTATCACTTTGCACGTGCATTGTCCCCCACTGCCCATTGACCACTAACTATGGATCTGCTGACTGTATCGTTCCCTGGTCCTGCTATTGCTGGGGCTGCCCTAGGAGGACTGTTTCCTCAACAAAGGAAAGAAAAAACAATAATCGTCCAAGGCAGTCAATCATCACCCAAGAGCGGCTTCTGACTTAAACAGTGAATGTTTGACATTCTTGCGCATCACCTGGCAACCTCATGCAGGACAGATTTATACGTAGTTGCCATTGCAGTGATATAACAAAGCCTCTGCTCTATGGCCGTATTGTGTGACAGTGAGGGGGGGGGGTGGAAGGGGGTGGGAGCGGGTTGTGGCCTTACTGGCTGCGCAGCTCTCGACCCAAATGCGTGCTGGGCGCCTCTGGGCCTCACAGAGGGATTTAGTGTCACATGCCCCATACTATGTGTCATAAATCCTCAAAAAAAGGCCTTTCAATGCGACATCAAAGAGTCAGTCACGCATTAAAAATGGGTCACGATGTAACACCTGTCAGAGCAGCCCAGTGGTTTGTGATCCCGATTCATGATCATTTCATAAACACAAGCAAGCTTCTCTAAGCAGAAGCTGATCAGGACAGCTAATCTGCTCCCTGACGGGCTGCTTACTGCGCTTCCACCTCACTCTCCTAGACTTTACATGATTAAAACTTTCATCTGCCTTTTTTGCTGAAATGAAGGAAGTACCCATGGCTTCATCCCTGCCTGTGTTGCTGACTGCAGCTTTGTATTATTACCCACGTCTAAGGCTACATGACATCAGATCTCTATATAATCCCGATTGTTTGGCTCATGCGCAGTAATCACAAGGGCTTTAGATGACGGGCGAAACATTTGTCTGGACGCCAGTTTATTTACATATTATTCATCTGTATAAGTTTGGCGTATCATTATGTTTAATAAACTTGTCGGACTTCAAACTGCAAAAAGTATCGCCACCCCACCAACATCTCTTTATCTGGTTACCACAAGATCTCCTCTTTCAAAAACCGCTTCACCCGCCCGATCAAGCGAGCCCCTGCTTTTTGGGCAGTTCTGCTGTGTCTAGTCCCAGCGACTCATTTTTCAAAGCAGCCTATTATGCCAGACTTCCAAACAAGCTTCAGACGGGAGCTCAACAAAGGCAGCGTGTGATCGGCTGCGACGAGGAGCCATTGATTTCCATCTCGGCACGGCATTAGATCAGTGTCTGCTTTTTATTCCCCGTCTCTTGCTTCCATTTTCAGCCATCTCAACTCACACTGGATGAACGTCGTTTTCTGGGACTGTAGCAAAGTGCTTCTCAGGGATACTTATGCCAGTTGCTACTTATTTTAAACTTGTCGATGTTTCTGAAGGCTGTACAGCGACAGATTTTGATTTGCATCCTGTCCTTGATCCTGTCTATAGAAGCCAACTTTAGCACTGGGATTGACAGCCCATCAGCATCACAGGTGTCTCCAAGTCCGACTTTAACTCCATCTCCTTCGCTATTCCAGTCCTTCCAGAAAAAGCAATTGTAATTCTAAAGCTTACTGAGTCCTGACATGCGGCTTCCTTGAAAGGTTTTTCTGCTGGAGGCCAATCAGATAATTAAATAAAATTAGCTTGAGCAGCAGGAAATGCATTCTTGTCCTTGGCTGGTTATATACAGTATATATATAATGCACACATACACACACACAAATATATATACACATGAAAGTATTTCTAAAGAAAATGAATGCTTCCAAACAGTATTTTGAAAAGTACATTACAAAGTACCTGCTGTTTCAGAAGTATTTCTAAAAAGAACAATGTCTGAACCCACATGATAGGGGCATGTCCTTTGTCTAGCCTTACGATACACGGAAGTCCAAAGCGTCCCTCCCAAACAGCGAGGATGAGGAGGAAGCTCCCCTGCGAGGAAGGCTGGGTGACAATCTAACTTACATACTCGGGATCAGAGCTCATGCACGTGGAATCAGGAGCATTCAGGTTGTGACTGGTGTTTTATTTTATTCATGTACGTTTACCACAAGAAGCCTTATTCCAAGAAATCTAATTTCCTGGTAATAAATGCAAAAAATAAAAAATATCTGTGACATTTGTTACTGTATGTACGGTGTATACCATTTGATGAAATATATTATACAAGTCATAACACATTCATGTCTAATTTGGGGGGAAAAAAACAGATTTAGACAGATTTCACATGAGACTGCATAATGGGCAGTTTGAAGTACTATACAGGCTGTATGTCGTTTTTGTGTTTACACGCTATGAACATATTTCATGTGTTTTATGTGTGAAAAAGTGTCACAGCTGCATGTCTCATGTGTGTTTCTCAAAGGTTCAACAGCTAGCCCCTCTGGGCACTACAACCTTCTGGTCCAGCGGGAACATTGCCACAGATCCACTCATATCTTCTTATTGTTTTTATATATAACCATAAAAAATAAGAATACAGTAAGTAGCCAGATGTCCGGGGCGGAACCTCAGCCAAAATCCAGGCTAAATTTAGATTCTGTTTTGCTGCGTCAGGTATTTTCATGCAGCAGCTGCACTAAAAACAGACACCAGGGAGACACGGATCCGTAGGTGCGCTGAACATCACTGGATGCCCTAAACGCAGCCCAGCTTACACCCCTTACTTCTAAAAACATTTAGGCTGTGTAGAGTTCGCGTGCCGGGGAGAAGTAGGTCTTTTTGACCATTTGGCTGTTCACATTCATCCATTGTGACTTTACATACTGTCCAATATTATATCCAATATGTGGTGCTGCTCTCCATGCTAAGTCACGGCAGTTAAGGGTCATAAATAAAAGCACAGCGTAAGCAGGTCCCACAGAATAAATCTGCATAGGCGTGACATAAATGCAGGTCTGCCTTGGAAATCAATAACCATAGGTCACGCCCCAAGGTCCTGAGGGCAGACTTTAAAATGATATTATGGTGCCGTTTTCCAGAACATTCTGGGAACCAGTGGAATAAAACTGAGCGATAATAAAACAGGATACAGAAGGCCTTTTACCTCCCCTTACAACTTAAGTGTTTCTAACATTCACACAGATCAAACTGCAATGCCTATTCCTGTCTGTACCAGCACATACTGCACATGATTGATGTAGGTACTGTTTACCTCACCTGTAGGTCACTTTGGACACTTCATCCATTAAATAAATAAATGCACATATAGGGGCCTCTGAGTGACAGGGCCCTAAACAATTTAGAACATAACTGGATTGGTCTGCTTGGGACTGTCGCCAGGCCCGGAATCTCCAGTGCCGTCCCTGATTGGTCTGCTTGGGACTGTCGCCAGGCCCGGAATCTCCAGTGCCGTCCCTGATTGGTCTGCTTGGGACTATCGCCAGGCCCGGAATCTCCAGTGCCGTCCCTGATTGGTCTGCTTGGGACTGTCGCCGGGCCGCCCCTGATTGCCACCCCAGGATTTTGTTTAAAAGGCAGCTGTCACATGCTTAACTAGAAGAATTAATATATTTAAAAAATCATTCATTCTTTGGGTTCCTGCCCTGTCTGAAGCATCACCCTGATCTATCTGCTGTAAAAAGAGATGAATTAGAGCTAAGAAGCAGCTATCGCTCTCGGGCCTCGTGTCCTCGGCGGCTTCCGGGGAGACACGTCTAATTGGCTTATCAGGATCGGGCCCACTTGTGGAGAGCCACATGTGCTCTCGGCCCTGGTGCACAGGCTGGCTGCGTAGTCCAGCTCAGCTGATGAAGCCGTTATTGCAGTCAAATGAGGCTCTTCGCCTGCTGGGAAGAGATATTCCAGAGCTGATTTAGGGGAAATGTCAGATTTGGACTTGGTCTGCAAGACAGCTTAGCAAGTGCTGCATTAAAACTTAAAATGAGGTGAACACCGGCTTACACTCTGAACATTGTAAGATAATGAAAATGTTTTTAGGTGAGGAGTTAGTAGTTGTGATTAAAATGAAAATGAAGTGCATCTAATAATCACTGTTTCAATGTTGTAATCTTACAAGCTTTTTCTCCAAAAAATTCTTACCTCCATCTTCATTGATAATTACATTTAGTTAGCCAGTTTTTTTGTTTTTGCAATTTCAATTCTGCCTATCGGTCCCTAAACATTACATAGTCATGCGTGTTGTGAGCATGCCTAACAACAATGTGAAAGACAGACAGTGAACGGTCAAAAGTGCAGTATCCCTTTATTAAAGAAAACGACAACAATTGACACACATGGTATCTATTCTTAAATTACAGGACTGCTGACATTACTTGTCCTACAGTAAATCGATGCTGTTTTGGCCAAAGCCCAGTTTTATACTGGTTGCCAAGCTAAGGGCCAAGCCCAGCATTCCCATACATTCTCAACGTTAGGTTTGTAAAATCACCTCTGCTGAGCCCAAATAAGCACAGCTATTTCACATGGTGTTACTTTTTTTACTTCCATCAGTTCACTCATTTGTCAGCTATTTATTTAACGTAAACTTCCCAACTACCATCCTTGATGAATTGTCTAAAAAACAATATTGTGGGCTACAATGTGTTCCTGTCTCAAACGTGACAAATGCTCAAGTGTCGCTTTACTGTACTAGACAGAGAAAGGATAAAGCAAAGTGCTATACATGGATGAAACTCAGGAGTTGCTACAGCCAACCTAAGCAAAGGTTTAAGGCAGTACGGGATCGATCTGAAAGCGTGCGTGGCGTTTCAGGTCTCCGAGGCCGAACGAACCGTCTTCAGCTGGCGGTAGCACTAGGGGCTCGCAAGCAGGGACAGCTGGCTCTGTCACAGCGGCTCCTTGGCATTAACCTTTGTCCTGTGTTAGCTTTCTGTTCCTATCTCTTAGGTTAGACGGGTCGGTGCCGACCCGTGTATTAAATCAGCCATAAAATACCTTCAAAACAATAATTTATCATCCAATTTGTTTCTTCCCTCTTGGTTACCTTGTTAGGCTTCCTTATCCAGGAAAAGATTGGTTTTAATATTTTTGGTGTGGCTTTCTGGACCTTTCTTTTGACAGAATACCTCTCGTTTTCAATAAAAACATAATGGTAAAATAAACCGAATTGGTCTTATCTTGCCTTACATGTCTGGGCATGCCTTGCCTAGTGATTTTTTTTCTTTTAATTTATTTTGTTTAAATAGAGGTTCCTGATGCAGTTCACAAATTTATATGGTGCTATTAAGCATTTTAAACTTAAAAACGGGTCATTGTCGACCCGAACACATAGGAAGGTTAAAGGGAAAACGGCCAAAAAAAATGGAAGAGGTTGACAGAGCCGTAACTGTGTGGTTTGGTCTGGAAGGTGCTGTGCTCTGCACTCAATGCACTTTAGTTAGCATTTTACTCCTGTTGCTGCTATGACATTCTGAATCATTAGAATAAAGATATTTTTTATTATATAAACATGTCGTTTTTCTTACCTTCATGGAATCAAAATGGGGAATTGACAAGAACCAGAATCGATAAGCAAAACCAGAATTGGAATCGATAAAATTCAAACGATACCCAAGTGAGATAACCTGTACCCACAATGCCTTGCAGTTCCATTACCCAGCAGGTGATTTTGCTGCTTCCGTAGAAGCGCAGCCATGCTCTCCTGTTACAGAACTCATCTCTTCAAATTCCAACTGGCAGAAAATTTTAATTACACTCACTTTCAATTTGACTTTAAAAGTCAAATGATGAGATATTATCCCTTGACGTGACAGATAAAAAACATGCTAGTTTCACCAGTCGAGTCATAGAGGCAGTGAAGGTGCGATTCACACTCCAGATGCAATTACTGGAGAAAAAAGATTCCCGTTCAAGATACCCAGCCAGAAGTCGCATGGTCCCTCAATGGTTAGTCTGCTCTGCACTGATTAATCTGCCCTGCATCTATTCCCCACGACACTGTGTGACGTTAAGCAAAAGCAGCCTGATCACCAGATGCAGCAGTATCACCGTTTCTCAGATGACTTATTGCATTTGGAGCTTTTCACTGCAGAAACTTCTTCATTCAGTATTTTTGGAAGTTTAAAATGTTGAGTGTGAGGGTTCTCTGGGTTCCGTGTAAATATGAGAAGCGTGTGTGGATCCCCAGGCTGCTCCAGGGACGGCCTCCGCCACTGGCATCTCCTTCATCACCATCCCTTTCTTCTTGCCCTCTTTCTCAGAGCAGCTTGTATTATTTCATGGTGGCCCTCATCCACGGAGGCCAGCTTCTCATGGCCGTGGTGAGCAACACTGCCCGGAGATCCTGACGGGAACCGGCTCGGCACGCAGGTTGGAGATGTTTGGGGGGGGGGGGGGCTCCTTTTGTGACAGCTCCCCCATCTCTGCCCCCGCACCCCTAACCGTGACACAGAGGAGGCCCTCCTCCCCCAGAGAGACAAGGGAGAACAACCCAGCAAGACGAGCAGAGAGAAACAAGCCTGCCCCCCCCCCCACAAAAAGCAGACAGTAAGGTGGGACTGCGTATATCGACTAGCATGCTCTCTCTTCTCAGCTCGACATTTTACAAATGGCTTTGACTTCCTTATGTTACATCTGCTCATCAGCCCAAACAAACTGCTGCTTCACATTCTAGCTGGTTCATCCGCCGAATTAAACATGGCCACCGTGACGTGCTTCAGTGTCATGATGAGGACGGCTGAAGCTGTGGACCTCTGCACCTAGCTGCTTATCGCACCCCCCCCCCCCCCATCTGACAAAGGGACAAGTATAATTATAAGCCAACAGTGGCAATAACTCTGTTAACGGCACGATGAGCAGCGATCGGACTTGATCACTCCTGTTCGGCCATCTGTCATGGTGACCAAATGATTTTTTTTTCCTCCACAATGAAATTTCAACAAGAAAAATATCTGGCATGAAAAAAAATTCAACATATATGTATTGATGAACGTGCACATATTTTAATGGCCAGCCTGAATTCAAACCGCTACCTGCTCCAGGGTATTAAGTACTACAGAAGAGGAAATAAGACTTACAATTAAAACAGCAGAAGGTACTTCTTTGATTTATTTATTTTTTTTTGGGGGGGGGGTGTTTTTATAACAAAGTTAAAATATCAGCAGCAAATCAGATGTTTTCCCGAATTTCCCTCATTTCCAAACCCATCCAGCTACCCAGATCACAGTAATCTGAACCTCGGAAAAACAACAACAACAGTTGCAGCTGTGTGACGGGAGAAGCCCTCTCTGGAAGAGTGTCAATTACCATTAGTCTCAGGCTCTATCCTAGTATGAAACTGTAATTGGGTTCACCAGCTTGCCAAGACTGTCACCATTCAGAGCCACCAAGAGCCGAATCGTAATGGCCGTACGTGTGCACAATAGCCGACTGTGCTTCCTGCCTTCAGCAGGCGAACACCAACAGGCTGGGAAGAAGGGGCACTGCAGGCGAGGTGTGTGTGTGTGTGTGTGTATATATATTACACTGTGGGGACCGAATGTCCCCACAATGTGAGACCTGTTATTTTTATGTTGTAGGGACCATTTTTTGGTCCCCACAAAGGAAAATGAATTGTATAAAAATCTGTGAATGAAACTAAAAAACTAAAAATGCCAAAAGTCTTATATTTTATCTGGTTACTTATGGTTAAGGTTAGGGTTGGGAAGGCCATAAGGTCGTCATAGTTAGGATTACGGTTATGCCAATAGAATTGAATGGAGACTCTCCACAAAGATATACTGTAGATACCTAATCCTTATGTGTGTGTGTGTGTGTGTGTGTGTGTGTGTGTATGTGTGAGTGAGTGAGAGATAGAGAGAGAGAGAGAGAGAGAGAACTGAGTCTAGGGTCCCTAACGACACATTGTGTTGCTTCATAATGAGAACGAATTAACGACAAGGTGTGACAGGGATCCCACCTCTACCGCCATGGTACCACGCAGAGGGTCCCCTTGGCAAACAAGGCTGAGCCTCAAGCCCACAGTCCTGCTCCCCACAGGGGTCACATTCATAGCAAAGGTCGCCAGAAGAAGAATCACTCCCCGTAGCGGAGGTAACTGGACTCCAGCTCTACCAGCTCCACCGTGCCTGTTTTCAGGAAGTCCGTGAATGAGACAAGATGAGAGGCGCCGTGCCAGGTTAGGGGCCCCTTCTGCCAGCTCGCCCCCCCAAAACCAAATAATGCACCAGTGAGTTGCCAACCCCCAATATGCTGTGGCAGCCAAAGCCCATTTTATTCACTCTCCAGAGCTCCATTGACAAATAAAACTGCTTTTTTCGGTAACATTGGCAAGACAATTACGAACCACAATTTCCAGCCATCCTGAGACTGCGCCAGTGATCTGAATTATACCTCATGATGCGATTATAAGAAGCCAATATACTTTACAGTGCTGGAGTAGCCTCTTAATTAAACTGATACGTTTAATGCCAGCTATCCGCAGTATATTTAACAAATGCAGAACCTTGACAGCCACATAAATAATGTCAGAGGTGATTTTCGGCAAATATCGTCAATAGGTACACTCTTCCCCCAGGCTATGCTAAGGGAGAGTAAAACCAGGCTGGTTACAACCACAATGGAGTGTGATTCACAATGTGGAGGTATTCATGATTAAGAGAAATGACAATAAGTGTATTAATTAATAACTACACAGTACCATATGGATAAACCCACATTTGGGATCCATTCCTTTTTTTTTTTTTTTTTACAAATAATTTCATGCTTCTCTAAGCTATGAGTGAATCAAAGGCAAAGTTGATGGGAGAACAATAGTATTGAAATAACACTGCCCAGTGTTACTCTAATGTTGCCCAGTGTTACTCCAATGTTGCCCAGTGTTGCTCTAATGTTGCCCAGTGTTACTGCAATGTTGCCCAGTGTTACTCTAATCTTGCTTGCCTCCCACATCAGCAACCTTAAACAATTCACCCATTCATCCAGTTCCAGCAATCATCAATAATGGTTTGTGAGCCACTTCCTGGAAGCAAAGAGTGTAGCACAGTGAGCGCAGACGAGCCAGAGTAGGATCGCGGGCCTTTGATAGCTATCGGTCACGTTTTAGTAACTCTCGCCTGAGTGGGTGCTCCCTCTGGGTGACTGTGGTCTGTCTGACCAGAGGCACAATAGCATTGTTCTCAGACACACCAAAGGCAGACAGTAGGAAGCGGAAGAAACGTGAAAGCAGTTAGCATGGTTAGCGGAATAGCTTGCATGCTTGCCAGCCCACATGGCTGAATGAAAGACATTCATCTGAACGGCCCCAGAGCCTCTCCTCCCTGAGGCGTCCTTTCCCATAACCCCTGGCCGGTTTTAGGGTCGTCTGAACCACACGCACTTCACAAACAGTCTGTTTCACTGGCACTATAACATTTTTTTATTGTCTATTATGTTGATGAAAGTTCATCGAAACAGCAGATGCCACACCAACAGCTGCAGCCGCCAGAGAACAAGTCTTTAAAAAATCATCAGAAAACACTACGGCATGTCTTTATGTTACCTTTTCATTTATATCACCTTTTCATATTTGTCTTGATTTGATGTTGAAATAAATTTCTTCTGAAAAGTGATTTCTACTATCAGAAAGGAATGGGCGACTACTTGTTTGAGAGTATATCCTACTTAAAGCAATCGGTGGTCTCACCTGAGGCAGTTCAAAAAAGATAATAGAGAAGATAAATAGGTTAAAAAAATAATAATCCAGGAGATGCCATCTTAAGTGGGGATGTACAGTAGGCTTGTTTTGATGGAAGGTTACTGACACAAGCTTGCTGTTTTGCTGTTGTTAGACTGGCATGATGCAGTGACCATCTGTAGTGCTTTAATATACCTGCAATATTTGCCCGGTACATAATGAAATCCATGACGTCTGTTTTATGCCAAGAACGGTCTATACCAAACATCATTTATTCAAAGCCTTTCGAATGCTTGCATTTTCCATTGCATGTTAATGACACAATCGGACACACACTCGTCCAAAATTAAACTGAAAACTACCACTCATTACCAAAGGAGTTGTAATGTTTAGCACCTATAAATGCGACGGCATTTAATACGCAAGCAATATCAATTTGCGGAAGGGTTGACACTGGCACGCAATGTCGAAAGCTTACCCAAAAAATAGGAAACGAAATAATAATGCTAAATCGCAAATTAAACATAAATATATATTATATCCTAATGTAGCCTATAAGCAAAAATAACAATGTTATAGACAATTAGGAATTTTCATCAAAATCTACGTATGTTACAGCCTGGTTTCCCATAATTGTCAGATGTAACAGCATTAAGCAAACTGATTTTAAAATGAATAGCTCAGCTAAATGCTGCGTTCGACAACGTATGCTTTAACAATATCACTGAATACTGCGACTTTCTGAATCATAATATGCATTTCCCCAGCATCGTCGATAGTAAATAAAATCCACCCATCCATCCATCCACCCACCCACCCATCCATCCATCCTTCCATCCATCCATCTGGTCAGGGTGGAAAGTAAATACAGGTAAATTCAAATCGAAGAAGGCAGTAGAGGAACAGCGAGCGAGCACATGAATTAATGGCGTAACGTTTTAGAAAGAAATCAATTACAGCACAACGTGCCTCATTATTAACGAGACGTAACATTTATTTCAGCCATCAGCACTCGCGGGATACTTGAAACAGTGCTGTTGTCACCGATCGTTAAAGAAAACCGTATATGCGCTATAAAATGTCCATATGATGGGCATTTGGCTCGTATAGCAGAGGCCCATCCATTTACACCTGAGGGATACGGATAAATATCCGCAGTACTGCCAGTTGCTATGGAAAAGCCACAACTAGACGCCCTCCCCCTCGTCCTGGTGCCGACTGCACCAAATGCGCATTTTTATATTAGGAACCACCTAACGCTGCTGTCACATGCACAATTTGCTGCACTTTATAATTTCGAAATGCACTAACCTCTGAATGCTGATGTTGATGTTGCAGGTGCATTAGAAGCGGCCGTGTCTCGCCTCCGTGCTGCGGAGCCCCGTCCAGGCAGCGCCGATTCCCCAGTCCGCTCCCAGCAGCTCCCTGTTTAAACCTGCCAGCCCTGCCTTTACTGCGCAAGCTCCATGACAGCGTTACAGCAGCGACACCGGCTGCCGGTGGCAGGAACGCCGGCCCGGTCCGCCTGCGGGCGCCAGCCGAGGCACGCTGCTGTGGCAATCGGCACGAAGGAACACTGACTTAAGATTAAAATATTTAGCGCAAGTTCAACTGAGTTATTGCTGTTTTTTCCTTTTGTAACTGCGGTGTGTTTCCGATATCTTTGTTATTACGAACCATTATCGTTAGAATGACATACATAATACACATTTCATATTTGGGTTTATGATTCTGCTGCACTGCATGTCACAGAGTTTCTTGTGAATTTCTCTGAAAAATTAAATCCACCATAGACCATGCCACGTGGTCCAAGGACACAAGAAAATGTAAAAGCACTCCAAAGCTCTTGGTGCCTGAGCTGTGCGGAGAGAAGTATGGGTGCCTTAATTTGAGCTGCCATTCTCGGGCTGCGATGGCTTAGGTACATCAGAACTGTTAAACAACAAGAGTGGAAGTGGGTTGACAGGCTAAAATAGGTGATGTTGACTGTAAGGAAGATGCGGGGGAGCAAGATCATACTCACGCAAATGACAATAGCCACACGCCAAATAGAAACAGGTGTTTCTGCTGGAAAGCTTCACTGTGTAACTATAATATGATAAGTCAACATATTCATCATTCTTTAGATCCGGGTTTTTATTCATGAGCAAAAAGCCATTTCAGCTATTCTTTTGGTGATCATCACTCTACATGAATGGAGATGGAAATGCTGTTTCTGTTAAAGAAGAACCAGTTTAGAAGGCACGTGCCTCTGGAAATATCTCCCGTTACCATGACTGGAGCGGGGGGGTTTACCAGATGGTTTCTACACAAGACAAGGTGTCAAGCAGAGCTACTGTTACAAAGACTGCATAAAATGTATGTTATATAGCAAGGAACAGATTATCACCCATTCGACACAGTAAGGAAACTGAAGCTTGTGCTAAGATAAAATATATTCCTGAGGAAGCTGTCACAGAAAGTATTGGAATATGATAAAATATGTCTGTAATGTACAGGATGATATTTAAACTGAACAATATTTAGGTCAAACTCATGGGTTGCATAGAATAATTTGCATTTCCTCTGCGGCCTGAACTGAGAGTGGTAATGAATCCGTCCTGGAAATGGATCATTCTGGTTTCTCTTTTTCCCTGAAGACGAGAGTGACGATGGGTCCCAGAGGTACTGATGTGCTACAGAACATAAAGCAAAGCCACCAGCGTCTGGCTGCAGGAGAACAGCCTCCTCCCAGCCCAACCCTCACCTGGATCATTAAGTTACGATATACCCATTATCCAATCGGCTTCTCCAGGATGTCCCCACTTTACCTGCAGCAAAGCATCATGGGATTTTTGCACGCATATATAAAAGTAACAGTTTGAAAAGCCAAGCAACACCGGTCCCAGCTCTCAGAAATCCGGTGGGCTACGGGACTCTCGGAAAGGGGCGTTTGGGTGTCAATCCGCAGGATTTTAGCTTGATCCTATTTGCAATAATCAAAAAACAGATTGTTCAGCATTGGGGAGGGCCAGGCTTGTGATTGGGTGAGCCGGACCCACCCAGCTCCCCCATGGGGTCTGGCTTGCTTGGAGACGTCATGGAATGTATTAAGATATGAGTTATGTTTGTATAATAATATTTAATATTGCTTACTTGGGTAAATCCTAGGCTGTATGAAGCAGTACCTGTAACCACGGCGATGCATGTGCCCAGCAAAATGCTGATGGAAAGATTGAGAGATGCTGTGAGGGCTGAAATGAGCTAGTGCCATGGAAACCATTTCATACAAGATTCAATTCATTCATTTTTGGAAGCAGGAGAATAGATTCACTATTAATCTGGCGGAAAAGAGAATAGATCACAACCAAGACTGGAAGTGAAGGTTAATGAAGGTATTATGCAATTTTAATTGATGATTTTTTATGGATTTGCCCATAAAATATTTTGCCATTCATGAAATGGTAACAGAAAACTAAAACTCATCTGTGTTTGTATAATTTTATATCCCAGGGTTTAAACAACCATGAAACACCAAAATGGGAACAATAGTACAATTCATCCTCGGGGTCCAATACACTGTGCAAATGAGAATGCAAAGCATGCACACCAACAATTACACAATCCTTTCCTCTGCTTTCCATGACAGCAACCCACATTTCCGTAATCTACACTCGCAGTCCTTCTGTGAGGACTTCATAAGGGAAACACTGGGGTTATAGTACAAGAAGCAGCAGATTAAAATTAATGCAACCTTAAAAAATGTACATTTTCTTCATTCTGAGTACATTACTTCCACGCTAATAAGCATTACTTTTATATAGCTGTTAATCTGATGAACCACTTGATCTGAACATCTGACTTCTTTGACCCCAGTAATCTGTTACAAAGAGGCCAGAGAATCAGCAAGAGGCAACAACCAAACTCAATATTTCAATGTAATTTTAATAGAGGATCATTTGAAAAGTGATTCACTGACTAGATAGCTGCAGCTGGGGGGGGGGGGGGAGACGCTCTTTACAGTGCTACTGCTAAAGTAATAATAATAATAATAATAATAATAATAATAAATAGACAGCAGACAGTGAACAGCAATCTGGTCAGGCAATCATTTCTGGGAACAGCTGTGAGAAAACAATTTATTTCATTCCATTATCTGGCCAATTGAACAATATAGCGCATGCATGAAATAGCAGCTGCCGCTTATATTCATGGGTGACGTTCAGCCATTTCAGGCCATGCCGTTTAAAGCAGCAGAATTTTCCGGAGGCTATCTGGAGGCCCGGTATTATGTCTCGGTGAAAGTAATGTTTGCACGTGGGGGCTTGTTTTTGGTGTCTTCCTGCTGCTCTGAGGGATGGGGCCAGTTTCATTTAGCCGTAGCTCGCAGCAGAGAGCACATGCCTATATTACAACGCATGACCTTATTCTCAAGCTCTTAAAAAGTCATGAATTCATCTCATACAAATAACCAGCAATAAGCTTCCAAGATTCTTTCATCCAAACTAATAACAAAAGCAAAACTCAAACTGGGAAATAAACCAAGCGTTATAATTGCGATACAGAACATTTAGCGGCAGTGCAGTTTACATTATTCAGTAACAGGGAGATCATTTGGGATTGTATGAGTCGGCTTTTATTCTCTGGTTGCCGGAATTTTGTAGAATAGCTTAGGGTAGAGATTAGTAACCCCACATATTTATTATTAAAATGTTAGTAAAGCATACAGATGTCCTATCAGGTTAAACTGCGTTATTTTCTGAAAAAAGTGTCAGCAGTGTTTAAAAATGGAAAACCAGCAAAACCCAGCAGACCAGTGGCTCTTCCTCAAGTAGCAGTGAAACCTTGTGTTAAACTGACAGTTTATCTCACACACCAGCAATACTGGCCATAGTTTGTACATTCACAGAGAAACAGCAAGTTAAAATGAGGTTGATGAGGTAAAACGGCACATGAAAATGTAGCTTTTTGTATAAATGTGACAAACAGGAGCAGAAATCAACAAATTCAAACAGTAATGGTATAAGTAACCACAAGGAGCCAAACACGCCTCCATGCAAAGCTGCAGTCAAATGTTTCATATTCGGTCACCTTATCTGGCTGCCCAGTGCACCCCGAGATGACCATGCACTGGATATGCGGTACAGAAAATGGATCGATGGACATATGAACAGACAATAGACATACAGTATGACCTGTGCAGGTGAGGCAGTATTTCCGGGATTTCAGATATGACCCCTGGAAGGACGTTGCCTTATCTTGCCCTGGACACAGAGAAGGAATCCCTGTCATGCCGGATATGGGGGGAGGGGGAGTGTCACGGGAGCAGAGGGTAAGGGGGGGGGTGTCACTGGAACAGAAGGTAAGGGGGGGGGGGGTTCACTGGAGCAGAGGGAAAGGGGGGTCACTGGAGTAAATGGTAAGAGGGGGTCACTGGAGCAGAGGGTAAGGGGGGGTCACTGGAGTAGAGGGTAAGCTGGGGTCACTGGAACAGAGGGTAAGCTGGAGTCACTGGAGCAGAGGGTAAGGGGGGTCACTGGTGCAGAGGGCAAGGGGGGGTCACCTGACCAGAGGGTAAGGGGGGGGTCACTGTAGCAGAGGGTAAGGGGGGTCACTGGAGCAGAGGGTAAGGGGGGGTCACTGGAGCAGAGGGCAAGGGGGGTCACTGTAGCAGAGGGTAAGGGGGGTCACTGGAGCAGAGGATAAGGGGGGTCACTGTAGCAGAGGGTAAGGGGGGTCACTGGAGCAGAGGGTAAGGGGGGTCACTGGAGCAGAGGATAAGGGGGGTCACTGTAGCAGAGGGTAAGGGGGGGTCACTGGAGCAGAGGGTAAGGGGGGGGTCACTGGAGCAGAGGGTAAGGGGGGGGGTCACTGGAGCAGAGGGTAAGGGGGGGGGTCACTGGAGCAGAGGGTAACCTCTGAGCTTCCCTTTCTGTTTTAATGCTCTGTTGAGTAGATTTCCCACCTCTAACCATGACATTGTTTTGGTGGTCAGATTTCTGAGCGCTTCTTGTTGACCTGCCCCTGATGACCAGGACACAGGCTGACGGCCCATCAACATCTCACTGGCCATGGAGGAGGGCAGAATTTTCTTTCATGCTTTGCAATAAAAAAAAAAAAACGTCCTCCCTCTGATAGAGAATTACTGATGTCTGACGTGAAACCAGCTTCATGAGCTCCAGGACCTGGAGAAGAAGGGGACACGTTTCATGCCACGGAGCATGGCCCCCCTGAGCGCAGCCCTCTCGCCAAGCCTCTGGAGGGCGCTCTTTTCCCCCAGCAGCATGCTGGCCGCCCTGCGCAGTTTGTGCTCATTGCGCTCCAGGTAACTCTGGCTCTCAGCCTGCAGCAGTGCCAGACGCTCCCTGCGTCGCTCGTCCAGGGGGATGTCCTCCCTCAGGTAGGGGCTGAAGCGGAAGTAGGTGTTGGGGGGCAGGAGGGCATCCAGCATGGTGTGAACCTCTGATGGTGGTGGTGGTGGTGAGGGGGGGGGCAGACATATAACATTTTAAATGCACAGGTGCACAAAATACAGCACACCACACAAATGAATGGGATATACGCTCTTATCAGGAATTACGATGCCAACCGACTAATGAGACAGAATTCATTTATGTTTATACCGGGGGCAATTTGAGGCAAAAGCCCCCTGAAGATCTAATGAACGCTACCCCCATTCCAGATAAAATCTGACAAGCAGAGTGTGTGTGTGTGTGTGTGTGTGGGGGGGGGGTCCCATGGTTAAATTTGCTGAGCAGGGGGTATGAAATGCATATGAGAATATGGGACAAATCAATAATTGTTTTTTGAGTAATAAAGCTGTGCTCTGCTCTGTGTAATGAGACATGGCAGGAAGGCCCACCCACCTTCAGTGTCCGTGGCACTGCTAATGACGTGGCTCAGCTTGGTCTTCAGGCTGGTGTAGGTGGCGCTGTAGCGACCGGAGCTCTCCAGCCGGCCGGTGCCCAGTGACACCACGCACTGCAGCCGGGTCCCGGGCCAGAGACACTGACTCTCGTGAAGAGCCACCGCTGTGGGGTTGTTGACCAGGAGGCCGCCATCCTGTGGCGCAAAGGTCGGGTCAGAGGTCACAGGGGTTACAGCAGGTTTACAGGAAGCATGTAAGAGGTAACAATGGCTCAGCAAATGTCACCGGTGACAGCCTGATACGGAAAGAGCGTGAGAAAAATGGAGGTTAAGCAATCCAGCACGTTATAAAGAAAAACATTTGCCAAGGCGATAGGTAACTGGCCAGTGTCTGGTTTATTGGTTTAGTGTTTGAACCAGTGATTGATGATGATGGTCGACAAAATGGGAGCTACGGGTGACCTAAGCCTGCCAGTTTCTTCCAAATTAATTGTGTGCAAACAAACAGAATGAAGCTGTCCAGAGCAGTGGGGCCCAGCACACATGTGGCCTCTGCGAGCATAATGTGTGTAAGTGGGGGGGTCCATCAGCTCTGTTTCTACTCCAAGTCAACCAGATCACCAACTTCACGAAGGGCCAGATGATTCTGCATGTTCCAGGGAGAAGGTTCCGGAAGCTGAGGGGGCTCGGGCAGATTCGGCCACACAACTACCAGGTTTTTACTCATCAAGATCAAGAATTTTTATAATAATAATAATTGACCCTTTATTGTCCCCGTGGGGAAATTCTTTTTACGCCTCCCTCAACTTGCTCTTTATAGAGCAAGCTGTCCGCAAAGGGCCTTTCCTATAGAACAGGTCTATACATGGTCCTTTTATCAGTGTCTCCCCCCCAGCTGTAAACCTAGGGGAAACACTGACACAAGTACAATGACATTTAGAAGCTCCCCCCGTATTGACATACATAACATGTAATAACTGCACTATACAACATTAAGTAACTAAACTGTACAAGCATAGGATACAGGAATACATATCTGTGGGAATTCACTAAGAAATATTAAATTAAAAAGCTCTATACACATTGCACTGTCATGAAGTAACCATGCAAACATATGATGTATACAAATATGAAGGTGTAGCACTGCAGTTTTTGGTGCAGATATGAAGGTGTAGCACTGCAGTTTTAAGGCGCAGATATGAAGGTGTGGCACTGCAGTTTCAAGGTGCAGATATAAAGGTATGGCACTGCAGTTTTCAGGCGCAGATATGAAGGTGTAGCACTGCAGTTTTAAGGCGCAGATATGAAGGTGTAGCACTGCAGTTTTTCATGCAGATATGAAGGTGTGGCACTGCAGTTTTTGGTGCAGATATGAAGGTGTGGCACTGCAGTTTTTGGTGCAGATATGAAGGTGTAGCACTGGCGTTTTTCATGCAGATATGAAGGTGTGGCACTGCAGTTTTATGGTGCTACAATATTAGTGCAGAAGGGCCAGTCAGTCACAGCAGCATCAACAACCCATAAGTTAGCATGGGAAACTGCTTCACTGCCTTATGGTTCTAAAAAACCTACAGTATACAGTGTGTGTGTGTGTATATATATATATATATGGCAATGGGAAAAATAACTGCAAAACCAACACTGACTTTGACACAGCAAATTACAAAGACCAGGACAACCAATCAAGTGGCTCAGAAACATCATGACAGTATGCTGCACGAACCCCGGCGTGATTACAGAGCAACCAACTTCAGCAAAAAAAGGCCAAAAAAATAAAGTGACACAAACAATCAGTTTATTGTTCTCAAAAATACATAAATAAATAATGATTTATTTATTCATTTAGTGCCTCGACTGACAGCCACTATAAAGTGTTCATCTGGACTGATACAGTGAATCACACCAATAAAATATGGACATATATTTGGTAACGTATAACACAGTTGAGGCCCTCTGCACAGAGAATCATACGATGTACCGCTGCAGAACTCAAAGGCCAAAGACGTGGTGCTCAGAGCTAAGTGCCAGTACGGTTCTCAGTGTCTCGGTGATGCTCTCTGCAGCCTAGAGAGGGATTGGTGACCCAGAAACAGAGACGTAGCCTCTCCAAAAGGTCACGCGGGAAGACCAAATGTGGTTAGACGATGATCAGTGAACAGCAGAGATCAGCAGTTTTAACATCCCTGGGCTCTGTGCTTCACCCACATGGACATCAGTTCTGCCATTTAATACCCATTAGCATGACTGTGGTCTCCCGACTTTGCTAGTTCAGGGCTAAAACTCAAGCTAATGCTCTGTTTCAGCACATGGCAAGAGCGCCTGTCACATGTGAGCATTACTGCCTTCAGCGTGCTGCACTGAACACAGCAACAGAAATAAGAGAGTCCTTTTCAGCGGCGAGGACACACACAACCCTAAAGAAAGCACGCAGTGAGAACGGACAGCGTGCGGCTGAAAATGCCGTTTACCACTATGGGAAACCATTCAGGCGCTCTACAGTCAGACTTGTGCCTTTAACACTTATGAAAAGAACAAAAAAAAACTGAAATTTTAATCTTAAAGCTCCATTCAGGACATACAGACGTGACAGAGCTTGAAACAAACAAGCCATTCACACACTAGAAGGGCTCCAACTTAAAGATGTTTGGGCAGCCATCTAACAGCGGAGTGTGGGCAATCTCCCTGCTGGCCGCAAGCCACCGCGCTTTGCCATAGTTTATTATTTTTTTATTTCACTTTGGGGGTGAATATTTGGATGTTAACCCCCTTCTCAAGGATGATTTCAAGCTGGGACATATTTGGGCCACGCTTTGACACCAAACAATACCCTGCATGTGGCCACAGTTCGAGGAATACAGGCCGCAAGAAGCGTGACCCAAGGTGACGGGGTCAAAGGTGACCCTTCCACATAGGGGTGAGAGAAGGGTGGATTTGCAGCTCCAGATGAAATACATCCATCAAAAGGCGAGGCTACTGTCACCAGCCTAGGGTGGCCTGTGATGTTAGGATCAACATTATGTCAAGTTACACAAGAAGCAGGGGCCAGAGAAAGAAATAGACAGCTGTGGGTTCGGAAATCAAAACAGAAATGCTGTGTTTCAGTAAAATGTTTAACCCAATTTATATTCAGCTGTTGCCACTGATATGTATATGAATGCATTTTTGCATTAGGGGTAAATAAGAGAAACATAGGCATGAGCAAAATGAATAAATACATTATAACTCCGCAGTGAAATGGACTGCAGTAATATCAAGTGTTCAAATTAATGTTCAAAGTTCAGCATTTGTGACTGTTATTCGTTACTTAAATGAGTGTCTTTGTTAACGTCAATGCTGCCCCCATCAGAATGTAAACTATGGTCGTAGGGCCACCACACGATTAGGAACCAAGCCGTGACCCTGCAGGAGAGCTGTGGTCCTCAGCAAACATCTGAATGGGGAAGATGGCAGGAACACTTCTGATGATGAACCTGTGCTGCATTTTCCCAAACTAGTGGTTCATCAAAGTGACACCTGCGATGGGATTCTGACATTGACATGCCCGGTACAACAGCCTTCATAAAGACATGGGCACAGGTGAAACAACTGAAAGAAAAACCATTTCATTTGTTCTTCCACTTAAAGATGACAAGAATTAACTCCGCAAAGAAGACAACAGATGCCCAGTGTCCATGTCATTTAGGCCCGTCACCTAAACCATGCAGTGGCGGAGCAGACATGTCTGACTGCATAAACTGTCAGACAGTAGGAGTAATGGTGAAGACGCAGAACGTCAATGCTAGAAGAGATGGGATCACACCCCTAAGAACCAAGGCAGAACAGCAGAGGGAACCTGACGGCCGACGCCTCACTGCACCCTTTAGTGTCCCAAGGCGTCCACATAGTCCTGGGGCTTGTGCTGGACCTTTACATCATGAATGTCTCCCTCAGTATAGTTTACTCCGCCTTCCCAGGCAGCACAGATACAGTCTATGTGAAGAGGGAAGTCCTGAGAAGTTTGTTAAATAGAAGCCTTCTGCTATAGAGTTACTACCTAAACTCAGTATTGCTCACATTGTAAGTGTATTTGTAGTCATTCAGGGATTTAGAGTCTTTATTTATGGAAGATGTGTTTTTAAATGAATTCCTGCAAAAAAAAAAAACATAAAACATGGAAAAATGAATTAGAACCTCAGAATACAGAAGCCAGTTCAGTTTCTGCCATTCTGGCAGCAATGCGTACCTGAACAAAGGGTATTCATGTTATATAACGTGACTGTTGACTCGTGACCATAAGGTCAGAGGGCGCTGAAGTTCACTTTATCAGGTGACATTTTGAAGCAGGAATTAAGGTTGATGAAGCCTTACTGGTATGGCCAGACCAGTGATAAGGTCCTGGGGGCAGTATGGGGAAGGTGATTATTCATTAAGGGGGTGGGTCATGCTTCACAATCACACTGGGGAAGGGCTGTAGGATTTGGTAACGTGACAGCATCATCAAAACCTTAACTCCATGAACGAGGATTCAACGTTTATTCATGGGCTGCACCAATTACACTGAGACAAACTGGTTTTGCTGACATTTCTTGGTGGAATATTCAGTCTCTTAACATTACAGAGGTTGTATTGTGATGATGAGCACATTTTCCTTGTGGAACTACTTTGTCAGAGTCTCAAATTTCCCACAGTCAACCATCTGTTTGGCAGCACAAGTTATGAAAACAAAGGAGGAAACCGCGCAGATTCATACCACTCACCATACTGCTGGCTCATGGTGAACATGGCATCGCAAATTACAAATGAAACATCAGTTCAGTCGTGCTTCCCAGACAAGGAGAAGCTACGGAGATGACAGCACAGCAGCTCAGAGAGTCATACAGCTTGTTGCTGCTGTACAGCTCACTGAAAGCAACGCGGGGAAAAGTCAGTTGAACACAGGTACAGCATCACGGGGCAGTGCTTTGCCGCTGTGAGCATAATCGGGGTCAAGGATAATCCCTCAGAGGTATGAGGGCATACAGAATGTGAGTGTGCCACAGACACGCCTGGGGAGGGGCTCTACCTCCCCTCCCTGCGGAGGACCAGGGCCGGCAGACAACCGGAAAGCTGAGAATGGGACATGAACCCAATATGCAAATAGCCCAGCAGGGGGAGAACATCAGACAGTGCTCATTAACCGGGACTATGATACAAAATCTCTTTCAGCAATTGCATGATGGGTAAATATTATTAAAGAAAAAAGTCACCCGTAATATTTAGTGCGGTGGGTGGCAGGAATCGACATGGGGTAGAATATTAGCCACCGAAAACACTTCTTATACAAGTGAAATGACAGGGGCAGCGAGGGATCCAGGAGTGGTAGCTCATGGGTGCCTGTGAAATACCCCCGAGATCAAGCTCTGGATTAACAAGAAGTGTGACACATACATTAAGGGGCTTTCGTGATGTCCCCCATGCTGAGACAGGCCACTGTGAAGCCGGAGAGGACGGAGAGGACATCGAGAGAGAATGTAGGAGACTGGCCGCTGTGAACCCGGAGAGTATGGAGAGGACATCGAGAGAGAATGTAGGAGACTGGCCGCCGTGAACCCGGAGAGGACGGAGAGGACATCGAGAGAGAATGTAGGAGACTGGCCGCCGTGAACCCGGAGAGTATGGAGAGGACATCGAGAGAGAATGTAGGAGACTGGCCGCCGTGAACCCGGAGAGTAGGGAGAGGACATCGAGAGAGAATGTAGGAGACTGGCCACCGTGAACCCGGAGAGGACGGAGAGGACATCGAGAGAGAATGTAGGAGACTGGCCGCCGTGAACCCGGAGAGTATGGAGAGGACATCGAGAGAGAATGTAGGAGACTGGCCGCCGTGAACCCGGAGAGTATGGAGAGGACATCGAGAGAGAATGTAGGAGACTGGCCGCCGTGAACCCGGAGAGTATGGAGAGGACATCGAGAGAGAATGTAGGAGACTGGCCGCCGTGAACCCGGAGAGTATGGAGAGGACATCGAGAGAGAATGTAGGAGACTGGCCGCCGTGAACCCGGAGAGTATGGAGAGGACATCGAGAGAGAATGTAGGAGACTGGCCGCTGTGAAGCCGGAGAGGATGGAGAGGACATCGAGAGAGAATGTAGGAGACTGGCCGCTGTGAAGCCGGAGAGTAGGGAGAGGACATCGAGAGAGAATGTAGGAGACTGGCCACCGTGAACCCGGAGAGGACGGAGAGGACATCGAGAGAGAATGTAGGAGACTGGCCGCCGTGAACCCGGAGAGTATGGAGAGGACATCGAGAGAGAATGTAGGAGACTGGCCGCCGTGAACCCGGAGAGTATGGAGAGGACATCGAGAGAGAATGTAGGAGACTGGCCGCCGTGAACCCGGAGAGTATGGAGAGGACATCGAGAGAGAATGTAGGAGACTGGCCGCCGTGAACCCGGAGAGTATGGAGAGGACATCGAGAGAGAATGTAGGAGACTGGCCGCTGTGAAGCCGGAGAGGATGGAGAGGACATCGAGAGAGAATGTAGGAGACTGGCCGCTGTGAAGCCGGAGAGGATGGAGAGGACATCGAGAGAGAATGTAGGAGGCTGGCTAACCCAAGCTTCCTGGACAAGACCTAGAGTCCTGCAAAGCAGGTGTGGGACCATAATGAAAGCAGGTGCGATTCCAGAGTTTTTTAATTAATAGAACTGGGGCCTGGACATCACTACCACTGCAGACATGATAAATTTCACATCTCTACCAGCAAAATCACAAGAGGTGCTCAGGACCGATGAAACAAAATAACTTACTCTAATTTGGTATGAAACACTCCCTTCAGCAACCTGCCTAATGCTTTTCCCTGAAAGAAAAGTTTCATAGCACTGCAGCAGACGCAAAAGACAGGGGGCAGCATTAAGAAGGAGGTGATCCAGTTCGCGGTGGGTTGAATATTACATCATCACTTATTTTTTGATAATGAGAGCAGAGTAAAAAGTCCAGAGACTTCTGAAACACATTTGCTTGCAGCGCCTCCCTTATACAGCGTGATCCCCTTATACAGTGTGATCCCCTTATACAGTGCCTCCCCTATACAGCGTGATCCCCTTATACAGTGGAATCCCCTTATACAGTGTGATCCCCTTATACAGTGTGATCCCCTTATACAGTGCCTCCCTTATACAGTGTGATCCCCTTATACAGTGTAATCCCTACATCGATTCTCACAGTCATTCTTTTGCTAAAGATTTGGTTTCCTAAAAGCACAGATCTCTCATAAACTAATGAGCAAGGAAACAGGCTGAAATCCCTACCAGGAATGGGGCTGACGAACAGGTACTACAGACCCCTTACTACACTGGAGGACCATGAGGAAATCACAGGCATCCATGGTGCGGATGACTCCATGACAACCCAAACGCACACACTTTTCAATATTCCCAAAGGGTCACAAAGCACACAGGTACCTGGTGAAGGTCGTCCCCCAGCACGAACTCCTGGAAGTAGCCCGGGGCAGCAGACGAGGCCCTGATGGCCTGCCACAGCTTGTGCTGACAGCCTCCCAGGTAGTGGGAGCGCACACCGGGGGGCAGGTTGTAGTTCCGGAAGACGTATGCCTTCAATGGCGTTCCCCTGTTCACAATTGTGCTCACTGCAGCCACCTTGTGGACAAAGTGCACAAGCACACCACGTCAGCCTAATCAGATTGACGACAAATTGTTCCCCTGCAATACATGTGAGTAGTGCTCTAATAATAGCATTATGATCTCTTCAAGTGAAGGACAATGCTGCGACTGGCGGATATTAAAAGAAAAGTAACGTGAGAACAAGAAAAGGTGCTGTAAAGAATATAAAAGGAGTTTGAGAACAAGACGGATGCTCAAAGTTCAAGCAAATATTCATCTGCTCATTCTACAAATCTCTGCACTGCTGTAGCATGTAATCAATCTCCAGCATATCCAGGTTCCTCCAGTTCATTTCTCATGTACCACCTAACCAACAAATTAAAATGTAACAATGCAGCATTCTTCAGCTTGTCATATTTCAGCCAATCAGAACAAGCCTGCAGTACCCCAGAGCTGCTATTGGGCCACACACTTCCTCTGAGCACAGGGAGAGTAGGTAGCGTACTAGGTGGTAAACAAACTTTTCTAAAAGGTGGATTTATCAGCCCTGGACATCCCAGCTGTGAATCTCACCTTGGGACACTCAGGGTTTCTGGATGTTTCCACCATAAGGTCCGACCCCATCTGCTCCCTGTCAAACAAAAGGCGCCGTATTCTATCACCATGGACAAGCAGCCACAATTTAAGTCGAGCTAAATGCTGCCCGTCCACAGAACAACTGATGAGAAACATCAACTGTTAGAGAACAAAACCTGCCATTCGGCACAGTTCATGCCAATCAAAGTGGCACTGATGTCATCTGCAGTCTAGATACCCAACCTGCTAAACTCTACCTGACCTCAGAGATTATTTAGATAGATGATTAGCCTTAAACGAGCTAAACTAGATTACGAAGCCCTTTTCAGTCCGTTCATACTAGCATATTCATAGATATAACCCCACGCGCACAAGTACTTGGGTATAACGGTGGGTTCCCCCTGGATGCATCCGCCATCCTCTTGGCCTTCCCCCTTCCCCAGCTGCTACTGGACCACGTAGCCCGAGGCTCACTTGAGGATGGTCTCCCAGATCTGGCTGTCGTAGAAAGCGTGGCTCCAGCCCATCTTCACCGTGCCCACGATGACGTTCTGCTTGAACACCTCAGAGCCCAGCCTGCGGTACAGCTCCTCACACTCGTCCAGGGACATCTGGTACACGCCCAGCATGAAGGCCAGGATAGCCCCTGCAGGGCAGAGGGGGCAGCGCATACTCAGGCTCATTCACAACAGAGCTTTCAGGTATTTGGCCACTAGATGGCAGCAGAGGATGTCCGCAGAGCATCACCATAACAAGCGGGCATATGGGAGGCCAGTGGGGGACTGGCGGCTACCCCAGCTCTGCCCACCACAGGCACCCACTGTGCAGATTACGCCTCCTTAACTGTAAGGCAGTGCTTGAGGCAGATGGTGTTATATTGCAAATTATAACTGCCACAACAACAGTTTAAAAAGTGACTTAGTGCAGGGCTTTGACTCCATAAACAGCTGCTGCGCCTGGGCATTTGGAAACCTGTCTGCAGTACCTCACACTGGCATACAAATGCGACAGTGAGAGGCAGTTGCTAGGGACGCATTCAGAGGCTACTGCAAACACAAATCAGAAATAAACAGAAACCAAACTGTATGTTAGGGGCTGCCGGGGCGGTCAGAAGGGGGGTGGTGTGGAGTGGGGGGTGCGGGAGAGCTCAACAGCCCAGCCCCCGCATGGGGGAGCGAGCTAGAGCTGCCTACCTGTACTCACTCCACAGATGTAGTCAAAGAGCTGGTAAGTGGGCTTCCCAGTCAGCTCCTCCAGTTTGCGCAAGGTCCGAAGGGCCACCACTCCCCTGAGACACACGCACACACAGACACACACACACACACACACACACACACACAGATGAGCAGCAGCTCCAATCTGCAGTGATGTACCGCACAGCGACAGTGATTTACACAGCAACAAGAAGAAAGTACCACATACAAAAGGTCTAATTTAGGGGGGTGGGGGCCCAAGTATAAAGTCATTGTGGGGCCAGGAGGTGGGGGTCCCAAAGTTAAAGGTGGGGGTGAGAGCTGGGGGCCCTACTTACTGCATAAAATGCCGCCTATAACTCAAGGGCCTGGGTTAGCCTGTGCACAAGTCTGGCCTTGTACATATATACAGACAGTCAGACAGACAGACACAGAAACGCATAGACACACGGCTGCACCTGGTCCCCCCCCCATCGATGGAGAGCAGCCGGACGCCCCGGCCCTTCACGGGGTCAGTGTAGCCCACAAGGGCCAGTGTCTCCCGCACGGCAGCCTGCAGAGCTGGATTCCCGGCCTGGCGAAGACGCAGGAGACATGGGACCAGCTGCTCCTGGGGGGGGGGGGGGGGGGGGCAGATGGTGGCGTCACGGCCGGCCAGGCAGCCAGTGGGTGACATGCGGCAGACCAGCAGATACGCGTGACGAGTGGGACACCATTACCAGAGTAAGCACATGCATGTGCAGACTTCTAGTACAAACCCATATAAGCATGGTCACCCTCCCCTACTGTCCTTTTATCTTTACTCCAGTCTTTCATGCCTAGATGTTGAGGATCTGGCATAATCCAAGTCAATCTACAATCCAGACATGGCATAACATACAGTCCTCTAATCAGTAATATCTTTTTGTCAGTCCTATTGCTTCAGGAACTAACAGGCATAAGGGGGCGTGACACAAAGCTCCACCCACCTTGACTGCCACACCCCTAGTCTCAGGAAACTCCAAGAGGTGGCAGCTCAGGTCCTCCACCCTGCAGATGCAGAGTCGGAGGTCGGACGCCCTCTGCAGCGCCTGAACCAGGGCCCTCGTCCTGTTGTCCACACTCACCCTGGCAATGATCTGAAACCCCCCCACCCCCACAAAGACAATCTCAGCTGGCTGGATCTCATACAAAGACACTAGTGAACCACCCACATCCACAAAACGTAGGCTAAACAGGGTAAACCATCAACCAGACCTGAGAGTCCATGCCCCAAATGAGCATTTTCAATAGTACCCTCATTTAATATATACAGTATTTATTAGTACAACTGGACAGGCGTGTTAAAATAAGGCACGCAAGTGGCCTCGGATAACAGCTTCTTCTAAGCAGCTCAGCAATGTAAGCAGTATTGGTTACAACTCTGAATTGCTACATGTCTGACAATACAGTGTTACCATGTGTTTGCAGGTCACAGATCACTGACCGGCTGAAACACGCCAGTGAATACACAAACTACACAAAGGCACACTTAGCGTGTGGGTTACTCGCAGCTACAGTATTTTTGAAAAAGGATCCTTGGATTGCTGTCAGTGCTAAGCACAGGATGTGGGGTTGGTGGTACGCTGCTGGTGGGGACAGTGTGCTACTGGTTACTGACCAGCATATGCATGTCAGTGACGTCTGGGCCATTATGACAAACACTGAAGGTGCAGACAAAAATACACGCACACCATGTCACAATGGCAGGCTCAAAGCAATGACAAGAGATTCCATAAAATAAACAGGGGTTAATGCTGTAAATTCTGATGGAAATATGCGTCCTTGTAAACTGGTGTAAACAACATGCAGTTTTTAAATTTTAATTTTCATGTCTTGATGGATAATACATATTCGGTATGCAAATTACCCTCTTGAAAATAATTGTCAGGCCTTACATTGCACATTTTACTTACCTGTTTACAGTGTTTAAGGTTTAACTGATGGCATTTCACAGCCCAGGGTCCAACAGCTATGACCCACACAGATGCTGCTATGTAACTTCAACCCTGCTAATGTTTTAACCTTTTTTGGGAGCCGTGTATCTACATTATAATAAGGGTATGCACCTCATTCCAGGGTACAACATCAAACCCCTGAGTCTTGAACAAACAGCCCTCATGTAAGAAACTTGTTTTAATAAGACTCGCTAATTCTTCACCATCCAGTGCCCCACCCACCTTCTCCCTCTGCAGCAGAAGGCGCTTAGCTCTGTCCTCAGCCGCCTTCCGCTCTCTTGCTTCCGCCGAGTCTGCCTGCTTCGGGAGCGACTCCTCCGCTGGGGGCGGTCCGTCTTTCACTGCCTCCACACCTTTGGAGCCGGGACGAAACTTCGGCACGAGGGGGGTGATATAGCTGCCCACGAAGGCCTGAACACTGGGGCCGGGGTATGACAGATAGTGGCCAATGCCCTTCTTCGGGGATGGAGGAGAGGCGGGGGGAGGCGCGGCGGGGGGAGGAGAGGCGGGGGGAGGCGCGGCGTCTTTAGCAGACCCCAGGCTGGAAACGGCGTCCACTCCACTTTGGTCAGATCTGCCCGGGCCGGCAGAGGACGCTTTCGGGTCCTTGCAGCCAGGCTCCATAGTCCCCGGTTTTGTGACATTCCCAAAGTACTCGTTGACATGGTGCGCCAAGTAATTATAGGTCTCGCCTAAGTTTACAGGGAGCTTGCTAGGGTGGAACAGCCAGGGTGTCTGGCTGGGAGCAGGTACCCCCCGACTGGAGTCTGCCACTTCCGTCCCAGGTCTCCCAGTGCCTTGGGTGGGGCTTTCCTTTGGGTCCTTCCCATCCAGGTGTCCCTGAGCCTTCTCAGAGACAGTGTGCACTCCAGGGCACTGGCCTTTAGCTTCTGATGCTGATGATCTGATTCCACCCCCTTCCCTGGGGCCAGATTTCAGGTGTGATATCCGGGAGAGCAGGTCAGTGTGGGTACTGCTGATAGCCCTGGAAACAGAATCCAGTGTCCTTTTAAGGCGCCACATGCCTGGGCTGCGGTCAGCACAGCTGAGGGATGCTGAGGTGCTCAGGGGGGAGATGTGGGCACCTGGGCCCAGAGTGTAGTGCAGCCGACAGGCCCTGAAGACCCATGCCCTGTGCACTCTGCCCTGTGTGTCTCCCATACGCCACCAGCGGAGGCCGTGGACGTCATGGTTCAGGATCCGTGGTACGTACACTCTGGAATGCGAGGAGCACTGCAATGCCTGGCGCTGCCCTTGCTGGTGCCGCACGTGTCTGCCCCTGCTCAGGCTGAACACGGACGTGTTTATGATCCATTTAACAGGCATTCCATCAGTTCAGCCTATCGGCATCCTCAACCAGGGAAAATCGGCTAAAAAGACACAAGATTCATCAACACGTGGTTCAACAAATATTACATCCAAATCAACGATCCTCTGTGTCCAAAACAACGACTATTATCGTTAGCTTTTGTAATACCTATTAAACTGTAGTAATAAATGTCTACCTATCAGAGACTGGCGACATCTTTGTTTAGTTAATCGCAGACCACAATTTTATTAAATACTGGCCAGTAATGTTAGACTTGACCGAAACTAGCTTTGACAAACACACAGTAAATAAATGACAGCAGGTGACATCCATGCTGGAGGAATAAAGCTAACATACCCGGTTGCAAAGGGAGAATTTGGAGCGTCGCCCCAAATATGTTGCATCCCATACGCGAGCTGACGAGTCCCAGTTTAGCTAACTAGCCTGCGCTAACCAGGTACCGCGCTAATCCAGCTGTGGGTGGCTAGCCCAGCTGCTGAACCTTCGGGGTGTGTAACGTTAGCTCATCCTCCGCCCCGCATCACCAAAAACACAGGCGATTAAACCGCACAGCGATAAGCCTTCGCGTGGTTTTATGAACACAACCTATCAAACTACCCCTACGGCTATAAAGCCCCTATTTTATTAAAGCCGGAAAACTGTGAAATGAGGCACGATCGTCTTAGCGTCTCCTGTCAAAAAAATAGTAAATAAAAAGATCTTTGCCCCGGCCCGTGATTGGCTGGTCGCTTGTGACCCCGGAAGAAACACTGCGCTGATTGGGTGAAATGTACCTCTCAACAGACAAACAGAATACCGGAGTGGTTTTATGCAAAAGTAAAACTAGACTGGATACTATATTTATCAATGTAAACATTTCTGACAAATAAGGACGTAAACCCCATATATCATGTGTGTTCCACTTCTGATACACAGAATATTTGTAATTTAATGCATACGTATGCATTGTGTCGATAATATATGCGCATCTTCGTCTCACTATCTCAGGCGTACATGACTTCCAACACTAGATGGCATGATAACTACTGCTTTGCCATAACCGGGCGCTGAAAGTGAACGCAATTGGTACCATGGAGAGAGATATAATCTAATTCAAATTTAACATTTAAATAGCAAGGCATCACATATGTAAGTTAACCTTAAGATATATCTTTCTGATGTTTTTTTTTTTCCTGAAATTATTAAAAGAATGGAATGATGATGCTTTATTGATCCCCGTAGGGAAATTCCCTTTTCGCCTACCCCGACTTGCTCTCCAGGTATGTATGGTACTGTCATATTTTCATGATATTACAATTAATTTTACATAATCCAGTAATGTTAGGTAACACTGTTTGGCGAAAAGAAACGAAACTCAACCATATAACCGACCAGGCGCCCTGAACATTCTGTCAAACAAACAGGGCGTTTATATGACAAACCACAAACAAAACACTTCAGATGTAATCGACGCGGTCATGGAAACCTAATAGAGAACATCAGATCTATTATCTCTGTATCATGTGATATAAACTAATTTTTGAGAAAAGTCTGCAATATTGCAGTGTCTAGCGTTTGCTCTCTGGAGAGTGGTAAGTTGCGTGATCCTAATCTTTCACAATCATAAAGTCACGTGTCCACTTACAGTACAAGTAATCATCGCGCCCCTCACGGAATAGTAAAGTTTTATTGATAAAGCAAACATTCAGATACATGTTTGATGGTTAAATTTCCTATGGCAGGCTACACTATTTCATTGTGACTGGAATGCAATATGTTTCTACGCTGTCCTGTGCTGCCTGTAATTAGCAACTTGAAGATGAAATAATAAAATAACCACATTATTGCTTGAATAATCTGCTTTATCATGGAAGTTCCGGATACCCCACTTACTAAGGCAAGAAATCTCTTGGTTTAAAGCAACAGTTACAATGACCTGTTTTAGGCATTTTATCGCCTGGAAGCTGTTACTGTGGGGTTTTGCAAATGACATATGTAGCTCCGTTAATTAAGTTCATTACGCTGACCAGGAGCTAATGCATCCGGAAGTAAAGTTTACGACGATAAGACCGTGCGGGGAGAGCAGCTCATCCCCTCAAAGTCATCTTACGCTTTTCTGCTAACTACATACCTATTCAAATAATGATTGAAGAAAACAAAAAGCATGCGTAAGAAAATGACTCCCTGCCTTAATATGCACATTTCCAAAAGTTTTCAGAGAGATACCGATCTTATTTCGAAATCGTATACGTTTTCTTTTCAGTAGACGCGGCGGTTGTGACGTCACGGAGCCCCTGCGCGGTCACGTGGTCAGGAAACGGACCAATAGGATTAGGATTCGTGGTGCTGCGCCTCTGGAACGCGGCACTTAGAGCGATGTCAGCGGCGCACCGAGGCTAGCCGTCAAGTGAACGAACGTCGGTGGTTCCTCGCCGGTCGCCTTTTCGCGGGGTAAGCCGCTGTGCTCTTGTTACAGTCATTGTGGCCGTATGTTTGCCAGATGGATACAGTCCTGACTCGTTTAAAGAGAGCTGTTGCCGTCTTGATGTTGATCACCAGTGCTGCTCCGTGTCGGCTGCTGGATGTTGGATCGTCAGCGCTGCTTCGGCGGGGACTCGGCAGCTCTTTTAGCCGCTTAGGTATCTCGGTACATGTTTGTCTATGGCGTGTTCCGGTTGCCTAGGCAAAGGGAAGCTCTGTTTTCGGTGCAGTGTGACTGCTCAGTGTCATTTTGCGGAGCGCCACGGGTTTGTTGTCGCCCGCCTGTCCCTTGCTCGGCGAGGGACGGCCCGCGGGCCGATGGTGCGCTTAGGGCTGACGGCCCGTAACTTCCAGTCGGACTGTCTCTGTTAGGGTTTAATTTAAAGTGTAACTGGAGAATTTAGTATGATGTTTAAAATGGAGTATTTGGGTTTTTCTACACTGCAGCTAAGTGTGTCATAATGAAACTTTCGTTTTTGGTATTTTGCGGGTTGGGCTTTTAGTTAATGTCTCTGTACTTAGTAAGTTTCAGGTTTGGGCGTAGCTACAAAATTACATTTTGTTCGTTTGCGATACTGATCTGTCTGCTGTCTGTCCGCGTGTCGTTTATTAAGTTACTCTTTATCCCGGGTAAGATCATGTGCTTTGTGTAAATGAGTAAATGATAATGAGAATTATCCTCCTCTCTTTTCCTCTCTCTTCCAAGGTTAATCAACGCCATGGCTACCGCGCCCTCAGCACTGAAGTTTGCTGTCTGCGTCCTGATGATAACCGAATTCATATTGGCCAAAAAGGACTACTATGAGATTCTGGGTGTTCCGAAGGATGCAAGTGAGCGGCAGATTAAGAAGGCCTTTCATAAGCTGGCAATGAAGTACCACCCTGACAAGAACAAGAGTCCTAATGCTGAAGCCAGGTTCAGGGAGATTGCGGAAGGTGGGCTTTCACTGAGCACTTTGGCATGCAGCGTTTGTGTTTAGGGTTAATGCAGCATGTCAGCGTTGCACTAGTTGGTTGTTTTTGGGGGGGGGGGGGTGCGTATGGGTGTAGCATAAATAATTCTGTATGGATGTTATGTGTCCCCCAGTCTGAGTATAGCTAATTGTGTTCTTTGCTTTGTGCAGCGTATGAAACATTATCAGATGATAAGCGCAGACGGGAGTATGATCAGGTTGGACATGGCTCCTTCGCCAACGAGGACACGGGCAGCAGAAGCCACAGGCAGAACTTCCACCAGCCATTCAACTTCAACTTTGATGACATTTTCAAAGACTTTGACATTTTCAACCAGAACAGGCACGCCCACCACCAGAAGCACTTTGAGAGCCATTTCCGGGCTCACCAGGAAGCTCTCAACCGCCACAAGAGGCCCTTCCAGGGGGGCTTTGGTGGGGGGGTTTTCGACGACATGTTTGACGACATGGAGAAGATGTTCACCTTTGAGGGCTTTGACAGCACACACAGGCACACTGCCGGAACCGAGGACAAGTTTCAGAGCTCCAGACAGCACTGCCGGACCGTGACACAACGTAGGGGCAACATGGTGACCACCTACACCGACTGCTCTGGATCCTGAGGTGGGGACTGTGCCCCCCACCACTCCTAAGTGGACTTTCCTCATCACTCATTGGGAGCTGCTCTGTCAGGGTTTTACAGTTTAGTTTTTCATTTACTAAAATAATCTAACAACTCTGCTGTCACTTGAGTGAGGTTCATAATTTTATGGAGGTAACATGGTAAAACAAGCATTTGAAAACAAGCTGTTTTTTGTGTTAAAGCAAAAAAAAATAAGTTCAAAAAGTTTGTACATAAATTAGCAATAGTTTTTTTTTTTTTTTGTCTGCAATAAAAGTGATGCTTAAGTTTTGAAGACTTCAAGCATATTGTCTACAACTAATGTAAGTGGTATTACTTTACATGACAAATTGCTTTCCTTACAAATAGTGGTCTTCCTGTTCATTCTCACTTTTGATACCACAGCTAGGTGTTACTGGGAGGATTTTTCCAGTATTTACAGGAGATCTATAACTTGCATATTTGGCGCTTATAAGTGGCACATCATGGTGTTAAGATTCAGTGCATCTTACAATGCAGGACGATTTAAGAAGCTTTGATTATTTCAACCAACCATTTAAACTGTAGACCATGTGAAATTGAGCACAAAGCCTTTTTCTTACAATATAGAAACAATTGGAGGATGAAGTTCTTGGAGGATAAATTCCTCCTCGTTTCATTTCAGTGATTATCATCTGACATTCTGTTTAGAATACATGAACACTTTTATAGGCTGCGTGAAATGGAGAATAAAGCATCCATTGTAATTTGATCCTCTGGTGCACTGCTCGATCACATCACTGATGCTTTTGAGGTATGAAATGGTCCTTTAGTGGGGAAACATGGTCAAAGTGTGTGTGTGTGTGTGTGTGTGTGTGTGTGTGTGTGTGTGTGTGTTGATTTTTTTTTGCAGCATTGTAAGATTCTTAATTGCCAAATGCTTTGAACTGTTTAAATGACACCTGTAGAAATAAGCAGCCGGAGTGTAATTTGAATTTAGATGTTGTGTTTCAGCATTGGACAGAAACGTCTGTAACTTGGTTTTTCCTGAGGTTTCTATGGCTTTCAGATTGTAGTGAATGAAGAATGATTTCTGTCTGCTTTATAGGGCAATGTTAGTGATTTAAAAAAAATGTATATTTGTTTTTCACCAGTATGTAGTAGGAATTTTCTATTGTGAACTGGATGAGAGACGAATGTTACCGACCTGCATGTAACAAACTGCTGTGCTCCCCACTCCAAAGGACTATATTCATCTCCCAAATAGTTACTCCCAACAGTAGAATGTAACCTATATCGTGATGATGCCCTGCCTTAATATATGACCTTTACCTCATTTTCTTGAAAGTTTTGACCTCCCACTTTATGTGCAATATATATAATCCCCCTGTTTCATTGGTATTTTCCTGTTGCTTGTGCTGTGTGATGCTTCAGTGATAGAGGGTTCTGTGTTCAGCAAATTTGTCATGCACTTTCAATATTTTAATCCTATGGATAGAATATATGTACATTTAATGCTCAGGAGTTGGATGGTACATTGAAAATAAATGATGATAAAATGTCATTGTTTTTTCCTTCTGCACCTCTCCCATTTTCTGAAATAGAAATTTTTCCAGATAGGGGCTTCTGATGAAATGTAGGTTTTGTCTGAATTCTCTTTAGAAATTTTGGGTACCCACAGGCTTGAAGGGTTAATGTCTCTACATAACTTCCTAGAGATTTAAAAAAAAAAAAAAAAGTTATTTTTATGTCCTGGTTAGTTCTGTTACCGTTGTAGGTTCACAGGAAGAACTTCCCCAGTAATTGGAAAACTGCCCTGCGTTTGGGCTGAAGAGGACTCGATACTGCTGCTGCCCAGTTTCATTTCCGCACTCGGATTCCCAGAATGCAGCACGGGCGGCGGCGGCTTCCTGTGCCGGTCTGGTTAAATGGTGGGTCGGTTAGGGGACGTTGTATGACTTTGTGCCTCCAATTACCAGTACAATCGTTTAGCTTGTGTACTTGCATTTGACAGGTACTCGTTTCGGGGAACCATGGAGGCTCTGATCCCTGTTATAAACAAACTTCAAGACGTTTTTAATACGGTCGGGGCCGATATTATCCAATTACCGCAAATCGCAGTAGTTGGGACACAGGTAAAGCACTGCTTATATGCACTTTTATTTAGCTAGCCGTTTTAGCTACACGGTAAACAGTAATTCTGCATATATCGATATAACCTCATGTTTACTCAGTATTCACCTGCACTTTGCGTACTGTGCTGCTTCACAGCTTGGTTATAATTTACAGTGATGTCGATGAAACAGGCTGTACGATAGCCCGGGAAAGCAATTGAATCGGATCGCATTCTGGTTAAATGACCACGGGTGTCTGTGCACAGAAAAGTGCCATTTTTACGATGCACACATGTACTGGCTTACACACTGATTTACACAGGATGTGCTGCCTTTTTCGTGTATGACGATGAAGCAGGATCGGGGTGAGGGAGATACGAAAGCGTGTACTGTCACCGCCACAGAAAGGCGAGGCGGGGAGCCTCACTCTAATTAATGCCATTTACGCTTTCTCTGTGTCTCCCAGCACAGACATTTGGCTACCTGCACCGATGACAAAGTTTTGCTCAGTAATTCAGATATAAAATATCGGCTTTTTCTTTTGGTTCCGTGTAGCCTATTTTTTTTATGTTTTTTTATTGTTTAGTACCTGGGTGTAGGCTTCACTGATTTTACATTTACACTTTCTTGACCTTCCTCATCTGTTAAAATGGACACTGCTTAGAAAGAAAGACTTCTTAAATTATTAATGTTAGACTGTAAATTATTTGCTGATTGGAATACGATTTTCACAACTATAAGTTCACATGTTAAATGGGGAGTAAACCCCGAAGACGTCGGGTTTAAGAATGTTTCCAAAACTTGTCCTTAAAGACACATACAGTGGCCTCCATATGCAGTGTGTTTTTTTTTTGCCTTTATAATGTTATGAAGTCAGCCTGTGTTCTTTTGCACGCCAGTGTTTACTGGCTTGTGAACTGCGACCAACCCTGTAGCAGAGCTTGTTTAGAGATATTAGTCTGCAGGGAGGAAAGGCATGCAAAGCAAGGGCAGGATTCAAAGCTGTAACACCTGGAGACGTGAGGTGACAGTGCCACCCACTAAGCCACCATGCCTCATAGATTCTTATTTTGATTACATGAATGGGCTTCCATTAGTGGGAGGAGTGAAGGACAAAGCCAAGTTAATTCTTTCTTCAATGAAGTAATATGTGCTGGTATATTTTGTACCTTGTTATAATGTGCGTGTGTGTATCTGACCATGTGAGTGACTGTAACCATCATCTGTCCCCAGAGCAGCGGGAAAAGCTCGGTTCTGGAGAGCCTGGTGGGCCGGGACCTGCTCCCACGAGGCACCGGCATCGTCACTCGCCGGCCTCTCATCCTGCAGCTCGTCCACGTGGACCCCGAAGACCGCAGGAAGACGGACGAGAATGGTACTGTGCTGTAATGCCTTTGCCGTATGTCCCCAGATACCTCTGCAGGGGTCCAGTCCGGTCCAGTCCTTGTTTTCATTCTCTTGTTTGTGGCCAGTGAGAATTTGGTTGATGTTCCCGATTCTCTGTGTGTCTTGGGTCCAAGCAATTAGAGGTGGGATTAACCAGTCAGACGTCTTGATCCTGCCTCCTCTAGTACCCACCTCTACAATCTGATTGGTTATATCTCTAAACCAATCATTTTTTGTTTTGTCCTCAGAACATTTTTGTGTAAGTTAAGCTCCCACTAACTCGTGGCTACCACTAACACTTTCTCTGTCGTCTCTCTTCGAACGCAGATGCCAGCTCGGGGAAAAATGGCCGCCTCTATCGAGGTCTCCTTTTCCTCTGGTTTCTTATATGTTTGTCTGTGCCGCCCGCCCGCCCTCAGCACCTTCATTATTCTGTTGTGTTCCCATCATGTCTTCAGCTTGTGCTGCTTCAGGATTACTTTGCGCCTTTTGTACTGGCTTAGGTCAGTTTAATTGTTTAAGCTGTATAACCTGTTAAATGAGCAGCTCTCAGGAGACTGTCCTCCACCCAGGCTCTGGCGCACCAACCTGCCTCACGTTCACTAATTACTCTGCGCCATTATTCCAGCAGAAAGACCTTCTTTGTGGGAGGGCAGCTGTGGACGGCTCACAGGCACAGGATTGTGATTCTCATAGAGCCCATTGGGTGCTTGATTGCTTTTCTTCCGCCAAACATCATGCTAAATCATTTGTTTGATGTCTTTTTTCTTTTGCACACACGCCTTGCATTCCTTTGCCATTAGTTACACGGGATACATATGTATCCCGAGGTAAAGGAAAAGATCACGATGCCCTCGTCCCGCTGCAGTGAGCTCAGTAAGGGCACATGATGGGTGTGTCTGCTAACGCTTACGTCTGAGTGGTGATGTCACCAGCCAGCAGAGTACTTGACCTGAGAATTTGTCCTGCAGCATCTCAGGCTGCTGTTTTTTGACAGTAATTGGCATTTCTGATATCTGTTTCTGCAGGCACAGAGGTTGAAGAGTGGGGCAAGTTTTTACACACCAAAAACAGGGTAGGTGCCACAGGGGGGGAGCTTGCCTGTGCCGCCGGGGGAGGGGCTCGCCTGTGCTGCAGGGGGAGGAGCTCGCCTGTGCTGTGGGGGAGGGGGGGATGAGCTCGCCTGTGCTGTGGAGGTGGGGGAGGGGGGATAGCTCGCCTGTGCTGTGGAGGTGGGGGAGGGGGGGATGAGCTCGCCTGTGCTGTGGAGGTGGGGGAGGGGGGATAGCTCGCCTGTGCCGTGGTGGGGAGCTCGCTGTGTCTTTGCCACGTTTCTCTGTCATGGTCAGCAATATTCCCCTGCTTTCTGTCAGGCCTTTGTGCTGTTTCTCACTGTGCTCAGTTCCGCTTTGCACTTCTCAGCCCCTGTGGCTGTCTGTGGTGAAGCTGCCGGTCCGCTGCTGAGTCACATCACACGCTATCCCCGTGAGAGAAGAGTGCTCTCTGGGTGGGGCTGTTGGTGTCCCACATGTACTGCCTTTGCTGGTGATGATGCAGCACAGTGTAGCGTTAGCGCTAAGCCAATGGGACAGCTGGCCTCGATTTTCATTCATTTCTGAGTGACGTCACTCATAGAGTCAGGATGATTATTTGTCTTTCTTCAGTGACAGCCTTCATTTTCCCTCTTGGATGTCCCCCATCCTGCCTCATTTTACTGCTGTCCCCCCAGGCCACTCCCCTACCCCAATGCCCCTCCCCTGAGTGTCATCTAGAGCAGTGTTTCTCAAGCCAGTCCTCGGGGACCCCCAGACAGGCCGTGTTTTTGCTCCCTCCCAGGTCTCAGAGAATTGGGAGGGAGCGAAAATGTGGACCGCTGAGGGTCCCCAAGGACCGGCTTGAGAGAGACGGCTCTAGAGCCACCGGTGATGGGATTTCTTGGCTTTGAAATCACATATGTTCATGATGCCTTCAAAAAGTCGTAAAGTCAGTTTAAAATTGGTTAGCTATATTCGTTTGACTGTTTATAAGTCTAAAAATGGACATTTTTATATTTAGATCTTCACAGACTTTGATGAAATCAGACAAGAAATTGAAGGTGAAACTGACAGAGTATCAGGTGTTAACAAGGTAATGGAATTCATTGTCTGGTTTTGCTGTAAAACAAGCTTGACAGAAATGAGCTAAGTTTAAATGACCTGTACCCTGTTCCATCTAACTAGCATGTTGTGTTGGGTTGGCTACCACATTTTAGCTAATAACTGGCTCTGTATCATTATGCTTTATTATAAGGATGCTCATTTCGATTAATTTTCCCAACCGACAACCGCCGTTCGTTATCCGAACATTAACCGTTAACTGATTAGATTAGAATATTAAATTAGAATTGAATGAAAGTAGAACTGAGGAGTGTCTGATTAAAATCCTCTGGGGTCGGCGGTCCCGCCGGCGGGATCTGACAGAAATTTCGCCAAACCGTTTAAATAACTGCGAGTTTTTGTCATATACATATTTTAAAAACACCCTCAGAAACCTTGGACGGTCTACTTTTCAAATATATATAGGCAGAAACTAAATATATTTTTACAGCTTCGTGATACGAATTGAAAGAACAAGAGTGACTGACTTAAGCGTCTGCGTCTCGAAGCGGCTCTGATCGCCCACCCACTGGCAAATCGCGCTATTCGCATGATAATAACATGATAATCCGACAGTTGGTATTGGATAAAGAAACATGTGAATACGCCCATTGTGACCGAAATAAACAAGAGCACATGTCTGGGTAGTGTTTACACTGATCGGCTACAATATAGCACACGGATCCGTCTCTGCCGCTGAAGCTTTGCGCCAGTGTTGCCACTTTCAGCAGCGAAGCTCATACCTGTGTTCATAGCTCAGTGGGCTAAGCCTGTGTGCCTGTAATCACAGGGTTGCCGATTCAAACCCAGCGTATTTAGAACGTGAATACCGATCTTCAGCTGAGATGCCACAAAACTTCATACTACTAATAATTAAATATATATAAAAACATTTTAAACCGTTTAACTGATAGTAATAATCGGTCAAAATTAATTATTTCGGTTAACGGTTAAACGGTCAAAATGAGCATCCCTACTTTATTATAAGTAAAAATTGACCAGTACAGTCATCTATCTGCTTTTATTCTTGCATACAGTTTTGTTTTATTGGTTCTGTAATTGATTTCTTGCTCAAGATTTCATTGTGTTTTGTTAGGGCATTAGTGATGAACCCATTCATCTGAAGATCTTCTCTCCTCATGTGGTTAACCTGACACTTGTGGATCTTCCAGGGATTACTAAGGTACTATTATTGTTAACATTGATAATTAAATTAAAAACTTGATAAATGAAATTTGTTGTAAATGGAAAGTCATAAGAGTGACTGGCCACCTTTGCTCTCTCAGGTTCCTGTTGGAGACCAACCCAAGGACATAGAGGTCCAGATCCGAGACTTGATCCTGAAACACATTAGCAACCCCAACTGCATCATCCTCGCTGTCACCGCTGCTAACACAGACATGGCCACCTCTGAAGCCCTCAAGCTGGCCCGGGAAGTGGATCCTGATGGTATGAGCCCTTCCCCTGCCTGACAGACTTGTAAAAACCAGTTCCCAGTGAAGTACCATCTATCCCAGGGGTGCCCAACTCCAGTCCTGGGGGGCCGGAGCCCTGTGTAACTTAGTTCTTTCCCTGTTCCACCACAAGCGATTCAGCTCAAGAGTTGTGTGGTAATTGGTGCAAGGAGTTGAATCAGGTGTGTTAAATTAGGGGAAGCCCAAAAATGTGTAGGGCTCCGGCCCACAGGACTGGAGTTGGGCTCCCCTGATCTAACCGGTGCTGATTACAGCGATGTGATCCTTTTACAATGTAATCTGCGTGCCTCATCTCCTCAGTGAGTCAACGGGAATGTTTACAGTGCTGTTGGTTTCATAATGAAATTCACTGTCAGAGAAACCTGTTCTATAATAATAATTGACACTTTTATTAATCCCCGTTGGGAAATTCTTTTTATGCCTCCCTCAACTTGCTCTTTGTAGAGCAAGCTGTCTGTGAAGGGCAGCCACCTGTAGCTCTTTGTAGAGTAAGCTGTCTGTGAAGGGCAGCCACCTGTAGCTCTTTGTAGAGTAAGCTGTCTGTGAAGGGCAGCCACCTGTAGCTCTTTGTAGAGTAAGCTGTCTGTGAAGGGCAGCCACCTGTAGCTCTTTGTAGAGTAAGCTGTCTGTGAAGGGCAGCCACCTGTAGCTCTTTGTAGAGTAAGCTGTCTGTGAAGGGCAGCCACCTGTAGCGGCGCCCAGGGAGCTGGGGGTTGAGGGTCTTGCTCAAGGACCCGCAGACATGCTGAGGCTGGGCTTGAACCGGCAACCTTGTGATTACAGGCATACGGCTTAGCCCACTGAGCCACACACAGCCTTATAGTATAGTAGTTAGTGTTAGTTAACCTTTTGTCATTCCCCGTCTGTTTTGTCCCGTGGTCCAAACAGGCTTGATGTTCCTGTTCTGCACCCATTTCATTTTTGAAATTTACTCGATGACTTGCATTCTCTTGGGTAACAGTTAGCCAGCTGTTATGAAATCCTTCCCCATTGCTTAGGGAGTCACTGGAACGGAGGGAACAGACGTGACTATTGCACCTTGTGTCCTGTTGCCTTGGGCAGGTCGGAGAACACTGGCAGTTGTCACCAAGCTAGACCTGATGGATGCTGGTACGGATGCCATGGATGTGCTCATGGGGAGGGTAATTCCCGTCAAACTGGGCCTCATCGGAGTGGTCAACAGGTACCTCAGCTGTCGTTTGAACTCTGACCTTTGACATTTGCTTGTCTCAATTCTGAAATGTTTTAATTTTTGTCACAAGACTGTTTGTATTGACTGAAAGATCACAGTAAAAAGTAGAGATGGGCGATCCACATTTTTTCAGTTCCGATCCGATTCCGATACACACAACTGCCGATACCGATACAGATTCTGATACAAGAGCTCTTTTTACTTTGTTATACTTTACTAGCTTAAAAAAATAATATATAAATACAGATGGAAAAAATGGATGACAAAAAAAATTTAATTAGGCTACTACAGACATACATAACGTACTGTTCCACCTCGTTTGTTGGCATTTGCAGTTCAATATGAATATCTTCAAAGCAAGTACACAAGTGGCGAATGCTTACAATTTTAACACAGTTTTTCTCCCATTGACGTCAGCGCAGTTACACTTTTGTTGCGATGGCAGCCCCTCTTGTATCACAAGCTGCAGCGAGTTCGCAAACAGTCCAATTAAGTTAGCGACTCCCAAATCATCCATTGCTTTGTTTTGTCTCATAGTGCGCTTTGTTAAATGGGATTGTCCATTAAACACTATTCCCACCTCAAAACTTTATTTTACATAGATTGCAAATCGCTGTGCTACTGGTTTCTGTTAAAAGCGTATAATACTCCCAGATCGTCACGTCTTATCTTACGCTCCTCGTACTGCGAAGGGTATGCGCATGACGTCACAGCAGGCGGAAGTCACTGTACTCACACCCACTGAGTAGCAAAAAAAGACTGAGGGGCAGCGATAGCGTTCGATTTGAATGCCGCAAAAAAACACATGTAAAATGGGAAAGAGCTGCCGTGCGATTGATTGCTAAAAACTAAATAAGTAAGTATAGGATGTGGATCAGTCACGCATGGCCGATACCCGATCCGTCAAATAGGTCTGGATCGGCGCCGAAACCGATCCAAATATCGGTATCGGTGCATCTCTAGTAAAAAGTTATATTTAATCATATGTTAATGCTGTATCTCAAAGTGTATTATAGATGGTTTTCAGTGCAGTGCCAGGCAGGCACTGCTTTGCCAGTGCAGGTTTTCAGTGCAGTGCCTGGCAGGCGCTGCTTTGCCAGTGCAGGTTTTCAGTGCAGTGCCTGGCAGGCGCTGCTTTGCCAGTGCAGGTTTTCAGTGCAGTGCCTGGCAGGCGCTGCTTTGCCAGTGCAGGTTTTCAGTGCAGTGCCTGCAGGTGCTGCTTTGCCAGTGACAGGTTGCTGTCCGTGGTGCTGCTTTCGCTCCAGGCAAACACTCTAACTTCCTCTCCCTGCTCTTCCTCTAACACAGAGCCAGTGAGTTTTATACACATTCTCAGATCTGCTTGGCTTTCTCAAGGGCTTGGTGACAATTTTATTCTCTTGATATTTTATTACTGTGTTTATTATCAGTGTGCAATATCCTGTATATACAGGACATTTTCCTAGTTATGGGATGTGCTCTCTACTGTTTAGGTTTTAAAGAACATGCTTACTTGTGATAATATTTTCATTTTGTTTGTGTTGTACTCAATGCTGTTCCATGTAGGAGTCAGCTGGACATTAATACAAAGAAAACTGTGGCAGATGCCATCCGGGATGAATATGCATTCCTGCAGAAGAAGTATCCTTCTCTCGCCAGCAGAAATGGAACCAAGTATCTGGCCAGAACGTTAAACAGGTGTGTTCAGATTTTTGGATCTTGGTCAGTATAGCAGCACGACTGGACCCTGGTTGTGTGAACCTTCTGGAAGTAAGTAAATAAAACCCAAAACTACACTCACCTAAAGGATTATTAGGAACACCATACTAATACGATGTTTGACCCCCTTTCGCCTTCAGAACTGCCTTAATTTTACGTGGCATTGATTCAACAAGGTGCTGAAAACATTCTTTAGAAATGTTGGCCCATATTGATAGGATAGCATCTTGCAGTTGATGGAGATTTGTGGGATGCACATCCAGGGCATGAAGCTCCCGTTCCACCACATCCCAAAGATGCTCTATTGGGTTGAGATCTGGTGACTGTGAGGGCCATTGTAGTACAGTGAACTCATTGTCATGTTCAAGAAACCAATTTGAAATGATTCGAGCTTTGTGACATGGTGCATTATCCTGCTGGAAGTAGCCATCAGAGGATGGGTACATGGTGGTCATAAAGGGATGGACATGGTCAGAAACAATGCTCAGGTAGGCCGTGGCATTTAAACGATGCCCAATTGGCACTAAGGGGCCTAAAGTGTGCCAAGAAAACATCCCCCACACCATTACACCACCACCACCAGCCTGCACAGTGGTAACAAGGCATGATGGATCCATGTTCTCATTCTGTTTACGCCAAATTCTGACTCTACCATTTGAATGTCTCAACAGAAATCGAGACTCATCAGACCAGGCAACATTTTTCCAGTCTTCAACTGTCCAATTTCGTGCAAATTGTAGCCTCTTTTTCCTATTTGTAGTGGAGATGAGTGGTACCCGGTGGGGTCTTCTGCTGTTGTAGCCCATCCGCCTCAAGGTTGTGCGTGTTGTGGCTTCACAAATGCTTTGCTGCATACCTCGGTTGTAACGAGTGGTTATTTCAGTCAAAGTTGCTCTTCTATTAGCTTGAATCAGTCGGCCCATTCTCCTCTGACCTCTAGCATCAACAAGGCATTTTCGCCCACAGGACTGCCACATACTGGATGTTTTTCCCTTTGCACACCATTCTTTGTAAACCCTAGAAATGGTTGTGCATGAAAATCCCAGTAACTGAGCAGATTGTGAAATACTCAGACCGGCCCGTCTGGCACCAGCAACCATGCCACGCTCAAAATTGCTTAAATCACCTTTCTTTCCCATTCTGACATTCAGTTTGGAGTTCAGGAGATTGTCTTGACCAGGACCACACCCCTAAATGCATTGAAGCAACTGCCATGTGATTGGTTGATTAGATAATTGCATTAATGAGAAATTGAACAGGTGTTCCTAATAATCCTTTAGGTGAGTGTAGAATAAGGTCTTCTGTGAATAAAGGGCTGAGTTAATCAGAGCAGGTGGCTGTTATATGTGGAGCACCAGTCTGTGTGTATTTAAGCACACTTCTTCTGCCCTTCAAAGGGAGTTTACAAAGTGGACTCCTGGATCTCCTCCTATCTCACAGGCTTCTCATGCACCACATCCGGGACTGTCTGCCTGAACTGAAGACCCGAATCAACGTGTTGGCTGCGCAGTACCAGTCCCTGCTCAGCAGCTACGGGGAGCCCGTGGAGGACAGGAGCGCCACCTTGCTGCAGCTCATCACCAAGTTCGCTTCCGAGTACTGCAACACCATCGAGGGCACGGCCAAGTACATCGAAACGGCCGAGCTGTGAGTGTCCTCCTGTTTGGCAGTGAGATGGGGCAACATGACTGGACTGGGAAGCCAAGGAGATGAATCTGTGAACACTGTGATTGGCCAGTAAAATGGGAGCACTGTGATTGGCCAGTAAATTGGGAGCACTGTGATTGGCCAGTAAATTAGGAGCACTGTGATTGGCCAGTAAAATGGGAGCACTGTGATTGGCCAGTAAAATGGGAGCACTGATTGGCCAGTGAATTGGGAGCACTGTGATTGGCCAGTGAATTGGGAGCACTGTGATTGGCCAGTGAATTGGGAGCACTGTGATTGGCCAGTGAATTGGGAGCACTGTGATTGGCCAGTGAATTGGGAGCACTGTGATTGGCCAGTGAATTGGGAGCACTGTGATTGGCCAGTGAATTGGGAGCACTGTGATTGGCCAGTAAAATGGGGAGCATTGAACGTACTAGATTATTATTATTTTTCTAGAGGTCGCCTTCCTATCACAATTATCTCTGGCCCACTGAGGTGTAGTAGGTCTCTCTGGTGTAGAAATAAAGATTCCGTTTTCTTTTTTTTAATCTTAGCCATGTTTTTTCCTGGCTTGCTCCATATCATGTCCTCGGTGACCCAACGGCATTCGCTTTCTTTCAGGTGTGGTGGAGCTCGCATCTGTTACATCTTTCATGAGACGTTTGGCCGAACGCTGGAATCTGTGGACCCCCTGGGCGGACTGACCACCATCGACGTGCTGACAGCCATCAGGAATGCTACAGTGAGTCACAGAGGGCCACTCTAAAGCCTACTTTGTACTTCACTTTTCCGCGTGCGCTTGCGGGCTGCGGACAGTCGTTCACATGGAAGCTTGTTCTCATACTACATTTGGCTGTGGACCCAGATGGTCGTGGTCAGTACATTCACACAGCAGTGATAATCCGCCAGACCAGCAGAGGGCAGATGTATTGCAACAAACACAAATACAAGCAGTGTAGTGAAATGGGTTAACTTTCATGAACAGTTATTACTCAAATCCTTATGACAAAATTAGCTGGGACCCCCAACTCCTCCTCCACCCGCTCAGCGAATTTTATATTTCAAAATGGCGGAATAGTGCTGCGTTTTAAAATACCGTATACCTCGGTATAATGCCTGGACAGTTTGCTGGTACACGGAGGTATGCGGGTACCTGCAGCTTTCCTCATTCAGCTGCTCACCATAACTACAATAACAACAGCTGTTCTTTCTCTACTCTTTCATCGTTGACCACTGATCTGTGAAAATCCACGCCTGCACATACATGGTCGATGCGCACGGATGCACAAAGTTTCTGCTGGAAATAAACATCTATGCTACACGCGTTCAGAATGCAGGTGTCTGCAGCCTCCTCCTGATGACGAAATTTCCGTCACGTCTCCACGTCTGCAACCAAAGGCGAACAGTGAAGTTTGAATTGGCATTTATGTAGCTTGCGGTGGTATTTTCTCTTGGGGGCCCCCTGGTGACTAGAAACAGTCACTACAACAGTGGAGGGGGGCCCTAGAAGCAACAAATCGGGCCCTGAATGGAGCCCCTCATGATGTCCTGCTAAGACAGAATGACGGCTCGACTGTGTCCCCCACCAGGGACCGCGGCCCGCCCTCTTCGTTCCAGAGGTGTCCTTCGAGCTGCTGGTGAAGAGGCAGGTGAAGCGTCTAGAGGAGCCCAGCCTGCGGTGCGTGGAGCTGGTGCATGAGGAGATGCAGAGGATCATCCAGCACTGCAGCAACTACAGCACACAGGTACGCAAGTGCATGCACACACACACATACAAGCGCATGCGCGTGCATCACTTTCTCCAATCATGTGATCAAGGGATGGGTAAATTCCTGTGTCGTTACCCTTCTAATGGAAAGCTCAAGCGCTCTAATGTGTCTTGGTCCTTTGCAGGAGCTGCTGAGGTTCCCCAAACTTCACGAGGCCATCGTAGAAGTGGTCACCTCCCTGCTGAGAAAACGACTCCCCATCACAAACGACATGGTAGACTATCTTTGCACTACCCCCTCAACTCCTGATCGACACAGACCCCCTCGACTCCTCATCAGCACAGTGCTATGCTGTCCAATCAAGTGTCATTTAACTCATAACACTCTCAATGAAAAGTTCAGATCAACGGAAGAATTTAGCCTCGGTGTTCAGTGTTCATTTTCCCATCTGTTGCTGCTTATAATTATTATTATTATATATTAACATCCTGCAAGTGGTTGTATCTTAACCTTTCTGGGGTCAGTGACGCTGACCTTTGGCCTGGTCCTCTATTGTATCATCAGGTACACAACCTGGTGGCCATTGAGCTTGCATATATCAACACCAAGCACCCTGACTTCGCTGATGCCTGCGTGCTCATGAACAGTAACATCGAGGTGAGGGGACGCGACGCTGGTTAGGCACAGAGTAGTGTGTATACTATGAGATACCCCGAGTTTCCCCTGTGGGGAGTTGTTTGGATTGAATATAGGTGAATATTTGTGCCATAAACAGCCTGCTTTTCCAATCAAAAGATGTTTGCTTTGTAATTCATTTAATTTGTTTTGACGGTTAAAAAAAGCGTGATTACTATAGTCGCTGCCTTATCTGAGTATTAGAAAATGCTCTTTACCATGCATAAAACATTAATAACAAGATTCAAGATTCTTTAATTGTCACATACGTAGTTATACAAAGTACAACACGCAGTGAAATGTGTTCTGAACTGCTGTTTTGTAGACTCTGCAAATTTAAAACTCCAGTTGTGCTAAAGTTAAAGTGCAAAAAGAGCTAAAATGCAAGCAGAGAAAGTAACAGTAATATTATTAAAATGCATCAGCTGGAAGCTGAGAGCCGCTTTGTTTTACCTTGTGTATGGCCAGGTCCTCTCCGCAACTTCACGCATCTCCATCTTTCCGCCATGCTCTCTTTGCTGCAGGAGCAGAGGCGTAACCGGATGAGGGACCTTCCCGCCGCTGTCCCGCGTGATAAGGTATGCCTCACTCCACTTACCTGCACCCCCTAATCCAGGTGATGGTACCCAAAAAATACCACCCAGACTTTTCAGACACCAGCTGCAGCCTCCCTCTTCCTGATCTCCTAGGCTTCCTCTGCACCCTGTGTAAGCCCCTCCCTCTTCCTGATCTCCTAGGCTTCCTCTGCACCCTGTGTAAGCCCCTCCCTCTTCCTGATCTCCTAGGCTTCCTCTATACCCTGTGTAAGCCCCTCCCTCTTCCTGATCTCCTAGGCTTCCTCTATACCCAGTGTAAGCCCCTCCCTCTTCCTGATCTCCTAGGCTTCCTCTATACCCTGTGTAAGCCCCTCCCTCTTCCTGATCTCCTAAGCTTCCTCTATACCCTGTGTAAGCCCCTCCCTCTTCCTGATCTCCTAAGCTTCCTCTATACCCTGTGTAAGCCCCTCCCTCTTCCTGATCTCCTAGGCTTCCTCTATACCCTGTATAAGCCCCTCCCTCTTCCTGATCTCCTAAGCTTCCTCTATACCCTGTGTAAGCCCCTCCCTCTTCCTGATCTCCTAAGCTTCCTCTATACCCTGTGTAAGCCCCTCCCTCTTCCTGATCTCCTAGGCTTCCTCTATACCCTGTGTAAGCCCCTCCCTCTTCCTGATCTCCTAGGCTTCCTCTATACCCTGTGTAAGCCCCTCCCTCTTCCTGATCGCCCAGGCTTCCTCTATACCCTGTGTAAGCCCCTCCCTCTTCCTGATCGCCTAGGCTTCCTCTATACCCTGTATAAGCCCCTCCCTCTTCCTGATCTCCTAAGCTTCCTCTATACCCTGTGTAAGCCCCTCCCTCTTCCTGATCTCCTAAGCTTCCTCTATACCCTGTGTAAGCCCCTCCCTCTTCCTGATCTCCTAAGCTTCCTCTATACCCTGTGTAAGCCCCTCCCTCTTCCTGATCTCCTAAGCTTCCTCTATACCCTGTGTAAGCCCCTCCCTCTTCCTGATCTCCTAGGCTTCCTCTATACCCTGTGTAAGCCCCTCCCTCTTCCTGATCTCCTAGGCTTCCTCTATACCCTGTGTAAGCCCCTCCCTCTTCCTGATCGCCCAGGCTTCCTCTATACCCTGTGTAAGCCCCTCCCTCTTCCTGATCGCCTAGGCTTCCTCTATACCCTGTATAAGCCCCTCCCTCTTCCTGATCTCCTAGGCTTCCTCTATACCCTTTTTAAGCCCCTCCCACTTCCTGATCTCCTAAGCTTCCTCTATACCCTGTGTAAGCCCCTCCCTCTTCCTGATCTCCTAAGCTTCCTCTATACCCTGTATAAGCCCCTCCCACTTCCTGATCTCCTAAGCTTCCTCTATACCCTGTGTAAGCCCCTCCCTCTTCCTGATCTCCTAAGCTTCCTCTATACCCTGTGTAAGCCCCTCCCTCTTCCTGATCTCCTAAGCTTCCTCTATACCCTGTGTAAGCCCCTCCATCTTTCTGCAGTCTTTCAAGGGTCCAGGTGTGCAGTCTGTCTCTCCACCTGAGGTCGCTGCCCCTGTGGAGTTGGAGGGGGCTAAGGTGTGTGTGTGTGTGTGTGTGTGTGTGTGTTTGCATGCATGCAATTGATTAGGTTTGTATTACGTTGTGGGGACCAAATGTCCCCCACAATGTGATTTAAAAACCTGTTATTTTGATGCCTGTGGTATTTTTTCAGGCCCCCCACAAAGATCTGTGAATGCAATCAAAAACTAAAAATGCCAAAAGGTCTTGTCATATTGGGTTTTCCCCATAGACATGAATGAAGGGTCCCCACGAAGATATAATTACAAACCTCTATGTGTGTGTGTGTGTGTGTGTGTGCGTGTGCGCGCGTGCGTGTGCGTGTGTGTGCGTGTGTTTGCATGCAGTGCTTGTGTGCCTGAGTGCTCTTGCTGTGGTGAGCCCCCACCTAAACAGTACTCACCCATTCTTTGCATAAACCTTCTCATGTTCTGTATCAGTTTGCTCTAGTTACTGATTGGGCTGCTGTGAGCCGTGTTTGGTGGGAGCTGCTCAGCTGACAGGCTTGTCGTTCACCTCCCCAGGCACCTGGTGGTGGCTCTCAGGGGGACGCTGAGGCGAGCAGTGGAGCATGGAGGGGCATGTTGAAGAAAGGGGAGGAAGGGCAATCTGAGGATAAGACTAGACTCCAGAGCAGCCTCCCTGCCAGTCCCCAGAAGGGCCATGCAGTGAACCTGCTGGATGTGGTAGGTCGCTCCCTGCCAGTCCCCAGAAGGGCCATGCAGTGAACCTGCTGGATGTGGTAGGTCGCTCCCTGCCAGTCCCCAGAAGGGCCATGCAGTGAACCTGCTGGATGTGGTAGGTCGCTCCCTGCCAGTCCCCAGAAGGGCCATGCAGTGAACCTGCTGGATGTGTTAGGTCGCTCCCTGCCAGTCCCCAGAAGGGCCATGCAGTGAACCTGCTGGATGTGGTAGGTCGCTCCCTGCCAGTCCCCAGAAGGGCCATGCAGTGAACCTGCTGGATGTGTTAGGTCGCTCCCTGCCAGTCCCCAGAAGGGCCATGCAGTGAACCTGCTGGATGTGTTAGGTCGCTCCCTGCCAGTCCCCAGAAGGGCCATGCAGTGAACCTGCTGGATGTGTTAGGTCGCTCCCTGCCTGTCCCCAGAAGGACCATGCAGTGAACCTGCTGGATGTGGTAGGTCGCTCCCTGCCAGTCCCCAGAAGGGCCATGCAGTGAACCTGCTGGATGTGGTAGGTCGCTCCCTGCCAGTCCCCAGAAGGGCCATGCAGTGAACCTGCTGGATGTGGTAGGTCGCTCCCTGCCAGTCCCCAGAAGGGCCATGCAGTGAACCTGCTGGATGTGTTAGGTCGCTCCCTGCCAGTCCCCAGAAGGTCCATGCAGTGAACCTGCTGGATGTGGTAGGTCGCTCCCTGCCAGTCCCCAGAAGGGCCATGCAGTGAACCTGCTGGATGTGTTAGGTCGCTCCCTGCCAGTCCCCAGAAGGGCCATGCAGTGAACCTGCTGGATGTGTTTGGTCGCTCCCTGCCAGTCCCCAGAAGGGCCATGCAGTGAACCTGCTGGATGTGTTAGGTCGCTCCCTGCCTGTCCCCAGAAGGGCCATGCAGTGAACCTGCTGGATGTGTTAGGTCGCTCCCTGCCAGTCCCCAGAAGGGCCATGCAGTGAACCTGCTGGATGTGTTAGGTCGCTCCCTGCCAGTCCCCAGAAGGGCCATGCAGTGAACCTGCTGGATGTGGTAGGTCGCTCCCTGCCAGTCCCCAGAAGGGCCATGCAGTGAACCTGCTGGATGTGGTAGGTCGCTCCCTGCCAGTCCCCAGATGGGCCATGCAGTGAACCTGCTGGATGTGGTAGGTCGCTCCCTGCCAGTCCCCAGATGGACCATGCAGTGAACCTGCTGGATGTGGTAGGTCGCTCCTTGCCAGTCCCCAGATGGGCCATGCAGTGAACCTGCTGGATGTGGTAGGTCGCTCCCTGGCAGTCCCCAGATGGGCCATGCAGTGAACCTGCTGGATGTGGTAGGTCGCTGCGGTTGAGTTGATTGTCCAAAAGGGGCTTTGCTTCTTGCTAAATCTATCGATTGAAGCGTCGAGAAACCTCATCAGGAGACCTTACCTAAACTCACTGCAGCATTTTCCGGTCTCTACCTGTGAGTGTTTCCTAAATAGGAAGTGCGGTAATATGTGATGAGCTGGGTTGACCTCTGACTGGTGCACATTGTTCCTTTTGCACAGCCCGTCCCTGTTACCAGGAAACTGTCTGCCCGTGAGCAACGCGATTGTGAGGTGATCGAGAGGCTCATCAAATCCTACTTCCTTATTGTGCGGAAGAACATTCAGGACAGGTACCACCAAGCCTGTAACTTGCACAACACTGATATTGATTGGCATGAGCCATTTTTGATTGTGTCTTCCTGGTGAGCAGCGTGCCCAAGGCGGTGATGCACTTCCTGGTGAATTACGTGAAGGACAACCTGCAGAGTGAGCTGGTGGGGCAACTCTACAAGTCCGGGTTGCTGGATGACCTGCTGACGGAGTCGGAAGACATGGCCCAGCGCCGCAGCGAGGCGGCAGACATGCTGAAGGTGAGAAGCCCACTCAGGGGCAGGATCGCTGTCGGCAAGTGATGGACAAAATGATGCTTCATCAACCATTTGCTGTTTGTTTTTTCATCCTACTAGATGGTGCTCTTGGTTTGTGTTGGGGCATGCTGTGAGCCCTTTTCTGAGCAGAGTGCTCCATCTAGGGGGATTAAAAACTACAGCACATAGTTCATGAGGCATTATTTTGTCCATCACTAATGTCAAGCATGGTATGACCTTCACTTTTCACCCCTTCCAGGCTCTACAGAAAGCCAGCCAGGTCATCGCAGAGATCCGGGAGACTCACCTATGGTGAGGGTCTCTGGTGCGCTTGACCTCCACACAACCGACTTGAAAAAGCACTGCTGTGGATTCATGTATGTGTCTCACTGTTTCTTTCACCATGTGGACTCTGCAAGCCAGTATGTTATGCAGTATCATTCTTTGCCAGCTTGACACACTTTTACTGGTGTCTTTTGCAAATAAACAAGAGAAGCACAGGATTCAAAGCAGTTTGGCTCTGCACTAAGATGGCAGTGTCAGTCTCCGTCCTTCATGTGTCCAGCTCTCTCTGTCCATCATAGACTCTTTTGTCCTGTGCAATGTCTGAAATTGGCAGAACGTCTGTACATAGCTGTAAGACTTTGAGCATGAATGGAGTTTCCTCGAATCTGGATCCAGTGACTGGAAGTGCAGGCGGGTCCAGGTGGATCACGTTACTGGTGACATGGACTGGAGCGATTGGGTGGTTGTGCACAGGGCTGTTCACTGTGAGTGCTTGAATGTTACGTCCAGGCTGGGTAAAGCATGACATGCATTGTTAAGGTGTAATAAAATGACAGTATTTTACGAAGCTGTTCCCTGAGCGCCTGTGGTATTTTCTTGCTATGTCATAATCATCCAACTGGAATAAACAAAAATTTCAGGAATTTGTTTTGCTGATAATTGATCTGCTACTTTCTAAATGGTAAACATTTAAAATATGTGGGCACATCGCAGGTGCTGGTATTAGATGTGCAAAGCCGTTGGGATGTAACTGATAAAATGATGAAAAGGGAAGGACATCTTTAAAATGCGTGCCCACGTGGACGGTCTCGTTTCCTGCTGCACGAGCCGGTCAGGGAACCTACCACTAATCCGTGTTCCTCTCTCCCTTTTCCCACTGCTGCCTAATGCATGTTTATAACAGTAGTACGATCAATTCCTCTCCATCTGTTATGACTTTGAAGCATTTAGTCAAGTCTGACAACACCCAAAGCTGTGCTCCTTTTAAAAAGGAAAAAGTCGCTATTTCAGATTCTTACCTTTCAGAATTCGCTGCTGTTTCGTAGCTTAATGCTATTGCCGTTACACAGACCCTTTATTATACTTGTTCCAAAAAGGACACCAAGCAGGCCCCAAAGCAAACCAAGTGCACCACCTAGTGGGGTTAAAAAATACTGCAAATAGTTCATGAGGTGTCGTTTTGTCCATCACTAGTTATGAGCTAAAAACTAACTGAGGGTGATTTTCAGCTTAAGGGATATTTAAAAAAAATCTAGCCCTCATAAAAGAGGTGGTGGTGTGTGTTCATCTGTTATTCGTTAGGGCCTTATTTTAAGGTTAGAAGAACTTATGGGTACTAACTTGGGTAGTACAAGCAGTTGCTCTAGCCAGTGCCAGTGATTGCTTTATTTGTACATATGATACATCCAAATGATCTTGAATGCTCCCAGTGCAGCAAGAAATAGCTGGAAAAAAGCCACACTGTCTTTGTCCGCTTCCCTCTGGAGCCTCCTGCTGCCACCTGCCACTCTCCCTTTACCTCAGCCGGCCTCCCATTTTGCCCTTGCCACGGCCTTTGGCGCTGAAAAAGAGAGCGCAGGCTGTGGAAATGCAAGCATTACGTTCGGCCACTAGGTGGCAGCAGATTACAGCATTGCATCATCTAAGGTAGAGATAGGAACGGTCTCAAAGTCCATATTTCATATTTTCTTCTGTTAAAAAACTCTTTGAACTTTTTAAATTAAACACCTTTTACCACTTACATCTTCTGAGACATCTGATTGCAGGAGTAGACTGAAAGACTGACTTCAAAGTGACTCATCAGGCATGCATTGTGATAGGACAACAAACAAGATGAAAACAGGTGTTTGTGATCAAACTGATGAGGACAGAGCATGCGGGGGTCGGCACTTCACCAGCATGCTCATTATCCCAGCAGCTGATTGACCTACAATTTTCTTTCAATTTGAGCTTCATGGATATAAGGTCATTGCAGTGCTTCAGACGACATTCATCCGTCCATAACTTCTGCTGCGCACTCTTCCTTCACGCAGCCTTTTTGGGAGAAGTACGGCTTCATAACCTCTAAGGACACTGTAGCTTCTGTCAGAAGCTTTCAGTTATAAGGCTTCCGTAGATATCTAGGGAGCTTGCACTTTTTGGTGCTATGAAATCGTCATTTTGTTTTGTACACATGCAGTTAAGGTCAGGCACTGGGAGACGAGAGTCAGGATCATCCCAAGTGGAGCGGTTGGGTAGGGGGTGAAATCTTATTGAAGGGGGGAGACACTTAGTGAAACTGGTCAGGTGGAGGTGCTTGGTACTGCACCCCCATTCAGCTTCCCTTTGACTCAATGGTGCGACCCAATCACATGGCCCAGCTTGAGAAAAAGCGAGGTCATGTGACTTCAGGGTACTGTGGGGTATTGGTGCACTCTGGATGCATGCAGGGGGTCAGCACAACAAAAGGAAGTGGAACATCTTATTGGATGGTAATACTGACCAATGGGCAATTGGAACTGTTTGAAATTTGAAGCAAATCATTTTTAAAAAGCTGTTTCTTTTCTTTATACCTGCTATACAAAACCGTTTCAAAGAAGTCGGGAAGCTGTGTAAAATGTAAATAAAAGCAGAATTTACAAATCATATAAACCCATATTGAATTGAAAATAGAACAAAGACATTAAATGTTGAAACTGAGAAATTTTGTTTTATGACAAATATAACAATTTGATGCCAGCAACATGTTTCCAAACAGTTGGTAAAGGGGCCTGTTCACCACCGTGTGGCATCAGCTCCTCTTTTAATCCTGTTCACCACCGTGTGGCATCAGCTCCTCTTTTAATCCTGTTCACCACCGTGTGGCATCAGCTCCTCTTTTAATCCTGTTCACCACCGTGTGGCATCAGCTCCTCTTTTAATCCTGTTCACCACCATGTGGCATCAGCTCCTCTTTTAATCCTGTTCACCACCGTGTGGCATCAGCTCCTCTTTTAATCCTGTTCACCACCGTGTGGCATCAGCTCCTCTTTTAATCCTGTTCACCACCGTGTGGCATCAGCTCCTCTTTTAATCCTGTTCACCACTGTGTGGCATCAGCTCTTCTTTTAATGACACTCTGAGTGTTTGGGAACTGAGGGGATCAGTTGCTGGAGTTTTGAAAGTGAAATTTTGTCCCATTATTGCCTAATATAGGATTTCAACTGCTCAACAGTTCGGGGTCTCCTTTGTCATTTTTTTCATGTCTTGATGCACCAAAGTCAGTGTGTGACAGGCCTGGACTGCAGGAAGGCCAGTCTTGCACCCAGACTCCTCTACTACAGAGCCATGCTGTTGTCATACATGCAGAATTCTTAAATTGTTGCACTATTTGCACACACAGTCTTTCACAGAGCGGTGAATCTCTCCACATCTTCACTGCACAGAGCGGTGAATCTCTCCACATCTTCACTGCACAGAGCGGTGAATCTCTCCACATCTTCACTGCACAGAGCGGTGAATCTCTCCACATCTTCACTGCACAGAGCGGTGAATCTCTCCACATCTTCACTGCACAGAGCGGTGAATCTCTCCACATCTTCACTGCACAGAATGGTGAATCTCTCCACATCTTCACTGCACAGAGACTCTGCCTCTCTGGGAGGCTCTTTTTATACCCAGTCATCTTACTGACCTGTTGCCAATTAACCTAATTAGTTGTGAGATATTCAACCAGGTGTTTTGTTTTAGCATCACACAACTTTTCGTTTATTGCTCCTCCCGCAACTTTTTTGAAATGTGTTGCTAACATCGAATTCAAATTGAACATATATTTGACATAAAACAATAACATTTCTCATTTTCAACATTTGATATGTTGTCTTTTTGTGAAATATGGGTTTATATGATTTGTAAATCATTGCATTGTGTTTTTATTTACATTTTACACAGCATCCCAACTGTTTTGGAAACGAGGTTGTACTTTAAATCTGCAGTTCCTCAAAGCTTCAGAATCATTTGAGGAACAGGACACTTTTGCCTCAATTGACGTGAAGACCTTTCCAAGAAGGCCAAACCCACCACTCTGGCCAAGAGCGTCCCAGTGATGCCCCCACGCCTTAAATTTGGCCAGTGTGGCTCCATGGACTCACCTCTGGTGATCCTGAACGCGAACCAGGAGCTGAGTGATCTGTGGAGGACACACACGGAAGCTTAGCTAAGCTCAGGAGGAATGCACTGGAGACTTAGGGGTCCTGCGAGGTCCTCCTAGCCGTCCGCGGGGCTGCGGCCCCCCTGCCCTCCAAAAGCGTCACCTGTATTCGACAGCGACCACCCCACGTGGTCCATCACCCCCCGTCCGGATCCAGGGGCTGGATTTGACTGACTGTAGACTACCGTGCAGGGGTGGGGAGTGGGGGGTGAGTTTTGGGGGTTTGCGCCTTCACACCAGTTACTTACAACTTCTGCTGCTCATTGATTCGGTTCTGGAGCACACACATCTGGAAGCAAGTTAACAGATTTAGATACGTGAGCTGGGAATGCCCCTCTGCTCGGGTGCACTGTGGGACGTGTCACACACGGGTTACAGTGCCCTCTGCTGTTTACATTAGCAATCAGTGACCTAACTCCTATTCCTGTTATGACTGTCCCATAAGATTCAGGCTATATGAAGGCTTCTGAAACTGAGGTTGTACCCCTGTTAATAGTTAACATTTAAGCAATGTTGTTTAAATGTTCAGATAAATATTTGGGTGGAAATACATTCTTAGAAGAGTAATTCTTTTGTGGTGTGATATTTAAAGTTGATTACTAAACAGAATATGCCTTACACACCAAACGGTCCCAGAACCATGACTTGTGTGTGTCCTGGAAGGTAAATATAGAAAGGAAGAGAAGAATGGGCAGATAACGACACCCGTAACATTACGATCACTGGTTACGCTCTGACGTTTGGATGGTTCATTTTCCTTCCACTCACTGTTCATTCATAGGTATGAACAAGTTGGTCATTTTACTGCAGCAGATGGCGATACATACTGGCAAACTTTCATTTTTATAGCACTGTCATATAAATCTTAGATTAATCACACAAGTATAATACTTGACATTCAACAGGATCTCTAAATGTGAGCATTATATCCAATCATAAATGCCCCAATGATTCATCTGATGCAGTTAAAACCACAAAAAAAGTGCACATCTTGAATTGATTGATTTAAGGATTTTTTTCTTTCATTATGATGCTGTTTTGAGTCAGCTCAGACTTAAGTGACCTGTGAGATGTATAAATCATGAAGTACTTTGGCGGATCCATAAAATGCCGCACTTCTTTGCAGTACTTACATCATATTTCTGCCTCTTCAGTTTCTCTGTGAGGTCAAACTTCTCCGCTTCCAGCTGCATCATCCATTGCCAAAGCTCAGTGGCCTTTTCTCTGTGGTGCGAGAGCCAGTGAGAGGACAGAATGTGTCCCTGTACGTGTCACCAGAGTAATCCTGGTTATCAGACCACCACTGGCTCTTTTGTTAAAGAAATGGGAGACCAGATATTTTACCAAAAGGTATCAGGTCTGATTCATCCCTTAAGAAGTTCACACGCTTTCAGATTCCTGTTCTCTGTAAAGCACGTACAATGCATTAGCAACCGCACCACCCAAAACACTGGCACCACCTGCACTGCCTGCAGCATCCACACTGCCCACAGTACTGGAACCAGCTGCACCAACCACAGCACCCACACTGCCCGCAGTACCAGCACCACCTGCACCACCCAAACTGCCTCAGCCCCTGCTGCCGCTGCACCACCCACAACACCCACACCGCAGTGCATTGCTGTCTATCCTGTATGGCACTGCTGTCTGTCTCATTGTCCCCCATGCACCTGTCTTATCTCACTGCTGTCTATCCTGTATGGCACTGCTGTCTGTCTCATTGTCCCCCATATATCTGTCTTATCTCACTGCTGTCTATCCTGTATGGCACTGCTGTCTGGCCTATTGTCCCCCATATATCTGTCTTATCTCACTGCTGTCTATCCTGTATCGCACTGCTGTCTGGCCTATTGTCCCCCATATATCTGTCTTATCACACTGCTGTCTATCCTGTATCGCACTGCTGTCTGTCTCATTGTCCCCCATATATCTGTCTTATCACACTGCTGTCTATCCTGTATCGCACTGCTGTCTGGCCTATTGTCCCCCATATATCTGTCTTATCTCACTGCTGTCTATCCTGTATCGCACTGCTGTCTGGCCTATTGTCCCCCATACATCTGTCTTATCTCACTGCTGTCTATCCTGTATCGCACTGCTGTCTGTCTCATTGTCCCCCATATATCTGTCTTATCACACTGCTGTCTATCCTGTATCGCACTGCTGTCTGTCTCATTGTCCCCCATATATCTGTCTTATCACACTGCTGTCTATCCTGTATCGCACTGCTGTCTGTCTCATTGTCCCCCATGCACCTGTCTTATCTCACTGCTGTCTATCCTGTATCGCACTGCTGTCTGTCTCATTGTCCCCCATGCACCTGTCTTATCTCACTGCTGTCTATCCTGTATCGCACTGCTGTCTGTCTCATTGTCCCCCATGCACCTGTCTTATCTCACTGCTGTCTATCCTGTATCGCACTGCTGTCTGTCTCATTGTCCCCCATATAGCTGTCTTATCTCACTGCTGTTTGTCCAGTATTGCACTGCTGTCTGTCTCATTGTCCCCCATGCATCTGTCCCCTACCCTGCAGTCTTGGGATAAGAATTTCACTATCTTCCTCTGATCACATGCAGCGTACTTTAGTTTGTCCTCATTCAGGTGGTCGATGTTCAGGCCCTTCCGTCTCTCAACCAGAATCTTCTTCTTCTTCTCTCTCTCAGTTTGTTTTTTGGCCCCTTTACGACCCTCACCCTGAAAGTCAGCAGTGGATCATCTTAGGGTAGCATGATATGGTAGAATGCCCCTTTTAATAGGACCTGGAGTGCTCTCTTCATTCATTTTATTGTTTTTTTTTTAATTAGTCTTACAGTCAGATGACAGCTGATTTTGGCTGCTGTGTGCTTTCACAGCTGTTTACATACAGACACCAGCATCTCAGCCAATGACAGCTACCTATATCAGCTGTATACATACATACACAGGCTCCTCAGCCAATGACAGCTACCAATATCAGCTGTATATGTACATACACAGGTTCCACAGCCAATGACAGCTACCTTAATGTCAGTGCAAAGCTCACCTTCTGCTGGATGCTCCCATACTGATGAGTCATGTTGGTCAGGACCTTCTTCTTCTTGGCGTCCTCATCTTGCTTTTTGCGCTGTTCCTCTTGTTCCTTCCTTTCCTTCTCCTCCTGCAGGAGAGAAGTCCATTCAGAAGTCAGTGTCCTACTCATTGGTGTCTACTGAAGGAACTCTTGAAGGTAATTTTCTCTTGATGTGTGCTTTATGATTATATGATATCTGCTACTGCTATACCTCTCCTGGAGCCAACACCTTATCGTGGTGGAGGGGTTTGCGTGTTCCAATGATCCCAGGAGCTATGTTGCCTGGGGCTTTATGCCCCTGGTAGGGTTACCCAAGGCAAACAGGTCCTGGGTGAGGAACCAGAAGAAGTGCAGCTCACAAGACCCCTAATGATGAGTAAAAACATTGATCCACGATTTCTCTTGCCTGGACGCGGGTCACCCCCCCCCCCCCCCCAGAGCCAGGCCTGGGGGTGGGGCTCAATGGCGAGTGCCTGGTGGCCAGGCCTGCACCCATGGGCTCACCACCTGTAGGAGGGGCCATAGGGGTCGGGTGCAGTGTGAGTTGGGCAGTGGCCGAAGGCCTTGGCGGTCCGATCCTCGGCTGCAGAAGCTAGTTCTAGGGACATGGAATGTCACCTCTCTGTCACCCTCTGAGCTGGTGCGCGAGGCTGTGAGGTTCCGACTAGATGTTAGTCGGGTTCACCTCGACGCAAGGCTTGGGCTCTGGAACCAGTCTCCGCGAAGGGGGCTGGACCCTCTTCCACTCTGGAGTTGCTCACGGGGAGAGGCGCCGAGCTGGAGTGGGCATACTTATTGCCCCCTGGCTGGGCACCTGTACATTGGGGTTTACCGTGGTGGACGAGAGGGTAGCCTCCCTTCGCCTTGTGCTTATGTGCCAAATGGCAGTTCAGAATACCCACCCTTTTTGGAGTCCTCGGAAGGGGTGTTGGAGAGCACTCCTTGTTCTGCTGGGGGACTTCAATGCTCACGTGGGCAATGACAGTGAGACCTGGAGGGGTGTGATTGGAAGAAACGCCCCCCCCGATCTGAACCATAGTAGTGTTTTGTTGTTGAATTCCTGTGCTGTTGGCACCAGGACACCCTAGGCCGCAGTTCGATGATCGACTTTGTGGTCGTGTCATCGGACTTGCGGCCGCATGTATTGGACACTTGGGTGAGGAGAGGGGCGGAGCTGTCAACCGATCACCACCTGGTGGTGGGTTGGCTCCGGTGGTGGGGGAGGAAGCCGGTCAGACCTGGCAGACCCAAACGTATAGTGCGTGTCTGCTGGGAACGTCTGTCGGAATCCTCTGTCAGAGGGAGTTTCAACCCCTACCTCCGGCAGAACTTCACCCATGTCTCGGGGGAGGCGGGGGACATGGAGTCCGAATGGGCCATGTTCCGCGCCTCCATTGTGGAGGTGGCTGACCAGAGCTGTGGCCGTAAGGTGATTGGTGCTTATCGTGGTGGCAATCCCCGAACCCGCTGGTGGACACCGGCGGTGAGGGATGCCGTCAAGCTGAAGAAGGAGTCCTATCGGGCTTTTTTGGCCTGTGAGACTCCGGAAGCACCTGATGAGTACCGGCGGGCCAAGTGGAACGTGGCTTCGGCGGTTGCTGAGGCAAAAACTCAGGTATGGGAGGAGTTTTGGCGAGGCCATGGAGAATGACTTCTGGATGGCTTTGAGGAGATTCTGGTCCACCATCTGGTGTCTCAGGGCGGGAAAGCGGAGCAGCATCAACACTGTTTATGGTGGGGATGGTGCACTGCTGACCTCAGCTCGGGACGTTGTGGGTCGGTGGAAGGAATACTTTGAAGACCTCCTCAATCCCACCGACACGCCTTCCAATGAGGAAGCAGAATCTGGGGACTTGGAGGTGGACTCACCTATCTCTGGGGCAGAGGTCGCTGAGGTGGTTAAAAAGCTCCTCGGTGGATGAGATCTGCCCGGAGTTCCTCAAGGCTCTGGATATTGCGGGGCTGTCTTGGTTGACATGCATCTGCGGCATTACGTGGACATCGGGGGCGGTGCCTCTGGATTGGCAGACTGGGGTGGTGGTCCCCATCTTCAAGAAGGGGGACCGGAGGGTGTGTTCCAACTATAGGGGGATCACACTTCTCAGCCTCCCTGGTAAAGTCTATTCGGGGGTGCTGGAGAGGAGGGTCTGTTGGATAGTTGAACCTCGGATTCAGGAGGAGCAGTGTGGTTTTCTCTCTGGCCATGGAATAGTGGACCAGCTCTATACTCTTTGTAGGGTCCTGGAGGGGGCGTGGGAGTTTGCCCAACCAGTCTACATGTGCTTTGTGGACTTGGAGAAGGCATTTAACCGCGTCCCTTGGGGAGTCCTGTGGGGAGTGCTCCGGGAGTATGGGGTGCCGGACTGCCTTATAAGGGCTGTTCAGTCCCTGTACAACCGGTGTCAGAGCTTGGTCCACATTCCCGGTGAGGGTTGGACTCCGCCAGGGTTGCCCTTTATCACCGATTCTGTTCATAACCTTTATGGACAGAATTTCTAGGCACAGCCAGGGCGTTGAGGGTGTCCGGTTTGGTGACCTCAGGATTAGGTCTCTGCTTTTTGCAGATGACGTGGTTCTGTTGGCCTCATCAGACCGTGACCTTCGGCTCTCACTGGAACAGTTCGCAGCCGAGTGTGAAATGGCTGGAATGAAAATCAGCACCTCCAAATCCGAGACCATGGTCCTCCGCCGGAAAAGGGTGGAGTGCTCTCTTCGGGTCGGGGAGGAGGTCCTTCCCCAAGTGGAGGAATTTAAGTATCTCGGGGTCTTGTTCACGAGTGAGGGAAAGATGGATCAGGAGATCGACAGGCGGATCGGTGCGGCGTCAGCAGTGATGCGGGCGCTGCATCGGTCTATCTTGGTGAAGAAGGAGCTGAGCCAAAAGGCAAAGCTCTCGATTTACCAATCGATTTACGTTCCTACCCTCACCTATGGTCACGAGCTGTGGGTAGTGACCGAAAGAATGAGATCGCGAGTGCAAGTGGCCGAAATGAGTTTCCTCCGCAGATTGGCTGGGCTTTCCCTTAGAGATAGGGTGAGGAGCTCGGTCATTCGGGAGAGACTCAGAGTAGAGCCGCTGCTCCTCCGCATTGAGAGGAGCCAGATGAGGTGGCTCGGGCATCTGCTTAGGATACCTCCTGGACGCCTCCCTGGTGAGGTGTTCCGCGCATGTCCCACTGGGAGATGGCCCCAGGGAAGACCCAGGACACGCTGGAGGGACTATGTCTCTTGGCTGGCCTGGGAACGCCTCGGGATTCCCCCAGAGGAGCTGGAGGAAGTGGCCGGGGAGAGGGAAGTCTGGGTTTCCCTGCTGAGACTGCTGCCCCCGCGACCCGACCTCGGATAAGCGGAAGTTAATGGATGGATGGATGGATGCTACTGCTCTATATGGTGCAATTAGTATTTAGTACTTTTTTGGTGTGTTCAGCGCATGTGGCATGCAGTTTCCGTCCCAGTGTGTGTTGCGTGTGACACGGCTCGCCCGGAATAAGGAGTGAAGGGGCCCCTCACCGCAAGCCTGGCCTGCCTCTCCTTCTCCCTCTCTGCACGGATCCTCTGCTGCTCCGCTCGCTCAGCTCGCCGATTCTCCTGCAGACACACAAGAACAGCACATTTCTGGCCCACACTAAGCACCAGCCAGCCTGACCTGTACACTTAGCATAGTTCCCATTGAACATACTGGGGACCCATCTTTCACCCGTTGACCTGTTTTGTAACCATAGACAATCACGTGTCCTTTACCTCTCAGATTGCTAATATTTCCTGCTCATGTCGATTTCTTCTCCAACATCAGAAGGGTTGGTCCATTTCTTTGCCACTCGGGTACTTGTTCAGTCTCTCATCACCTTGAGACTAGACTACTGTAACTCATTCCTAGCAGGTCTGCCTCTGAGCGCCATTCATCCTCTGCAACTGATCCAGAATGCAGCTGCCTGACTTGTTTTCAACCTTCCCTAGTTCTCCCACACCACGCCATTGCTACTCTCCCTCCACTGGCTTCCTGTAGCTGCCCGCATCAGACTCAAAACACTGATGCTCACCTTCAAACCCAAAAATGGACCAACATCCTTCTACCTAAGATAACATATCTCACCCTGCACTGCACCACGCTCTCTCTGATCCTACAGCACTGCTCGACTGGTCCCACCATTTCTCAAGATGCAAGGAAGACATGCATCGAGACTCTTCTCTGTTTTGGCACTTATGTCGTGGAATGAACTCCCCCTAGATGCCCGAACAGCTGAATCACTGAGTGCCTTCAAATGATGACTAAAAACCTACCTCTTTTGGAAGTACTTGGATTAGCACCATCAAGATTATACTCTTTATTAATATTAAAAAAATTATTACTTGCCAACAGAGTTTTTAGAGTGATAGTATTCTTAGTGGGATTCTGTTGAACCACTATCACTGATGAGACTTCTAAGCACTTATGTAAGTCACTCTGGGTAAGGGCGTCTCCCAAATGCAGTAAATGTAACTGTAAATGTTCACTTACATTTAGTCCAGACTACCTTAAACACAACAACTTATCCAGCTAAGCAAGAAATCCTGCTTTGGCCCTTAGTTATTTTGCTTTATTTCCTGGATTCTGATTGACAGAGCTATAGAACAATAAAGAGCTGAGACCCTCCTTCCTAGTAAACGGTGCCATGTCTGTAGTCCCCAGGCAGTTCACTGAAAGCAAAATGTCAGCACGAGCTAGTGACACAATAGGACTCCTCAGACAGAATATAACTGAAAGAAAATTTATTCAAGACTCTGCAGAATCCAAGGTAATCCCCAATTAGGTAATCCAACGATCCCCAATTAGGTAAGCCTTGAATACCCCCAGGTAATCACTCCAGAATCCAACAATTTCCAATTGGGTTTCAGAGCCTAAAACCAAACCCAAGCATATACATATTATATGTATATCATATATACATATAATAAAAGCTAGTGGAAAGGTAATTAGTGGTTAGCGGATATCGGTAGCTTCTGCAAAATTTTTTAGTGGTTTGTCAGTTTAGTGTTATCAAATTAAACTTTGGAATTAGCGGATTAGCAGTTATCAAAGCTAACTTCTCGGTTAGCTGCTTCCACCACTGCTCAGCGGGCTCGGCCTCTGTACCCGCCATCAGAATGTTGCTGGTTTGAATCCCAAAGCCAGCAGAGTGATTTCGCCATTGGCATGTTGAGCAACTCCCTGGCCCTGCTTTCCTAAAACTGTACCTCACTTTGGACAAAAGTGCCTGTCAAATAGCTAAAATGAATTCATTTCATTACTGCAAAATTCCATGCAATGCTTTCTCTGACATTATATGCATTGTCTAAATATGCAAGTGTTGTGCTTAGTAAATATTAATTCAAGAATCTATCTAATTATCTATCTATCTATCTATCTATCTATCTATCTATATATCTATCTATCTATCTATCTATCTATTCATTCCCCCTCAGAGGGGTGAGGACTTACAATGCGGTTGACCAGGGCGATCAGCTCCTCCTCTTCCTTCTTCCTCTGGATAAAATGGGCCTCAATCAGAGACTGCAGCTCCTGCAAGTCTTTCTCCTGACGCTTCCTGTGAATGTCCTGTCAGCCCCGTCAGGTCACAAAGAGACATAATTTCTTAAGCATTTCCAGTATCATCAAGATCATCCTCAAATACATGTGCATGGTTGTTTATTTGGACATGAAATACCACAAAATACATGGCTTTAAATTCCACTCACATCAAAGTCCACTTTGTCACCCTCTGGTATCTTCGGTGGTGCGATATTTGGCATAAACATCCTGTTAAAAGAGAAGTGCAGGATGTGAAACAGCATTTACAAACCATTGTACTACATTCCACAGCAAGCATTATGTCAGGCTGCTCCATATAGCTTCGGCACCATGCAGAACTCTGCCATGCATGTCTGGTTTGGTAAACAGCATGACAACAGAGAATACAAACCACTCACTTTGGCTTGGGCTTGGAGTCATCTGTTAAGTAACACAGGAGAGAGAATGTGAGTCATTTATACTGCCTCAGCACTGGCAATACTGGCTAATGATGACGGAGGTGCCAACTTTGCTCAGGTGGCTGGAGTGAGATTTTCGATTCGAGACAAATCTGTACACGCATTCACACGTATGTAACAGTGTGTAAGGTTGGCAAACTACTCCAATGTTTTGATGTAGGTAATTTTAGGTTTATGATGGAATAATATAGATTTGTCATAAGATTTGTTACGTGACAGTTAGAGTCTGACAGTGTCACGACAGATGTGTGAGAATCTCAAAGCGTGAGTGTCACGACAGATGTGTGAGAATGTCAAAGCGCGTGTGTCACGACAGATGTGTGAGAATCTCAAAGCGCGTGTGTCACGACAGATGTGTGAGAATCTCAAAGCGCGTGTGTCACGAAAGATGTGTGAGAGTCTGATAGCATGAGTGTCACGACAGATGTGTGAGAATCTCAAAGCGCGTGTGTCACGAAAGATGTGTGAGAGTCTGATAGCATGAGTGTCATGACAGATGTGTGAGTGAAAGCATGAGTGTCATGACAGATGTGTGAGTGAAAGTATGAGTGTCACGACAGATGTGACAGTGAAAGCGTGAGTGTCACGACAGATGTGAGAGTGATAGCGTGAGTGTCACGACAGATGTGAGAGTGAAAGCGTAAGTGTCATGACAGATGTGAGAGTGATAGCGTGAGTGTCACGACAGATGTGTGAGAATCTCAAAGCGTGAGTGTCACAACAGATGTGTGAGAATCTCAAAGCGTGAGTGTCATGCCAGATGTATGAGATTCCTATAGCGTGAGTGTCACGACAGATGTGAGAGTGAAAGCGTGAGTGTCATGCCAGATGTATGAGATTCTGATAGCGTGAGTGTCACGACAGATGTGTGAGTGAAAGCGTGAGTGTCATGCCAGATGTATGAGATTCCTATAGCGTGAGTGTCACGACAGATGTGTGAGAGTGAAAGCGTGAGTGTCATGCCAGATGTGTGAGAGTCTGAAAGCGCGTGTGTCACGCCAGATGTGTGAGAGTCTGACAGCGCGTGTGTCACGCCAGATGTGTGAGTGAAAGCGTGAGTGTCATGCCAGATGTGTGAGAGTCTGAAAGCGTGAGTGTCACGCCAGATGTGTTAGAGTCTGAAAGCGTGAGTGTCATGCCAGATGTGTGAGTGAAAGCGTGAGTGTCATGCCAGATGTGTGAGAGTCTGAAAGCGTGAGTGTCACGCCAGATGTGTGAGTGAAAGCGTGAGTGTCATGCCAGATGTGTGAGAGTCTGAAAGCGTGAGTGTCACGCCAGATGTGTTAGAGTCTGAAAGCGTGAGTGTCACGCCAGATGTGTGAGTGAAAGCGTGAGTGTCATGCCAGATGTGTGAGAGTCTGAAAGCGTGAGTGTCACGCCAGATGTGTTAGAGTCTGAAAGCGTGAGTGTCATGCCAGATGTGTGAGAGTCTGAAAGCGTGAGTGTCACGCCAGATGTGTGAGAGTCTGAAAGCGTGAGTGTCACGCCAGATGTGTGAGAGTCTGAAAGCGTGAGTGTCACGTCAGATGTGTGAGAGTCTGAAAGCGTGAGTGTCACGCCAGATGTGTGAGAGTCTGAAAGCGTGAGTGTCATGCCAGATGTGTGAGAGTCTGAAAGCGTGAGTGTCATGTCAGATGTGTGAGAGTCTGAAAGCGTGAGTGTCATGCCAGATGCGTGAGAGTTGGCAACCCTATGAATAGCATCTAGCTCATTTTTGAACTACAAAGTTTACCTTCTGTAGGTGGTGGAAACGATGATAAGAGAAGAAGCAGAAAAAATGTCAGAGCTGTTTAAGACCATAATCACCATGAACATTGACATAATAGGTCAGTTGGGTATGTTAAGTCAGTTGGGTGCTGGAGACAGTGGTGGTTGTGCTTGAGGACATCTGTAATCACCTGTCGCTTCCTCTTCAGCTGGGGCTATGTGTTAAGCGGGGAGGTGTTAATGGTTCTGAAATTAAGGGCAAATCCATGAGCTCATAGATGCTAATAAAAGGAATTTAAAAGGTCACATACCTTCCTCTGTGGAAAAGAAAAAAAACAGGAATTTTGGTGAGTAAAGAGCATAGGAGAGTCATCTGGTAATATCAAGAATGTATTCCTTGCTAAAAGGGACATGCCTCAGTTAAAAAAGAACTACACTTCCCAGCAGTCTTGAGGATACGTAAAGCTTATAATACACTCACAGGCACAGATTCTTTTTCGAAATAACAGACTAACTGGGCTGTTTAATCACTGGGTGTACATTAAATGACTGATTAAATCATTTTATGGGTGAGAAAAAGGGAAAAGGACGTAAGGGGTAGTAATGTGGAGAAAATTTCAGCTTATCACACCAAACAATTTTATAGGAAACTATTGTGCTGAACATGCAGAATAAAATGTGGCTGTTGTCTTATCATGCATGTTTATATTTAGGTATAAATATACACTAACTGTTCTTAATAATGTAGTTAATCAGTTAATCATGCAATTTTAATGATAGATGACACAGTGTGAGACTGCAGGGAATATGTAATGCCACAACTAAAATTCAGGAATAAACATTTACCTTTTGTTTCAGCCACTGTTTTTGTATGAGACAAAAATAAGAAGAAAAGTGAGTTAACGACTTATAAAGATTGTCATTATTTTACAGGCTAATACAACACAAAGGACTCCCAAATAACCACATAATGCTGGACTGGCCTTAGTTTACACCCCAGGCAGGATCACTAATGTGCTGGAGTGTCACTAGTTACCAGAAACGTGCCTCCAATCAGATATTGTCTCAAAATAAATAAGAAATCTTCGCTGTTTGTACACGCTGGTTACTTTTAGGTTAGGCATGACAGGCAAACACGGGGAATAGTATATCCTATACAAAAAAAGTGCCAATATATTGAAACGTGTTAGCTTATCATTTCTAAAAATATATATCAATCAAATCCAAATTGATATATAAAACTGTTCCCACAAATTTGGAAATATAGGATTATCCAAAATGCCTTGGTATGCAAACCAGTGTGACCCAATACTTTTGGCCATATGGTGTGTTTGTAAGTTTCTGTCTATCTATCTATCTGTCTGTCTGTCTGTCTGTCTGTCTGTCATGTATAAGCAGATAGAAAGATAGATAATGTATCTTGTAATGCAAATTGTACTCCTCCAAAAATAGACTGAATCAAAAATAGAAAATTACCTTCCTCTGCTGCCTCCGCCTCTAGTATACAGAGGTAAGATCAGTTAATGTGTAGAACTGTTAGAGTTACTGATGAATAATGTAAAAGTGGTAAGGAAATTCACTCATCGAGGATCTTACCTTCTTCCCTTTACCAAAAATGGAGGACATGAAAAAAAGGCAGAATGTGGGAAATATTATATTTATAGAGGATTAGATGATTAGGTCTGTGTTGGTTACATGAATTTGATGGGATTTTAATCGTAGCAGTCAAATGTAAACCGATGGAACATTTAATATGGAAAGGTGAGTATCAAAGGTAAAATGCTTACTGTACTTCTTCCACCTCCTCTACTAATTCTTCCACATCAGCCATGTCTGAGTGCACCTGGATCAGGCCGAAAGACAGGAATCACAGCTGGATACTGGATTCCTCAGGAATCCCGCTCCCATTTTCAGCAGCTGACACTCAAACTCCAGTTATGTATGTCTCCTGCTCAGTTTATATGCCAGAGGAACTGACTACCCCAATAATTAGAAGGTTTAGAACCCCCCCACACCCACTTCTCCCCCTCCCCCCCCCCCGGCCCATATCACACTTTGTAGTCCCCTGCAATGACACCACAACAAAGGGCTTCACTTGACCTTTCCTTAATCCCCCCTCCAGTGCGGAATGCACTGGACATATTCCGGCCTGGGATACAAGTGCAGTATGATTGGGGGAGGGGTTGAAATTGTACCCTTGGCTCGCCTGGGTGACAGACCCAATAACATGCACAAACCCGGGGTCACGGACACAGTCATGCTTGCTCAACAATGTTCAACAATCATGTGCACAAGTCACGCAACCACTAGGATTAATTCACGCTTCATGGCAAAAGAGATCCACACTCACGTATCTCACACACACGCAGCAGTGCCAGTCGGGTTACATATACACATTCACACAATGACATGATGACGATGACACTGCTAAATTTGCTGTAGGTGACACACACTGACCCACTGTCCCTTACCTGAGAATAAATAAACCACGTAGAGTATGACTTTGTATAATGTTCAATAAAACTAAAAAAGCTTCAATATATCTATCCTCATAAAAAATAAATTTAAAAAATGGAAGGATGAGTTAGGCAGTGCTAGCGGAGGCTATATTTGGAGCACATACATGAAAATGGCTTGAGACAGGTGTGAAGCTCTCTTCCAAACAATGTAACTTGGCCTAACTGAACCACGGCCCCTTTGGTGTGACCATAAATCACGCCACATGCTCCCTTGAGGGCTAATTTTGCAGCTGCACAGTGGGGTCGGACTGTGCAGAATTTGACATAACATTTCTCATACATCCCACAGCGTTCACCCAGGCTATAGCAAGGGTAGGCTTTTGCAGACAGTGACCATAATCACAGGGTAATTCCTTTTGGGTTTTAAATGTAGGAGAGCATCTGGGCGTAGAATGACAGTGTAGAATGACAGTGTAGAATGACAGTGTAGAATGACAGTGTCCTCTGAAGGACAAACAAGCATGACTGGAATCTATTGTTAAATCATAGGGCTGCACTATGTTTACAGATTCTGACTCCTAAAAGCTCCCCTTTTCCTCCTCTGGACCTCCACAACTTGCTGCTCAAGGTCACCACGACCTTGACCTTGCCTGGAGAAGCCAGGGAGATATGGAACGAGATGAGAAATAATGTCATATTTCTAATAACCACTTGGGCTCCTTCTCGTTGGATAATCCAAACATTTTGATGGCATGTCTGTCCATCCGTTGTTGACTTTCTAACCACCAGTTCCAGGGACTTGAACTTTGCAGCTTTAATTTTTGTGGGGAGTTCTGTACTACAGTATAACAGCCACCTTCATTTCTCATCAAACATAAGCGGTTGTACGTGCATTATCGTTGTACAGAAATGCCTGGGATGCAGCGAGCTGGAGCTGCAGAAAACATATCTGAGGTCCGTGGGCTGGTCCTGTGGCTCCCGGCCAGCACACATCTCCAAGGACTCATGATCAATCCGCTGAGGATTCACAGACGATTAAACATCTCACTGAGGCATTAAGTGTATTCAGTCTGGTGCCTGCGGCCACCCCCACCCCCCCACACCACGCTCTGAAAGCCGAGAGCAGGTAGGGAAGGTGACGGATAGCTGCTTTAAAACCCGTTTTAACATAAAACCCCAAAGCATGCAGCCGCCCCAGCGCAGTCTTGGCCCTGGCAGAGAATGGGATGTGTAACATGCCATGTGATCAGGTGCCTACCTGCTACCAACTCCTACCACCTGGTACTGCTGTTAGACACACCTCAGAACCAGATCTCTGGATTAAAGCAAATCATACTTCCACAGCAGAACTCACGCCGCAGGCAGACAAGCACTCCTCTTACCTGTGTCTCACACCTGAGGAACGTGTCTCTTATTCTTTGCTGTGCAGAATTCAGACAGCTTGAGTCAGGCTTCAAGGCTTACAATATACAGCCCTCCCTGGTCATGTGACTTATCTGCCCCGTGATTGGCTAGTCTGCAAAAGCATTATCTATTGTTAGACTGAAGAAGCCTAACATATATGCGTACAGGAGCTGGATTCCATCTTTGTCATTGATGTTTTCTGTGTATTTTATGCCTGAAGGGCTGTAAAAGCACTTCAGCACCTTTGGAAAATGTTTTAAACATGCTAGTCGAAGGATTACGAAAGCATGACACCTTTGAACAGTTACCTCTTTATTGCAGAGTCATTTGCACATTGTTTAAAAATCAGTCATGTTGTAAAGCTATTCATCACAACAAACAAAACCTTTAATAGCTGTAGATTGATGGCAGTTGCTTTTGAGGGCTCCGTTTAATTCCAATACAATGCACAGGTGTGTTTAGAAAAACTGAAACATTAACAGGAGACGAAAATTGCCAAACACAGTTTAGGGGAATTTATTTCACCAACAACTTTCATTGTCAGAAAAAGAGAAGAACAGATTTCCAAGCAATTCTATTGGGAAATCAGACACTTTATTGAGAACCTGACAGCATGGTCTGATGGAGTATTACCATGACTGTTAGCTTAAAAATAAAGTGAGCAGGGCCCAAACCAGCAGTACTGACCTTCCAATAAAGAATAATAAAGTGTTATACGGCCTGGATTTACCGGCCAAGCCTTTGGAATACCACAGTAATATGAGACAGAGCCCAGTGACACGGATGGGTCTAATTTGGGTTTCAGCTCCTAGGGTTGTGTACGAACACCATTGTGGTTTGTGTCCGATTCGCAATGTCACTCCCTCAACGTCGCACTTCACACCTGCGACATGATCCTGAGCAAGACAGTCAAGTGCTTAACCAAATTGCATCTGTGCTCACAAAAGCACATCTATCATTTCATCTGGTTTACAGCCAAAGGTGATATGAGTGATCGTTTTTCATTCCGCTCTTTCTTTAACTATTCAATGCATTCTATTCTGCATTATTTTGACACAATAGAACAACAATAAAAAAGAGTCTTACATTACCAGAACAGAAAACTTCATAATGCATGTAAACCACATTATGCTTTGATGCTCCTCTCCGATTTGGAAGTTGAGGCTGTGGTGAATAAGATCGTTCGCCATAATACAGGCTTTAACTTCGCCTTAGTGGCAGGCTACCTGGACAGTGTACACCCTTGGGCCTTACTCTCATCGTGTCTGAGGGACACGTCTTCTTCCCTGGACTCCATATGTAGTGTTCTTGACGGTAATTTATGCGTTAATAGCAGAAACGAAAGGCCACAGTGTAGTTATCATCCCTCAGGACCGTGACTGTGCTGCAGCGGGATCTCTCCCCCGTTTCAGTGTCGGCCTTTGCTGGTACCGAGCGTCGTCAAACAGCGGAGGAGCACCAGGAGGAACCTGCCGGGTGCCACCTCAGCCAATCTCGCTGCTGTCACACTTTTTTATTTACCGTGACTGAAACCCAGCGTGCCAACACTAAGAGCGAAAGGATAAATGGGACTAGATGAACAATAAGGTTTAACACCCACTATCACTGCCTCCCAGGTGCGGAACAAACATAACTATAACATATTTTACCCCTAAATGCTTTCTTTAATAGCTGGTGATAAGAATACAACATGTGTCAAGAATCACACGTAAAGTGGTGCTTTAAGCAGCTCCTTAATGTATATATGCAGAAATTAATCCACTATTTTACTGGTAAATGTTATCAGCAAGCAAAAATAAGCAGAGATCCAAATCTAAGCAATGTGTGCAGTTTGTATTCCTACTGTGAACATCAGACTGAAATTCTAATCACTACTGCTAGCGGCTAACACAAAATATCAGGCACTTTCCTGGAAGAGTGAAATGAACCTGTATGGTGTGGCAGCAGAGGGAATTTCTCTTTTTTGTTACAAAATATCCTGTGACTCTTCTGGGACAGACCCTGGACAGAACTGTTTGTGCAAAGTATAATCATGTTCAGAAGCTGGTGGTAAATGTCGGAAAAGGACACTTTGCTGAAATGTCACAGTGTAGCCACACAGGTATGTGTGAAACGGGTGTGTTAGAGAGGCAAACAGATAAACAGGCCAGGCTTCTGTGCTACTATAAATCTCATTCTCTTTAGTTTCTGCCCCACTCCCCCTGGGTTTAACTTTAAAATAAAACAGCAAAAAGAAGCAACAACTTTTTTGATATTCAAAATGTACAAAGCAAGGAAGAGGGCCTTGCATATTGTTGGGTCCAGCCATTTTTAGCTGTTCCGGTGTCGTCAGTGTCCCACTCCTGCTGAGAGACAGAGAACAGAAACTGTCAGTCGTGTTTCATAAATGCTGCCTACCGACCTGCCATGTGGTTCCTACTCGGGGTGGCCAGAGTCGGCCAGACACCCTGGCTTTCCGCGTCACTCTTTCTCAGGCCGGCAGGAAGTAGCACTTTATCCACTTGGATTTCCTTAATTGTTTCGCAGATCTGCGAGTTAGCTTGGCGCTAATTCTTCTGCTATAAATAAAGCCTGGATAAGACAGTGTTTGCATGGGGAGCGGCGCTTGGTGACACACCTGCCAGTGACGTGCAGCTGAAGCCGGGGACACTTTGAATAATTGAGCGTGACTGGGCTGTCATTTAAGCGTCATCAGAAGGTCTATTTCAGCTGGGGTATGGGAAGGGTAGGCCGTAAGGGCCAGGGACAGCTATTTCCAGTGGCCCCAAAATGTGGAATGCTATTCCGTTCAGTCTTCTTTGGACACACTGCTTCGTTTGGCCAACCTTGACCACGCAATTGAGGCTGCCATGGAACAGGAGGACACCAAACCCCCCCGGTCCCCCCCACCCCTTCCACCCCCCCCCAGACGGGAGGCTTTACAGCTCGCATCGCTCTGAGAATATGGGCGCTTAGCCATACAGAGCTCCGCTAATCCGGCCCGGCGCGCAGCCGTAATGTGACAATCAAGCAGCTGCACTCAGGCATGCATCAGGCACGTGGCACCCCCCCTGGCATTCAGAAGCCTGAGTGGGGGGGCATAAGGTTCTTTATACTGGGACACAAGGTCAGAGCAGGCAGGCTTCTTTAAAAATAGAGCGTGGGGATGTGATGACAGCCGACAGGCACGTCCCTGAGAAGCCTGGCCTCCCCACTTTGCCTTACAGGGGTGGGGGGACATGGACACACATCATTCACATCGCCCCCTCCCTGTCATACCCTGACCGGAATACTTTAAAGAATGGAAAAAAATCTGCGTGAATCCATACAATTTGTGGGCAGGTTGATGCAGCTGGCGGCCTGGTAGGTCTTTGGGTTGACATATACACTATATGGGCAAAAGTATTGGGACACACTTCTTAATCATTGAATTCAGGTGTTTCATTGAGACCCACTGCCACAGAAAATCAAGCACCTCACCCTGCGATCAGGTTTACAAACATTTGTGAAAGAATGGGTCATTGTGAAGAGTTCAGTTAATTCAAGCATGGCACTGCCATAGGATGCCACCTTTGCAGTATGACAGTTTGTGAAATTTCTTCCCTGCTAGATATTCCACAGTCAGCTGTAAGTCGTGTTATTGCAAAATGGAAGCATTCACGAACAACAGAAACTCAGCTACGAAGTGGCAGATCACTCAGACGGAATGGTGTAAAACACAATCCCACTGGAATCTGAAGCAGTGGAAACATGTTCTGTGGTGTGACGAATCACGCTTCTGTCTGGAAGTCTGATGGACGAGTCTGGGTTTGGCTGTTGCCAGGAGAATGGTACTTGCTTGACTACATTGTGCCAACAGTAAAGTTTGGTGGAGGAGGGATAATGGTATGGGGTTGGTTTTCTGGGGTTAGGCTAAGCCCTTTAGTTCCAGTGAAGGGAACTCTTAATGCTTCAGCATACCAAGACAGTTATATGCTTCCTACTTTGTGGGAACACTCTGGGGAAGGTCCTTTTACGTCCCAGCATGACTGTGCCCCAGTGCACAAAACAAGGTCCATAAAGACGTGGTTGGGTGTCTTTGGTGTGGAAGAACTTGACTGGTCTGCACAGAGCCCTGACCTCAACCCAATCAAGCACCTTTGGGATGAACTAGAACGGAGATTGCGAGCCAGGCCATCATCTTCAACATCAGTGCCTGACCTCACAAATGCTCTTCTGGATGAATGGCCGAGCTCCATATTGATGCCAATGGATTTAGACTGGGATGTCATAAAAGTTCCTGTAGGTGTAATGGTCATGTGTCCCAATACTTTTGTATATACAGTGTAACTCAAATTGTCATATTACATTTAATTTATTTAGCAGCCACTTTTCTAAAGCAATGGCCATTTTTGAGAAAGCAAGGTCTGACAGTCGCTTGAGCCGCTCGGGGCCTCGATCACGGTCCCAGTGCTGACACCACTCTGTTGACCCTGGGACTTGGACCAACAGCCTTCCGGTAGATGCACACATGCATGTACTTGTTATGTAAACCAACCAAAGAGTCCTCAACTGGTTGGTTGAAATAAAATCTGAGTCTGGATCTGTAATTTCTGAACCTGAACGTTCCATCTCTGGTTGTGTAAAGGTCTGCTCATGACTCGCATTTCACTGTAATTAAAGATCCTTAACCTCCAAGCCACAAAAATGCAGAAACACAAAAACTGACCAAAATCTTTTTAATTTAAAAAGCAGCCTGTGATTACCTACAGTATATCTCCAGAGAAGCAAGCTCATGTAGCTCAGCAAGTAGAGTATTACATTAACAGCACAGAAACTGTGGGTGCAAATCCCAAGGAACACACATCATTTCATACTTCTTCCCACTCCTGTCAGTTCCTTTGGATAAAAGAGTCAGATAATGTGTGATGACATCACAGTAAAGGGTGTTTGTTCAGGTTTTATTGGTTTTTGAAATTGCTAAATTTCCCCCAATAAAATACAGACACCACACAGCAGCACACGCTTCTGACATGGCAAAGCGCTCATGCTTTGTGCTGTAAGTGCCTGGGTGACACAGTTCACTTACCATTAGTGACAGATTTACTCTTCTGTCCAACGGTTACCTGGGAAAAGGGAGAAAAACAAGCAATTTTAAGTAAGCTGAGTTTTAAATAAGCCGAGTGTTATATGTGCTGAGTGTTATATAAGCTGTTATATATGCTGAGATGCTGAGTGTTATATAAGCTGTTATAAATGCTGTGTTATACAGTATAAGCTGTTATATATACTGAGCTGCTGAGTGTTATATAAGCTGTTATAAATGCTGAGTGTTATATGTGCTGAGTGCTATATATGCTGAGTGTTATATAAGCTGTTATATATACTGAGATGCTGAGTGTTATATAAGCTGTTATATATACTGAGATGCTGAGTGTTATATAAGCTGTTATAAATGCTGAGTGTTATATGTGCTGAGTGCTATATATGCTGAGTGTTATATAAGCTGTTATATATACTGAGATGCTGAGTGTTATATAAGCTGTTATATAAGGTGAGTGTTATATAAGCTGAGTGTTATATAAGCTGAGTGTTATATGTGCTGAGTGTTATATATGCTGAGTGTTATATAAACGGTTATATATGCTGAGTGTTATATAAGTTGAGTGTTATATAAGCTGAGTATTATATGTGCTGAGTGTTATATATGCTGAGTGTTATATAAGCTGTTATATATGCTGAGTGTTATATAAGTTGAGTGTTATATAAGCTGAGTGTTATATGTGCTGAGTGTTATATATGCTGAGTGTTATATAAGCTGTTATATATGCTGAGTGTTATATATGTTGAGTGTTATATAGGGTGACCAGATAATCCATGTCAGGGAGGACACTCTGAGCTAGGACAGGAATTGTAAACTACCATTTCAATTAAACGGACCTGGATTAAGCTGTTATAAATGCTGAGTGTTATATAAGCTGTTATATGTGCTGAGTGTTATATATGCTGAGTGTTATACAAGCTGTTATATGTGCTGAGTGTTATATAAGCTGTTATATGTGCTGAGTGTTAGGGCCACAATGCATTTTGTATTTAACAGCTCCCAAATCCCAGCACTGCTGTGTGACATCACCTTTACACTGAAGGCCAACAATGTCATTTTTGTTTTCCTTTCATTCCATTTCAAATTTGTAACATATCATCAGTCAAAATCACTTTCTGAAAACTAGGTTTTTAGTGTTCTGTATCATAGATTTTACTTTAGATAATAGAAAACAAAAACATTCAGTTAAGCCCTGAACTCTTCTGCAGCTGTTCGCAGAGGTGCAGGGCACTACAGAGGGTCAAAGCCGTGTCATTCTCTCTCCTTCTCTACGAGACACTTCTTCAGCTGCATTCATTCTCTCCACGGAATAGTATGCCTTGGAGTATGTACAGTAGCAGCAGCCTTCATGCTAGTCAGTGGGAACAGCACAGACCTACTGATCTCACATGGGGGCTGAACTCAACTCGGAATGTAAGATAGACTTTTCTCAAAAGTGTATACAGTTTAAGGTAAAGAAGCAAGTGAACTCACAGTTTTACCTGGTGCAGTATGTACTTTAATTTTAATTTGATCAGATCCACATTGGTCTGCCAGCAGTGTAAAGGTCTGTTATTCAGGCGTAAAGGGCACAGCCACCACAAAGCTACCAGAGCGAGCAGCGGTGGAGGAGAGCAGGGGGAGGTGTGCGTGGCCAGAGGAGCTCACAAGGGCGTTCATCTTGGCAAAGCTCTCTGACCCTGAAGGCCAGTCAACGTTGACACAAACGTTCTGTTCCTCTGACCATGGCCAATGTGTGGCGGCGAGCTCTCCCTGTGTGGCGCCTTTGGTGCATCCCATAATCCATGTCTCAGGTCAAAGGTTAGAGCATCCACTAACAAAATGGACTGAAGCCCCCAAACCCCCAGCTTGGTCTGTCTGCTGCTGCTACTTTGAGTCACTCCATAATAAGGTGTAATAACTTAATAATAGCATATAATAACATGGCCGTGGTCCCTGATTGGCTATGCTCTCCTACATTAGTGCCTCTCCAGCTTCAGGACAGAGCTATCCAAGTGGACATTGAGGCAGATCATAAGTATGCTCAGGCATGGAGGCCAAACAGCAGGCAGTCAAGGCCTTTCCATTAGCTCAGCCTACACCCAGTTAGGGACCGTGAAGTCCCTTGCGGGCAAGGCTGCATCAGCGAGATGTGGTGAACGACCGTGCCAGGTGGAGCTTGGGTTTGCACAAAGCAATGCTGAATTTCTGCAGTGCCTAATCTGCTGCCCGTAAGCTCTGCTTTCTGGGAAATAATGACCACATCAGCAGGATCAGTGCATCTGGTAGGCAGGGGGGGGGACTGCATATGCATTTACCTCATCCTTTCATCCCAGTTTTAAGGTGAGGTGAACTAACTTTGAGAAGGCTTCAAATGAAACAAACAGGTAAACAGGCATTGTCTTTAGGCATCTGAGATATGAATGAATGTAACTAGCCAAGTTATAACAAGTTCATCAGCTAAATGCTGATACATGGTAATAAAATAATAGAATATTTAATGCAAATTGGGGGATTTTTTTCAGAAATACAGAAGAATATGTAATGATGAATACAAAATGGACCCATGGATCTCCATGGTTACCTTTGTAGCACACTCATTCTTGTTCTCCCACAGGCCACGCTTGTTGGTGACATCACCAGGCTTTAGGTCCTAACGGGGACAGTAATTTTACATCACAAAACCAATTTAGCTCTCAAAAGGTAGAAAGGACTTTGTAGTAAACTGTGGCCATTCTGGCAGCTTTGTAAAGGAACTCCGAGCTGGAAATTTTTGGAGACTCGAAGATCCTGGCATGAATTGTTGGAGGGTGTAGATGTATGATCTTTCAGTGACTGTAATGGCTTAACAGGAAAATGGCTACGTGAAATGATCAGTTACGATCTGGCTCCCCTCCCATGCAACAGTAAGAAAGCTAATAGAGCTACTGCTAACAGTCCAAAATGATCCAAATCAGTGTGGCTAGATCGGGCCGGACAGGGGGCTCTTTTCTGGGTGAAGGAGGACGAGAGTGCCCCCCACAGGAACAGACTAAGAGCATCCCGGCAGTTTCGGTGTTACTGCCCCTTGCACGGTGGGACATTTTCCCGCCTGCTGCCACAGGATTTACCAAAGCTTCTTCTTCAAAAACAAAACACACAGCTTTAAATTTGTACATATGACAATTCTGAATTCAAGATATGGAATTTAATTTTTTTTTTGGGGGGGGGAGTGTATGTAGGGCCTGAATTAAAAGTATGTGTGTGTGTGTGTGTGTGTGTGTGTGCGCGCGCGAATATATGCATATAAATATACTAGGGCTGTCAAAATTAACGGGTTAACGCAGATTAATCCATCATCATGATTAATCTGATTACATTTTTTAACGCAATTAACCCATCTGCAGCGTGGATTGACTCAAAATCCCTGAAATGTCTCTGTCAACCCGGAGTTTTGAAGCCAGAAGTGACGACATGCGCGCTCCCATTTCTCGGACATCCGAGAAATATCTCGGAGCAGCACAGAGGATCCCGAGTTCAGAATCCAAGATGGCTGCGCCTTTTATCAACAGAAGGGAAAGTTGTAGTTTTATCCTGTTTAAGCACCACTACTCATTTGTGGCTCATTAAATCGGTCGCACACACTATACCGTCCAACTTATCTGTGGATGTGTTGCTACGGAGTTTTATACGTAAAGCACGACGTGTAATGTGTTATCAACTGATATTGCTAAGAATGGCAATTAACCGGGCTAGAATTGGATTTCATGATTAGTCGGATTATTTGTCGGATTTACAGTAGTTTGGGCTAATTGTAAGTGAACGAAGATAAAGACCAATTAAACTGAGGTACCTTAAATCCGACAAGTTTTCCCGCTCAGCAAAAAAATCTTGCTTTTTAATATGGGTCCATGGTATTGCACTTCTGTGGCAGATGGAATGCATCTGACTCGTGTTCAAGATGTTCAATAAACATGTTAAGTGCATATATACAGTATTTCCTTTTTTCTTGAGTCTGTTTGCTCATGCAAAATGAAATGCGATTAATATACATTAAAAATTAATGATATTTAATCGTGATTAATCTAAATTAATCCACAGCAAGCCTGTGATTAATCTGATTAAAAAATTTTATCGTTTGACAGCACTAAAATATACACATAAACTCTTAATTCAGGCCCTCTACCCCACCCACCCACCCAAAAATAAAAATCATTCATTATCATGAATTCAGATATATATTCTCCCTTATATATTTATATATAGTATTATTATGTATTCTTATATATATTCATATATAGTAGAAAGGTCTTTGTTTGACATATATGAATTCACGACTTAAATATTATATATATAGCAACATTCATATATGTAAAACAAAGACCATTCTACTATTTGTATAAATATATATAAATCTATTTCCATACAACACCCATAGAGAGGGAAAAAGAGCAGAAGACAGACAAACCCAGGTAAAAAAAGAGATCAGGGTCTATCCCCTATGTAGCAAGGGAGAATGCACAGCATGTCACTGTTAGGGAGAATGGACAGCGTATCATTGTTAGGGAGAATGGACAGTGTGTCACTGTTAGGGAGAATGGACAGCATGTCACTGTTAGGGAGAATGGACAGCATTTCACTCTTAGGGAGAATAGACAGCATGTCACTGTTAGGGAGAATGGACAGTGTGTCACTGTTACGGAGAATGGACAGCGTGTCACTGTTAGGGAGAATAGACAGCATGTCACTGTTAGGGAGAATGGACAGTGTGTCACTGTTACGGAGAATGGACAGCGTGTCACTGTTAGGGAGAAAAGACAGCATGTCACTGTTAGGGAGAATGGACAGCATGTCACTGTTAGGGAGAATGGACAGCATGTCACTGTTAGGGAGAATGGACAGTGTGTCACTGTTACGGAGAATGGACAGCGTGTCACTGTTAGGGAGAATGGACAGCGTGTCACTGTTAGGGACAATAGACAGCATATCACTGTTAGGGACAATGGACAGCATTTAAATGTTAGGGACAATGGACAGATTCTATTCTAGCGACAATGGACAGCATATCACTGTTAGGGACAATAGACAGCATTTCAATGTTAGGGAGAATGGACAGATTCTATTTTAGCGACAATGGACACTGTTCACTGTTAGGGAGAATGGACAGCGTATCATTGTTTGGGAGATTGGACAGCATGTCACTGTTAGGGAGAATGGACAGCATTTCACTGTTAGGGGGAATGGACAGCATGTCACTGTTAGGAAGAATGGACAGCATGTCACTGTTAGGGGGAATGGACAGCATGTCACTGTTATGGAGAATGGACAACATTTAACTGTTAGGGAGATTGGACAGCGTATCATTGTTAGGGAGATTGGACAGCATGTCACTGTTAGGGAGAATGGACAGCATTTCACAGTTAGGGAGAATGGACAGCATGTCACTGCTAGGGAGAATGGACAGCATGTCACTGTTAGGGAGAATGGACAGCATGTCACTGTTAGGGGGAATGGACAGCATGTCACTGTTAGGGAGAATGGACAGCGTATCATTGTTAGGGAGATTGGACAGCATGTCACTGTTATGGAGAATGGACAGCATATCACTGTTAGGGGGAATGGACAGCATGTCACTGTTAGGGGGAATGGACAGCATGTCACTGTTAGGGAGAATGGACAGCATGTGACTGTTATGGAGAATGGACAGCAAATCACTGTTAGGGAGAATGGACAGCGTATCATTGTTAGGGAGATTGGACAGCATGTCACTGTTAGGGAGAATGGACAGCATTTCACTCTTAGGGAGAATGGACAGCATTTCACTATTAGGGGGAATGGACAGCATGTCACTGTTAGGAAGAATGGACAGCATGTCACTGTTATGGAGAATGGACAGCATATCACTGTTAGGGAGAATGGACAGCGTATCATTGTTAGGGAGATTGGACAGCATGTCACTGTTAGGGAGAATGGACAGCATTTCACTGCTAGGGAGAATGGACAGCATGTCACTGCTAGGGAGAATGGACAGCATATCACTGTTAGGGAGAATGGACAGCATTTCACTGTTAGGGGAAATGGACAGCATGTCACTGTTAGGGAGAATGGACAGCGTATCATTGTTAGGGAGAATGGACAGATTCTATTTTAGCGACAATTGACACTGTTCACTGTTATGGGGAATGGACAGCATGTCACTTTTAGGGAGAATTGACAGCGTATCATTGTTAGGGAGAATGGACAGCATGTCACTGTTAGGGAGAATTGACAGCGTATCATTGTTAGGGAGAATGGACAGCATGTCACTGTTAGGGAGAATGGACAGCATGTCACTGTTATGGAGAATGGACAACATTTCACTGTTAGGGAGAATGGACAGCGTATCATTGTTAGGGAGATTGGACAGCATGTCACTGTTAGGGAGAATGGACAGCATTTCACTTTTAGGGAGAATGGACAGCATGTCACTGTTAGGGCGATTGGAAAGCATGTCACTGTTAGGGAGAATGGACAGCATGTCACTGTTAGGGAGAATGGACAGCATTTCACTCTTAGGGAGAATGGACAGCATGTCACTGTTAGGGAGAATGGACAGCATGTCACTGTTAGGGAGAATGGACAGTGTATCATTGTTAGGGAGATTGGACATCATGTCACTGTTAGGGAGAATAGACAGCATGTCACTGTTAGGGAGAATGGACAGCATGTCACTGTTAGGGAGAATGGACACCATGTCACTGTTAGGGAGAATGGACAGCATTTCACTCTTAGGGAGAATGGACAGCATGTCACTGTTAGGGAGAATGGACAGCATTTCACTCTTAGGGAGAATGGACAGCATTTCACTCTTAGGGAGAATGGACAGCATGTCACTGTTAGGGAGAATGGACAGCATGTCACTGTTAGGGAGAATGGACAGTGTACCATTGTTAGGGAGATTGGACATCATATCACTGTTGGGAGAATAGACAGCATGTCACTGTTAGGGAGAATGGACAGCATGTCACTGTTAGGGAGAATGGACAGCATGTCACTGTTAGGGAGAATGGACAGCATTTCACTGTTAGGGAGAATGGACAGCGTATCATTGTTAGGGAGATTGGACAGCATGTCACTTCTAGGGAGAATGGACACTGTTCACTGTTAGGATGATTTCAATGCTTAAGAAAGACTAAGCAAAGAGATGTGCTCATAAAATGCCGTCACTAACTAATCATCCATATTTCATTTTTTCAACCCTCTCAATGGACAAATTATATGTAAAGCTAAATAATGTTGATAAATCAATAAGTTCAAATGACAGTAGTTTCTTGCAAGAATGATGGATGTATAATAGACTGTGCTTATGTTACCTTGTATTAGTTATATTCAAAATAATTTAAAGAGAACTCTCTTGACTAGAGTCAGAAAATGTTACAATAAACAGGAGTTTCACCGGCAAAGAAACTAAAGCACGGCACCTACTTCCTTACTCCCTCTTTCTCATGCTGCTATACTCAGATCTGCCGGAGCCTAGACGAATATTGCACTCGATCATTTTGCTTGCACTACCTCTGATTTCCTCAACTCTGGCTAATACACAATTATTCTTACTTCCTCCCTCACCCTTTCTGGGGTGTGCTCCATGGAGCACAATGTCGTTGAAGAGTTTATGCCTCTGCGGCCTGCAAGACAACTACCTCCACCTCCGGCAACTACCCTCCAACCTGCCTGCCCTTGGCTCAACACGATGCCTCGCCATCCATCCTGCGGCTGTGTGTCTATTAATCCTGCCATCGTGCATCAAGCACCACGTGCCTGCACCGGTCGGCCGCTGCATTGAGACATATATTTCAACCCCTGTATTAGCTTAGTCATTTCATCTTGTCTGTATTAGCTTAGTCATATCATCTTGTTTGTTTGACTCATCTGCCGGCCCCTGGAGGATGGGCTCCCCCTTTGGGTCTGGTTCCTCCCAAGGTTTCTTCCTCTTAGGGAGTTTTTCCTTGCCACCGTTGCCTTTGGCTTACTCAATGGGGGGTCCTTACGAGGCAGAAATGTAAAGCGCATTGAGACAATGTAATGTTGTGATAATGCGCTATATAAATAAAATTGAATTGAATTGAATTGAAAACTTACACACACAGTAAAATGTTACGTTACACTTCAAACCCAGTCAGTTACATTTGTTTCACGTATTTCTAATATTTTCCTGTAATAAAAGTTTGACAAAGCAGTGTGTCATGTATTTTTTTTAAAAGCCAAGGGTGGCCCCAAACCTATGGCCTGTAGTGTACATTAGCACATAACTTCCATTAAGCTATTTAACTGTAAATGAATTTCAGATACATCTCACCAGCTTCATTCATTGTCCTGAAGTTAAAGACCTAGCAAACATGAGTCCACTAGAGGCCGCCATGCACCCACACATGAACACAGGGTGGAACCGTTTGAGCACATTTCATGCTCCTCTTTCCAGTAAACAGACTTCATCAGACTTGCAGTTACTGTCACAGCATTGTTTTTGGTAACTCATCCAGCACTTTTAACCAAAGTCATCTATGACTTTACCAGTTTTTTAAACTGGATATTGCACAGTAGAGGCATCAAGTAAACTCAAAGGATCCACCCTGGATCCTCAACATTGCAATTTCAATGGCAGCAGTGCTGTGCTTCTTCAGTCTGAGCCCTTACTTCCCGGGACTTGAAATTGCAAGTGTGAGTGATAGCTGGAAAATGGTGAGTGAGCTCCTCCTTATCCGCCAGGGGGTGAGGTGGTGCAGACTCACCGCAGACGCCCCCCCAGCTGCTTTTCCGGGCTCTGGAGTCTTACACCGCCAGTCGTTGATGCGGCCAGTGACGCCTATCTTCATGGCAGCTGTTTCCTGATTTGAAAAGGGGAAACGGGGCAGCTGAGGTCCAGCTTGCAGAGAGGGATGGGGACGAGGTGGGCATGGGGGTGGGACAGGAAGTCAGGCGGGGACAGGAAGTGAGAGTGGCACAGGATGGGAAAGGAAGGAAGTGAAAGGAAGTGGGGATGGGGCAGGAAGTGGGGAATGGGACGAGTAATCAGGCGGGGACAGGAAGTGAGGTTGGGAAAGGAAGTGGGGAGGAGCGGGAAGTGGGAGTGGGACAGGAAGTAAGAATGGGAAAGGAAGTGAGGGTGGCACAGGATGGGAAAGGAAGGAAGTGAAAGGAAGTGGGAATGGGGACAGGAAGTGAGGTTGGGAAAGGAAGTGGGGAGGGGATGGGAAGTGGGGGTTGGGCAGGAAGTGGGGGTGCAGTTTGAACTGGGGACAGGGCAGGAAGTGGGGAATGGGATGGGAAGTCAGACGGGGACAGGAAGTGAGGTTGGGAAAGGAAGTGGGGAGGGGATGGGAAGTGGGGGTTGGGCAGGAAGTGGGGGTGCAGTTTGAAGTGGGGATGGGGCAGGAAGTGGAGATGAGCAGGAAGTGGGGCAGACCATACCTTGTTGGGGGCCCCGGGCCCCTCTGGTGTGCCAGACACGTTTCCCCGCTCCCACATGCTCTTAATGTTGCGGATCCCATCTGGGGCCACAGGCAAGTCCGCAGCTGGAGACTTAGGAGACTTGACATCCTTGTTAGTCTACACAGAGAATGAGGTCATGTGACTGCAAACTCAACAGGTGTGACACATACTTCCTGTGGGGAGGGGGGTGCCAGGTTATGTCTACAGCAGATTTCAAAGGTACCTCAGAGGGAGTGCACACACTGGCTATAGAGAGAGGCCAAACTCAGACATGAAGCAGAAGGAAGCAGAAGGAAGAAGAGTGAACAAGCCCTTTCCCTCCAAACATGGCTGCTCTGTAACACGAGCCTCACCTGAATGGCTGTGTTGTACTGCTCCAGTTTGTTGCCAATCTTGGTCACAATGGGTGTGTGAGACACCTTCACAGCACTATGGTAACCACCAGAAAACACAATGCATTCAAATCTCAGCTCAAGCACCTCACATGTTGCTAATTTGTGAAAATGTCCCAAGAACGGCAGTGATGGCTGAGTCATTAACAACAAGCATACCTCTTCTGCGCTGACTTATTTAGAAACTCTGCCCTTTCACCAATCTGTGAAAAAAAAAACATAATTTCATGGTGAGAATTATTTAACTGGTAGGTGTTACCTTTAAACAAATCACAGACACAGGCACACGTGCACACACACACACACACACACACATACACACACACAGAAACATCCCTGGGCTCCTGATTTATCTCCCTCCTGTGTCACTATTTAGTGCTGGCCGTCCACATTCCTCGTCTACCCTTCTGCACACAGATGTGAGTAGATATTCTCCTTGGATACCAGGCGAAAAGTTCTTCTCATGGGAGGATACATTTCAAAAGGCCATATTTGACCAGTTTTATTCTGCTAAAATGATTGACTTTATCTCAGCAGGCTCCTTAATCAATTCTGTTTACATTCACTTTTGGTTAATTCACTTCTTGTGATAGAGCTCAGTGCCAGATCACTAACGGAACTCGTACTTAAGGCACGAGAACGGGAAATCTCATCTCTGCTTGGTCCCAAGGGCAACATTTTCAGGACAGTCATTGGCTCTGGGCAGGGATTGTCACCCTGTCTGTTCATGGACAAATGTGTCCATCAAAAGACTCATCTGTGTCCATAGCAAAATGTTTTGATTTAGAGAAAAAAACTACATAGGCTAAGTGCTTGAATACCATGTCTGTAGTAAAATTGGGTGACATCATTTTGTGACCCTGTCCCTGTCGAACGAAAACAAATAATGCTACACAACTGCAAATCTTCAACCCACATGCAATCTAGCCTCAGCTTCTGCATACATCTAACTTTCACTCACCCGCTACGGACAGAAATAAACAGCATGCAGTAATCTGAAGGAAAAACACACCACTGCAGTAAACATTTCAGCCTTGTAAACAGATCCGTGCTTCAATAAGTCACACTGCACACCATCTAAGATCTGTACATACAGTGAACATGATGACAAAGTAAATCTGTGGAAAGGACCAAGGATATTCACATTTGTGAAGGATTTGGGAAACAAAGGTGGTATCATGCTGCTTCCCCTTAGCACAAACAAATCAGAAAGTTTCAGACTCATAAGAACCAGATCAACACGCTGTATCCAATAAGCACCAGCGCTGCCGTAATGTAAGCCTGCCTGCTTCAGATTCCCACTCGCTGACAATGGAGAACATGTTTCGTGTCTGACTGTCTGGTTCACACTACAATCCAGACCTGCTCTGTCCAACGCAGCCCCGAGGCTATGCTGCTTAGAGGACAACGCCTGCTGCTGAATGCTGGTTTTGGGGGTCTTTCAAGCGGGTCCTATGTGGGGGCTGACCTTGAGAGAGGATCCCTTAGGGCTCACACATGTGAAGGGCTTCTTGCTGCCTCCTTCAGTGGATCCTTCCACCTTCTGCCGCTTCTCCGCCGCCTCTGCGCGCCGCTTCTCAATTTCTTCCTTCATCCTCCTCTTCTCCTCCTGTGTGGCGGGAATCGCAATTTCGCTGGACACTTTTCTGATAGTCTGCTTCCTGTCCTAAGGCCAACCTCACAATCATGCAGAACCACCAGCACTAATTTTACAAACTTTAATGCTTGTGAGTCTGTGAACTTTCTGCTTAATTACAGTCTATTGGTACATCCCATTTCATTTGGGTATGCATGAAAATTTATGGGTAGATGGACGGATGGATGGATGGATGGATGGACCGACATTTGTAAAATGTTTTGAAGCAGTATTACTTACATACACACATGCATATTTATTATAAAAGAATATCTGAACCATATATACTCTATGGTCATATTGTTAGATATACCCTCTTGCCGTTGCAAAGAGTCAGCTTCTATTAACAATGAATGATGTGGCTACAGCTGAATATTTAGAACACAGAGGGCAGAAGGTTAGTTACTATGGAGCTGAGCATTAGAGAAACTAATTTATGCTGGTCTAAGGGATTTTAAATATGCTGTGATTGCTGGTGACTGCCACGGTGCTCCCAGCATGTCAGACACTGCCGCCCTCCTGGGATTTTCAGGTACTACAGTGGCAGAGACTGCTGCGATAAATAGAAACATCCAGCCAATCTCATTAAAGCTAACAGGAAGGTCACAAGTGACACAATAACAGCGCAGTGCTACAGCAGTGTGCAGAAAGGCCTCTCTGAATGCATAACTAGTCCAGCCTTCAAACAGCTCTGGAGACAAAGGGGGTTAAACCCAAACCAGCTATGTGTACCTACATAATAAAGAGGCCACTGAGGACATCATGACAGGCTTAACAATAAAAATATTTCTTGTCTGTTATCCATCCATTTTCAGTAGCTCTCATAAGTCAATAGAGGGTCAGAGACAGGAAACACACTGACAGAATGACTGCAAATACTAATTAGACTATTATGTATTACAGACTATATTATTTACCTATAGTAATACTTTACTATTCTATTCTACTTTATTTTACTTGCATGTAAACAATTACATCAAAACAAATTCATCCAGCTGTACATGGTGCATAAAGTTGATTCTGATTCTAATGCTCATTCTAAAAACTAATATGGGTTTAATCACTTTGGCACCTCAGCAGAGCTGCAGACTGACTGTCCTTTCAAAGGAAACGCCCTCCTGTATTTGCGTAGCAATGCCGTAAAGGGCGTCATGGCCCTCGTCTGATGGCGCTGTCCACCCCGCCCTACCTCCTCCTTGGCCTTCTTCTCCTCCTGCTCCTGCTTCTTCAGCTTCTCCTCCTCTTCCAGCACCTTCTTTCTCTCCTCCCTCTTGCGCCTCAGGTTTTCCAGCTCGGCCTCGGCCTCCTGCTGCTTCTGCCGCATCTTCTCAAACTCGCCACTCTCGGCCTCGTCGCGACGCCGCTTCAGATCCTCCGCCTTCTGAGACACACTGCCCTTTTCGGCTGGTTCGGCCTTTCGGCTGCAAGTCACCCGGCATGAGCACACACAGCGAGCATGAGGAGACACCGCGAGCATGAGGAGACACAGCGAGCATGAGGAGATACCGTGAGCATGAGGAGACACAGCGAGCATGAGGAGACACCGCGAGCATGAGGAGACACAGCGAGCATGAGGAGACACCGCGAGCATGAGGAGACACCGCGAGCATGAGGAGACACCGCGAGCATGAGGAGACACAGCGAGCATGAGGAGACACCGTGAGCATGAGGACACACAGCGAGCAGGAGGAGACACAGCGAGCATGAGGAGACACCGCGAGCATGAGGAGACACAGCGAGCATGAGGAGACACCGCGAGCATGAGGAGACACAGCGAGCATGAGGAGACACAGCGAGCATGAGGACACACAGCGAGCAGGAGGAGACACCGCGAGCATGAGGACACACAGCGAGCATGAGGAGACACAGCGAGCATGAGGAGACACAGCGAGCATGAGGACACACAGCGAGCATGAGGAGACACAGCGAGCATGAGGACACACAGCGAGCATGAGGAGACACCGCGAGCATGAGGACACACAGCGAGCAGGAGGAGACACAGCAAGCATAAGGAGACACCGCGAGCATGAGGAGACACCGCGAGCATAAGGAGACACAGCGAGCATGAGGAGACACAGCGAGCATGAGGAGACACAGCGAGCATGAGGAGACACCGTGAGCATGAGGACACACAGCGAGCAGGAGGAGACACCGTGAGCATGAGGACACACAGCGAGCATGAGGAGACACAGCAAGCATAAGGAGACACCGCGAGCATGAGGAGACACCGCGAGCATAAGGAGACACCGCGAGCATAAGGAGACACCGTGAGCATGAGGACACACAGCGAGCATGAGGAGACACAGCGAGCATGAGGAGACACAGCAAGCATAAGGAGACACCGCGAGCATGAGGAGACACCGCGAGCATAAGGAGACACCGCGAGCATAAGGAGACACCGTGAGCACGAGCAGATCTCATCCCGGGCCTCTCTGGTGTCACTGTTCTGTCTACTGTTACACCCCCTTAGACTCCAGATGACTGACCCACTTACAGAATGATTTGACAGGGACACCTTAAGCACTAATCAGCACTGAACTAGGAGAACAGGGGCGATTCCGATTCTTAGATTTGCAGGGGTATTGGTGGAGCCATAAGAGGGGCCAGGAGGCACTATGGGAGCTAATCAGGTTTCAGCTTCTGCCCCTGTGACCCCGCCCCTTTGACCCCACCCCTGTATACACCCTTGTCGGAGAATATCACTATCCCAGTGAGAAATAAGCTATAACAAAAAAATAAGCAATGTTTTATCATGTAAATTAAAATACGAAAAACAAAACCTATGATGTAATATCAACAAGCCTGATGTGCTGGGTGTGCGGCGTCACCTCTGGAGCCATTCGGGCTTCTTGAGCTTGCATGCGGCCGGTGCCTCCTGCCGCGAGGTGCCATTCTGCTGCTTGGCTTGGGGGGGGAAGTCCTTCTTTCGCTGAAGGGACTCTGGCTCCTTGTTTGTCTTCTTTTCTGTCACCTTAATACACAAAGAGCCATTTAGTCTAAGGCCTGAGCTCAATGACTTCCCTTTGGAAATTAATTCAACTGCATCATCATCGGTTACCTCCTATTCAACTTTAAATGATTGCTTTTGTTTGTCTTCTGACACAGGAAGAGCATTATTTCTCTATAGAGCTGAAATACACTTGAGCAGTAACAGACGCTATAATAAGCTATATTAAAATGTCAAGGCATGTCAGACTACCCTGAAGGTGGCTGAGAGGCCTCAGACTGCTGAGGGTTAAGGAATATAAAATATTATCCATTAAACATTGCTCTTACTGGTTCCTTGACAAAAGGCCGTTTCAGTTTCTCCTCTGCGACCTAGAGGAGAAGGAGGAAGTTAGCCATTGGTGATGTAATGGCGGCAGGGTGTACAGATCTGTGTCCAAAGAAACCCTACTTTGTGCAAGCATGAAACACAACATGTGAAACACAACTTGGACCGAGCACTGTGACCCCACACACTGTGACCCCACACACCAAGACCACACTGTGACTGCGTAAAGCAGCAGTGCTTCAGCACTCACGAAAGAAGCGACACATCTGGAATCACACTGTGACCGCACCTTACAGCCCTGTGCTTAGTGTGACACAGACAGGTACACGCAGGTGACCATACTGTGAGTGATCCACAAACCTAAACAAAGATAACTCAAAACTCCATGCTCAGTGTTTGAGTTATTCAGAGGTGTTCTTTGGGTGAAAAGGATCTTCATCTGATACCTCCTCTTTTTTTGGTGTAACGGGGTTGTCCTCAACTTTTTTCTTTGGTATTCCCAGTTTTCCCTCAGTTTTTTTGTCAGCGTCTTTCTTTAATGTGGCAGGTTTTTCTTCAAACCCTTTCTTTGATATCACAGGTTTCTTTTCGTCTTCTTTCTTTGACATGACAGGTTTCTTTTCTTCTTCTTTCTTTGATATCACTGGTTTCTTTTCTTCTTTCTTTGATATCTCAGGTTTCTTTTCTTCTTCTCTCTTTGATATCACTGGTTTCTTTTCTTCTTCTCTCTTTGATATCACTGGTTTCTTTTCTTCTTCTTTCTTTGATATCACTGGTTTATTTTCTTCTTTCTTTGAGGTCACAGGTTTCTTTTCCTCTTCTTTCTTTGATACCACTGGTTTCTCTTCTACTTTTTTTATTGATATCACTGGCTTCCCTTGCTCTTCTTTCTTTGATATCACTGGCTTCTCTTCCTCTTTTTTCATTGATATCACTGGTTTCTCATCTTTCTTTGATATCACTGGCTTCTCCTCCACCTCTTCTTCTTCTTTCTTTAAGGGTATGTCTTTTTCTTTGGCCTCCATTGGCACTACTGGTTTTTCATCTTCTGTTACTTCTTTCAGTTCTTTTGTTGATATCACAGGTTCTTCATCAAACTGAGCTTTTGAAGAAGCAGTCTTCTCTTCGATAGCTGTCTCTGAAATTATTATTTTGTCTTCTTTTTCTGTTGATGGCCTTTCTTCCAGGTCAGTGCTGGGCACCATGGGTATTTCTACAGTTACATTTGAATTGATAAGATGTTCTTCAACCTGCTCCTATAAAATAAAGTGAGGTTACATCTTCTGCCAAATGTAACAGAATACCCCAAAACTGTAGCATCAGTTTAAAAACTGGGTGCTAAACATGTTTTACACCTTATCCTTAATATAACGCCTTTTAGGTTTTGCTATGGACTCCCTAGAAGAAGTGAAAAACAAGAACCCCAAGAAAACATATTTTACTACTGTGATGGGCAGTAATGAGCCAACCTGTGTCTCCTTTTCAGGTGCCTCTGATTTCTCCTCTCCCAGGACAGACCCTGCACTCTTCTGTGTCACCTCCTCCTTCTCCTCATCCTTCTCTGGCTCTGTTTCTTTCTCCTCCAGGACAGCCACTGTCACTTCCTGTTTCTCCTCTTCCCTCTCCTCTTCTTTCTTTTTCACCTCTTTCTCCTTCCAGCTGTCAGGCTCAGGCGGCTTGCTGTTAATGTCGAACACCTGTTCGTGTTCACTGCGTCCATGTGACTTCTCTTCCTCACTGTTCTCTACATTGTTGGTGATGGTGGGGTCAATCTCCTTCTGTCTCTCAAGGGCCTCCTTCATCCTGCGTTGCCTGCGCTCCTCCCGCTTGGCAATCCGCTCCAGGAGCGCTTGGTCATCTTCGGAAGCGGCAGCGATCAATCTCTGTGAGCTGGTCGTCGTTTCTGTCTCATTTGTGCTGCAACAACAAATTAGCAAACAGATTAGCAAACAGACCACCTCAGTCACAATACACTGAACAAAACATCTTCAACAATCACAAGTCTTTCTCAATAATGTCTGATCATTACATTGAAATGAAATGTTTTATTGCTCTATTCGCCTTCTATCAGCCTTAACATGATACATTAATTCTAAAAGTATCTCCAGTGCGGGAGAACATTTTAAAACAAATTTGAAGAAGCACTTCTTTACACAGCATGTAGTTAGAGTATGGAATAGTCTTCATGCTAGTGTAGCGGAAGCTAAAACCCTGGGTTCCTTTAAATCAGAGCTAGATAAGATTTTAACAACTCTGAGTTATTAGATAAGTTCTCCCCAATCGAGCTTGATGGGCCGAATGGCCTCCTCTCGTTTGTAAATGTCTTACTGTATGTTCTTATGTTCAGTTTTAGGTTGCCAAACTCAGTAATACATTATGCTGACAGTTCCAGTGAAATATTATGATTGACAGGGTTTTCACTCATGGATCTAACCAACAAAGCATTCAGCAGACAAGGCGTCCTGTCCAAAGGACACAAGGTGTATCGATCTGCGCTCTTCCATGCTTATGTCGTGCAGCATCTTCCACTCAATTTGGGGTTTACTGGCCACGTAGCTGAAATGCCTCCAAGCCTCAGTTAACATTCGACTTCCATCAAAATACCACGGGAGGTTAATGAAAGCTGACTCAGCAGTGTGGCCAATACCCACGTCTGTCAGTCAGATGGAGATACGCACAATCCCCACCTCCTTCCATAGGCCAAAGAGGCACGAATATAACAACTATCCCGACACGACAGGTATCGGCATATACCACAGCTTCCTGTCTGCTGCTCCAAACATGCATGCCTGGAAGATTAGCTAACTAGACAATTATGCCTTTGAATCATTCATTGGTTCTATTTGGTGTCTACATATTTTTTCTTTCCCTAGAAGAATTATTTTTACATTTTCACATAATTTAAATAGTTTTGGGTAAAACGTTAGCATTTTAGTTACAAGTTCACTAGACTAGTCACCAGTCCCTGCGGACTTTCAGGACCTGATCGCACAGAAGCCTTCAGAAATGCATAGCAGCGAGTGAGACAGCTTAGAGTCACAATTTACCTGGATACTGTTCTTGCAGATTTTATACTCAATTTTAGGAAACCAGTTGCATGCATGTATTATGGAGTAATCATGTCATAGCTACTCTGAAATGGAATCCAAAAGCATGTTGGCATCTACCAAACTAACGCATGTGTTTCATTTTTGCTCATGTCCTTAATTGAGCTCAGGTGTGAGCTGACAGGTTTGGGTAACGAGGTACCTGGTTGTGTCGTTGTGCTCTGTGCTCTCCGTCGCCATGCTGGCCGACTCCTCGTCTTCCTTGTTGCGCAGCCGCTCCTGGCGAGCCTTGCGTCTGCGTTCTCGGGCTGCCTCCTCGTCATCGTCATTGTTCATGCTCATCCTGTAATGTGCGTGTGTGAAAAGACATGTCAGCTTTTCAGCATTGCTCCGCCGTCCGAATCAGACAGGAATGACTTTGACAGACCTCTGTGTCAGGCAGGATCTTTAAGGAGGTGAAACAGAAACAGAAGATGGAGGGAAGATGTGCCTTTGAAGCATTGGTATAAGGAAACATTCCAGAAGGATCATATGTCTAGCAGATTATTTGTCTTGCTCTTTAATATGGTCACGCTGACATACTTGAGACCAGAATGAAACAGCTGTATGACGTCTCTGTTACCCCTTTCACAGTGACATGTGGACATAATGAACATTCAGGATATAAATTAGCGAAATAAAAAGCCTAGTATAGCAGCGTGATGGTTTGCACTGTCGCCTCACACCTCTGAGACTTGGGTTTGAATCTCTGCCATGGCTCTGCATGTGGAGTTTGCATGTTCTCGCTGTGTCATGATAGGGTTTCCTCCAGATACTCTGGTTACCCCCCACAGTCCAAAAACATGCTGAAGTTAATTGGAGTTACCAAATTGCCCATCGGTGTGTGAGTGTGCCCTGCGATGGGTTAGCACCCCATCCTGGGTTGTTCCCTGCCTTGTGCCCTGCGATGGGTTGGCACCCCATCCTGGGTTGTTCCCTGCCTTGTGCCCTGTGATGGGTTGGCACCCCATCCTGGGTTGTTCCCTGCCTTGTGCCCTGTGATGGGTTGGCACCCCATCCTGGGTTGTTCCCTGCCTTGTGCCCTGCGATGGGTTGGCACCCCATCCTGGGTTGTTCCCTGCCTTGTGCCCTGCGATGGGTTGGCACCCCATCCTGGGTTGTTCCCTGCCTTGTGCCCTGCGATGGGTTGGCACCCCATCCTGGGTTGTTCCCTGCCTTGTGCCCTGTGATGGGTTGGCGCCCCATCCTGGGTTGTTCCCTGCCTTGTGCCCATAGGTTCTGGATCCCCATCCCAACCCTGATTAGGACAAATAATTAAAGAAAATAGATGGATGGAAACCTAGTGTACCATGAAATACAAGGACTGAATGGTTCATCCTAGATTGCAGGGAGGAGCTGTACACTGACTGTTAGCCACCCAGGATTTGCTGACATATTTCAGCAAGCGGGAGGAAAGGAGGGGGCTAGAAAGTGTTCCATGTTTGGGAAATCGGCATTGGGCTCCCCCCACTCTCCAAAACAACAATGAGCTTCTTGCTTGGCCCTAAAGATCAATGGTGGCCTTAGAAGTGCAGAAATATTCCAAAAAAAAATTTCTCTAGGTTTTTGAAGTCTTGTATTTTCTTCTCACAGACCATGTTTCTGAACTCAAATTGTTCAGAAAAATCTCTGTATCCTTAATCAGGACATCGACAGAGCGGAGTTACCCATAACGTGCTAACATGGTACAGCCCACACTGACAGAGCAGAGTTACCCATAACGTGCTAACATGGTACAGCCCACACTGACAGAGCGGAGTTACCCAATGTCACGCCCCCCCCTGCTTTTGGACGACCCCCCGGCTTTTGTCTACGACCCCCCGGCTTTTGGACGCCCTCCCTGGCTTTTGGACGACCCCCCCGGTTTTGGACGACCCCCCGGCTTTTGTCTACGACCCCCCGGCTTTTGGACGCCCCCCCGGCTTTTGGATGCCCCCCCCTGCTTTTGGACGCCCATCCGGCTTTTGGACGACCCCCCCGGTTTTGGACGACCCCCCGGCTTTTGTCTACGACCCCCCGGCTTTTGGACGCCCTCCCTGGCTTTTGGACGACCCCCCCGGTTTTGGACGCCCTCCCCGGTTTTGGACGACCCCCCCGGTTTTGGACGACCCCCCGGCTTTTGTCTACGACCCCCCGGCTTTTGGACGCCCTCCCTGGCTTTTGGACGCCCTCCCCGGCTTTTGGACGACCCCCCCGGTTTTGGACGACCCCCCGGCTTTTGTCTACGACCCCCCGGCTTTTGGACGCCCTCCCCGGCTTTTGGACGCCCTCCCCGGCTTTTGGACGACCCCCCCGGTTTTGGACGACCCCCCGGCTTTTGTCTACGACCCCCCGGCTTTTGGACGCCCTCCCCGGCTTTTGGACGCCCTCCCCGGCTTTTGGACGACCCCCCGGCTTTTGTCTACGACCCCCCAGTTTTTGGACGCCCTCCCTGGCTTTTGGATTACCCCCCCGGCTTTTGGACCCCCCCCGGCTTTTGTCTACAACCCCCCGGCTTTTGGACGCCCCCCCGGCTTTTGGACGCCCCCCCCGGCTATTGGACGATCCCCCGGCTTTTGGACGCCCCCCCGGCTTTTGTCAACGACCCCCCGGCTTTTGGACGACCCCCCGGTTTTTGGACACCCCCCCCGGCTTTTGGACGCCCCCCCAGCTTTTGTCTACGACCCCCCGGCTTTTGTCTACGACCCCCCGGTTTTTGGACGCCCCCCCGGCTTTTGGATTACCCCCCCGGCTTTTGGACGACCCCCCGGCTTTTGGACCCCCCCCGGCTTTTGTCTACAACCCCCCGGCTTTTGGACACCCCCCCGGCTTTTGGACGCCCCCCCCGGCTATTGGACGATCCCCCGGCTTTTGGACGCCCCCCCGGCTTTTGTCAACAACCCCCCGGCTTTTGGACGACCCCCCGGTTTTTGGACACCCCCCCCCGGCTTTTGGACGCCCCCCCGGCTTTTGTCTACGACCCCTCGGCTTTTGTCTACGACCCCCCGGTTTTTGGACGCCCCCCCGGCTTTTGGACGCCCCCCCGGCATTTGGACGACCCCCCGGTTTTTGGACCCCCCCCCGGCTTTTGGACGCCCCCCCGGCTTTTGTCTACGACCCCCCGGCTTTTGGACGATCCCCCGGCTTTTGGACGACCCCCCGGCTTTTGTCTACGACCCCCCGGCTTTTGGACGACCCCCCGGTTTTTGGACGCTCCCCCGGCTTTTGGACGCCCCCCCGGCTTTGGACGCCCCCCCCCGGCTTTTGGTGCTCTTCTCGGATGGATTTTGGCTACGACCCGGACTTGGCTACTGATGGACAGAATCTGACGATTCTCTGTACTTCCCCCAATAAACCTGGTTGCCTGCATTTTGGTGTTGGTGTGGTGACATGCTAACGTGCCTTGGACCTTCCCAAGCTGACCAGTGTCTTCTCCTTCCATGAGGGCTGTACCTCACAGGCATCTATGGCTTGGGACATCAAGGGTGGAACAATAACACTCTTATTACCTCTTTTTTTATCACTTCCTGCACAGGACAGTAATTTTAGTTATTACATACAAGCAGCATTACCACCTGATCTTCATCAGGAAGGACACTTTGAACTACTTCAGGTTATACAAACCGAGTTTTTCGTGAGTGCTTTGACTGGTTTCTTTCCTTGATTGAAAGACTCATCCAGCTGTTTCACATTAACATCTGTGGCACATGCATGATTAAAGGAGACTGACCAATCAGCACACAGCAAGAACTCCATGCTTAAGTGAAATCCAGGTCCTTTTAATGTGAATTGGTATTATTTTACAAATCCTAGCTCAAATTGTCATTCCTGACAAGTATCGGGGGTAACCCTACATGCAAGCCAGTTAGCTTGCCCTGTCTTATTCGTTAATCGTAAGCTTAGCGGGCTGCTTCAGTGCTGATCGGAAGCTGATGTACGACTGCAAGTCACACTGTAGTTAGCAGCACTTGCCTGCGTGCAGGCGTGCACTAGAACGCGCTTCAGAGGCCCGCGTCAGCAGAATGCTAACCGCACATAGCTGGACAGTGGCGCTTCATCAGCCTTTTAACTCTCACTGAAGACTCTGAGGCATTGAAGCTAATTGCTTTCTTTTTCAAACTAACCAGAGGTTTCACAGCTTGAAGTCAGCAGGCCTTGCTACACCACTGCATGACATGCAGCCTTTGGCTGTGTCTCATGCTCATCCACGGCCTCGGGAGCCCAGGGAGGGATGATTACACTCTCCTTTACATGCCTGTTAGCACTTTCTGTACATGGTATTCATTTCACGTGTTACTTACAAGCCATTCAGCTTGCCTTGCCTTATTTGTTAAACTAAGCATTAGCTTTGCGGGTTTCTAGATCCAAGTCCGGAGTATGTGCAGTATGTATGTTTTATTAGCTGGCAGAGAGGCTGCAGTGAGCTAGATAGGGTCCCAACACCAAAGATGGGTCTGAAATATCCATGACACAGGTAGCCATGGAATCGGGCTTGTACGTCCAGAGGGAATATAAACAGAGTGACTGGAACAGGGACATTTACAGGGGTGACTTTCACAATAAGCAAAATCCCCCTCGGGGCGCACAGTCCCATTAAACAGCTTCTGTTACACATCACTTACATAGTGTCACGTTCTCTGTATGGATTATTTACATTTATCATGTTTCCATAGCTCCATGGAGTGCGTACATAAATGTATCTTTTTAAGCACGTCTGCGGGTCCTTGAGCAAGGCCCTTAACCCCCAGCTCCCTGGGTGCCGCTATGGGTGGCTGCCCTTCGCGGACAACTTACTCTACAAAGAGCAAGTTGAGGGAGGCATAAAGACAATTTCCCCACGGGGACAATAAAGTATAGATTATTATTATTATTATTATTATTATTAACCAATAAATGATAAACATGGCCTTAAACCATTGCTCTTCCATAACATGGGAATGAGAATGATGTGGGAAACACTGGAATCATTCTACACACACTGGAAACAAACTTACTTGGTCCTGGGCCCCCCTCCCCTCAGGCTAAGAGTCTGGGTGTCGTCCTCGATAGCACATTATCCTTTCAATCTCACATTAACAATATCACTCGGCCCGCATATTTCCATCTCCGCAATATTAATCATCTCCGTCCTTCCCTCACCCCCCATACCACCACTATCCTTGTTCACAGTTTAGTCACTTCACGACTGGACTACTGCAATTCCCTTTTGTTTGGTCTGACCAACAAATCCCTCCATAAGCTTCAAACTTATAAAATACTTCAAAATTCTGCTGCTCGTATTATTACTAAAACCCCCTCTATACATCATATCACCCCTGTCCTGCAGCAGCTGCACTGGCTCCCGGTACCTCTATGCATTAATTTCAAAATCCTCCTCTATACGTTTAAGGCCATCCACAACCTCGCTCTTCCATACCTCTCTGATCTTATTCACATTGCTACTCCCTCTCGTTCCCTCAGGTCTTCCTCCTCACTACGTTTAAGGCCATCCACAACCTCGCTCCTCCATACCTCTCTGATCTTATTCACATTGCTACTCCCTCTCGTTCCCTCAGGTCTTCCTCCTCTATACGTTTAAGGCCATCCACAACCTCGCTCCTCCATACCTCTCTGATCTTATTCACATTGCTACTCCCTCTCGTTCCCTCAGGTCTTCCTCCTCTATACGTTTAAGGCCATCCACAACCTCGCTCCTCCATACCTCTCTGATCTTATTCACATTGCTACTCCCTCTCGTTCCCTCAGGTCTTCCTCCTCTATACGTTTAAGGCCATCCACAACCTCGCTCCTCCATACCTCTCTGATCTTATTCACATTGCTACTCCCTCTCGTTCCCTCAGGTCTTCCTCCTCTATACGTTTAAGGCCATCCACAACCTCGCTCTTCCATACCTCTCTGATCTTATTCACATTGCTACTCCCTCTCGTTCCCTCAGGTCTTCCTCCTCTATACGTTTAAGGCCATCCACAACCTAGCTCCTCCATACCTCTCTGATCTTATTCACATTGCTACTCCCTCTCGTTCCATCAGGTCTTCCTCCTCTATTCATCTCATCGTCCCTTCTGCCTGCCTTGTCACTATGGGGAGCAGGGCATTCTGTTGTTCTGCTCCCCGACTCTGGAACTCCCTACCAAAAGACATTAGAAATATAAACTCCTTTTCTCTTTTTAAATCTAAACTCAAAACGCATCTGTTTAAAAGTGCCTACTCATCGTGAATTCTTTTAGCTTTTTATACTGTTTTAGTTTGTAATTTGTTTTTATTCTGATAGTTCTTATCCGTATTATAATTCTGTGCAATGTCCTTGTGTGCTTTGAAAGGCGCCTTTAAAATAAAATGTATTATTTATTATTATTTTAATCCCACTGCGTTTCACTCCATACTTGCTCCTCAGTAACGGGACAGACAGGCAGTGACGACAGTGTCCTTTGCATCGATGGGGCAGTAAAAGCCACATCCTGGTGTTTCACGTGACAATAGCTGCACAGTTACTCCCTATGGCTTATTCAGCACTAAGTGAGACTGGACCAGGCCTGGAGAGGAACCTTCCTGGAGTGGGAGCTGAAGGCCCAAACCCCCCAAACCCCTGAAACCCCTGAAACCCCTGCTAGCTAATCTGCTCCTTCCCTGACTGGAACACACCGCATTTACAGGGAGGGGGAGAGAAAACAGAACACCCCATTGATGAGGGAAAGGGGAGATTTCCTGTGCTCTTCCCAGCTCAGCCCCCCCCCCCCCCACCCAAACCCCACCCCCGCCCCCATCCCCCAACTACAATGATTTACAGATGTTGAGGTTGAAGTGTGACAGGGTCCAGCCGGGGATTTTCCCAATGAGTATAAAGCAAATACGCCCAGCAAAGGGTCCTGAAATGGGGAGAGCAACTCAAAGAGGCCTTCATGATGTCCAAACGGTCGCCATCACCATGGCAAGTAAGCTGGGTAGTCAGCCACTCACAGTTCACGACTGCGGCTTCTGGCCTGTCAGGTGGGCTAAGGGGCTACTGCCTTCTTAAAAACAGACTTGGGAATATTCAGAGCAAATATTTTATCTGCTGAGTAATAACTATAGGAAATATTCAAAAAATCTTGGCACTGGCAGAATCTCTTTGGTTGTCTGAGAATCACCCGGTGACTGGGAAGAGTGTGACTCCATTACCCATAGATGTGGATTGTTCCTTATCCTAAGTCTGTTATGGTTCCCTCACCCAAGACTGCTGCTCAAAGCACATTTTGCTGCCTTAATGTGGTCCAAATACATCAAAACTGAAAGCAGGTGTCGCATGGATCTCAAATGGCATGACGTGTCATAAATGCTGCTTTACTAGAACGTAGGAAAAACACAGCACCAGCACACAGAGGAAGCACACATACAGAAAACACAGGCTGGCACAGTGCTTCAGAAGGAGCGCCAGGGGGCGTAACTCAGAGGAAGCACACATACAGAAAACACAGGCTGGCACAGTGCTTCAGAAGGAGCGCCAGGGGGCGTAACTCAGAGGAAGCACACATACAGAAAACACAGGCTGGCACAGTGCTTCAGAAGGAGCGCCAGGGGGCGTAACTCAGAGGAAGCACACATACAGAAAACACAGGCTGGCACAGAGCTTCAGAAGGAGCGCCAGGGGGCCTAACACAGAGGAAGCACACATACAGAAAACACAGGCTGGCACAGCGCTTCAGAAGGAGCGCCAGGGGGCCTAACTCAGAGGAAGCACACATACAGAAAACACAGGCTGGCACAGCGCTTCAGAAGGAGCGCCAGGGGGCGTAACTCAGAGGAAGCACACATACAGAAAACACAGGCTGGCACAGCGCTTCAGAAGGAGCGCCAGGGGGCGTAACTCAGAGGAAGCACACATACAGAAAACACAGGCTGGCACAGAGCTTCAGAAGTATTTTCTTGTCACAGACCATGTTTCTGAACTGAAATGCTTTTAAAATAAATAAATAACCTTATTCCTAAAGGCACTGATAACCCTGATCAGGATAAGCACCAAGAAGATGTTTGGATGGATGTTAATGACATAAATGACAAATAGGACCAGGTAATACCTTAAGGCTTCCAAAGTTTTCAACATTGTCTTGACAACAAAACTGGGAGCTTCTATTGCTAATTATCCTAAACATGATTCACTGCCTTTGTTTTGCTGTTTAGGAGCCACTTTCATTACAAAAGTAGGCAGGTAATCAGGCCACTGCAAGAACAACCACTTCATTTATCAGTGGTGGAGCCCTTTACTGGATGCTGAAAAGATCTTCATCTGAACTCAATATCATTCCTCTGGAAGAACTTAAATCTATTTCTTTATCATTAACAAGCAGTGCGCCTTGGAAGTGTATCGTAGGCATCGTCTAAACTAACGTGATGCTGATGTTTGAGTGAGTGAACTAATCACAGAAAGGGTTCCTCAAAATGATGTTTTGGTTGTGTGGAGCTGTTGATCCTTTGGAAAATAAACAGTAGAAAGTACATGAAGAAAACCAAAGACATTTGGGCTGTTCTGCACCCATAGGAAGAGGGTAATAGAAGACATTTTGAATGGAGTGTTTCTCTGCAAACCGGACACACACCCCACATGGTTTATCAACCTGGATTTTCATATCACAGTTCCCATCTATGCTAATCCGTCCCACTTTGGATCCCAGCAGGCAAACCGCTTTGGATCCCAGCAGGGAGCAGCCATTATGAACCTCTCTGACAAGTCAGCCTGTCATCGCACAGCGCTGGTCGTCCAAGCAGTTGGAAAATGGTCATTCCCCCCCCCCCCTCCCCAAAGCTGTCTGCACTGCTGCCTTAACATTTGGGATGGAAATCAGTTTTTCTGACCTGTCACAGAGGACAGCAAGCCGGCCAAGTCAGACTCTCAGGAAGTGGGGGCAAAATTCTAGGAGACATTGGCTAGACTGAAGTATGGGGTTATGGTCATGCGAGATTCAAGAGGGTCCTGGCAGCACCCCTCAAAATCCTAATGCCCAGCCTTCTGCTCCACCCAGCTCCTCCCCAGAGTCACGCTTTACTGATTCTGCTCCTGTACTTCCAGCCTTTGCATTCTGCTATGGATCTGATTCTGCTCCTGTACTTACAGCTTTTGCATTCTGCCATGGATCTGATTCTGCTCCTGTACTTACAGCCTTTGCATTCTGCCATGGATCTCTGCGTTTCTCACTAAAGAAAGAACTTTCTTTACCTGCTGTCTTTAATTTTTAAAACTTAGGACTTCAGTTGCTGCCAGCTGCAAGTTTGTGCAAGGAAATGATTAAGGGGATTTAAGGAATTAAACAAATGCAAGTTTAGGTAAGGAAATAATTTAAGGAAATAAATTAGTCTACAAAATGCCTTGGCTGTACTGACTGCATGTAGTTATTTCGGAATTAAAATACTATTTGCCTACAGCTGAGTCCAGGCTCCCCCCAGGGCCATAGACAATGACACCCTGTTTAATGTGAATAACTGCGGTAGTCTGCATGGTGCTCGGCTGGGTGAGGTCATCCCCAAAACACCTCAGCGATGCTGTGGGCGGGGTCTTCCGCTCTTCTGTCAGCGGCAGAAATCACTCTTTAAACCTCTCGGAGAGCTGGGGAAATTTCTTTCCAAGGCCAGCCTGTTTCAGCAGCCATCAGCTGTCAAGGTCATCCACTCCAGAAAGCTACCCGAATGCAGGCTCCGCCTGGATGCTGTCTTCGCTCTCTGACCTGGCACGCGCGTCTGCCTTAGATGCCCGACGGCCTGCCTGACTCCATGCCCATCCATTTATGGACCCACAGACTGGCAACACTGACCCTAGGGGCAAGTATTCTCAACAACAAGGGGTTTGGAAGGTTCTGCATGTCTCTAGTCTGTAATTACAAAAAAATACTTATGATAAATGGGCCCACACTGTGAACATGAAAATTTCCATTTACTGGACATAGTTAGAAATTAAAAGTTGACCTGTCAATGAAAAGCAACTCTTTGATCATGTAGAACCACAATGGAAAAATAAGTGATACGACAAATTCACAAACACCAACTGTCGCGCAATCTAAAATGATTCAAAACATATTCCAACGTACCATTAGCTAATGCTTGGCAGTCATGTTCGGAATCTGGGAGATTATTAAAACTCTTCTGACTGTGTTGTTTCAATGTGTCAACGAGTTAAAAATGGTTTATTTTATTGCTTATTGTAAAACTGAACAACAAAGAGTGAATTTTGTAGACTGTCACGTTCAATGCACCACTTTAACACGAGAGCTGACTTTCTCGCACAAGCTTGGAACGGCTGCAGGCAGCTTGATCGAGTGCCATGTGTGTGTCGGTGGAGAGACGGCAGCTAGTTTGGCACAAAACGTTCACTTTTCTTCAGCCGACTTTAAAGCCGTGGGATTTACACAGCTGGCACACACACGGCAAAATTATAACTGCAATTTCAACACAAAACATCTATTTCTTATCTTAATCTATACATATAAATACAGTTTCCAGACATTCCTAAAGCAACAAAAGGATTATGAAGGAAATTGCTTTGGTTACTTCAGGGGTAAGACATTGGTAAGGTAAGACAATAAAATGGTCAATAGACAAAGCTTCAGCACTGTGGGGGGGCAGAAAGTGCAAATAATGTATATAAACTTAAAAAGGGAAGAATTTTGAATCTTAAGCAATTGCTCTGTCTGCAAAGGCCCCGAAGTGGGTGATGTCATTCTGTTCTCTCTCAGCATTGCTTCTGCCAAGCTGACTTGAACGTCTGAGGTGGCTTCACCCTACCCATACCCCCCACCACCACCACACAGACAGCTTAACCCAGCCCTAAGCAAAGTCCCTCTTCCCTATGAAGGGAAGACCTATCTGCACTGTGCATGTGAACCAGCTTTTCCAGCCCCTTTGCGGCACCATAGACGGCCATGTGGCCAGAGCATCACGGCATCACCTAACATGGGCAGGTCCTCCCTGGGGAGTCCCCCATTAGGGGGGTTCCCTTAGGATTCCTTCAGGGTGGTCCCAAGTGATGAGTCACAACTTGAGGAGTGATGCAATGAGACAAGAACCCTCAATTGCACCACTTTGCCAGCCATGTTTGCCAGCCATGTTAAACCTTCAGGGAGCGGTCTACTGCAGGAGCCAGAGCCAACGTGACCATGCTGCAAGTGAAACCAAAGCGAATCACGGAGACCATGGAGATCCCACAGACTTCCGCTTTTATTGTACCCTTTTTCAATTTCTTTAAATGTCATTTGCCAATCCTGATGCTCCTCACCTCCCTTGATCTTTGTCAATCAGAGCATCACTGTGTTCCTGCAAGCCTCCTGTGGAAGAGGGCGCGACCCCCATCTCCGTCAGCATATAACGCTGGGAGTGGGGGCTCACCGGACAAAGCAGCTTATGTGAAGCAGCAATAACCACGTTTGTGCCAGCATGGCCTATGGGCTCCCGGCAATTAAGCCCACCCTTGCATGGCGTGCGGGTGCCGATGAGCTTTTCACTGGTTTTTGGGGAGTCCTCCTCACCTCTCAGCCTCCTGCCGCATCTCCTCTCGTTTCTGCCGTCTCAGCTCCCGTCGGAGTTCGAAGTCCTCGTCCATGACTGGTCTGGAAATGGTCAGCACTCACGTTCGGGCTGGAAAATGTGCATGGGTTGCCATTAGCAACTGCATTCTGATAGTACATCACAAACAGCCCTAAAGTTACTTCTTGTTATTATCATGGATACGGAAGACAAGACAGCAGAAGTAAATTAAGGACTTTCAATGAGGTGACCAGACCAGGATGTCGTAATAATTAACCAAGGCACTTAATTTAAAGTGGAGTACAATTCTTGTGAAAAAGGAATTCTGCAATAGAAGCAAGTTCTTTTTTAGTACACCTCTTCAGGCTTAGCATCCTACTGTACTCTTTGTGCAGACTTGGGGATAAGGTGCTAAAGAGCTGACATATTCACTGACAAATAAACAACGTCCAGCGTGAAATGAAAAATGCATTGGCATTAACACTGCGAAAGGAACGCTTGTTTGCCCCAAAGGCACTTATATCTCTAAATGAAGCACCACACACAGTGCTTCCGCTGTTTGTTTCGTCTGCTGAGAGATCTGAAAAATGAACTAGCTGAGATAACGAGAACAGTTCAATAACGAGGAGAGCAGATGTGAGTGACCAGGATGTTAACTGCACAAGAGAAACACTGTAGAGAGCGAGCCAAGAGTGACCACCCAAGAACAGCCGGTCTTCCATCATAAATTGTCCCATTCTGTAAAAAAATGCAGAAAAATAACCCCCAGCATACCTTAGGTTCGATGATGCTTAGTCCATGAACTGCTCCCTTTCCTCACACACCCTTGGAGCTCTTTCGTCTGGTTTATATCTCACGAGTGGCGCAGGACAAAGAATTCCTGCTTGCGCTCTCAACAGCTAGAACTACCAGAAAAGGCAAAGCCTGCCCCTGTCCTCTCTTCCTCTGACTTTCCCTCCTTTCTCTCTCTCTATCTCCTTATTCTCTCTGCCTCACTCTGTATGCCCCCCCCCCCTCTCTCACTCCATTCCCCACTCTCTTTCTTTGTTTAGAGAGCTGTCGCTGGTTAGCTAAACTCTGTGTGGAATCTGGAGTCCAAGCCCATCTTCGAGATTGCTTCCTGGAGCGCTCCGTTTACTCTGGCATCCCAGTCAGGGCCACTCAACAGATCCCTGCCCAGATCCTTCCTGCCAGGGCCCAATTCACAGGGAACCTGGACTGCAGGACCTGGCCTACCGGGGCCCAATTCACAGGGAACCTGGACTGTAGAACCTGGCTTACCGGGGCCCAATTCACAGGGAACCTGGACTGCAGGACCTGGCCTACCGGGGCCCAATTCACAGGGAATCTGGACTGTAGGACCTGGCTTACTGGGGCCCAATTCACAGGGTACCCAGACTGTAGGACCTGGCTTACAGGGGCCCAATTCACAGGGAACCTGGACTGTAAGACCTGGCTTACCGGGGCCCAATTCACAGGGAACCCGGACTGTAGGACCTGGCTTACCGGGGCCCTATTCACAGGGAACCCGGACTGCAGGACCTGGCTTACCGGGGCCCAATTGACATGGAACCTGCACTGCAGGACCTGACCTACCGGGGCCAAATTCACAGGGAACCTGCACTGCAGGACCTGACCTACTGGGGCCCAATTCACAGGGAACCCGGACTGCAGGACCTGGCTTACGGGGGCCCTATTCACAGGGAACCCGGACTGCAGGACCTGGCTTACCGGGGCCCAATTGACATGGAACCTGCACTGCAGGACCTGACCTACCGGGGCCCAATTCACAGGGAACTTGGCCTGCAGGACCAATTCACAGGGGCCTTGCCCAGGGCCACAGAGTTGAAAAAGAATTGCACGGACAGAATGTCATTTTCCAGCTTTTATAACCTTTGAGTTTCCTAACTCTTTTACACAGACATATGCACACACACTAAGCTGCAATGGCTTCAACACCCGAGTAGAAAAGAAGTCATATTCTGTATAAACATTGCCCACATCAAAATCTGTACATTACTCAGGCTCTGTGATTTCTGCTGCCAACATTTATGGAAATTTACCTTTTTATATTTCAGTCAACTCGAGGCCGTAGGTTTGGTTTCAACATCGATAGGGATGAAATGAGCCCTGAACCCCCCACCCCCTCCAAAGGCCCACAGCCCTCACGTGTCCCTACCCCCCATACCCAAATGAAACTAAACCTTTAAATGCCATGTGCACAATTTACAAGAAGTATTCGTAGCTGCTAATGCATTTACGGCCTGAATTGCCCACTTAATTGCATTATGGATACGGTTTCTTTTCATTGTGCAGTAACTGGATTTATTGAGGCTCCCTATACTGCAAAGAATGGCATTTTAAGCATGACAGGCATTTTGTTTTTCATTACAGAACATGAATTTTGAAAGTTGAAGTTAAGGCCCTTTGGCTTTTCATGGCCAAACATTCCTGATGAGGCTCAGTTGGGACCACAGAAATACAAATGGTTTCTGTGGTCCCTAGAAGGAGACCCCCCATGCATTCTCAAAGCTAATATACAATTACAGGAGCCCCTGGACTGCTGCCTGTGATTAAATCGGGTTAAACCCCCCAGCTATACTCCCCCCCCCCCCCCATACACACTCCCCTTGGGGGCCTGTCTCTGTCTGCATCTCTTCTGAGCAACATATCAGTTTATAATCAGCTCTTACATTTTCCTGTGAGATTTGAAAGGTCTTTATCAGTAACTAGCGGCTTTAGGTGTCATAGCAAGTGACTTGCAGTTTAAATACATCAATTAACCAAACACACTCATCCAGTGAGTTTCATAGTTATTTCAATAACAGGCTGTGTGAGCAAGTGGGATAAACACAAAGATATGGGACTCGGCAAGTTGGACGCTATGATACTGAGCATTCAACTGCAGAGGCTGCTCATGTGCACAGGCAATGCTGCTTAAACAAATAATGATACATCACTAATGACCTCAGTCACATGGATGAATTAGTAAAACAAAAAAAGAAAACAAACTTGTTGCAACTGTTTTGTATTTTGAGATTATTGGAACCCGATGTCTGAATTCGGTCCAGATCAGAGGAGCATGGACAAGATACCCTAAGGAAAAAGTTGGTTTGCTGGCACTCTGGCTTGGTACGCCAGCCTAAGCAAGTTCTGTGCTTATCATTCAGGTTTTGTGCTTACCATTTGGGTTCTGAGCGAGTTCTGTGCTTACCATTCGGATTCTGTGCAAATTATGTGCATATCATTCAGGTTCTGTGCAAATTCTGTGTTTACCATTCGGGTTTTGAGCAAGTTCTAAGAGTACCATTCAGGTTCTGTGCTTACCATTCAGGTTCTGAGTGAATTCTGTTTTTACCATTCGGGTTCTGTGTGAGTTCTGTGCTTACCATTTGGGTTTTGAGCAAGTTCTGTGCTTACCATTCATGTTCTGTGCGAGTTCTGTGCTTACCATTCGGGTTCCGTGCGAGTTCTATGCTTACCATTTGGGATCTGACTGAATTCTGTGCTTATCTTTGAGTTTTGAACGAGTTTTCTGCTTACCATTCATGGCAGTGATATCTGGTGTGTGTCTGTGCATATACATGTGCCCATATTAAGAATCTTGTTTTGTACATATATAAAATTATTAAAAATTGAGTGTAAATTCTAAATTTTCTCATGCTGGCCATAGCTTTGTAGTGCTGAAACCTAATCTTTCTCCCGATGCTGTAGGCAGCCAAACCAAAAACTGTGGTTATTTATCTGAACGCTGTACATGAATGACTGGCCATTGCATGTGGGCAAACTGCATACTGAATCCATACCAAGACATCAAAAATGTCCCAAATCTCAGCCTCCAGCCAGAACTCCTTAAGTATGAAACCCTGCTCTATTTTTGACCATCTCCATGGCCTTGAGAAGCACTGTTTTATAACTCATCTATAGTCCCGGGTAACTGATTAACTACAAAGGGTTTTGATGAATGTCAGCATGAACTAACTCTCATTTTCTAAAATACTAAAAGCCATCAGACAGGAGTATCTCAGAAATGCAAAAACTAGATTTCTGACTGATGATCTTTTCGGTTTTAATTTCCATAATTAAGCAAATTGTTTTAATTATAACACAGCTTTTGAAACGTGATACAGTGCAGTGTTTTGCTGCTCTCTTGAGTAAAATATACTCATAAGAGGTATATATTTTCATGCTGAGAACGTAAGCATATATATCTGAAATGAAATATTCACGGCAAAGGCCGGCAGCCCCTTCTCTCTGGCTGCTTTAACGACGCTCATCGCTCATGTGCTCCATTTTGTCATCTGAAACGGTTGCCTTGCACATAACGGACTGCATGGCTGGTTCTGATTGCTCCGCTCTCGCTTGAATGCACCACTTCCAAACTTCCAGGCCAGGAATGCTGGGCCTTGCCAGGAAGGCTCTCCGGCTGTCCGCTGCGGCGTGTGTCAGCAGGTAAGTTCCATGGCCACCCAGGTGCATTGAGCTTGAGGCTGGAGACATTCTAACGCAGCTGAAATTCAAAGCTGCACATTCAGCCCTGCTTAAAGTCTCTGCTGGCTTGTTGGGGCGGGGGGGGGGGGCAGCAGACATTCCAACCATGTGCACTTTGGCCCAGCCTGGGAACGCCGATGGGGCCTCCGCTTTCATGCTCGCTATGGGGTTACCTTACTTCTTTGCAGGGCCAACTTGCCTTGTCCCTTCCCATCTTCTCTCATCTACCTTCATCATCCTCATTGACAGCACTGTTGCTCAGTCTCTGGTGTAACTAGCTTATTAACATGTTGGGAAGCTGTCGGCTGATGGTCACATGGGCCTGTATTCAGTTTGGACTCCAAGACACACATCATATCGGCCCCCCAACCCAGACCAATCCAATTATGTTCCAAATTGTTTAGGACCCCTGTCACTCAGAGGTCCTTGGAATAGTCCCAATGTTAAGGAATTCCCCCCTTATGGCGTCCCTGCCTGTTCTCTTCAGACATGGACCAGTAGACCAAAGAAAAACAATGTCCTGTACATGAAAAAAATCATGAGCTTTTTGTCACCTGGAAAGAACATTGAGATAAGTGGCTTTTGTTAGTCACATGGAGCCCTCAGCCTTGCTTCCAAAGTTTACAGTAATTTCTGAGAGGGAAATGAACAGATCCCCTTCTAAAGTTCAAACAACCCAAGACATGTTTAAGAGTCCAGTCTTTCCATGAAAAGTGAATTGGGACATACACTCACCTAAAGGATTATTAGGAACACCATACTAATACGGTGTTTGACCCCCTTTCGCCTTCAGAACTGCCTTAATTCTACGTGGCATTGATTCAACAAGGTGCTGAAAGCATTCTTTAGAAGTGTTGGCCCATATTCATAGGATAGCATCTTGCAGTTGATGGAGATTTGTGGGATGCACATCCAGGGCACGAAGCTCCCGTTCCACCACATCCCAAAGATGCTCTATTTGGTTGAGATCTGGTGACTGTGGGGGCCATTTTAGTACAGTGAACTCATTGTCATGTTCAAGAAACCAATTTGAAATGATTCGAGCTTTGTGACGGTGCATTATCCTGCTGGAAGTTGCCATCAGAGGATGGGTACATGGTGGTCATAAAGGGATGGACATGGTCAGAAACAATGCTCAGGTAGGCCGTGGCATTTAAACGATGCCCAATTGGCACTAAGGGGCCTAAAGTGAGCCAAGAAAACATCCCCCACACCATTACACCACCACCACCAGCCTGCACAGTGGTAACAAGGCATGATGGATCCATGTTCTCATTCTGTTTACGCCAAATTCTGACTCTACCATTTGAATGTCTCAACAGAAATCGAGACTCATCAGACCAGACAACATTTTTCCAGTCTTCAACTGTCCAATTTTGGTGAGCTCGTGCAAATTGTAGCCTCTTTTTCCTATTTGTAGTGGAGATGAGTGGTACCCGGTGGGGTCTTCTGCTGTTGTAGCCCATCCGCCTCAAGGTTGTGCGTGTTGTGGTTTCACAAATGCTTTGCTGCATACCTCGGTTGTAACGAGTGGTTATTTCAGCCAAAGTTGCTCTTCTATCAGCTTGAATCAGTCGGCCCATTCTCCTCTGACCTCTAGCATCAACAAGGCATTTTCGCCCACAGGACTGCCGCATACTGGATGTTTTTCCCTTTGCACACCATTCTTTGTAAACCCTAGAAATGGTTGTGCGTGAAAATCCCAGTAATTGAGCAGATTGTGAAATACTCAGACCGGCCCGTCTGGCACCAACAACCATGCCACGCTCAAAATTGCTTAAATCACCTTTCTTTCCCATTCTGACATTCAGTTTGGAGTTCAGGAGATTGTCTTGACCAGGACCACACCCCTAAATGCATTGAAGCAACTGCCATGTGATTGGTTGATTAGATAATTGCATTAATGAGAAATTGAACAGGTGTTCCTAATAATCCTTTAGGTGAGTGTAGTCACACAGGCAGCCATTTGGGGACTCACATGGCTGAGTGCAAATTGATTAGTAGCAGATACTAATCAAGCAGCAGAGAGGCTTCAACGGGATCTGGATTTAATTAGCGAATGGGCTGATACTTGGCAGATGAAATTTAACACAGATAAATGTAAGGTAATCCATGCAGGGAGCAGAAATATACAGTACAGATATTTTATGGGTTCCACTGAAATAAAGGTAGCTGATTACGAGAAAGATCTCGGTATGTATGTTGATGCTTCCATGTCCCACTCTCGCCAATGTGGGGAAGCAATAAAAAAGGCGAACAGAATGTTGGGTTATATCTCTAGATGTGTGGAGTTTAAGTCAAGGGAGGTGATGTTACACTTATATAATTCCTTGGTAAGACCCCACCTAGAATACTGTGTGCAGGTTTGGTCACCATACCTCAAGAAGGACATTGCTGCCTTAGAAAAGGTGCAACGAAGAGCTACGAGAATGATTCCTGGTCTTAGAGGAATGTCTTACGAGGAGAGGTTAGCGGAACTGAATCTGTTCAGCCTTGAGCAAAGGAGACTAAGGGGGGATATGATTCAGGTCTATAAGATTCTAACGGGTCTGGATGCTGTTCAGCCAAATGACTATTTCAATATTAGTCTAAATACTAGAACTCGTGGCCATAAGTGGAAATTAGCGGGAGAACATTTTAAAACAAATTTGAGGAAGCACTTCTTTACACAGCGTGTAGTCAGAGTATGGAATAGTCTTCCTGCTATTGTAGTGGAAGCTAAAACCATGGGTTCCTTTAAATCAGAGCTAGATAAGATTTTAACAACTCTGAGATATTAGCTAAGTTCTCCCCAAACGAGCTTGATGGGCCGAATGGCCTCCTCTCGTTTGTAAATTTCTTATGTTCTTATGTTCTTATGTTCTTATGAGTGTGTGTCAGACCAGTATCAAACATTTGCAGGGGGACTTTGACGCAGCCCCCTGCAGTGCATCCCTGCAACATCTGTGAGCTTTATTATGGGGTGGTGAGGCTCTATTCCTCGTTATCATACAGCTGTCTTCAGAAGGGATTAACTAGGCCCAAGACAAAGGCTATCCTGCGCTTTCCTCCATCAAGACTCAGCTGAAAAGGCACATGCCACAAGAGCAGCAACAGACTAGCAGTGGGCTAGCAGCAGGTTAGTGGTGGATTAGCAGTGGATTAACAGTAGGCTAGCAAAGGGTTACCTATGCGCTAGTAGCAGATTAGCGGTGATTTGCAGCGGATTACCAATGGGCTAGTAGCAGGTTAGTGGTGGGCTACCAGCATGTTACCAATAGGCTAGTAGCAGATTAGCGGTGTGCTACCAGCATGTTACCAATGGGCTAGTAGCAGGTTAGCGGTGGGTTAGCAACAAGTTAGCAATTGACACATCAAAAAGCTTCCTTCACTGGAGCAGAATTATTTGGGTTCACCTGGTTTTTGCTTTTACAGGTTTTTGCTTTTACAGTTTCGTTATGTCTAATTTTTGGCGGGATCCATTTCGGTAGTAGACTTGTGGTTCCCATTTTACCACCTGTAGATCAGTGTAAATTAGAATTGTATCCATTAAAACATAAGGGTATTTAAATTAAGCTATTTAAGCATTTTATATACCCACAAAGGATAGGAGCGCTCCCCCTGGTGCCTAGGCAGGAGACCTTCAAGCCTTTGCCCTTAACTGGCTCCACAATGGACTGTGGTGCAGATGGGTTGGGTAGTGATGGGTATTCCTATGTAAATCCCTCTTGGTTACTCTCTTGCTTCCACAGCACTTTCTATACTCCAAAAAAGTAACTGGTGGGAAAGTTTCAAAGTCAAAACTGCCAATGTATGATTATCTGGCTTTTCAGCGTTTTTGTGTCCTGTCCTATTGTCACAATAGCCTTTCATCATGCCCATCTCCCGTGAAGAGAGCTGCAGCCATGACCTTGGTCGTTAAAATGGTAAACAGCAGATATCAGTGTCATGTGAGTAACATCACCCATTCCATGCATTCCCAAAAAATGGACGTGGAGGGCAGCCACTCTATCAGAGACACCCGCATTGGAGGCCTGTATCAGGATGTGGTCAATCATCTGTTTCTGAAGACGCTCTGGCTTTTAATTCGCCTAACAGCCTCGCTACACTGATGGCCAGGCATGCAGTTGCCACCTCAGTCTGCTACGGGATGGTTCTGCTGTTACACAAGAACGATGATATGCGCGAGGAAATAGCACAAGGTTTCCCTGGAACTGAGCATCTGCTTTTGGAGAAAGTTGCTTTGGGCCAGTGCTCACTCTGCACTGGGAACTGCACTGTGGCCAAGACCAACTACACCGAGCTAGATGCAAAGACCATCTGCTCCCACTGATGGGATGCTGGCCCTGGACCTGACCGATGTCCTGAGAAATCTTCTGCTAGGTAAAGTGAGACCAAATATGTGAAATTCGAACAAAAATTATTATCCCACCGATAATATGAAACTCTGAGGTTCGAAATAGCAAAAACATCCAGAGACTAGACAGAAGCCTTAGTAGTCATGTGGTCCTCTCTGATGTCAAAGCTGCTGTTGGTTGTGGGTCTTTATATGAAAATACAAAAGGCTCATACTGGGCTGGAAGGGCATAAACTCCAATCGCAGACAATGGGCCACATGTCCAGATGCCCAGTTCCTTGTGAATCATCTCCATTGGTAGCGAAAGCAGCCCATCCGTTTCACAAGCTCCTTTGCTGCCCCTGTTCACAGAGGCCTAATCCAGACTCAGAAAGTTGATCATTTGATTTATAATTTAAATCCAAACATGATGTCACTGTGGTTCACTGGACAGCATGGCTGTTAAAGAAAATCACACTGCTTAGTATAAATACCTACCGGTATTACGTTAAAAGGGTTAATAATAATAATAGGTAATAATAAAAACCATGTGTACGTACAAAAGGGGTTTTAAATATGTAGGAACCAAACAAAATGTCTTCATGTCACTTAATTTTTAGCATTTCTTAATAAACAAAAAAAATCTCAAATTCTATCCATCCATCCATCTATCCATCCATCTTCTTTATACTGGTCAAGGTTATGGTGGGGTATAAAACTGGGGTAGAGCTTGAACAGGATGTCAGTTATTCAGATTACATCAGTTCTGCATTCACTGAAGTTTGGCTTGGGCCACAAGTCAGCAACAGAACATGCCAGCGGTGCTGTAAGTTTGGTGCCTGACCTCTCTCTCATACTCCTGTCCATGCTCTGTAACAAAATACACCAGTGTGCTTGTTATAAATCATTAAATAGTCCTAAATGTTTAATTACACGGTGGCACTCTGGCCTGTTGGTCCGGGGAGTGGAATCAGCCCCTGAAAGGTCCTGCAGTGACTCTCTGCATTCCCTGGTTTCCAATCCAAAGACAGACGGGACTATAAAGGGCCCTTCAAAATGGCCTTAGAGTGTTACACAAAGAACAAAAATAAAAAAGCTATACAGACTAGATAAAATCACCAGATTAACACATACAACTAAGAAAAATAAAATGTATGCATTGTAATGGATTACTGACGACGGGGATCAAGTCAAATTATTAATTTGAATTAAAGGCTAGAGAGTAAAAGTGTGTTTTAAGACCTGCACCCACCGTCCAATGAAACACCTCGGAATCCCACACCCACCGTCCAATGAAACACCTCGGGATCCCACACCCACCGTCCAATGAAACACCTCGGGATCCCACACCCACCGTCCAATGAAACACCTCGGGATCCCACACCCACCGTCCAATGAAACACCTCGGGATCCCACACCCACCGTCCAATGAAACACCTCGGGATCCCACACGCACCGTCCAATGAAACACCTCGGGATCCCACACCCACCGTCCAATGAAACACCTCGGGATCCCACACCCACCGTCCAATGAAACACCTCGGGATCCCACACCCACCGTCCAATGAAACACCTCGGGATCCCATTTGGAAACCCCCCAGGGGGACACACGGTCCAGTCCTGCGCTCCGGAAATGGCTGTCAATCTGCCGCAGCCAGGTGTCATGCTGCTGTCCCCTTGGCCTGGGCCAGCGGTTTGCGAGCCGGGTCACCCTCAGGGAAACGCGCCACATGGCCATAGTGCCGTGACTGACACTCCCTAACAATGCAGGTAATGTGCCTCATTCGGAATTCCTCTAGCAACCGCTCATTCGACACAAAGTCAAACCAGCGGTACCCAAGGATTCTCCAAAGAGTCACAGTACTGAAGGCGCCCAGTCTTCGTCTCAGGGCACTGGATAGCGTCCATGTCTCACAGCCATACAGTAAGACAAGGAGCACCAAATCAACATACCATAAACTTTAAAATCAAAGACAGCAAAAGTGAACACTCACTGAATGCTTCCTTTAAATGTTATATTTGCAACTGTAAAACAGATTCCGCCTGAACTGCAAAGCCTATTACAACAAACACAAATTAAGACAGAGAGGTCACTGGATATTGACAAATTTCCGATACAACAAAATGATAACTTGGTGAAACTTCCCAAAGGAATGAAGTTTAGAACATACCCCTTTAGAAGCTACTCCAAGCAGGAGAATTCTATGTTGTTGTTCTTTTTTTTTTAAATAGAGGTGATGCTTTTACAGTACATCAAAAGACTGCTGCATACTGGCATCGCTCCACATGACCAAGTATGGTAAGAAAAGCTTGTTTTCCTGGAAGCAAACTTGGAAAAGTACAAGACACATTGCCACAGTAGGATGAACCTCCCACATACTGCAGGGGACATGCTGTGGAAATGAGGGCCAGCACAGTAGATATCGGCATCATTGCGGTAACAGGCTTTATCGCAGTAATGCTGTTATTCAAGGTGACACACAGTTCAGTAGGCAGACTCTGAAGTGCCGTATACATGAAGTTCTTCTGTAATTATATAAAGCTCTGGAAAAATTAAGAGACCACAGCAAATTTTTTTGTTTCACACATTTCTCAATGTATGGGTGTGTGTCTATGAAGAACATATATTTTTTTGCAAACTTCAGCCTGGTTGTTCTCTGTTTCTCATTGATGAAGGACTTCTTCTTTGCTTTATGGGACTTAAGTCCTGCTTCAAGGAGCCTGATACGAACTGACCTAGCAGTATGTTACGATCCCTAGTCTAGGGTTGGGGCAACAAAAAAACTTCAGGAGAGACCACAGGAGAGACCACAGCCAAAATGACAAAAAACTACCGAGCGCGACCTACAGTTCCGGAGGAGACGGAGGGGCAAACCGGGAAGGGGGCACTCATACCCTGCGCCACAGCAAACATCGCACTTAATGATTCCTATTCCTTTTGAAGGTCACTTGATTGATGCCATCCTCCAGTTCATGAGAAACTATTGGATAAGTTAACGGTCATCTCTGGCATTAGAATGTCACTTCCTAAATTCTTCATTTAAATGTGGACATTCTGGAGGTCTTCATCTAAAAGCACAAGACTTCCACCAGCCACACGAGCTGCTGTTCTATGTGTACATTTTTTCATCCTTTGCAAGACCTGCAAAGTCCCATGTAATACAATTTTTAGGATCTGTGAGTTCAAGCATAAATTTTCCTCACATAAATACTTCACTGCAGTGAGGGTCATAACCTTATGAAAAAGAAAATAAAATTTAACTGGAGTGTTGTTCAGAATATAAAACTGAAAGTCCCAACGTATTGCAAATGAACTTGTCATTATTTTGGATGGCTAACTTTAAAACTTCCAGAGTGAAATTAGCCTGCAGGCATTAGGTCTCAGAGATATAATAGAACACACAAGATTTGCAGAAGTGAACATGACTTAGAAACTGATTCCATGCAGAAATGTCAGTATCATAACAGGGACAGGAATGAAAAACTGTCTTGGACCAAACTTTAAAGCTTTTGAAAATCTGACCAAAGAATTTTTTTCAATAATTTGACCATGTGTTCATGTTTTTCGATTTTATGATTTTATATATGAACAAACCAAGTTCACCAGCTTCCTGACATTAAGCTGACTCTTCAGTAGTTTAAACTAAAACATTTGAAATACTTCCACATTTTGTACAGCAAAAACAAATCATTACTCTGGTTGTGAATTTAAATGAAACACGTTTATGCTGACAAAGCAACATACAGCAGTAAAGTCACTGCAGCCAGATATTCAGGAGACACACCTGGACGTTCCTGAGTGTGATGTACCTGCAGGTGAACATAATAGCATCCATGCAGCTTTGCTCTAGGGTCTAGTTGAAATCTGTTACCTTACTATGTCGGCCCAGCATCCTTCTCTGTGTTGGATCTGTGTGGCTTCCGTACTTCCTGGTGGTGAGGCAATGAAATCTCATTTCTGCACGTATTTCTGCTGGCTGTTATTATTAACCAGGCAGACGGCCAGCTCTCGAGAGCAGTGGGACACACGAGGCCCAGGGCAGAAAGATCTGGTCAAAGCAATAAATTCACATCATGGGACATCACACTGGCCGATGGCGTGCTGCTCTGGAACTGACAGGAGGGCCTGATCTCTGTGTCTCTCACATGGGAATCCATTCTGTCTACATTACAGAAATGCATTAAACTCTTCCCGCTGAAAGAAGCTTAGGAGAAAGGCTACTTCTTGGTGTTTTCAGAAAGCATACCGTTTTCTGCGGTCTGGGGTCTTGCTTGTGAGATTTCCTGGGAGCAGACAAGGGAGAAACTAAAAAACAGGGACAATGAGAAGGAGGGAGGAAATTAGCTGGAAATTAGCTGGTGCAGGTCGAAACCCTATATAGGAGCTTGAGTCCATGCAGGCGACAGCTGGATGGCAGTGTATGAAGAAACACTGCCTCACCACGTCCCCAACATGTGAATGAATAATCACAAGTCAGGCGACAAACAGGCCAAAAAAATTGAGGGACCCAAAAAAAGGCCCCCAACTGCAGCTAGGCAGAGGAATATTAATAAGGCAATGCAGCTTCACATGCAGGGACAATGGAAAGCAGAGGACAGCAAAGCTTAAAGAACTAAAACAGAAGGACATGGTCATCAAGACACAGAGGAATTGCTACATGCTTTTGTATACAGTAGGATAGACTGCTGTAATGCTCTGTTATCTGGAAGCACACACTGCACATTAAACACCTTACAGCGTATTCAAAATGCAGCAGCTCGAATTGTCAGCAGGGGCAGGAAGTTTGAACACATAATCCCTGTTCTTAGTTCCCTGCATTGGCTTCCTGTTAGGTTCAGGATTGACTTTAAATTTCTCCTACTTACATATAAGGCACTTAAAGGTCTAGCTCCTCCATATTTCACATTTACAGGCTGCATTGTCCAATCAGATCGCAGAATGCAGGTTTCCTTGTCGTTCCACATATAAATAAAGTGAGAGTGGGCGGTAAAGCATTCTGCTACAGGGTCCCTATATTGTGGAATGGTTTACCAGTCTATGTCTGGGATGCCGATTCGGTCTCAGTCTTTAAATCTCGACTCCTGACTCCAAAGGTGTGTATGCGTTGAGTCTCATGTTTCACTTTATACTGGTAATTTGTTAATTTCTTCTGGAGCTGGCAGTGTAGGTAAGGTTTATATGAAGATGCTGATTCATCTGTCCCTTTACTGGATTCCTATAAAAGCTCCTTTTCCTTTGCTCCCAATCTAAGGACATTTACTGATAACTCATGAGACACGAGAACATCTTATTGGCTGGGTGCCCCGATGAAACTGTCCAATCCCGATGGGATACCTTAATTAATGGCAGTTGATATTGCAGTTGTACCAATGAACCCGGAGCTTACTGAAGCAGCTGTTATATCACACACCATTTCTTCACCCGCCAGTGGCCACTCCCACCTCCTATCCTGCTCATGTGCAGGCAGCACAGAGAAGCCTTGTGCGGAGTGTCCTGCCCTAAATCCTACAAAATGCATCTCCATTCATAAAATGCAAACATCTGCAGTCGCTAGTAAAACTTTAAAGAACACACAGTCTTCCGGTAACTATGCTCCCATTGTTTATTCTGAAGTGCCGGGAAAAAGCAAACACATGGAATTCTGGGGTATAACCCAAGTGGTCATTTAAGGTCACCGAATGACCGTTTACTTGCATGCTCTGATACACGGGAAAATCCACTGCATGCAACAGTACTACATACAACCTCAGAATGGAGTGTGGACCTTTTTATAGGAGGGCCAGCCAGGCAGGCAAGACAAACTGTAACATTAGACTGCTGTTACTTTAAGAGAATTTTGACAGCCTTGGACGTATCCTATACAGTGACGGACCGTATCCTATACAGTGACGGACCGTATCCTATACAGTGACAGACCATATCCTATACAGTGACAGACCGTATCCTATACAGTGACGGACCGTATCCTATACAGTGACAGACCATATCCTATACAGTGACGGACCGTATCCTATACAGTGACGGACCGTATCCTATACAGTGACGGACCGTATCCTATACAGTGACAGACCATATCCTATACAGTGACGGACCGTATCCTATACAGTGACGGACCGTATCCTATACAGTGACGGACCGTATCCTATACAGTGACGGACCGTATCCTATACAGTGACAGACCATATCCTATACAGTGACAGACCGTATCCTATACAGTGACGGACCGTATCCTATACAGTGACGGACCGTATCCTATACAGTGACGGACCGTATCCTATACAGTGACAGACCATATCCTATACAGTGACGGACCGTATCCTATACAGGGTGTCCGGAAATTCCCTGTTGTACCCCTGTTCCAGATGAGCTGTTTTGGTAATTAGGTCGATGAAATTGTACCAAATTTATTGTGTAATAAAGACTAATGCACATCATCACCACTGTCATTTTGTCCGATTTCATGACTAACAAGACAAACACAAACTAAACAAAATTTGACCTGCGGCCTTTGGAACAAATGCCTGCCCCTTCATATGTCAGGTAGAGGTGACAGTCCTCAGTGAGGTAGGGGCTAGAGTCCCCTGTGTGTTAGGGGCTAAAGACCCCTGGTGAGGTAGGGGTTACTGTCCACTATGAAGCAGGGGTTAGAGTCCACCCTGAGGTATGGGTTAGAGTCCCCTGTGAGGCAGGGGCTAGAGTCCACCCTGAGGTATGGGTTAGAGTCCCCTGTGAGGCAGGGGCTAGAGTCCACCCTGAGGTATGGGTTAGAGTCCCCTGTGAGGCAGGGGCTAGAGTCCACCCTGAGGTATGGGTTAGAGTCCCCTGTGAGGCAGGGGCTAGAGTCCACCCTGAGGTATGGGTTAGAGTCCCCTGTGAGGCAGGGGCTAGAGTCCACCCTGAGGTATGGGTTAGAGTCCCCTGTGAGGCAGGGGTTAGAGTCCACCCTGAGGTATGGGTTAGAGTCCCCTGTGAGGCAGGGGCTAGAGTCCACCCTGAGGTATGGGTTAGAGTCCCCTGTGAGGCAGGGGCTAGAGTCCACCCTGAGGTATGGGTTAGAGTCCCCTGTGAGGCAGGGGCTAGAGTCCACCCTGAGGTATGGGTTAGAGTCCCCTGTGAGGCAGGGGCTAGAGTCCACCCTGAGGTATGGGTTAGAGTCCCCTGTGAGGCAGGGGTTAGAGTCCACCCTGAGGTATGGGTTAGAGTCCCCTGTGAGGCAGGGGCTAGAGTCCACCCTGAGGTATGGGTTAGAGTCCCCTGTGAGGCAGGGGCTAGAGTCCACCCTGAGGTATGGGTTAGAGTCCCCTGTGAGGCAGGGGTTAGAGTCCCCTGTGAGGCAGGGGCTAGAGTTCACCCTGAGGTATGGGTTAGAGTCCCCTGTGAGGCAGGGGCTAGAGTCCACCCTGAGGTATGGGTTAGAGTCCCCTGTGAGGCAGGGGGTAAAGCCCTCAGTGAGGAAATTACTAGAATTCCTGGTGAGATTGGGGTTCGAGTGCCTGGTGTGATAGGCGGTAGAGTCCCCTGTGAGGCAGAGGCTAGAGTCCTCAGTGAGGTCCCTGCATGGGGGACCCCGCTGCTGTCTTGCCCTGCATGGGGGACCCTGCTGCTGTGTTGCCCTGCATGGGGGACCCCGCTGCTGTATTTCCCTGCATGGGGGACCCACTGCTGTATTTCCCTGCATGGGGGACCCCGCTGCTGTATTTCCCTGCATGGGGAACCCCGCTGCTGTATTTTCCTGCATGGGGGACCCCGCTGCTGTCTTGCCCTGCATGGGGAACCCCGCTGCTGTCTTTCCCTGCATGGGGGACCCCGCTGCTGTATTTCCCTGCATGGAGGACCCCGCTGCTGTATTTCCCTGCATAGGGGACCCATTGTATTTCCCTGCATGGGGGACCCACTGCTGTATTTCCCTGCATGGGGGACCCCGCTGCTGTATTTCCCTGCATGGGGGACCCACTGCTGTATTTCCCTGCATGGGGGACCCGCTGCTGTATTTCCCTGCATGGGGGATCCGCTGCTGTATTTCCCTGCATGGGGGACCCGCTGCTGTATTTCCCTGCATGGGGGACCCGCTGCTGTATTTCCCTGCATGGGGGACCCGCTGCTGTATTTCCCTGCATGGGGGATCCGCTGCTGTATTTGCCTGTATGGGGGACCCCGCTGCTGTATTTCCCTGCATAGGGGACCCGTTGTATTTCCCTGCATGGGGGATCCCGCTGCTGTATTTCCCTGCATGGGGGACCCACTGCTGTATTTCCCTGCATGGGGGACCCACTGCTGTATTTCCCTGCATGGGGGACCCTGTTGCTGTATTTCCCTGCATGGGGGACCCCTCTGCTGTATTTCCCTGCAGGGGGACCCACTGCTGTCTTGCCCTGCATGGGGGACCCGCTGCTGTATTTCCCTGCATGGGGGACCCCGCTGCTGTCTTGCCCTGCATGGGGGACCCCGCTGCTGTCTTGCCCTGCATGGGGGACCCCTCTGCTGTATTTCCCTGCATGGGGGACCCACTGCTGTCTTGCCCTGCATGGGGGACCCGCTGCTGTATTTCCCTGCATGGGGGACCCCGCTGCTGTCTTGTCCTGCATGGGGGACCCCGCTGCTGTCTTGCCCTGCATGGGGGACCCCGTTGCTGTATTTCCCTGCATGGGGGACCCACTGCTGTATTTGCCTGTATGGGGGACCCACTGCTGTATTTCCCTGCATGGGGGACCCGCTGCTGTATTTCCCTGCATGGGGGACCCCGCTGCTGTCTTGCCCTGCATGGGGGACCCCGCTGCTGTCTTGCCCTGCATGGGGGACCCCTCTGCTGTATTTCCCTGCATGGGGGACCCACTGCTGTATTTCCCTGCATGGGGGACCCGCTGCTGTATTTCCCTGCATGGGGGACCCGCTGCTGTATTTCCCTGCATGGGGGACCCGCTGCTGTATTTCTCTGCATGGGGGACCCACTGCTGTATTTCCCTGCATGGGGGACCCGCTGCTGTATTTCCCTGCATGGGGGATCCGCTGCTGTATTTGCCTGTATGGGGGACCCCGCTGCTGTATTTCCCTGCATGGGGGACCCGTTGTATTTCCCTGCATGGGGGATCCCGCTGCTGTATTTCCCTGCATGGGGGACCCACTGCTGTATTTCCCTGCATGGGGGACCCACTGCTGTATTTCCCTGCATGGGGGACCCACTGCTGTCTTGCCCTGCATGGGGGACCCGCTGCTGTATTTCCCTGCATGGGGGACCCCGCTGCTGTCTTGCCCTGCATGGGGGACCCCGCTGCTGTCTTGCCCTGCATGGGGGACCCCTCTGCTGTATTTCCCTGCATGGGGGACCCACTGCTGTCTTGCCCTGCATGGGGGACCCGCTGCTGTATTTCCCTGCATGGGGGACCCCGCTGCTGTCTTGCCCTGCATGGGGGACCCCGCTGCTGTCTTGCCCTGCATGGGGGACCCCTCTGCTGTATTTCCCTGCATGGGGGACCCACTGCTGTCTTGCCCTGCATGGGGGACCCCACTGCTGTATTTCCCTGCATGGGGGACCCCGCTGCTGTCTTGCCCTGCATGGGGGACCCCGCTGCTGTCTTGCCCTGCATGGGGGACCCCGTTGCTGTATTTCCCTGCATGGGGGACCCGCTGCTGTATTTCCCTGCATGGGGGACCCCGCTGCTGTATTTCCCTGCATGGGGGACCCCGCTGCTGTATTTACCTGCATGGGGGACCCCGCTGCTGTCTTGCCCTGCATGGGGAACCCCTCTGCTGTATTTCCCTGCATGGGGGACCCACTGCTGTCTTGCCCTGCATGGGGGACCCGCTGCTGTATTTCCCTGCATGGGGGACCCCGCTGCTGTCTTGCCCTGCATGGGGGACCCCGCTGCTGTCTTGCCCTGCATGGGGGACCCCGCTGCTGTCTTGCCCTGCATGGGGGACCCACTGCTGTCTTGCCCTGCATGGGGGACCCGCTGCTGTATTTCCCTGCATGGGGGACCCCGCTGCTGTATTTCCCTGCATGGGGGACCCCGCTGCTGTATTTACCTGCATGGGGGACCCCGCTGCTGTCTTGCCCTGCATGGGGGACCCCTCTGCTGTATTTCCCTGCATGGGGGACCCACTGCTGTCTTGCCCTGCATGGGGGACCCGCTGCTGTATTTCCCTGCATGGGGGACCCCGCTGCTGTATTTCCCTGCATGGGGGACCCCGCTGCTGTATTTCCCTGCATGGGGGACCCCGCTGCTGTATTTACCTGCATGGGGGACCCACTGCTGTCTTGCCCTGCATGGGGGACCCGCTGCTGTATTTCCCTGCATGGGGGACCCCGCTGCTGTATTTCCCTGCATGGGGGACCCCGCTGCTGTATTTCCCTGCATGGGGGACCCCGCTGCTGTATTTCCCTGCATGGGGGACCCCGCTGCTGTATTTCCCTGCATGGGGGACCCCGTTGCTGTCTTGCCCTGCATGGGGGACCCCGCTGCTGTCTTGCCCTGCATGGGGGACCCCTCTGCTGTATTTCCCTGCATGGGGGACCCACTGCTGTCTTGCCCTGCATGGGGGACCCGCTGCTGTATTTCCCTGCATGGGGGACCCCGCTGCTGTCTTGCCCTGCATGGGGGACCCCGCTGCTGTCTTGCCCTGCATGGGGGACCCTGTTGCTGTATTTCCCTGCATGGGGGACCCGCTGCTGTATTTGCCTGTATGGGGGACCCGCTGCTGTATTTCCCTGCATGGGGGACCCCGCTGCTGTCTTGCCCTGCATGGGGGACCCCGTTGCTGTATTTCCCTGCATGGGGGACCCGCTGCTGTATTTGCCTGTATGGGGGACCCGCTGCTGTATTTACCTGCATGGGGGACCCGCTGCTGTATTTCCCTGCATGGGGGACCCCGCTGCTGTCTTGCCCTGCATGGGGGACCCCGTTGCTGTATTTCCCTGCATGGGGGACCCGCTGCTGTATTTGCCTGTATGGGGGACCCGCTGCTGTATTTACCTGCATGGGGGACCCGCTGCTGTATTTCCCTGCATGGGGGACCCCGCTGCTGTCTTGCCCTGCATGGGGGACCCCGCTGCTGTCTTGCCCTGCATGGGGGACCCCTCTGCTGTATTTCCCTGCATGGGGGACCCACTGCTGTCTTGCCCTGCATGGGGGACCCGCTGCTGTATTTCCCTGCATGGGGGACCCCGCTGCTGTATTTCCCTGCATGGGGGACCCCACTGCTGTATTTCCCTGCATGGGGGACCCCGCTGCTGTATTTCCCTGCATGGGGGACCCACTGCTGTCTTGCCCTGCATGGGGGACCCGCTGCTGTATTTCCCTGCATGGGGGACCCCGCTGCTGTATTTCCCTGCATGGGGGACCCCGCTGCTGTATTTCCCTGCATGGGGGACCCCGCTGCTGTCTTGCCCTGCATGGGGGACCCCGCTGCTGTCTTGCCCTGCATGGGGGACCCCTCTGCTGTATTTCCCTGCATGGGGGACCCACTGCTGTCTTGCCCTGCATGGGGGACCCGCTGCTGTATTTCCCTGCATGGGGGACCCCGCTGCTGTATTTCCCTGCATGGGGGACCCCGCTGCTATATTTCCCTGCATGGGGGACCCCGCTGCTGTATTTCCCTGCATGGGGGACCCCGCTGCTGTCTTGCCCTGCATGGGGGACCCCGCTGCTGTATTTCCCTGCATGGGGGACCCCGCTGCTGTATTTCCCTGCATGGGGGACCCCGCTGCTGTATTTCCCTGCATGGGGGACCCCGCTGCTGTCTTCTCCTGCATAGAGGAGCCTGATGTTGTCTTCTCATAATCTGCCTGGAACATCACCATACTCTGCAGGCTACTGGTTTGGCACAAGCTTCAGTTTTTTTTACTTTGAAGTGTAATCCATTAAGCCTTTCCAACTCCCTATACCAAAGGATGACATTATGAAGTGGGAAAGTAATCCAACAGTGCTTCTGTATTCCTGACATTCCCAGACTGGTACTAGATTATGCATGAAAATGCTTCAGATTGTAAGAGATGCAGTAATTGCATGAATACATCTAAAATGCATTAATAATGGATACTATATACATAAAGTCTAATAATGACTGGATTCTATAAACTATGGGATATATTGCTGCCAGTACATTAATATATAAATTCATATAAAAGACTACACTAACAATGCACGTCCACCAATATGCATGACACCAGGCTGCTATTTGCAAATGATGTGAAGTAAACTCCATTACCCAGAAGTCTGATGCCACTTTTGATGGACAGCTGTCACCATGGACACAGCACACTCCCCCAAGCTCCCTCAGTTCCCATGGTGATAATATCAGCATTTTATTGTGAGATCTGGCTGCAGTGTGTAAATGCCAGGCTTCGAGGCTTCGGGTTTCAGATTTACACACATTACTCAGCTCAGTTTCCACCAACTGCTCTCATTAACATGCACAATTATTGCTTCCTAACTGGTCATGATTGGTACCTGATGGTCGAATTCTGAAACAAACCCTCAGCCCTTTCTGAACATCAGCCTGCCAAAGTCATGGGGCATAAAGAAACATTTCCTGTCCTTACATTATCAGAGAGACGGCAGCCATGGCTGAACGTGTACTTCAGCCTTGTCTCGCTCTAACTCTCACTCTCCACACAGGACAGAGGGACCCAGTGCAGTGGAGACAAGACCCTGTCTTTATGTCCTTCACTTAGAAACCAATGAAGCAGCTGAGCCGCGACAAGACAATCTGGCCCAGAAGCATCATCTTTCTGTTCAGAAAGACCAGGCTGACGTTACCTGCTGTAGAGACAGATAAAAAAATGTTTCAGTGGTTCACTTGGGACTTGTGACCTTTCAGATTGCCAAACAAACTTGTAAACTGTGTTTTATTTCTCAGCTCTGCTTAATCAAACCTGCAACAGGGCTACTTGCCTGTTCTGTAAGGGGGGTGGGGTTATGAAAAGGGATTTTTTCCCCTCCCTCAGTTCTGCAGGACCCTTGTTAAGAGCTCCGCTGTGTGAGGACAGTTTGTCACATCTGTTAAAATGGAGAATGTAAGCTTCCCGCTGCTGGGGGTCCCAGCTCCTCTCTCTTATGTTTTTCTTTCTCTTTTTCTGGCCTGAGGAGAAAATGCGTGACATGTGGCCACAGTTACGGCCCACTCAGTGCATTTTTGGAATTACAGAATATTGCATTTAAAAGTGACTGGGCGTAGTGACACATGGGTGACAAAAAGGGATATCCTGGCAATGAAGGAGCACTCCTCAGTGGGGAGAGTGCACATGCAGTGCACATGCAGATAGGCAGGCTGACAGTCAGGCAGGTGGACAGGCAGGCGGGCAGACAGACAGGCAGGCGGGCAGACAAACATGCAGGTGGGCAGACAAACAGGCAGACAGACAGGCAGGCGGGCAGACAGTCAGGCAGGCGGGCAGACAAACAGGCAGACAGACAGGCAGGCGGGCAGATAAACAGGCAGACGGGCAAACAAACAGGCAGGCAGGCGGGCAGACAAACAGGCAGACAGACAGGCGGGCAGACAGACAGGCAGGCAGGCTGGCAGACAGACAGGCAGGCGGGCAGACAGACAGGCAGGTGGGCAGACAAACAGGCAGGCGGGCAGACAAACATGCAGGCAGGCAGACAAACAGGCAGACAGAAAGGCAGGCGGGCAGACAGACAGGCAGACAGACAGGCAGGCGGCCAGACAGACAGGCAGGTGGGCAGACAAACAGGCAGGCGGGCAGACAGACAGGCAGACAGAAAGGCAGGCGGGCAGACAGACAGGCAGACAGACAGGCAGGCGGGCAGACAGCTCCCTCTCACTGCTGCATCCATGCCTAATACCTTCTAAGGAATAGCCAACCGCTCTGGCATGCAGGATCCACACAGAGATTTTCCACTGCTGGCAGCTTGTTTAACATATAACAAACAGTCTATAAAATCAAATCACAGCAGGAGAGCTTTTCATGGGTTGAGGGGAGTGGTTTGGAGATACAAACCTCAGGTTAAGAAAAAAAGAGAAAGAATAAAATTCTCGACATCTGCAGGCTACTTTGCATATATTTTCAGGGACATACACAAATAAAACTGACTTCCCTCACAGGGGACTCAAAACTGACTTCTGTGGTGGTCCCCCTATTGTCCCCAAACTACGTAAAAGCCTGCATTTCCAACGCACACCACACCACTGCACAACATATCATAAGGGATGTGGATATAGCCCCCCCTAATTTACTGCAAGACAAATCAGGAGGGATGTGGATACAGCCCCACTACCATATGACACATGAGAAGGGATGTGGATAACCCCAAAAATCACCACAAGACGCATAAGAAGGGATGTGGACTCCACAAAATGACTGTATGACACATCAAAGGGGATGTGGATACAGCCCAGTCAAACCACCACATGACACATCAGAAGATATGTGGATACAGCCCCCTCAAATCACCGCACAAGACATCAAAAGGTATGTGGATACTACCCCACAAAATCACTGCACAACACATCAGAAGGGATGTGGATATAGTCCCATCAAGTTACAGTACAACACATCAGAAGGGATGTGGATATAGTCTCTCCAAACAGAAGGCCACCAAATTCAAAGTAGCAGAGGAATGTCTGCCGTGATACCATAGTATTTCACAGAAAAGCAGGTTTTACACCTGAAAATATGTGTCTCTGGTCCAGCAGATCAAGGAGATGCATGCTATTCTATCACTACAGATATATCATATATACTTACTTTAGACATTAGGATATCATTTGGGTGACTCAACTCCCTAAACAATTGTGCAAAATTAGAACGAAAACATATTACTTTTCACTGTAACACAAAGTGTCTGACAAGTGACCAAGTGAAAGAACTCAGATTACTCTTTTCCCAAGCATTTATTTGTACCATATATAATGAAAGACATTACCAATAATTCATATTACAAATGGCCCTCTTTTCTGCTTTCCTTTCCAGACCCGGCCTTCTTTGGCAGCATCATGCAGTAGTATTGCTTACCGCTGGCTGGCTGAGATTAGGGGGCACCACTAGCTCTCAAGCTGTCACCCTAAATTAAAGGCCTGCTTTGCTTCCAGTGCTCGGTACCAAGACTTATTTTTGAGAACTTTGGGAATTCAGGCATCCGTGCATCTTTAAAACGCATTAAGGATGAGAATTTCTCCAAGCTAATGTCAAGTAATGAAGGAAAGAGCAGAGGCAAACAGTGTCATTAAAGATCACAACTGGAGGAGGGAAATGCAATTTGGCTTCTAAATTTGGCTCGGTACATGCTAATGTGCTGCATCGGTGGTGCCCAAGGTGGTCAGCTGCACCCTATTGGCCCTAGTTTTTGAGTTTCTTGTTCATCTCATCAGTGGGTCAGTTCCGTTTCTCATCTTATTACTTATTGCTTTTAAGCAAATTTTGGCAACAGCAATGTTAAAAAAAACAAACAAAATCAGGCCTCTTGCAGAAGAATACGAAGACCAATAATTCCCCTGATGAACGCAGGGGAGGGTGGAGCCTTGTAATATGAACAGGCTGAAAATTCTGGGGTACTGACTTCGGGACTGGGAGTCCCACAGCACTGGAGGACCAGCCACCAGATTGCATAAGCTCTCGGAAGTACATCTATCTAGCCACAGCCCCCTGTTATCCCGGTGCTGAGCTAGCTCACTCAGATTATCTCTCAGCGACCCCGCGTGCACTCTGAAGCTCACTCAGATTATCTCTCAGCGGCCCCGCCTGCACTCTGAAGCTCACTCAGATTATCTCTCAGCGGCCCCGCGTGCACTCTGAAGCTCACTCAGATTATCTCTCAGCGGCTCCGCCTGCACTCTGAAGCTCACTCAGATTATCTCTCAGCGGCTCCGCGTGCACTCTGAAGCTCACTCAGATTATCTCTCAGCGGCTCCGCGTGCACTCTGAAGCTCACTCAGATTATCTCTCAGCGGCTCCGCCTGCACTCTGAAGCTCACTCAGATTATCTCTCAGCGGCCCCGCGTGCACTCTGAAGCTCACTCAGATTATCTCTCAGCGGCTCCGCGTGCACTCTGAAGCTCACTCAGATTATCTCTCAGCGGCTCCGCGTGCACTCTGAAGCTCACTCAGATTATCTCTCAGCGGCTCCGCCTGCACTCTGAAGCTCACTCAGATTATCTCTCAGCGGCTCCGCCTGCACTCTGAAGCTCACTCAGATTATCTCTCAGCGGCTCCGCCTGCACTCTGAAGCTCACTCAGATTATCTCTCAGCGGCCCCGCGTGCACTCTGAAGCTCACTCAGATTATCTCTCAGCGGCCCCGCGTGCACTCTGAAGCTCACTCAGATTATCTCTCAGCGGCCCCGCGTGCACTCTGAAGCTCACTCAGATTATCTCTCAGCGGCCCCGCGTGCACTCTGAAGCTCACTCAGATTATCTCTCAGCGGCCCCGCGTGCACTCTGAAGCTCACTCAGATTATCTCTCAGCGGCCCGCGTGCACTCTGAAGCTCACTCAGATTATCTCTCAGCGGCTCCGCGTGCACTCTGAAGCTCACTCAGATTATCTCTCAGCGGCCCCGCGTGCACTCTGAAGCTCACTCAGATTATCCTCTCAGCGGCCCCGCGTGCACTCTGAAGCTCACTCAGATTATCTCTCAGCGGCTCCGCGTGCACTCTGAAGCTCACTCAGATTATCTCTCAGCGGCTCCGCGTGCACTCTGAAGCTCACTCAGATTATCTCTCAGCGGCTCCGCGTGCACTCTGAAGCTCACTCAGATTATCTCTCAGCGGCTCCGCGTGCACTCTGAAGCTCACTCAGATTATCTCTCAGCGGCTCCGCGTGCACTCTGAAGCTCACTCAGATTATCTCTCAGCGGCTCCGCGTGCACTCTGAAGCTCACTCAGATTATCTCTCAGCGGCTCCGCGTGCACTCTGAAGCTCACTCAGATTATCTCTCATCGGCTCCGCGTGCACTCTGAAGCTCACTCAGATTATCTCTCAGCGGCTCCGCGTGCACTCTGAAGCTCACTCAGATTATCTCTCAGCGGCCCCGCGTGCACTCTGAAGCTCACTCAGATTATCTCTCAACGGCTCCGCGTGCACTCTGAAGCTCACTCAGATTATCTCTCAGCGGCTCCGCCTGCACTCTGAAGCTCACTCATATTGTTTCTCAGCAGCAATGTGTGCACTATGAAGCTCACTCACATCGTCTCTCAGCGGCTCCTCTGTGCACTCTGAAGCTCACTCACATCGTCTCTCAGTGGCTCCTCTGTGCACTCTGAAGCTCACTCACATCGTCTCTCAGTGGCTTTGACATATTATTTATAAGGGCTGCACATTTCCCTCATTTTTTTACAAACATTGCTGTCTTATCAGACAGTTTTGGCAGCGTTACCATGTAATGCCTCCCGACAGACATGATTCTGTGAGTCACCGGTTAAAAATATTGAATGATAAAAAATATATTGAAAATCTGTGAATTATATGTGTTTTATTATTAGTGAGCTTTGTTTTCACTTAAAAAAAAAAAAAACCATAAGACCCCTCCCCAGAATGGGGGGGGGGTTCCCTTCATTCTTCTTCTGAACTCCAAGATATCGACTCACAAACAGTTAACACTGGAGGACACTGATCTGTGCGAAAAAGCAACCATCAGGCCACTCTGGTTACCAGTCAGTGCATCTCATCATCCCAACACAAGAACATGCAGAATTTTACAGGCAGCCCTGGGTTAAGGGCGTCCGACATATGGACAGCTTGTACTTACAAACCGGCAACCCTAAAACAACGATTTGCAATGATGAACAAGCACACGACTTCATGAAAACATTGTGAGGCTTCAGCGGGTCATTGGCGCGAGGTACAGTGCAGTTACCGTATGCAGTTACCGTATGCAGTTACCGTATGCAGTTACTTATATTATCAGTCTATCATTTTTGTTATTATGTACCATATTATAATTTTTCCAACTTACCTACAAATTGGACTTAAAAACGGACTTAGGGAATCAATATCGTTCGTAACCTGGTGACTGCCAACACAAAGAAAACTGGAATGCAGTTCCACTCAGGATGGGACTTTACCCACCATCTGATAAGTATCTACTTTGGTACATGTAGGAGTGCAGTGGATCGTCCCGCGTGGCTGCGGTACTTCCTCCTGGAATTCAGCTGCTCGCTATGCATCTGGCTGAATGGGTACGAGCTGGGACCAGACCTTCCAGGCACAAGCACAATGAGCCACTTTGCCCAAATTCATTTTGTTGTGTTTCTGTGAGTCTTGTGTTGCTGGAGGTTTTCAAGAGACATTTGGTCTAAATAAAGCTGAAAGGTGTTTATGTAGACAGAAAATTATTTGGTCTTACTCTCTGCTCAGGAAATACCAAAGACGGCTTTCTTATGAAGACAAAAATGTAGATTTATGCTCTTTGAACCAACCGCAAGAATTGCAGTCACCTCTGTCATACAGCATTTCTGTTCCACAAATCTCCACAGCTAGTGACAATTGAGGCAATTTCTCAATGTTGACAGTGGAGGAAACCCTAACAGATTATTGGCAGACAAGAGGCAAAAACATGATCTGAGTGGCAATGCAAACAATGTGCCATAATACTGCAGTGAGAACGGTAAAGAAGGCTGACCATGAAGGCCCCGTATGGCAATCCAGCAATGCGCACAAACATACTTCATCTATCTCTGGCCCAGCATAGGTCAGTGTCTGGTCAGTATCTGACCACTTTCTTCTCAGGAGTTGTGTGGAAGCCCCAATGGTGACATTATGATGGCGTGGCAGTCATCTTAGTGGCCTGACTCTCTCCCAGAGGGTGTGAGCTCATGCAAACAAACGCCCATAAACGTACTAAATGCCACATTGCCCACTCATCATATACAGCAGGATGGCACAAATGGACCTAGAATTGCAAGGCTGCCAACTCTCACGCGTCTGATTAGACTCTCACACTCACAGAAGCAATCTTACAGCAAATCCATATTGTTCCATTATAAATCAAATATTAGCTACATCAAAACCATTGGGGTAGTTTGCAAATCCAACAGACCATTTGCAAGTTAAAACTGTTACATGCATGTAAATGTGTGTGCATGTGTGCAGACTTGATTTGAATTAAAAATCTCCAATCAGCCAGTTGACCAGAGTTGCCAACCCTGGAATTTGTATTTCATAATAATAATAATAATGAGTTTTTTGCAAAAGTCCTAGGCTGGTAAATACACACCACAAATATTCAGGAACAGAGAACAAACTCCAGACCACGTCATCTCTCAGTGACTGTTCTTTCTGAATAAATGCATAATATATTTTGTTTTAGACTTCAGTTAAGTTTTTTTCCAGCATTTTAAAATGATTTTTATGTCGTGGTCTCGCTTGGAAATTGTATTGTATTGTCCTGATATGCAGTACCGTTTGCAGTTAGTCATTCTGCTTGCATGTGACCTTAAGTCATTTTGAAAATCGTTTGGAAAGACAGGCTACTTGGCTACTTGCTTGCACAATTTTTTTTGACAATGCCTCAGTCGACTAAGGCATTATCATCAAATGCAACGGTATATGTTTGCGTGAACGCGATAAGTTGTGTGTCGGGCGTTTTCTCGCTATGAACCGCAAAACTGGTGGCACTTCGAATCAACTGGTCATCAGGATGGTTACGCCGCGCCAAGTCATTCACATCACCCTGATGATGGACCATTTCCATCGTGACGAAGACCTCCATTTAGGCCGATTTCATTTGGACATGGTGAACTTATATTTCTTATATTATAGCATGTCAAATATAGCGGGAAATTAAAACATCAATTATGGCCAATTGCAGCATCAGCCAATTAAGGAATACGTCAAATCGTAATATTCACGTAACTGGAGCGGGATGCTTAAACAGAACCTTCTGCAAGAAGTCTTCCCGATGCAGGCCATAGGAACCGAACTTGGAAAGCTTAACTAATGAATGGGAATATTATGCAAACAATAAATGCAAAAAAGTTAATTACCGGTGAAGACACACTGTTTTATACTTCTACAATTAAAACGTAACATGCTCTATAATAATCGGTTGTTTCAAAATGAGCAGAAGAGTAAATTACTTACCCGCACTGCTGAAGTTTGTTTTTAAAATCGTTTGAAGGCGAGCGAGAAACAGCTGTACAGTTCCCAGATCTGGACTGAAGAAACTTCAGGCTGGACTCGCCCCTCCCTTTAAAGATCATGGAGCACATCTCGCCCATGTTTACAGCCGGCGGCCACTACGGGCATGCATCGCCCACTCTAACTACTAACCCTTTGGTCTCCAAAGATTTTCGGGTTAATCCTCAAATGTCCCGAACTATGCATGTGCACACATGCCTGCTATTATTATTATTATTTTATTATTATTATCGTCGTAGGCATCGTCATCATAATCATCATAATCATTATCATAGTATACCATCAGTGACAGGATATAATGGCAACTACTCAGGGCACATACTGCCCATTTCTGGATATTCTGCGATGTTTCGCCAAGAAAATGTTCTGTCAGGGGTAATAAGATCAAGTTACAGTACTTCAACTGTGGGGAGATACTGTCGAGGGATGGAAACAAAAAACGAAGCGCATCCAGTCTATTCGCGTACTTTGAAGAACGCAAAATACGGAAATGTCTCTAATGTGATTTACATTAGGTTTCATTGAAATATCCCATTATCTCTGCCTTCAGAGATACACTAAATTACGTTTATTGCCTTTTAGCTTCAAACCGATGCATGTTATTTCACTTAAAAGACGCTGCATTCATTACTGTGTTGTATTTGGCCAACATATATCTTCCAGTTTCACGCGGGAAGCTTTTTGTGCCCACAGTGGATCTGTAGTGTACCCACGTTGATCTGTAGTGTACCCATGGCCGACACCAGCCACCCAGCAGAGAACAATGGATTTCACTTCTCCATAACTTAAATAGAAATCATATAACATTGAAACTGAAAATGATGCGGTAGGGAAAGACATTGCGACCGCAGTGCCATTAAAATGTGACATTCTGGCCGCATTGTTTTTGTCAAGACTGCAAGGGACCGCAGAAGAAAAACAGCCGGATCCATCACGTATTTTGATTTCCCTTCTCGAGAAGCTAGTGTAATTACGTAACAATTAAACATTTGGAAGCCCACCAGTGACGAATTATAGCTTTTTAAATGCTTTTGGTGCACGATCTGTAAAACATATTGCCCATTTTAGATAATTTATGAAACTACACATACTTTAAAAAATACAAAAAGTTCTATTTTCGATTTCCCCATCAGGATATGGCGCTGGTGCAGAACAGATGTGCAGGTTATGTTTTCAATAAATAAACCAAATAAATCCTTTCGCAGTAGTAATGGAAGCATTATTAAAACTGACTGCCGGGTTTAGGACAACTAGAGCACTGACAGTACTGTGTGTTAGTTAACTAATAAAACGAGTAGAATGTATTTTCTTTGATTTTGTATGAGGGGAAACACACACGCTTTAAGTAACATACAGGGGACTTGTCGTACAGCTGAATCCAGGTAGTTTTTTTTATAATATTAGTCTGGTGAAAGATTTCCATGATCTAGTGCAGAACTAAAAAAGCATAGCTTTATGGTAATTGCATTCTGCATGGCTCAGGGTGTTTCTCTAATATTTGAACGTGTATTTTGCTTGCTAGAATAAGATCTTTGAAGACCCCACAGCCTTGGACTTACGTGGACTTAGTGTTTCTGTGTGTGCACTGCAGAAGCGAACACTCCCCTCGCAAATTTGATGTCACACAGCCCAAAAACCTCAAGACAGCACAAATTGAATCCAGTTAAAGTCTGCCATTCTCATTGTGAAGAGTAACAGAGGAGCAAGGAGACGTCACTAGTTCGTACCTCAATTATGAGGCCACTGATTAAGCACTTAAACACATTCCTAGTGAGACGTGTTTCCCCGTTGGGGGGTGCTGATGTTGACAATATTTTCCGGCCATGATGTTTGATTATTTATCCTAACAACAGATGAGATCATAGTAACATAGAACAGGCTAGAGAAAAAGGCCCTTAGACATGTTTGCACATTCAGTGACAAGCGGCATTCGGCCATGTTTAAGGAAAGAAGTCTTTGCGTAAACAGCACTATAACTGGAGTCCGCTGGCCAGAAACAGAAGGTCACCAGGGAGAATTCAGGCACCATCTATGTAGAGATGTGGCTGTCAGCTTCCTTCGCTGCAATGGGCTTCGATTACAGTGCATTTAAGGTACCAGCACCTTCCCGAAAATATTGCTGTCGAGGTTTCTTTGGAAACAATTAAATGACTGTTGACAGGTGACCATTTTTGTCCTGATGTATGTCACGGCGTTGAATGAATTCAAGACCTCAAACCACCGCCTCCCCCCTAAATGCACAGTCATAGTAAATTGTGATTTGGTGTTTTTGGGTTTTTTTTGTCTCCTAACAAACACGTGAAATTAGTATAATAGCTCAGCATGTAGGTTATTTATAGATTTAAACCAAAGTATCCAGCTGTTTTTAGACATTTAATACAGAGACTACAGCATCACACTCAAGAAAGCAATGACAGTTAGGGGAGAGGTGGCACAGTGGGGGGCACTGTTACCTCACAGCTCTGGGGCACTGTTACCTCACAGCTCTGGGGCACTGTTACCTCACAGCTCTGGGGCACTGTTACCTCACAGCTCTGGCCAGGGTTCCATGTGTGTGGAGTTTGCATGTTCTCTCCGTGTCAACATGGTGCCCTGTGATGAGTTGGTGCCCTGTGATGAGTTGGTGCCCTGTGATGGGTTGGTGCCCTGTGATGGGTTGGTGCCCTGTGATGAGTTGGTGCCCTGTGATGGATTGGTGCCCTGTGATGGATTGGTGCCCTGTGATGGGTTTGTACCCTGTGATGGGTTGGTGCCCTGTGATGGGTTGGTGCCCTGAGATGGGTTGCTGCCCTGTGATGAGTTGGTGCCCTGTGATGGGTTGGTGCCCTGTGATGAGTTGGTGCCCTGTGATGGATTGGTGCCCTATGATGGGTTTGTACCCTGTGATGAGTTGGTGCCCTGAGATGGGTTGGTGCCCTGAGCTGGGCTGGTGCCCTGTGATGAGTTGGTGCCCTGTGATGGGTTGGTGCCCGCACCGGCCCTGTGATGAGTTGGTGCCCTGTGATGGATTGGTGCCCTGTGATGGGTTTGTACCCTGTGATGAGTTGGTGCCCTGAGATGGGTTTGTGGCCTGTGATGGGTTGGTGCCCTGAGATGGGCTGGTGCCCTGTGATGAGTTGGTGCCCTGAGATGGGTTGGTGCCCTGTGATGAGTTGGTGCCCTGTGATGGGTTGGTGCCCTGTGATGAGTTGGTGCCCTGTGATGGATTGGTGCCCTGTGATGGGTTTGTACCCTGTGATGGGTTTGTACCCTGTGATGAGTTGGTGCCCTGAGATGGGTTGGTGCCCTGAGCTGGGCTGGTGCCCTGTGATGAGTTGGTGCCCTGAGCTGGGCTGGTGCCCTGTGATGAGTTGGTGCCCTGTGATGGGTTGGTGCCCGCACCGGCCCTGTGATGAGTTGGTGCCCTGTGATGGATTGGTGCCCTGTGATGGGTTTGTACCCTGTGATGAGTTGGTGCCCTGAGATGGGTTTGTGCCCTGTGATGGGTTGGTGCCCTGAGATGGGTTGGTGCCCTGTGATGGGTTTGTGCCCTGAGATGGGTTGGTGCCCCATCTTGCATTGGTCCCTGTCTTCTGCCATAGGCTCCATATCCCCCCATGACCCTAACCAGTAACAGAAAATAGATGTATGGATCACATTTGATGTGGTCCTTGACATTCATTTCTTTATTTGATCACTAGCTGTACAATTGCGCAAAATGTGAGGGGCACAAATAGTAGTAACTCAGTTATTAATGAAGTACAAATCATGAACAAGTACAGTAGATGCTCGGTATAAAAGATGCATCAAAATTCATTAATGAACAAATATGAAGTCAGTATTTCGCTTGTGTTATTCATTACTTGCTCCTTCAGTGGTTCCTTCACTGGGTCACAAAGGTTTACAAATATACTGAGTTTGATATAACTGAGTAATTGATGTGGACATCCTCTTCACGTCTCGCACCGGCATGCAGCTGATCTCGCTAAGCGCTAATGAGCAGGACTTCCTCTTCACGTCTAGCACCGGCATGCAGCTGATCTCGCTAAGCGCTAATGAGCAGGACTTCCTCTTCACGTCTAGCACCGGCATGCAGCTGATCTCGCTAAGAGCTAATGAGCAGGACTTCCTCTTCATGTCTCGCACCGGCATGCAGCTGATCTCGCTAAGAGCTAATGAGCAGGACTTCCTATTCATGACTCGCACCGGCATGCAGCTGATCTCGCTTAGCGCTAATGAGCAGGACTTCCTCTTCATGTCTACCACCGGCATGCAGCTGATCTCGCTAAGCGCTAATGAGCAGGACATCCTCTTCACGTCTCGCACCGGCATGCAGCTGATCTCGCTAAGCGCTAATGAGCAGGACTTCCTCTTCACGTCTCGCACCGGCATGCAGCTGATCTCGCTAAGCGCTAATGAGCAGGACTTCCTCTGCACGTCTTGTACGGGCATACAGCTGATCTCGCTAAGCGCTAATGAGCAGGACCTTCCTCTTCATGTCTCGCACCGGCATGCCACTGCCAAGCAACTTGACTATCTGATCTTTCTCTAGTTGCGCTTTGTCCGACTGGCCCTCCCAGAGTTACCCGCGCCTCCTGCCTGCTCTCCATCCCTTCCGCCCTCCTCGTGACAACCCTCGTGGATTTCCCTTCTATGTGTGTCTACGTCCTCGGACTGACTCCACGGCTCTTCGAACCTCGGATCTCCTCCTCTCAACTACAGCTTCTGGACACGTTATGACCCTTTTATTGCCTTCTGACTCCTCTCTGTCTCATCCCCAATAAACCTGTTTTTTTGGAATCTTCTGTCCTGGTCTTGTGCTACGGTACAACTACATTGTTTGTGCCCCCTCAAATAACGTATTATTATTACCTTCTACTTCAGGGATACCTGCTAAATGAAAATAATTAAATTGTAAAAGGAGACAATAGCTGACAAAAATACAAAATATTAGCTGCTGTTTTCAGTTGGATTGAAATGTATGTGTGCAGTTAATTTAAAGCCCATTAACTGAGGCCCATCTTACGTCTGCAAAAATACGCCATTGCACTAAAACACACTAGATCTTAGAGCACCTGTAGCCTCAACCTCTCTACCTCAGCTTTGTTCCTTCGACAGACATGTGCCCTTAAATGCTCGCTAGGCTACCCTTCAGCACACCACTGTTACCCTCCCCCCCAGTACAGAAACAGTTAATAAAAACTCCCTTAAAAATGTCATGTTGGGCCTGAGTCAGTGGGCCAGCTTTAGGATGGGCACCTGGGCCCTCCCGCAGCTAGACGATATCTGTACTGTAGGGCATATTTGCTGTTGTTAATCATGACGTTTGCATGCACATTCCTCATCAAAGTTAAATAAAATACAGCGATCAACATGGGGGGGGGGAGGCTCTAAAGGCACTGCTTTTTAATTATTGCTTTGGTTATATGCAAGTTTTACTTCTAGACTTGATGAAATCTAACACCCTGACATGAATATGCTGTAAGATGTTTCCCTTACATTTCTATCCCATAATACTGAAGTGAATTATGAAGTTTGTTTACCTTCAGCAAGATCACATGATCTTTCATCTAAAAGCATAGCTGGTGCCGATCTATGGCTGTACTTCAGCCACAAGTCTTTTAAAAATGAGAAAATGCTCTTTCCATGTAAACAGGTAGTGACTGTATCAACTATGATGCCAAGAGGCTTTTCATTGCAGCTGCAAACTATCTTCAGTAAACGCTGAAATGGCAGCATAATTCCTAGCCCTGCTTTCATTCATATGTCATCATTTATGCTACAGTATTGCTACTCACCTTCGCTTAATGCCCATTAGCTACAATAAAAACATTGTATAGCATAATGCAGCCAAGTCCTTGGCCTGTATGTTTCTATGGCTGAATTTAACAGCTGCAAGCCCTCTATCTCACACATAACATCAAATGGACATGATGAGCTTGTTACCTGATGTACAGATCTGCAGAAGATGCGCCGTTTACCTCCCCCAGCCTCAGACTGACTTCCTGCTAGCTGACAGGAGCCACCCAGAGCTTGTGCTCCTCACGTGCCATCAGTGGGACATCCCTGACACACAGCTATGTGAATCCCTACCTCTACCAAGGATGTAATTTCAAACGAAATCAGTGTCCCGTACATACTGTGTGACAGTGGGCACGGACGTTCATCTCAGGTTCGTCTTCAAAAACAATGCAGTGGCTCCCCCTTCTGGCAACTGAAATATTTGGACTAGTGCTGCTATACATTTTTATGCTATACATTTTTTTCATCACAAATATTTTATTTGAATCAAATATTCAGGTTGGTTTAATTAATCAGAAATGTGTTTAATTTGAAAATTAATTAAAACTTTGTGTGTGAGCTCCCTCTTACAGCCAAAGCCACACAGTCAGGCTAATGTACACTCAGCTAAAGGATTATTAGGAACACCTGTTCAATTTCTCATTAATGCAATTATCTAATCAACCAATCACATGGCAGTTGCTTCAATGCATTTAGGGGTGTGGTCCTGGTCAAGACAATCTCCTGAACTCCAAACTGAATGTCAGAATGGGAAAGAAAGGTGATTTAAGCAATTTTGAGCGTGGCATGGTTGTTGGTGCCAGACGGGCCGGTCTGAGTATTTCACAATCTGCTCAGTTACTGGGATTTTCACGCACAACAATTTCTAGGGTTTACAAAGAATGGTGTGCAAAGGGAAAAACATCCAGTATGCGGCAGTCCTGTGGGCGAAAATGCCTTGTTGATGCTAGAGGTCAGAGGAGAATGGAGATTCAAGCTGATAGAAGAGCAACTTTGACTGAAATAACCACTAGTTACAACCGAGGTATGCAGCAAAGCATTTGTGAAGCCACATTACGCACAACCTTGAGGTGGATGGGCTACAACAGCAGAAGACCCCACCGGGTACCACTCATCTCCACTACAAATAGGAAAAAGAGGCTACAATTTGCATGAGCTCACCAAAATTGGACAGTTGAAGACTGGAAAAAAGTTGCCTGGTCTGATGAGTCTCGATTTCTGTTGAGACATTCAAATGATAGAGTCAGAATTTGGCGTAAACAGAATGAGAACATGGATCCATCATGCCTTGTTACCACCGTGCAGGCTGGTGGTGGTGGTGTAATGGTGTGGGGGATGTTTTCTTGGCACACTTTAGGCCCCTAAGTGCCAATTGGGCATCGTTTAAATGCCACGGCCTACCTGAGCATTGTTTCTGACCATGTCCATCCCTTTAAGACCACCATGTACCCATCCTCTGATGGCTACTTCCAGCAGGATAATGCACCATGTCACAAAGCTCGAATCATTTCAAATTGGTTTCTTGAACATGACAATGAGTTCACTGTACTAAAATGGCCGCCACAGTCACCAGATCTCAACCCAATAGAGCATCTTTGGGATGTGGTGGAACGGGAGCTTCGTGCCCTGGATGTGCATCCCACAAATCTCCATCAACTGCAAGATGCTATCCTATCAATATGGGCCAACATTTCCAAAGAATGCTTTCAGCACCTTCTTCAATCAATGCCACGTAGAATTAAGGCAGTTCTGAAGGCGAAAGGGGGTCAAACACCGTATTAGTATCCTTTAGGTGAGTGTATGTCCCCTGCATGTGTCCACGCTGCCCCACATCCCAGCCGAGCTTGGCTTCAGTCCCCCCCCCATACCACCATGAAATAAGCACTTAGAAAATAAATGACCACACACTCTTCACTACCTGTGATTCATTAACTTATTAATTAAATCAGTGATAAATGGTTCAGATGTACAGTATGAATCTCATCTACTATCTTTGGAAGCTGATGAAGGGCATTTAAACAACACAGTGCTAACAATAAATAAGTAATTTAATCTTATGTACTTATATTTGCTGAAAGCTTTTTTTTTTTTGCAAAAGTCTCATTATTCCACTGCTGATACACATTATGAAAGAGATTCTAACATCAAGAAAAACTGAAATTCAAAAACAGGCGACTTGATGACACATACAAGACAGTTTCAATAATTCACAGTGGTTCCCTTTCCAAGAAAATCTAAAAAAAAAACACGGAAAAGACACAAAATACAGGCATGTGGTTGACCTAGTTAACAATTTCAGTAAAGAATTATGAATTTAGCCGGACTCATATTTCTGGTTGTACAAATATCATCATCATATATAAAAATTTCCTACACTGAATACACTGAACACCCAACAGCTGAAAATGAATATGCAATGTCTGCAAAAATGAATTATTTTTAAATGCCCATTGCTGTATATATTATATAGAGCACTTTAAATCAAACATATATGATTACCTAATGTGCATTTATATCTTTTAAATGATTTTATTAACATTAAAATTTACCAGTGTTTACTAATATTGTAATGTTCTTAACTTATGCACTTGTCATCAAAGATTGTGTTAAAAAGTGGTACCAATTTTTTCAGTTGAAAATGCAGTCAGTTTAACACAATCCAGAGTACAAAAACTAAAACAGTTATGATTTGAATGCGCATTATAAACATTTACACAGGTCACCAGTGGCTTTCAGAGGTACTGATTCCGCTCAGAATACGTGCGGATTTCTCAGCAGTAAATAACTCTGGAGAGTTATTTACTGGTGAACTTCACTTGATTTTCATGAGCGTCTGGCATAAATTAACATTATTCACGATACATTATTGTGAAGAAGAAAACAAATTTAGGCATTTATTTAAAAAAAAATCAATAGGGAATGTGTTCAATGTATAGTTTGTGTTTCCGAAGGTGATTACTGCTGTGCGTAAGTACCCATATTTGTAACTCAAAGCAGCTGCAGCTTGGTTTAGTGAGAATTAACAATGACCAGCATGATATTTCAACATGACACCACTTCTTGACACAATATCACATATCCTTTATGTGTCTGTTTTCTTGGCTTTCCCCTGGTCCTCCACTTTCCTAATTGCATTCTGAATCTGCACCTGGTTCCCCAGTAGTTCGTGAGGTTTCACTGGCTGCAGATCACTGTCCAGTTCAAGTAAAATGGGTATCCCAGTGGGCAAAGTAACACCAACTATATCGTCGTCTGAGATCCCTGGGGGAAAAAACACAAAACTGTTAGCGTCCACCACCCCTGTTACAGCAAATACGCCCCCTAACTTCCAATACCCTTATTACCTCTGTCCCTTGGGCTCATACTTAGAAATACAGATTATATTTGTAATAAGATAATATCCCATCACAACAACACAGTTTTTATATTTTACACGAACAGAGGTAGGGGTCAAGGACAATGGAATTAGTGCCAAATAACAGGTTTTTTACAAGACGTCATACATGTACTCTTCACTGTGATAAGGCACCTTCAATGTGCTTCAGAAGGGCTCTGCAGCTGTTGCCGTGGGCTGAGATGAGAACGGTCCGGTCCTTCTTAATCTCTGGCACGATGACATTGTTCCAGTAGGGCAGTAGTCTGTCCAGAACTTGCTTCAGACTTTCGGAGCGGGGAAGCTCTTCAAGAGGGACGTCGCAGGTGAGATACCTGCGGTCGTTGTAAATGTCGAAGAAGAAGGGATGGGACTCGGTGATGGGGGGAGGTGTGATGTCGTAGCTGCGCCTCCAGAGCCTCACCTCCTCCTCCCCGTGGTTCAGGGCCAGTTCGGCACGGTTCAGCCCGATCAAGGCCCCGTAATGGCGCTCGTTCAGCCGCCAAGACTTCAGCACAGGGACCCATTCGTCGCCCATCGCCTGGGTGACCAGCCAGGCCGTCTGGATGGAGCGAGTGAGGAGCGAGGTGAACACCGCATCCAGCCGGTAGCCCTGCTCCTTCAGGAGCCCGCCGCACTGCTGGGCCTCCTTCACCCCCTCCTCACTCAGGTGCTGGTCCACCCAACTGCAGAAGCGATTCTCCTTGTTCCAGGCTCCCTCCCCATGCCTCAGTAGAAACAACTTGTACTTTGGCATCCTAGGGAGACAATGCAGGGCTGTCTGACAAAACAGCAGAGCTGGTACTGTGGGTTACATATGCACACTAATGAGAACAGAGACATACGCAATATCTGTTTCGTTATTACAAACACAGACCACAGAAACAAACCAGAGAAGTGAAGTACTTGACAAGGTGTATGTCTGTCTGTGTGTAGGTATAAGAAAACCTAAAAGAAAAACAATTTAAGTTATAGAAATATTGTGTCGTATTGTTAATTATATTATTTGTAAAATGGTCAGTATTAACCTCATAAATAGGAAGACAGCTAGATATTGTAAAGAAAAACATAAAAACATTATGTGAGGGACTGCATAATTTTTCAGATTAATAACCTTGTTTTCTTGCATAAGCAAGCATAAACGCACCGAAAATATTCGGTAAATTTACCGCAGGGTAGAAAGTACATCATTATATACCAGTGACGCTAACTAATCAGGACGATATTAAGATGCCACGCCCTCCGTCACACATTTTAATCTATTTATGCCACACGTGAAAGAAATAATAGTGTCCCAATTAAATCCTTTTCAATCATTGACATTAATTTTATACATCTTAAACCAGAAAACTATTTACTCGCACTTACCCATTCAAACGCTGCTCTGCCCCAAATACCACCTATTGGCAGATCTATCCAATAGAATCACGCAGCCAAGGTCATATTTTGACTGACAGGAGAAGCCGACCAATGAAGAGCGGAAAATGCACAGGGAGGCTGTACCTCGGCTGTTCCCTGCTTGGCTGTGTACGCCATCTGTACGCGGAAAGCAGTACAACAGCGGTGCTCATTTAACTTTATAAATGACTGGTTTTATGCGCATGCTCCGTGTGCGTGCTTTGGTTGCCGTGGAAATCATTGGTGGTGCTGCGGGGAACAGCACAAATCGGTGTTTCTTTGCAATAGTTCTAAAAGGCACGTAAAATTTTACTTATGTGTGCATGTATATGGTTAATAGAATACTGTATTTACCTCTGAAAATCTTGAAACCTGCATATTGAGATGTCTTAGCTAACATCTTAAATATAAGCTAGTCTACTAACTGATGATAACATTTGAAGTACCAAATATGGCCGAAGATAAAGTCTCTGCTTGTGGTGTGTGCCCTGAGGACACGACGGACTTTTTACATTTTAATATAGAGGTGAAACTCGCATATAAATTGTGGGGAACATCCAGAGAGCCTGCCGAGATAAGCAGGGTCCCTTTGCAACGCTGTGTGTGTGTATTAGACAAAACTGAATTAAATCTTTACGTATTTTGGCGGTTGCGTTAGAGTGTTCCAGCTGGTTAGTTTTGCATTGTCCTGATTACTTCTGCTCATCCTGGCAGTAATGCTGTGTGGGATCTGCTTTCAACCGTTCAAGTGAGATTCTCGATCACAGTATATGTACAGCTTAATTTCAGTTCAGGAACTGTGGGGCAGCTGCAAACTACTGTATGGCGCTATCAGCATGTTTGGTCTGTCTAGCTCAGGGACTAATCTGAGTGATACAACTCGGGCTGCACAGCAAGACCTCAGCTCAGGGACTGCCTGAAGTCAGTAGATCTAGCTAATTCAACTCAGAGGCTGCACGCTTAAGGCCAGGATGTTTGGTTAGTTAACTAGATATACTGCCAGTCACTGAGCACTGACCAGCAGGGAATCAGCATGGTTGGTTAGTTAGCTCAGGGACTGATTCAACAGTAGTACGTCTGATAGACTCACCTCAATGGTCAGATAGCAATTTACCATTGTCTAGTACAGGGGTGTCCAATCTTATCCTAAAAGGGCCGGTGTGTATGCAGGTTTTTGGGATAACCTGTAGCTCAGCTGTTCAAACCCAGGTGTGAGGACTCTTCAGCTAATCAGTCCTCTAATTAGTAATCTAATTAGGGAGTTGCAGCGAAAACCCGCACACACAGCGGCCCTTTGCGGATAAGATTGGACACCCCTGGTCTAGTATAATGCAGCCACTATCCCAGTATAACTGAGTCTAGAAATGCTGCGTTTTCACTTTTAACCAGGAATTTACCAGAGTTGGCAAGCTCAGACAACCAATAAGTAATCAAGACATAGTTTATTAGTTGGGTAAAGCAACATGCATCCATCATCAGTTAAAACCATGACACAGGGCCCAACATAACTACATTATACACCTACAACACAGCACTGAGACAAAATGATACATACCCAGCAGAAGATGCACACTTGTGAGACAGATCTGGCTATAGATGCTAATTATGTAACACTATATGGGAGCTCTGATTATAGACGGCCTCCTTAGTATAGGCTACACATGGTGAGTATGCTAATCACACTAACCATGTGGGGGTTCTGGCTACAGAATGTCCCCCCTTAGTAAAGGCTACACATGGTGAGTATGCTAATCACACTAACCATGTGCGGGTTCTGGCTACAGAATGTCCCCCTTAGTATAGGCTACACATGGTGAGTATGCTAATCACACTTATCATGTGGGGGTTCTGGCTACAGAATGTCCCCCCTTAGTAAAGGCTACACATGGTGAGTATGCTAATCACACTAACCATGTGGGGGTTCTGGCTACAGAATGTCCCCCCTTAGTATAGGCTACACATGGTGAGTATGCTAATCACACTTACCATGTGGGGGTTCTGGCTACAGAATGTCCCCCTTAGTAAAGGCTACACATGGTGAGTATGCTAATCACACTTACCATGTGGGGGTTCTGGCTACAGAATGTCCCCCTTAGTAAAGGCTACGCATGGTGAGTATGCTAATCACACTTACCATGTGGGGGTTCTGGCTACAGAATGTCCCCCCTTAGTATAGGCTACACATGGTGAGTATGCTAATCACACTAACCATGTGGGGGTTCTGGCTACAGAATGTCCCCCTTAGTAAAGGCTACGCATGGTGAGTATGCTAATCACACTAACCATGTGGGGGTTCTGGCTACAGAATGTCCCCCTTAGTAAAGGCTACGCATGGTGAGTATGCTAATCACACTAACCATGTGGGGGTTCTGGCTACAGAATGTCCCCCCTTAGTAAAGGCTACACATGGTGAGTATGCTAATCACACTTACCATGTGGGGGTTCTGGCTACAGAATGTCCCCCCTTAGTAAAGGCTACACATGGTGAGTATGCTAATCACACTTACCATGTCGGGGTTCTGGCTACAGAATGTCCCCCTTAGTATAGGCTACACATGGTGAGTATGCTATTCACACTTACCATGTGGGGGTTCTGGCTACAGAATGTCCCCCCTTAGTAAAGGCTACACATGGTGAGTATGCTAATCACACTAACCATGTGCGGGTTCTGGCTACAGAATGTCCCCCTTAGTATAGGCTACACATGGTGAGTATGCTAATCACACTTATCATGTGGGGGTTCTGGCTACAGAATGTCCCCCCTTAGTAAAGGCTACACATGGTGAGTATGCTAATCACACTAACCATGTGCGGGTTCTGGCTACAGAATGTCCCCCTTAGTAAAGGCTACACATGGTGAGTATGCTAATCACACTAACCATGTGGGGGTTCTGGCTACAGAATGTCCCCCTTAGTAAAGGCTACACATGGTAAGTATGCTAATCACACTAACCATGTGGGGGTTCTGGCTACAGAATGTCCCCCTTAGTATAGGCTACACATGGTGAGTATGCTAATCACACTTATCATGTGGGGGTTCTGGCTACAGAATGTCCCCCCTTAGTATAGGCTACACATGGTGAGTATGCTAATCACACTTATCATGTGGGGGTTCTGGCTACAGAATGTCCCCCCTTAGTAAAGGCTACACATGGTGAGTATGCTAATCACACTAACCATGTGCGGGTTCTGGCTACAGAATGTCCCCCTTAGTAAAGGCTACACATGGTGAGTATGCTAATCACACTAACCATGTGGGGGTTCTGGCTACAGAATGTCCCCCTTAGTAAAGGCTACACATGGTGAGTATGCTAATCACACTAACCATGTGGGGGTTCTGGCTACAGAATGTCCCCCTTAGTAAAGGCTACACATGGTAAGTATGCTAATCACACTAACCATGTGGGGGTTCTGGCTACAGAATGTCCCCCTTAGTATAGGCTACACATGGTGAGTATGCTAATCACACTAACCATGTGGGGGTTCTGGCTACAAAATGTCCCCCCATAGTAAAGGCTACACATGGTGAGTATGCTAATCACACTAACCATGTGCGGGTTCTGGCTACAGAATGTCCCCCTTAGTAAAGGCTACACATGGTGAGTATGCTAATCACATTAACCATGTGCGGGTTCTGGCTACAGAATGTCCTCCCGACCATCTCATGGACTCTTCCTTAAATACCAAACCAAGCAATGGGTTTTCTTTGAAGATGGTGATACACTAATCCCTGAGCAGATGTTTTGGTTATCGTTTTACTTGGAAATATTGGTTTTAGGTCGTGATTTCTTTGTGATCCCCTTCAGGGTATATTGATATGTCATTAGACAGATTAGTTCACAAGCCGAAGGTCAACTGGAACGTTAATGGTGGGGTCATTAAGGCCTTTTGTTCACTCAGGGGGCAGAGCCTTCCAATAAGGCAAGATTTCTCTAATTCTCTAAATCGTCATAACATCATGATATATTGGTTTAAGATGAGACCATTCAAATGACAAACACGCCAAATGATTGTGAGCTATTGAGGATCCTATTTTAATGTGTAAGAAAAGACACAAAAGATTTCTGTATGTTTATGATCTGACACGTTTATCTTCATAGGTCAGAGATTTGCATGCTACTCAGTAAATGCAGCAAAGTACAATAGCTGTGTGCTTTTGGCTATGGTTGGAAAAATACACTCATACATTAAATAAACTGTTTATTCCCGTAAAGAATATCAGACCTTCAGCATAATGGTATACAATCAATATTTTATTAAAACACATGCGCATCCTAAATAACACAAAGTTTTATAGGGATCATTGGGGTTAATGAACTTTACTTGTGTATCTTTTGTTGGGGCTGTACACATAGTCAGCTATGTAACAGAAAAAGAGTGCAGTATTTCAAACATCAACAAGTGTTAATGTGTTTTATAAAAAAAATAGTTTAATCTGAATAATAATATTTAAATTTACATTCAAATTACTGCATTCAGGACACAGCACAATGGGTTTATGCATTGTAGTAAAGTATTTAAAAAAAACTATTCAGAAAAAGCAAACATATACATTTCCTTCAATTTTAATATTGGTTGCATCTGTTTGAAGCACGTTGGTGTGAGTCCTTGCAGATAATCCAAAGACCATTGAATCTGGAAAAGAAAACCACTGCAGAATGAAGTGGCAGCTGCAGAGAGCAAAACAGAGACTGGACACATGATGAAATGGTGAAGGGTCTTTGATAAGATGCTGAAGGTTTTTCTACCTACTACTCTTTATTGGGCAACATCAAACAGCTTCTTCCTTCCCTCCATCCCAGACAGGGCATCCACATTCTTGCACCAGTCCGTCAGCTCCTCCTTCTGTGAGTCCATAATTATCCAGGTACACAATAATTAGAAGAATGTGTCTGTTCAGCTCGCCCACCAGACACGGCCCTTTGAGTGGAGCTGCCTGCGCATATGTCGTCAGCCATACCTTCTCCTCCTCGTTCTTGATGGTCTTGAAGTTGGCCTTGAAGTCCATGGACTCCTTGTGTTTGGAGCCCAGCAAGGTGCCAAGCATGGCATCAGCAGACACCCTAACCCTTTTCAGGTTGGGTCTCTTCATTTTTCCCTTCAGCTCAAAGACTTTCTGCAACAGATTCTGAATCTAAACAATTAAATTAATGTTGAGATGAGGTGAGTTCCCCAAGGGTGTTAATACTATCAAAAGCACAAGTAATTAAATGCAGAGACGAAGCATGACAGGTGTATAAATGTATCTGCATATACTTTTCCTGTGGTAGCATTGCTTACCTCTGCTTCATTTTTGCTGACTTTGGCAGCAATATCATATCTTTCTTCATCAACAACATCAGTCTTGCGGTGAAGTTCTTTGCAAAGCTCCTTTGAAAATATTAGAAATGACACAAATGAACATACACTATGTTGACAAAAGTATTGGGGCACCTGCCTTTACACACACATGAACTTTAATGACATCCATCCCATTCTTAATACATAGGCTTTACTATGGAGCTGGCCCACCCTTTGCAGCTATAACAGCTTCAACTCTTCTGGGAAGGCTGTCCTCAAGGTTTAGGAGAGTGTTTATGGGAATTTTTGATCATTCTTCCAGGAGAGCATTTGTGAGATCAGGCACTGATGTTGGATGAGAAGGCCTGGCTCACAGTCTCTGCTTTAATTCATCCCAGAGGTGTTCTGTCGGGTTGAGGTCAGGGCTCTGTGCAGGCCAGTCAAGTTCCTCCACACCAGACTCACTCATCCATGTCCTTATGGACCTTGCTTTGTGCACTGATGCGCAGTCATGATGGAATAGGAAACTGGGAGCATGAAATTCTCCAAAATGGCTTTGAACGCTGCAGCATTAAGAATTCCTTTCACTGGAACTAAGGGGCCAAGCCCAAAACCCAAAAAACAACCCCATATCATAATCCCCCCTCCACCAAACTTTATACTTGCACAATGCAGTCAGGCAAGTACCGTTCTCCTGGCAACTACCAAGCCGAGACTCGTCCATCAGATTGCCAGACAGAGAAGCGTGATTTATGATTCAGAGAACACGTCTCCACTGCTCTGGAGTCCAGTGGCGGCCTGCTTTACATCACTGCATCCGACGTTTTGCATTGTACTTGGTGATGTAAGGCTTGGACACAGCTCCTCGGCCATGGAAACCCATTCCATGAAGTTCTTGAGTTAATCTGAAGGCCACGTGAAGTTTGGAGGTCTGTAGCTATTGACTCTGCAGACAGTTGGCGACTTGTGCACACTGTATCTCAGCATGCGTTGTCACCGCTCTGTGATTTTACGTGGCCTGTCACTCTGTGGCTGAGTTGCTGTTGTTCCCAATTGCTTCCATTTTGTTATAATACCACTAACAGTTGACCGTGGAATATTTAGTAGTGAGGAAATCTCATGAATGGCCTTATTGCACAGGTGGCATCCTATCACAGTACCACGCTTGAATTCACTGAGCTCCTGAGAGTGACCAATTCTTTCACAAATGTTTGTAGAAGCAGTCTGCATGTCTAGGTGCTTGATTTTATACTCCTGTGGCTATGGAAGTGATTGGGGCATCTGAATTCAGTGATTTGGAAGAGTGTCCCAGTACTTTTGGCAATATAGTGTATATTCTGACTAATATACTATTGTTCTTAAAACTTTGGTCAGATGAAAAAAAAAATTCTGATAAATTTGAGGATTAGATTTCTTGGTTTATGATATTACTAATACTAATTTATTGATCAAAATTCCTCAAATTCCTTTTATGCCTCCCTCAACTTGCTCTTTGTAGAGTAAGCTGTCTGTGAAGGGCAGCCACCCGTAGCAGCGCCCAGGGAGCTGGGGGTTAAGGGTCTTGCTCAAGGACCCGCAGACACGCTGAGGCTGGGTTTGAACCTGCGACCTTGTGATTACAGGCACACAGGCTTAGCCCACTGAGCCACACGCTGCCCCGATTGAAGCATACCCAGTACACCGTGCATTCTCAGCCGTTGTGTTTATTTGGTAGAGGTTTATGTGTCTCAGAGTACCATTCTCATGAACCTGAAGATGAGTATTCATCTACACTAGTGCCTTGAGAAAACAGAAGGCCTACCTGAATAAAGCAGCAGGGCTAACTAAAGACAGCAGATGACCTACCTAAAGAAAGCAGCAGTCCTGAAGACAGCAGCAGGCCTACCTGAAGACAGCAGCAGGCCTACCTGAAGACAGCAGCAGGCCTACCTGAAGACAGCAGCAGGATACCTGAAGACAGCAGCAGGCCTACCTGAAGACAGCAGCAGGCCTACATGAAGACAGCAGCAGGCCTACATGAAGACAGCAGCAGGCCTACCTGAAGACAGCAGCAGGCCTACATGAAGACAGCAGCAGGCCTACCTGAAGACAGCAGCAGGCCTACCTGAAGACAGCAGCAGGCCTACCTGAAGACAGCAGCAGGCCTACCTGAAGCTCCTGCACAGTCTATCCTGACAGCTTGAGGGGGGGAGCACGCTCTTTCAGTGCCTTTTCTCTCTCCACCTTCCTGTGCTCCTTCTGTGCTGCCAGTAACGCTGTCGATGTCTTCAGCAGGTTGATCTGCAAAAACAGGGGGTGTCACAGCATTGTTGTCAAAAGACATCATTTGAGCAATTATTTATGCTTGTTGTATAGTTATGCTGGTGGTAGATGGAAGGATTTTGCCTGTGAATGAGCTTTCAGCTCTGGGTCCTTATCACTTCCATTATGTGGTGATAATTACATACATTTTACCATTAATGAACGAATTTTGTAATATGGGTTTAAATGTAATGGAAAAACATACCTTTATAGAGAGACTCCGGGATGCAGTGGTTTTATATTTTTTCTGCAAGGAGAACAGTATCTGTAGATATTGGTATAAGAAATCATCTTGCCTCCACAGCACAATTTTCCCCACATAAAACAAAAGCTTAGCTGTCTTTTTCCACACCCAGTAACATAACAGGCACACCAGCAATAAAAAAACAACAAGAGCGTTATGTACTGTGCACAGGCAAAAGGAATTTCTTTTTACTGAAAAGTGCTTATTTTGTACGATGGAACATTACTCACGCTTCTGACATGGTTATGAGAAGGGACCCTCGAAGACTCAAATTTCTTGTAAGCATAGCAAAACTAGGATGCATTTCAAAACTAGGATGCATTCATTAAACTTTAACCTGACACATAATACCCAAGAAGAATTAAGTAATTTATACCAGTTCTGTTGTGTACAATAAAAGAACTGGCAGAAAACTAAATGATCACACCCAAGATGTAATTTCCTAAGGGAGATATCAATGGGGGTATTACAGTAGCAGAGTTATAAATCTGAGTGTGGCAGATGTGGGTCAGTCGGCTTGCTGTGAAACCTAGCCACCAGGTGCATTGTGGGTGATCAGTCAGCTGTCAGTAACAGCTCCTCTGGGAGCATTTTTCCCATCATCTCGCTGCATCGCCGAGATGATGGACTTCAAACAAACATATAAAGAGTGAGGGAAGGGTGAGAGACTGAGAGGGAGTGAGCGGGAGAGAGCAGGTGACACCCTTCTCGTATACAACAGATGCCTGAGAGGATTAAGGCTGATTTCAGTTATAGGCTCCCTGCAGTGTGAAAGCCAGGCTCAGGAATGAAAATCTCCAGAGAAACATTCCCGTGTGCGGTATCCTGTGCACAATATACTGTGCGCGGTATGCTGGGAACCTCATGCTCGCTACTCCTAGCCAGTTCATGTGCTTATTCACCGCTTTCCACTTATGAGAAATGGCATGTGACGTGCTTGTTGGATATCTGTCTCGCTACGCATGTGCAACATGCAGTGCACAGACAACGCATGCAGATATGTACTGTACATGGCAAGCTGCAGGCTGCTTCTGAGAGATGTTACATGCTTTTTCACCTCTCTTGTTCTAAAGTTTTACAGCTTTTACTTTTATGTTTGTGTAGCAGCTGTGCTGTTTCCCGTAATGCTGTGTGCCAACTCACAAGATACTCAGTCATACTGTATCTTACCTCTCTGCTGATGGAAAGTGAACAGTAATGAGCAGAGGCAACACGAATCATATATACAGTTAGTGTCTGTCCTCTGAATGGTTTACTGAAATAGACCCGCATCTACGACACTCTTGTGCAGAAATGTGACGTTCCCTGAACTCTCTTGTGTTGGGCTTTGACCTCTGAGGCCATTGATTGCCCTTATATGGCACTCCTGGATCCAGGAAGGCTGCCACTCATTTTAAAATATTGCTAGGCAGCGAGCTGTCACCGTGGCGACTAGTCTCCTCCATGACACAGGAGGCTCGCATCACACGCCTGTATTATGTTTAGTCAAACACTTGAGTGAGTTTTCGCCAGCCCGGGCCTGAGTCCATTCAGCTGTCTTCGGCTTGTTGAATGTCAGCATGCTGAGATCCAGGCCAGCCTGAAACTGTCATCAAGACCAAGAGAGCTGCTAGCACAGTGGGCCCATTGATGGTGTTTGGGCCCATCGATGGTGTTTGGGCCCATCGATGGTGTTTGGACCCATCGATGGTGTTTGGGCCCATTGATGGTGTTTGGGCCCTCCCAGTACCATCTGCTTCTGCCGGGTCTGCAGAGATCGCATTATTTTATGCAGTCTAAAATTCCTTGAATTTCTGCATCTCCAGAATCTGAGGGGTTACAAATGAACTGAAAATTTCACCGATCTTTGAGCATGTTACTCAAACTCGATCTTTATTTTAGCAGAGGCTCTTATTGAACATTGAAGCCCGTCTGGAATATAATACACTTTGATGTGAAGCAGCATTTGGTCATTTTGAATATGGCTGCCGTCGTACCATCTGCACTGGCCCATGACCTGTATGGCATGCATAAGCCAAGGGTAATGAAAAATGATACCCTGGAACAGCTTCACTTTTGCCTGACTTCTTTGTCATGCGAGATATTTTGGCTGCCTGACATTCGATTGGCTGCAGAAGAGAGGATTCAGGGCATTGTGCGCGCAGCCAGTGGCGTCGTACGGAGAAACAGAGCCGCGTCGTACGGAGAAACAGAGCCGCGTCGTACGGAGAAACAGAGCCGCGTCGTACGGAGAAACAGAGCCGCGTCGTACGGAGAAACAGAGCCGCGTCGTGTGGGTGAACTTAGCCCAACAGCTGATCCTGCCCCTAGCGACCAGCCTGACAGACAGCGCTGCAGGTTTCAGAAGTTACCTGAGCTTTTCTGCTGTTTGATTACTAAGCGTAAAAGATGACTAATGTACCATCCTTAGATACGGTATAGATCTGAAAATGAACGATATAAAAAATGGCAAAAGCGCTTTGTGTGTTTTGTCTTGGAATGTCCAGTGTGCTACCTCGGCCCAGTGCAGCATGGGTATGTTTACACATCAAACATCAATATAGGTCCTGAGGGGATTGGTTAAACCAACACTGACCCCTTGCCCAAAAAAATCATGTGCCCAGTGTGAAGAAACGAGGTGATGACAGAGATGTGGATGCCTTTCGGCACTTCATAACGGTGTGATATTTATGACGCGACCAGCCTGGGCAGGCGGGGGCCGCTTCTGGCCGGAGCTTCTCCACAACGTGCTCTGCGGCGCTGAATTTACTGGGTCCTGTCGCCAGCTTTGCTGCCGGTCGCCCTCTGCTTTCCTTCACTGCTTCGCTTTCCTTCACTACTTCATTACTTCACTTGCATCACTTTACTGGAGGTCGGTGCTTTTGCTAGAGCAGTCAATGAAGTGAAAAGTAAATGGAATGTTAAAGTATAATATCGTAACAACCAGTATGTATAGTGCAGCTAACTTATTCCAGCAATTATCCTTTATGACTCAGGATCGAGCTCTCCCCATTTCTCTACACTGTATTTTCATGTTAATGGCTGCCATAAAGGGGGGGAGCAATCACAGGGTTCCTGAACTCCAGTAATAACAGAACATGTTATTCCTTCTCTCAGAACTAGGGCAGATGGGCTTAAATGTTTAGGCTGAGTTATTTTGTGGTTTCAGATGAGTGGAACAGGTGTGGGTTCCCATAATGAAAGACACTCTGCCAGCACTTTTCATGGGCATTGAATACTGTGCATTGCAGAGATATGAATAGGCAGGAGATAGAGAAGAGCAGTCATTTCTTGGATGATGTACCTGATCAGGGTTTCTGTGATTGGCTTTTGGAATCCAATTAAAGGTCACATGAACAAGTCATACATTATTGCAAAGATCACAAATCATTGTGACATCATCTGTCCACACAGTGCTGCCTGCCTTAGCATGCTTAGCACGTGATGCTGGGTACTGATTGGACAAGATACCATTTTGTTAGCAAAGTTAACATATTCAGCACATTTATTCTGTAACTAATGCAACTAGTGATTAAATGTGTGGTAACTGTCCACGGGGTGGATTATTGTTTAAGAAAGAGAGGAGCACTTTTTTTGAGAAAGTGTCCTGGAAACAAATTAAACTGAAGGGGAAATAAGCAAATGTACATCCAACCAATGATTTATTTTCTGTAATGACCAACATTTTGTTGGGCAGCATCTTTCATCCATTTTAGCCTTAATTAGCGTCCATGTGCTTAGGCCAGCCAATCACTTCCTTCTCTTTTGGGATCAACAATGAGAGGTATGTTTAGTAATGTGAAAAATCCAGAGGGATTTGGGCTGCAGACTCAAACTTGCTGCTGTCTTGTCCTGTTTCTGATCTAAGGAGGTACAGACTGGCCAATCTGTAGTCCTGAACTGAGAGACGTGTTTACCATAAGATGCAGCCCAGAAATGTAGCTTCTTTATGGTTTCATGGTTGGGGTTTGATGGACTCCACATCCTCGAGCCCTTTCAGATTGCCAGGATCTCCAGTTCATCCTGTTCCCAGTTGGGCTGCTTCATTCTTCTACATACCTTTCCAAATATCATGGCTCACCTACGCAGACAGTCCTGACAGTTTCTGCTGGGCAACCTACTCGTTCAAAGTCAGTCATCCTTCTTCTCTCACTATTATCTTCTCCAGCAACTTGATCTAGCCTTAGTGAGCCTGTGTCTTGGTCACTACAACAAACACATGGCTACGCGGCAGACATGATAGACCTGTCACTTTGCTGGGACTGCAAGAACATTTGTTTGTTTTGTAAATCAATTATGGTTAGAAAGGCCCAAACAGAAGGCAGGAAATGTTACCTTCTGCTCTATCACTTCTGCACTTCTATCACTTGGTTGTGTAAATCATTCATTTGTTTGAAAAAAGGGGAACTTATCTGGCAAAGCCACACACAGCTGTGATGGGGTTCCGTCTTTGGCCTAAATATTTGACATGGTATAACGTGCATGATTGAAGCCTGGGGATCTTCATAGGAGACCAAGGAACTTCCAGACGGCATCATAAATCGGTGAAAGTTATGGGAGAGGATGCTTGCACAAATTCCCTGTTACCCAGTTCAATTACTACATTGTTTGTTGTCCTGCTTAAACTTTACTAAACACGATCCACAGATATCTAGATCTCAAAGCAGCAGAACACATTGCCTTTGTGCTGTCAACCAAAAAACCTAATTTTATACTTGAACGCCCCCTTGTATTCTTTAGGTTGCACTTGAAATACACAGGTGAGTTTGAGTTATGTTTCTGTTACAATGTTAAGTTGTTTGACTGCAGGAAATGTAGTACAGATGAATGAAATCTTCTCCTCCATGGGAAACATTCCTGTTTTTATAGGAACCAGATCTGGAGTATGTAAGAGTAATTGGGAAATACAGTAACAAGTAAATCCTTTTAACAAATGATTAACTGCTAAAATGCTGTTCAGGATCGCCATGACGTTGTGTCTCCACATCCGACCTCTACTTCCAGCACTCTACTGTTATGCAATTAGCCAGATCATCAGCAACGTCTAGTTAACAGCATAATTTATGGGTTTAAAAGCAAGTTTAAAGCTAGTATCATATACTGTATCTTGTGTTGTTGTTGTTATTTAATATTCAAAACATATGTTTTCACTTGTTAAAGAGCAAAAGAATGTGGCTGGTTTTTATGAGTGTTGCATGATGGGAAAGTATTAATTGTGAAGAAAATACTGACAGTTAAGGAGAAGCACAGATTCTCCTGAAAGCAGACCACTGCTCAGCTTTAATTGTTTTTCTTGGATTTCATAGTCAGAGCTTGAAAGATTGCCTGAATCAAAGGGGAAAATATAAATTGCAGGCGAAGCTGATGTCTGAAATTTGCCCCCCGTGGATAAAATCAGTAATGAGCATGATTAACAGTTCCCAAAGTGTACAATTTTTAACCATTAGAAGGTGCGCACAAAAAGTGATTTATTCATTTTGTTTATTCAGCCATATGACCCTCCACAGAGAAACATAGAGTGCATAGATAATACAAAAATCGCGCCATTTTGCATTTAACTTGCATCTGAACTTCAGAGACAGTGCGGCCTCTGAGCACAGAGAGACCCTCTATTTCAGGAAACAGCGTCTGGAATTCATCCTGCTGCTTCTGATATGTGGGGCCTGTTTAGCTGTACATAAGCCATCTGAATATAGACTATTTATCTCCATGACATTTCAGTTTGATCTTTGAAAAAGAACAAAAAATGCTACAGGATACCAGGTGTAAAGCTTACATACACACACAAATGCTGTATAACCTCAATGACCTAGCATTTTACATTTAAAATAAGTTTTTCAAAAATACGTACAGAATGTACCCAAGTATTGAAAGGTTCATTCAAGGGGTGTCATACTGTTTTACACGGTGCCTCCTTCAGCAAATCAGACCTTTTATTGAACCAAGGTAGGAATTATCCTGAATCTGAAAGAAAATAAGTTTCTATTTTAAATATTCTCAAACTTAGAAATAGACAATAATTTTTATGTTTGTTTCATAATAAGAGAATGTAACCTGGTTTACAGAGCATACACTGTGCCTTGATGTTCTCTTTAACTGCAACTGTTGTGGGAATTTTGCAGGGACTAAATGCATATTGTTTGAAATGGTTTAGCATAACGGATTCATGTTTTGTGAAACTTTGCATTTCACTTAAAAAGCTGAGTAAAGGTTGCATAGTGAATAGGATGCAATTGGTAGCATTTCTTCATATAACGCTGCCTTACCAGAGCGAACACTCTTACTGGGCGTTGAAGAGCTTCTTCCTGCCCTCCATTCCTGACATAGCTTCCACGTTCTTACGCCAGTCAGTCACTTCCTCCTTCTGTAGAGTAAACATGTTGAGATGCACTATTACGACAGGTCCCTAGCATGCAGGAGAGCAGTAATAAATGCTGTTCTTTTGGACCCTTATTCCTGTTGACTACCCGTACCTTCTCCTCTTCCTTTTTGACAGTCTTGAGGTTAGCCTTGAAGTCGGCCTTCATTAGCTTATTGTCTGCCAGGGCACCCAGCATATCGTCAGCTGACTTCTTCACTCGCTTCAAGTTGGGTCTCTTCATTTTGCCCTTCAGCTCAAAGATCTTCTGACTCAGGTATTGGATCTGTCAACAGTCAAGTTACAGTGTGACAAGGTAGTGTAACATCAGATCTGTTTCCCATACATAAGAAATGTTTATGCGTAGATGTTCCCTGTATATCTGATGGAGCTGCGGTTCCTGCTGTTTCTGTAGATGTTCCCTGTGTATCTGATGGAGCTGGGGTTCCTGCTGTTTCTGTAGATGTTCCCTGTGTATCTGATGGAGCTGGGGTTCCTGCTGTTTCTGTAGATGTTCCCTGTGTATCTGATGGAGCTGGGGTTCCTGCTGTTTCTGTAGATGTTCCCTGTGTGTCTGATGGAGCTGGGGTTCCTGCTGTTCCTGTAGATGTTCCCTGTGTATCTGATGGAGCTGGGGTTTCTGCTGTTTCTGTAGATGTTCCCTGTGTGTCTGATGGAGCTGGGGTTCCTGCTGTTTCTGTAGATGTTCCCTGTGTGTCTGATGGAGCTGGGGTTCCTGCTGTTTCTGTAGATGTTCCCTGTGTGTCTGATGGAGCTGGGGTTCCTGCTGTTTCTGTAGATGTTCCCTGTGTGTCTGATGGAGCTGGGGTTCCTGCTGTTTCTGTAAATGTTCCCTGTGTATCTGATGGAGCTGGGGTTCCTGCTGTTTCTGTAGATGTTCCCTGTGTATGTGATGGAGCTGGGGTTCCTGCTGTTTCAGTCTGAGAGGGGCATTTTTAAGAGTATGAGGAAATTGAGGTAGATTTTGCTGACCTCATCCATGCTTCCAAATTTCTGACATTCTCCTTATATGCATGCCTGTATGCAGAGAGACCGTGACCGTTTGTGGGCCAAAGCCATGGGGCTTATCCTCATACCTGCCCTTTTACTCCCTGGTTCAAGGTGTCCCTCAATCCCAAATTGCTCCAATATCAATGCTGTATAAATGGGTAAAAACTGATTTACACTAAGTGTCACCAAAACTCCTCTATGTAAATGGCCTGCAAATGTCAGCTCACTTTCATAGTAATGCTACTTAAATGCTTGTGTTGCATTGCCAAAAACCCCATTTGTAAATGATTAATAACAAATATATGACGTTAGCAGTGAAATAGGGATACCTCGTTTTCATTTTTGGCCACTTTTGATTCAATATCGTACCGTGCTTCGTCAACAACATCGATCTTTTGGTGGAGCTCTTTGCACAGGTTCTGAGCAGAAAGAGGAAATGTAGAATTTATTAACACAGACACGTATTTTGCTGCTTTAATCGGCATGTGAGCCGCCTCTGAATTGGACTCAGTGAACAGAAATTAAATCTCTCTGAACCGCAGGATCACAATGGTAATGAGTTCATTGGACAAAATGGTAACATGACGTCCGACAGACGTTTAAGGAAAGGGCCTATTAATAATCCGGGCCACGGCCATTATTATTTTTAATTGCCTAAGCATTCATTCCTGCCACTGGATGGCGCAGAAATCAAAAATTCAATTTTATTACTTTACCAATCGGCAGGTTATTTCTGACACAAAGTCATTTCCTTCACCTTGTGGTATAAAATTGAATTTAAACACTCTGGATGCTTAGTGTTCCACTAGAAAAGCTTTATGGGACTGTGGCCTCTGTTTGACACCCTTCGCAAGTAAGAAGCAGAAATCATTACATTGCCTCACCTTTGAGTGACAGTTTATGTGATGATTAAATCACCCACTTTTGTTTTGGGAGTGAATAAGGAAGCATTAGCGATTCAGCTCCTCATGTTTAAAAAAATAATCAGAGCATATTTTTCAATGTCAGCATTTAGAAAGGGCTTCTGTCTGACCCCAAACACTTACTGTGAAAATTGATCTTGGGTGAGTGTCAGTTGGACTGCATCTCAGCCAGCCTCTGTTTGGGTCGCTTCCGGTTTTACCTCTACCTTCGCGTTGCACTCTCTGGCGTACCTGAAGGTCCGGGACGGACAGGCCGGACAGCCTTAGGGCGGGGACTCTCTCGTTCAGGGTCTGTTCCCGTTCCAATTTCCGTTTCTCCTCCTCGGCCACCAGCATGGCAGATGCCTTCTTCAACATCTTGGTCTGCAGAGACACCGAGGGTTACCGAGGTCAATACCGGGCCGCGTTTCTTTGCGATGCAGACCGGTTGGGGTGAGCTGCTGGTGGGACTGGGCTGGCCCCGTTAGTTTAAGGCAGGGGTGTCAGACTCCAGTCCTGGAGGGCCAGAGTCCTGCACATTTTGGTGTTTCCCTTCATTTAACACACCTGATTCAACTCCTTGCACCAATTACCACACAACTCTTGAGCTGAGTCGTTTGTGGTGGAACAGGGAAAGAACTAAGCTACACAGGGCTCCGGCCCCCCAGGACTGCAGTTTGACACCCTTGGTTTAAGGGGATGATTTTCACACTGAATGAACAAATAAAAAGCTTTATTTGAAACACTAAACATTTTCTCATCTATCCTTTCCTGGTAAATAATCTGTGTTCTTCATTGACATATTTTAAAAACGAATTGTCCAAAACGTACCTGAGCATTATGAGTTGGAGCTCTATGTTGTAATGAACTCTGTGTCTCCTGTCAGAGATTTAACCATTTAATTATAGATAGAATATTCTAGCTGGACCCACCTTCAGCAGCAGCCTGCGGGTGGCAGAGTACTTTGTCTTTTTCTGAAAGGAAAGGAAGGGATGTAAAAAGCCAGGACACTGATCCCACAGACAGCCCTTATGAGTAAATGCCATGTGTCCGTTACTATGCCTTATTACACCAGCTTACACCACTATGTTCAAAGGGGAAGCATAGCATCTGCTACACACCACTAATGTACACAAAGGTCCCCACAGGGACTCCTGGCCTAGACCAAGACCTGTTTGAGTGACACAAGCTCCCTTTGAGGCGTCTGCAGTCAGACACTGCTGTTCATTCTTCTAAAATTCAGTCAAATGGCATAAACTGTCTGTGTAGGCAGATTCCACTACATTGAACTAAATTCCACCACCTTTGATAATGATCAATACTTCATTGATTCCTGTTGGGAAATTGTCCCTATGCCTCCCTCAACTCACTCTTTGTAGAGTAAGCTGTCTGTGAAGGGCAGCCTCCCATAGCAGCACCCAGGGAGCTGGGGGTTAAGGGTCTTGCTCAAGGATGCTCAAGGACCTTCTGATTACAGGCACACAGGCTTAGCCCACTGAGCCACACACTGCCCCTTAATCTGCCCTTGAATAACTTCAATAAAACAATAAAAAATGCCATTTCAGACAAGACTGTACTAAAGGATGCAGCAGACTCCAGACCTAAAGTGCTTTTTTTATGAGTGCAAGTTTGGATGAGATTGAAAGATAGACTTTATTAATCCCCGAGGGAAGAATTATGGAAAAGGAAATAAACTATCAAACAGAACATTCCTGTAGTTAATTATTTAAAGCATGATTATGGTCGGTCATACGGAGAAGTGACTCGTACCTGAATACTGCCCCCTGAAAACAGAGCAGAACCGCAGGCAGAGTGTGTGCTGACCGTCACACAGATTTGAGGGCCACACAGTGCGTTCCATGATAAATATGAACTCAGACTTCAGTCACATGCACTTTTAAATATGCTTAGCAGATTAGTTCAGAGTGAGAAAACTAGGATTCAGTCACATCTTGTCGGGAAGAAGCGTCTTGCTCTAGAGAGCAGGCAAACTGACTCACCGGTCTGTGGGAAAGATATCAAAGAAGACTGTTAGAAACGGCACATAATGAGCTACAAATAGTTTCAACAAATGAGGAAAGAAAGAAGAAAAATCTCACCCCTCAGACATGTCTGCTGCAGTTCTGGGCCCTGAATGAGAGGTCAGAGGCATTAGGTAGAGCCTGGATATAGTGCTGGAGCATATTTTGGGAGCCTTGTGATTTGAATGATCAAAGATCCCAAAGAAAAATGGGCCCCAAATTACTTTCACATCAGGTTGGCTTGAGCTCAGTCGCACGACCAGTCAAACGTTTCTCACACCACAGGTTTTTAACACTTTTACATTGATTTCATAAACTGCAGATTTTTAAATTCTTATTAAGCACTGAAAAGTTGAGTGAACAATTATAAATGAAAATGTAACAAATAAAACAAGTTTCCTTTATATCATGGAAAGAGTGTGTAACAGTACATGTCTCACATCCTATTAACTGGATGTGTGGTGATGGCAGAGTCAGATTCTAGGTTGTCCTTTAACTTTAAATGCTCTAGTTAAATGTTCCGTCCAATAAAACTGGGCAGTATTTAATGTCCCTTGTAGAAAAAAAATACCTCATATTTTCTGTGCTGTTATTACTGCTACTGTACAGGATGCCCAATTTGATTAATCAAAGATATGACATTTTCTGGCTGTTAAAGGTATTCAAATGGTGAACATACTGCAAATTTATTTGTTAACAAAGAATATTGAGTGTATTTTTTAATAAATGTTAAGTGAGTAACATGCAAATGTAGGAAATCTCAGTGTGCACAAAAACTTTTGACTGGTAGCCTATGTTAGAAAAAAATGTAAACAGTAACATTTCTGACATCCTCAAGGTCACGTTTGGGAGGAAGGTGTCACTGAGTGGCTGAGTGAGCCGGGGGTTAAAGCGGGGGTTAGGGGGCAGTGAGCCCCCCCACAAAATGTCTCTGGGGAGCTTAGGCACCCCCCCCCCCCCCACTGGGGAAGCCAGGCCTGATATTTTTGTCCCCTTTGCCTGAGTGACAGAGATATAACAATAAGACACTATGAACAGTAAACAGGGGGGGGGGCTGCCAGTGGCCAATGCGTATTTAAAAGGGGCGGGGTCAGCCTGTGCCCTGCTACTGTATGCCATTGGTGTTGGCAGACAAAGCCTTTGTGTGCTGTGAGCCCACAGGTCTGAACACACGGCACTAAACTGCACCTAAATGTTCACAGAGGATTGGCTGTGTCCTTCTTTTTGGCACTCTGAGCCAATCAGTGTTAAGGGCCAACAGTGAGCCAATCTGGCCACCCCCACCAGGCGCAGTGAGAGCCAGTCAGTGTTAAGGGGCGACGGTGAGGTGGCTTGTAATCTAAAAGCGGCAGGCTGAAACAAGACAAACCTTTCAGTTATATTCATGCGCGCAACCATAATGATTGCGAACGATTCTCATTCTGCAACCCGCCGAAATGATCATATTCAAAAATGACATATCGAATGACATTATTTGGCTGTCTTCCATAGCCGCTTTTCCAGTACAGGGTTAGAATGCATGGCTGGACTAAATAAATAAGGCGTAACTCTAATCCATTCTCTAAGCACAAAGAACAGTTAGTCGCATATCCATCTGCATAATTGCAATTTCTCAGGAAAAATGGATTGTAAACTTATGTGCCAGTTACAAAAAAGCCTCTTATTCCAACAGATTGGGTAGAGAGTCACTTGTGGCTACCTGCAGTCGATAGCTTCATTGGAACCTATTCAAGAAGTGAACCTCGATCGCTGTGAGAACGCAGTTAGAGCAGAGGACAGACTCCCTGTATTTCCCACTCGGAAAGCCCTGACTCTCATCTCAGGAGCCTCCTGCCATACTTCCTTAGATGCCACCCTACACAGACAGGTTTCCGGGAGGTGGGGGAAGATCTCGAACGCCAGTGAGCACCACCAGATTTTAGCTGCACAAATTCCTGAACATAAACACAACCATCAATATGACACCAAGACCCTGGCAGAAGAGAAATTCTTTGATATCAGTTCCCCACAAATCTACGGACGGCTGGCATGTCCCCCTAAGAGAGGGTGAGGGACACGTCCTCGGGAGATGCCATACGTTGCCATTGACGTCTACGAGCCACTCTTGGAACTGCCTCTGTTCTTGGCAAGCCTGTTATTTATGTTGTCCCCTAAAAACACCCGTAAACCCCCCCCAGAGTGAAGCAGATTAGCTTTATTAGCGCAGCTAGGTCTGACGCGAATGCTCCTGCGGATGGGGCATTTCTACGGCGAGTCACTTTATTGCACGGGACAGTTTGGCCAAACTTACCTTCAAGGTGAAAACAGCAGGGGAGAGTGAGCAGAGCTGGGAGGCTGCAGAGGAAAGATGACTTTATGATTTTTAATGACAGAGCTATGGCTGCCAACCCTCTTGTGAATGGTTCACTAAAATAGTCCCATCCCACCCTTCTGTCACCGCCTCCTGTCCAGCATTCGTCACATAGCATTCGGGCGTCTCTGTGCGTCCGGTCCTGCACCGAGCCCAACCTCTGACCGGGTCCTTTTCCTGGCATGTGCACACACATACACAAAGAGGCATGCATGCCTACGTGTAAATACACACACACACATACACACACACACACACACAGGTTCGTAATTATATTTTTGTGGGGACTCTCCATTCATTTCTATTTGAAAAACTCTAATCCCAGCATGACGACCTTAAGCCCCCTACCCAGCCCTAACCTTAACCATAAGCAACCAAACAAAATAAAAGACATGGCATTTTAAGGTTTTCGGTCACATTCACACATCTTTGTGGGGACCTGAAAAGTGGTCCCTACAACGTCAAAAAAACAGGTTTTTATTACCATGTGGAGTCATTTGGTCCCCACAATGTAATATAAACATAATTCACACACACACACACACACACACACACACACACCAGAGTGGGGAGAGAATGATCTGGAAGCTGTCACTTCCCTTTTAGTTTAACAAGCCACACTCAGGAAGAATACGTCAATTAATTTGATGGAACTTCGCACTCTTATCTCTGACTAGGGTTGAATGGACTTCCCAGAGTCACGGTGGGACTGAGAGCCTCGTGGCCGACTCACACCTGCACACTCACCCTTTGCACTAAGGTCACGCCGAGGTCATCCCAAGGTGAATTCTGCCACATGCCACTTGCTGAGAAGCTCGTATCCAGACAGCCTGGCAAAAAAATGAAGTCTGGCAAATAGACAGCGGTGGTCATGTGCGGCGAATCATGAGCCTGAAGTGGAGCATGACGCCAGTCGGCCGCTTGGAGGGTCACACGGAACAGCTCTGATGACGGGGGCTGCAGCGATGCACGCACTCCAGCTTAATCTGCTCATTCTGCCAGCTTTCCATTGTCTCAGAGCAGATTCCTCACTGACATACGAGTAGAGACTCAAACTCATGGAAAATGCTCTCTGAATCCACGGTAACTTCTCAGCTCAGAGCGAGCTCTGTTTTTAAAGTGAGGATGGCCATTGTAGTCAGGCTTACAGGTTCAGGTTGGACCTTATAGTTACATCGGGACCCACAGGCCCATGATATAAGGTTGGGGTTCAAGGGACACTCTGAATCGCCGTGCGTCTCTGTCTCTGTCTGTCTATGTGTCTGTCTGTGTCTGTCTTTCTGACTGTCTGTCTGTCTGTGTGTCAGTCTGTGTCTGTCTATGTGTCTGTCTGACCCTGTGTCTGTATGTGCCAGTGTGCCTGTGTGTCGTCTGTCGGTGTCTGTCTGTCTGTGTCTGTCTGTCTGTGTCTGTCTGTCTGTGTCTGCCTGTCTGTGTCTGTCTGTCTGTGTCCTGGTTTCCCACCCAGAGGCCATTACTCTTATACCTTCTGCTTTTTCGGACAGCAGCTGGATGATAGACATCATTGTTCTTTCCGCTGCTGAAAATTGAGGAATGTATTGAGGAATATAAATTGAGGGGCAGCGTGTGGCTCAGTGGGCTAAGCCTGTATACCTGTAATCAGAGGGTCACCAGTTCAGCCTCAGCGTGTCTGCGGGTCCTTGAGCAAGGCCCTTAACCCCCAGCTCCCTGGCCACCCCAACAGGTGGCTGCCCTTCACAGACAGCATGCTCTACAAAGAGCAATAAAGGCAATTTCCCCACAGGAATCAATAAAGTATCAATTATTATTATATTAGAAGTTATTGTAACATTAAAACTATTTTGCTAAATACCTAAATTAGTAGTAAATATATCTTTATCTAAATTATTAGATTTATTTATTAAAGTAAATAGACGTAAGTTAACACAATCCACCTGCTCTGGCTACAGACACACTTCAGTGAGGAGAGGCCAGTCACAGGAAAACAAGACCCACCTCTGGAGCTGAATCCTGCATGATCAGCGGACATGTTCTTAAACGTGTTTGGCTGCAATATTTATAAATCAGCACAGTGTAAACGGCAAATAAAGTGTAGAACTGTTGTTTCCAAGACCTTGGTCTCTCAGATACACCTATTCTTTCCGACATGATGGATTTGCTGCAAGGATTGCATAAGATGTGACACCTTTGAATGCGGCTCACTGTTCCTCCTGATTTTGTGTCGGTTCTTTGCATGTTGCTTGTATCTGTTATTTACTTCTCCCTCCCTGTCAGTGTCTTTTCCCGTGTAACTGACAGATTCTTTAATTTTTCCAAATTACAGTTGAATGCGATGTTGTCTGGTGTCCAGTAATTTTCCATTCCTACTCTAATTTAATGAATATGATGAGATATTTCAGGTTCTCTGGGATTAATGGTTAGTGCCCCCAAAGCAGACAGGCACCACCTCACTTATGTGTGCCAAGTGTTTTATGAATTTTACCCTGACATTTTGGTGCTGTTATTTTTCCTGATCATGTCATGTTTTTATTAGATATGCCTTCGTGTTTTATTGTGGTGTATTTTTCATTTGAAACTTGACATCCACTGGAGTGTTTTCAGTTTGTCTTCTTGCGTGTTTGTGTGTGCGTGTTGATTTAGTGAAGCTCTATTTCACTAATTATTGTAAAATTATGAGCGAGTACGGCCCCCTGCAGTTTTAATTAGAATCCCATGGTTCTAATTTTAATTAGACTGGGCTTATATAATGATCTCTCATTAAGTCTGTCCCATGCGACCTTGTGTAATTATCTACATGGCATCATCATGCTCACCAATGCCGTACATCGGCAGGTGCCAGACATGAGCCGACTCGTTCGTGAGGGTTAGGGGGTATGGGTTAGGGGGTATGGCTGAGCCAGGGGGGGCAGGTCCTCTTCCTTCACAGGAAATTAAAAGCAGCACATGGAACTCTTAATGTTGTTTGAATGACACTTACACCCAGTGTAATACTGGAGACGTTTTTCATCACCTATGTCTTTTACGTGTACATTAAGTAGAGAGCTGAAAGTGAAATACTTCCTTCTTTGTGTTTTTTCATGCATGTTTTCCCATGAATCCTTGCTGTTACAACAATATCATTTCTCTCTGGAACATAAATAAAATTGCAAACTGCTTTATCATGTATAATTTATGATTGTGTCACCTATGAGCAAGAAATTATTAATATGTGTGTTTATACTTTGGGCACTTAATGTGGGGAAAAATACTAGGTAATAGTGAGTGTTACTGTAAATCCTCTTTAGGTGTGAACCCTCCTTTCAGTCCTTTTTATCCCACTCATTTTAACACAACAGGGTCCAAAGTGCAGGACAGACACTGACGTGAGTATGGATGGGCACGTGCACCTTGAGCTTTGATGCTCCTCTCCTGTCTCACCTGCTATGTGAGTCTGCCCCTTCCAGTGTCATCCCATGCTGAGAGTGCCTCATTCCAATATGGCTGCCTAAGGACTTCTGCACAACCCGAGCCGTGTTCAGAAGCGCTCACTGAAATGAGGAGAGGGAGCGAAGACACGGCACCTGTGGCCAATGTGGCCAAAGCAGTAGCTGAGGGAGGTTTGGTGATACGTGGGACATGGGGTGATACGTGGGACATGGGGTGATACGTGGGACATGGGGTGATACGTGGGACATGAGGTGATACGTGGGACATGGGGTGATACGTGGGACATGAGGTGATACGTGGGACATGAGGTGATAAGTGGGACATGGGGTGATACGTGTGACATGGGGTGATACGTGGGACGTGGGGTGATACGTGGGACATGCACCACTCCCGCCGCCAAGCTGCAGAACCTCAGACGGTGTTACTCTCCCATGCACTGATGGTGCGGAGGACGCAGGGCGGCACGCATTTGGCTGCTAGCCAGTCAGTCCTCTGTCTCAGAGCGCGTTTCATTCCTCTTGGTAAGAAATTGCACAGACATGATTTTGTTGACAATAAACGGTTTTATATGCAAAATACATAAATAATGAGTGAACATTCATTATGTCTTATTTTTACATGTTTTGCAAGCAATTTGCAGAGGAAGGGTGTTTTTTTTTGCTGCATATAGGCAGGTGAGTTTCTGAACATTAATTAAATGCACTAAATTGGCATGCAGAATGGCAGGTAACTTCATAGGAGGTGCGGCATGGTGTGGGAGCCTCCTGCCGTGAGCGTGGAGGAAGAGAGCCGTCGTCAGCCAGGCTGCACGCCCACACAGACATGTCCTAGCTGGGCTACACATGCGTTGCCATGAAAACAAGTTACAATTTTACACCCAGGGAAGAGCTTCACATACAGGATTGGAATCGGAAGCATTAAACACTCAACCCAGGACACCAATTTCATCTCTAAAGACTGAATATCACTGAGGGAGTAAGATGGTATTATTTATTTTAAAGTTTAAATATTTTTTTTAATGCCATAATTTGAAAGTGTCATGTGGATAGAGCGTATTTAAAACCCTCTGTGTGTGTGTGTGTGTGTGGGGAGGGGTTATGCTTAAAAGGCACATTTTCTCTGCAATTTCATTATTTGACCGACATTTTGCATTGAGAAAAGCCAAGCTAATGGAAAGCGGTCATCAGAGACCAGTGGTCACGGATAATTACCATAGTGTTTCAAATTCGACACAAAACTAGTTTCCAAAATTCCCCTTGTTGTGTTTTTCCCTCCAAATACATTGGCAGAGAGAAACCCCCATCACAGACAGAGGGGCACGGAAGCGTTTGGCTGGATGAAACGCCTGCGTAATGTATGGAAAAGGGCAAATGCAGCCTTCAGTCATCATTCTTCATGTTTACGGGCTGCTTCCAGTTCAGTTTGCGTTTTATGGTCAAACTATGTCCAGTTGCTTTCAGAATGAACTGAATGCAAAATCACTTGGGTCTGTGGTAAGACAGCAATCGATTATAGAGCTAGTTAATTAATGTATTGATTGAGTAATTAATTTTTCCATTGATTGTTTGGCTGATCGACAACAGAGTGAGGATTCATAACAAAACAACTAGGGCAGCAACCTTAACGTGATAAACAGGTTTATTTCTGATTGGACATTTTGCTAAATTGCCCATTGGGTGGGAATCTGAGGTCACGGTAGCTCATTTGGAGATCCAGGCTTGTGTGACAGCTACTTTGCTTTATGGTCAGTCTGTCTTTGTTTTTTAATAATTCTTTTCAGTTATTAAGGATTATTAAGGATTGAAAGTTTGAAAAAGAGCTTTGCACTGATCATTCCTTGAATTCATGGCATGTAAAATGATGAACCTTCTGCTACCGTAGCGTAGTTCAGCTGGCTTCAGATCAGTCTTTATATGGATGTAATTCACAGCACACAGCAGCAAATAAACTCGGTATGTTCTCGAATGACGAAGTGTACCATTGAAAAGACTAATATTTATTTTTTGCCTTTTAAAGTTTTCGAGGTCAGGTCTAAAGGAATGAAAGCAGCCTTAGCAGCAGAATGCTTATTAATGCCCATCACACAGCAAGACCTTGATGGTTTGTAGTGATTCATCACTGATGGGGGAGGGGGGGGTGTTCAATTCTACTTTCTTCCACAAGGGGGCAGAATCCCACTACACCGCTTCATTTTAGTCGCGCACGTATTAACGGAGTCCAAAGCACATGGGTACTATGCAAATGTTTTGAATGTGATTACAAGAGCCGCCATTCTCTAGAAATGACCTAAATCTCCTGTCTCCTAGTATAGCGAGAGCCCCTGCTGTCAAGCAATCATACTTAAAACATCTCCAGTTGGTTTAATAGTCATTCAGAATTAAAATTCTTACTGTAAAATGGTGGTAACGAAAACCAGCAGCCATTCGTCTCCTTTCCTGCACCAAACACACGTCAGACACCTGATGAATGTAACCTGTGAGGCTCACATACAGACACCAAGCCGCTGGGCTACTGTGGAGTTAAAATGACAGGAAGAGCCCTGAGTCTGAGAGTCACAAGCGGGATTTGAGAAAATGCAGAGCAGGCCATGCGCTGAGGGGCCCTGACTGCTGGGCACAGCTGATTAGCTGCTTCTGTCAGGGCGCCCTCGTCCACACAGGTGGGGAAATGTGCTGCTCCCCCTCACCAGTGCCCTGTTGAGTCTCTCCGGGGGGCCAGCCAGTATTCTGAGCTGAAGCGGTGGTTGTGAATCCTGCAGGACTCAGCTGCTTACGCTCAGACAGACCAGCCACAGGTTTATTTTACCCCATTACGGCCTTGTCTGTATAACACAGAAACATTATTATTACTTTCCAGTCACTGCTGCAATACATTAGTGTCCCGTACAGACTGTGCTCTGCTGACCATCTCACACTATCGGGATCGGCCCTAGATCACAGCTACTCCAACTGGGTAAGAACTTACGGTATATGCATGAATAAGTTGGAGTTTTTAATTAAAACAAGTTACAATTATGAATTTAAATAATTTTTTATCAATATATACAGACGCTCCCCATGGACGGTCCATGTTATGATATTTTTGCCTTATGACAGGTTTACATCTTAACTTCCCAGTTAAAGCCAATTTGGTACCCGCAGAACAACATCTGGGATATCCCAGCATGCCTCGCCGGCACAGCCAGTGTTCTGGGATCGTCACTGAGTGGGATATCCCAGCAACCCGTCTGTATGGTATTTTTTACTGTAGGTAAAGCTGTTTTTTGAGTTTAACAGCCAAGTTCCCCTGTGTCTTAAACCAACAGGGTCACATGTTCCTGGCTAACATGTCCTGGTTTTGTTTCCTGCCACACTAGGGAGGATTTGAGAAAGACCATCACCCCTCCCCCCCCCACTTCCCCTTCCCTGACCATCTCAGCCTTGTGTCAAGGTCACTCCTTACAGAGGGCGTGGCTATGGGCCGCCAAGGTCACAGGTCAGCGCCCAGATTCTGAGTCCAACACCGAATCAGATCCTCGGCCTTAGGCCACCCGCTGCGTTTTCCTGCCGAGAGGGAGGTTCGGCCCGAGTGCAAGGCTGCCAACAAGAAGGAAAATCACAGGAGAGGAGGCCACTCAGCCCCACCGGCTTGGTTTAAAATTTAATAAGTATTGGGAGAATTCATTACGCAGGCCGGAGTCTAAAGACTGTATCTCGCCTACTCCAGTAAGAGGCTTAATCCGAAGCCTGCCACTCACCAGCGCTGCTCCTGTAAAGCAATATCATCTCGAGTTCCCGCCTCATTTCCATGCCTGGTTATTATCCGTGTGGGTGAAGAGCCTTGAGATTTCCCATTTCAGCGGGACATGAACCAGCAAAGCCCAGGCCTTTCAGGAGCCGCAAATCTCAGTTCCAGTTTCCTGGACGCCCTTCCTCTGACGCACCGTTTGGGTTCCTATCAGGAACCGGAAAATAGAGACATTTTTTGTTCCCCTTTTTCTGCAGGGGAGGACTGAAAGCGAATCGAGTGGCCCTTATCTGAGCGCCACTTAATGGCAGCATATGACAGTGGCACCGAGTGTTCATGTCCTCATCTCTGTGCGTCCCGAGACACTGCATCAAGCCCCTCTGGGGAGGAGCCCCATTAAAATGAAATATGTAAATGCTCAACTTTTAGTTTGGGGAGGAAACTCAATTTGTTCAGTAATTAGCTTCTAACCCCACTGCAGATTGCCTGCTTCCTCCACCGGTGATGCGGATATAGTGAAGAACGTTCCACGGTACCAAAGAGTGCATCTGCAGTGCCGCCCGTTCTCATGCTGACCGTTCATTCTGTTCTTGGACTTTTAAATGTTTCCAAATCAGTGGCGATCCCAGAATCCTGGCGGTGCTAGTGTGGCATGCTGGGATTTTCCATTCAGTGACGATCCCAGAACACTGGCTGTGCCAGTGAGGCATGCTGGGATATCCCACACGTTTTTCTGCGGGCACCAAGTTGGCTTTAACTGGGATGTTAAATCCTTAAACAGCTTTGAGGGGATTTTGCCACTTTTACACAAACTTCCTCGCCTATAGAGTTGGAGAAAGACCCTACGAGGGCTGCTTGCCTTGAGGAGGAAGGAGCCAACGTCCTCGGCTAGTGCTGCCGTTCTCCCCGAGTCTGCACCTGAAACCGTGGCGTCTGCCCCAGAGGCGCATCTCCCTGTGCTCCCAGACCCCGTTCCCCTGATTCCTGATTCCCTGGTTCCTGCTCCAGTCCCCGTGGTTCCTGCTCTGGTTCCTGATTCCCTGGTCCCTGCTCCAGTCTCTGTGGTTCCTGCTCCAGTTCTTGGTTCCCAGGATCCGGCTCCAGTTCCTGATTCCCTGGTTCTTGCTCCCCCGGTTCCTAATTCCCCGGTTCCAGTTCCTGTGCCCCCGGTTCCCATTCCTGAGGAGGTCCCTGATCGTCAGACCACCACTCCTCCCCCCTCAGTGGAGATGGAGGAGGAGCTCAAGTGGGACCCCTTGGGGATTTCCCTTACTCCTGCCCCAATGGACAACTCCAGTGGGTCACCCCGACTGCCACTCCATCACAGCAGATCCCAGCCAAGACCCCGTCTCACAGTGTCCCGCAGAGGGAGAGGACACCTGCACCCTGGCTTGCCTTCCGTCCCCATTGCTTCAGCCCAGCGGTTACCTGCGGTTCCCCTGGCTCCTGCTCAGTGGCCGCTTATGGTCCCCCCGGCTCCTGCGCGATGGTTGCCTGCGGTTCCAGCTGGGGTGACTCGTTGAGAGCCTGCGGTCCTGCCTCCAACGCCTCGTCGGTCGCCTGCAGTTCCCCCAGCTCCACCTCGTTGGTTACCTACACCTTCGCCGGCTGTGGCTTCGCCATCGCCTGTGGCGGCTACTACTCCCTCCTCGCCTCCTCCAGTGTCCCCTTCACCACCCTCATTGTCTCCTCCAGTAGTCCCTCCGTCTTCCTCCTCACCCCCTTCGGAGTCACCTCCACCTCCTGCCTTACAGTCGCCGAGGTTCCCTCTGGCTCCGGCCTCAGGGTCGCCTGTGGCCCCTGCTGCTCCCGCCATCAGCCTGCTGGGGTTCGATCCGGCTCCCTGGTTCCCCCAGCTCTTTACCTCCTTGCCCCCCAGTTTGGTTCTCCCTGTGGGTGGTTTCCCTGTGTTCCCTCTTTGTCCGTTTGGTTTTCTCTTGCTCCCACCTGGTCCCTGTCCTCCTTTTGTCAGTGTTACCCCTGCTGTTGTTCCTCCGTTGTTCCCATCCTGGGTGTTTCTGGGTCTTGTGTTTCCATCTTTGGTGTCCTCGTTTGTATCTGTGTTTGTTCAGTTGTTGTCTAGGTTCTTGTTGTCTTGCTTGTCCCTGGTGCCTTTGTTGTTTGCTTTGGTTCGTTGATGTCTTTGTCCTTGTTCTGCATTTCAGTCTTGTTCCCGTGGGTTTGATGTTTTTTGCTTTTGTTTCCCCAGGTGCTGTCGTGTCCCCAGTCTCATCCCTTTGATCCCTTTAGGTAAATTTATCTACAGCTACAGTTGGCTGACCCTTGAGGGTATAGCTCCAGTGACAAGTAATTGTACCCTCATAAAGGACAAAATTGGTACTTTTTTACTGATTCTAATTTGAGCTCCTGTCATCAAAATGGCCCTTTTGGTGATAGCATGAGTGATCGTCTCTGGGTGAAAAGGGTCTTTATCTGACTTCATGTCCTTTGACCTTTAACCTCTTCACTGCATTTGGAACATCGAATGCAGCTCAAATGTTTGTCAATTTATACAGCCAAGTAGGTTTGCTGGAGTCAGTGCCCGTAACCACTCCGCTGCCTGTGCATGTATATGGAAGATGTAGAGAATTTCAGTGGCATGTTCAGGCATTGTTGCTGACCACAAAGTGCACTGCTGGAATGGTCCCTGTCTTGTACAGTACAAGTTCGCATTGAGCCAATGACTGTTCCCATTCAGTTTGGTAATTACCGGGGATCAAAGTGTTCTGCGGCTGCTTCCTTCTGGAGGGCCTCTTCCGGACGTCTTCCCGTGTTGCCTGGGTGACACATGGCTTTAGTGCGTCAGCCTCATCACCCCTGGACTGAGGTGGACTCGTGCGAGTCTTTGGACACTGCACTGTTACATGCACAAGACGTAATAGTCATCCGTGAAGCTGATAGCTCTTAGAAAGGCAGATAACTATGCTGGCTCTCTATGGCTAAAGCAGAGGGAAAATTGGTAGGGAACCGTCATGTCGGATTATCACGGGTACATTTTAAACCTTGTCCTCCACAGCAGCTTACGTCACGTTACAAGGAAAGGGTGCAGACGGAAAGCCACACACCGTTAAACATTACACAACCTATATATACCATGTGGATACTGTATATAACCATATATAATGCTGTTCTGTGGTCGAGCTCACATTGAGGTTTTGTCCGATGATTTATTATCATATATTACCTGTTTTGACAAAGTGTGATGCATCGATAAATTGGCCCTCTGCGAGACAAGGGAGACGTAAGCCTACTGTTCCCTTTCAATCTGTATGTCCAAACACGACCAGCACGCCGCGTTAATGGCAAATGACAAAACTGGCTCCCCTAAGTAATTTTGACATTTATTTATTTATTCCACTTTTTATTGCACGGATTCAATTCAAATTCACAGGCGTTCTGTCTGTACCCGGTACTGCCTGTAATGTGATGTTTAATGAGAGACAGTCTCCAAGCAAACCATCCTTCAGGTGTCTCAGAATAGACGCTTATTGAAATTATGTGTCCGTCCACACTTATTCTAAGCAGAAGGGTAACCTTAAATGATGCAAATAACAAATAAAATAGTTTTAACCTGCATACTATTTGCTTCAAAGATAACTTGCAGGAATTGCTGTATGTGCTGTTGAGATTTATAATGTTTAACATAAATTCAAGACTGACTGCAAGGTGTTTTTTTAAACTAAGCAAAGCAGGTTTAGAAACAATGTAAAGTCAATACTGAATGAATTGGTATTTTCCCTCAGTAACCTGGCAAATATTTCGTTCATAAAACAGATTTATCTCTGACATATTTCTTGATTTTATCACAGAAATTGGCATAGCATGCAAATGCCCTTTTAAACTGTCCCCAGAGAAGAGTCTGCATGAAAGGCCATTGATATTCGAAACATCACTCTCTGTTATTGTCATGTATCGGGTTTCTGTTTAATGGAAACGTCACTTGTTTTATGAGCTGCTAAACAATTTAATTGCTTCAGAACTTGCCTGGTAATATCTTTCACCGACTTTTTCCATGGCCGTATGCTTTCGTTATGTTCTTTGGCTGCATCTCAGTTTATATGTGCCACCATGTGGTTATTGCTGGTTCATTTGTATTTTACACAGCAAGATGATTAGCTTGAGTGTAAACAGTATGTCTCTGTCTATTTGCTCTGTGTTATATGACTGACAGTCTTCACCCGGCCGTCTCCCAGAACTGCTTTTCTGGTACTGGAGCCTGGAGTCAGCCCCTTCCATCATGATCGAGACGAAGGACACCCTGTTTGGGATGCTGGTTCCTCTGCTGGGCGTTTATATTTCGGGGGGTAACCTAGGGTTGGGGCATCCAGCTGTGTGCGGCTGGAATTTGGGAAGTCATGCAGATTTCCTGTGAACAAGCAGGAGAACGTGCAGTGAAATGCTGCGCTTAGTGCATGGTTGTGTGTGTCCTGTGATGGACTGCTGCCCTCCCCAGTGACCCCAACCAGGATAATCAGCTGGAAGATGGAGAGGCACATTTAAAAGCAGCTGTACCACAAAACGACGTTTTTAATTCAAATGGCTGACTATTGATCGGTAACGCCATGTTTCATCCTTGTACTTCTGTTTCCTTTCTAGCGGGCAGAGACGGCTGACGCAATCTGACTTGACAGCAAGTCAAAATGGAGAGCGCAGCGTGCTTTAAAAGCCACATTACTGCAGTTGTGCATTCCGACTCAAACACTAAAAATAATAATCGTGTGCCGCCTTTCAGCTCCATTGCTGTTATCTCTCCTGTGAACTTTAAACTTGTAGCGTAGTGCTGCTTCCCTCATTTTAAATTCAGGCACAGAGTGTACGTCTTTGTCTTCCCGGAGGGTACACACCGCATCTCATCTGACATCTCTGTGTTTTATTCCTCCAATTGACGTGCGTTCAAAGGCTGGAGAGGACTGTGTGGTTAAAGCGCCTTTATTTCTGTGTACTTCAGACATTCTGCCTGTCACATCGGTGGTGCGATCTCGCATGATGCGTTCTGCTTTGATGAGTGCTGCTCCCTGCAGCTTTGGCTTGATTCAAAAACAGTCCCTCTTAACTGTAAGCATTAATTGTAAGTATTTAAAGATGTGTTTTATGACAAGGGCATATTCAAATCACAAACTGATTTATGTGACTGTCAGAATTGTCCCACTATGATTTTACTCATAAATAATTTATGTTGCTATTATAATCATCATCATCATCATCATCCAGTACTCGGTCAAAGTGAGTTCTGCAGCCTATCCCAGGCCATACAGTACACAAGTCAGAGGAATACCCTGCGTAGGAAGATGGCCAATCCATCACCAGCCACTGATACAGCTCACACTCACATGCACAATAAAACAATCTGGGCAATTTGGGGATGCAAATTAGCCTAACTGC